>NC_140515.1:44693087-45355587 GCF_964339955.1 Pipistrellus hanaki
ATTAGCCTTTTATTGCATAGGATGGGTATTCAATTACCTTCTCTGAATTTGAGAGTACTCTGGATTTTAAACTTGATTTTATACCGTAAGTGAAAGCAGAGAAGGACCCCTGCTTCATAAAGCCAATGGGAATATCATGTGTGTTTTTCCCACTCCCCTTTCCATTAAGTATCTGGATGTAAGTGCACAGCCAGGGTCCTGGGCCCCCGTGGCAGTGTTTGCTGAGCACACTTGTTTGGATACAACCTTTTTCTTGTCAGAGACCATATTTCTTTTCAGAGAAAAGTTATAAATATAGTCTTGTCACTTAACGACATGAATACATTCCGAGAAATGCAGTAGGTGATTCCGTCATTGTGTGAACATCACAGAATGCACTTACACAAACCTAGGATATATGGTATAGCCTATTGCTCCTGGGCTACACGTCTGTACAGCATGTTACTGTACGAAACAACATGAGATTCAATCAAGCACAAGAGAAAATGATGCAATCAGGAGATGAGATAAACGTGAGATGTATGAGGCTACCACCAGGATCACACAGAATACTGTGTTAGAGCAAACTTTTTCCCTTATTAAGTGGAAAGAGAACACTCTAAAATAATGATATGCATTACAGTATAGTAAACACAGAAGCCAGAAACAGTCATTTTTATGATTATCAAGTATTATATACTATACATATTGTATGTGCTAGACTTTTATATGACTGGCAGTGCAGTAGGTTTGTTGACATCAGCATCACCACAACCATGTGAGGAATGTGTTGCTATTATGTTACTAGGAATTTTTCAACTCCGTTATAATCTTACTAGAGACCCGGTGCACAAATTTGTGCAATGGGGGGGTCCCTCTGCCTGGCCTGTGGGGATAGGGCCGACATCCCCTGAGGGGTCCCAGATTTCAAGAGGGTGCAGGGAAGGCCAAGGGACCCCACTGGTGCATGATCAGGGCCAGGGAGGGACCCTGGGAGGGCTCCAGAGCATGTCCAGCCATCTCACCCAGTCCCGATTAGCCAGACCCCAGCAGCAAGCTAACCTTCTGGTCAGAGCATCTGCCGCCTGGTAGTCACTGCATCATAGCAACTAGTCAAATGGTTGAATGAACAGTTGGACACTTAGCATATTAAGCTTTTATTATATAGGATAGGATAGGATCACCACCATCTGTGCAATTCATCATTGACCAAAACATCCTTGTGCAGTGCATGACTGTAAACACATCCAACCTTGTTTCACATTTGCATTTTGATTTATGAAAAGGACCCCTAGCACCTAAGAGTTGGTCATCTTTTAAAAAAGGAGAGAAACTCAGTACAGCCGGTGCAGTGAAAACTTGATCAGTTCCTGCCTCGGCTGTTGGATTGGGGTCAGGGCTGTCCACTTAGTCCCCCCCAAACCTCCCCATCAGGAGGGCCCAGCTGTGTTACTCTGAAGCCCAAACCATATTCTGTCTGCAGCCCGCAGTGGTGCTGAAAGGGTCAAAATATCGATGTGGCTGCGGGAGAAACAAAATAAGACCAGGTTGGATTTATCGTGCTAACAACATGAAGCAGAAGAAGTGAAAGTATTGATAGTAATCGGGTTTGAGTGTCCCAGTGGAAGAGAGAGAGCAAGGACCCAGGTTCTGGTGTAATTCAGCCATTGGCCGGGCCAGCTCAGTGTTCTGTTGGTGACTTAGTTTCTTGGGGCTTTGGGTCAGTAACGACAGAACACGTTTCTCTTCTTTGTTTCTCTATCAATGAGTGTTGATGAGTTCTGAACTGGAAACCTCTTGGTGGGGGTCCATGGTCACTTGCGCGGGGTGATGTCAGACAGGGCTATGTTATCTGCTGTTTAGGAGCACGCCTTAGCTTGAGTTCCTGGCTCTACCGCCTCCTGACTGTGACCTTGTGTAACTAGCCCCTCCATGCCTCAGGGTCCTTAGCCCTACAATCGAAGAGGATAAGAATTCTACCTCATTTGGTTGCTGTGCGTATGAAATGAGTTAATATGGAGAAGTGCTAGCAGGAGTGGTGGGCACAGAGGACGCCATTCACAGATGTCAGCCAAGGTGAGGGGACTACTGAAGGTGATGATGGGATGCCAAGCCCCCTACCCACTTCCCACCCCCCAAAAAAACTTTTTTTGCCAACCTGCCACTGCACTGATGTATATAAACAAGTTTAAGCCCTAGCCGGTTTGGCTCAGTGGATAGAGCATCAGCCTGAGGACTGAGAGGTCCCAGATTCGATTCCGGTCAAGGGCATGTACCTTGGTTGTGGGCACATCCCCAGTAGGGGGTGTGCAAGAGGCAGCTGATTGATGTTGCTCTCTCATCAATGTTTCTAACTCTCTATTCCTTTCTCTCCCTTCCTCTCTGTAAAAAATCAAAATATATTTTAAAATAAAATAACATACAGTTAAACTGCAGTACCAAATAAAATGTGTAGCTGTTCTGAGCAATCGCAGCGTGGTTTTTTTCTGGAAGAAAGCATATCTCAGTATGTCATGGGGGGTGGAGGCCTGGGGGCGAGGTTTGGGAGGTGAGTGGTGGAGAGTTACTGGGAAAGGCAGCAGCGTAATCATGAAACAAGAACTCTAGAAGCCTCGGGGGAAAAAAGAAAGTTGGGGAGTTTTCCAGTGAAATGTTGGATGGAGAAAGAAAAAAAATAAATAAAACCACCTCTCTTTTTGCCAAACAAGATGGCAGAGCCAGTTCGGAGAAATTGAGTAAGAGACCGGATTCCAAGAATCCTGAGAAAAGCCGGCCCAGGCCTTCCCCGGGGAGCACCCACATCACAGCAGGTTGAGGGGGGAGGAGGGCCGGCGGCCGTTGCAGGCTGGAGGCGGTGGCTTGGCGCGGAGCCACGAAGAGACCCCAAACCCACGGGGACCCGGGGAGCTGAGCATGTGGTTTGGCCTCGCGGGTAAGAAAGGAGGTGTGGGGAAGAAAGGAGGTCGGTCGGAGAGGCCTGCACGCAGGAAAAGTGGCTGAAAACAAGAAGCATCTGGAAAGGGCCGTTGGATGCTTTCAACTCGCGCCAGGCTAATTGAGTAATGGGAGCGCTTGTGCTTGTAAATTATTGCAACTGTGCATCGAGCTCTCCCTGAGGTTGCCTCACCCCGCAGGTCAGGGTGGGTTGTGTTTGAATAGGCTCAGTGTGGGCTGGAACCGTGTGTGTGTGTGTGTGCGTGTGTGTGTGCGTGTGTGTGCATGCCTGGTTTATTGATTATAGCCTCTATTCCCAGGACTGTGCAGTGACGGGTGCGATTTTCACAATTCATTACTTAGCATGGCAGGTACTGTAATGCCCATGCTGCTGAGGGAAGGGCTGTTGTTTGGCTGCGGCACTTAATGCCTAACCCCACATTGCCATGTCGTGAAAATTCCTCTGGCATGAGAGGAATGCATGTCCATTTCTGAACTGTGTTAGCAGGGGGGTCTCTTCTGCTGGTCTGGCCTGGAATGGTGATGTCATTTGACTTGGGACTTCCTAGAGAGCCAGGGACAGACCCCTGGAGTTCCCAAAACCAAGGATGGAGGTTTTCCCTAGAATCAGAAGGAAGAATCTTGCTGATGTCCATCCGGGGACCTGGCCCCAACCCTGATCTCCCTACCTTTGCTGTCCTCACAGACAGCTCCCAAGCTCTCAGCCCGCCTGTTCTGTCTCTGCATGGGAGTCCGAAAATCTGGGTCAGTTTATCCATGTAGAAAGTGTGATTTTATTGAGTTAGCTCTGTGCAAACTGCTGCCTCCGTGCTTTATGGAAACAGAGTCCCTTGTGTCCAGGCTCTTTCCTTCGGAAGTTTGCAGAGGCCTTCAAGTCATCACTTAGATTTAAAATCAACCAGGAAAACCCTTTTCTTTTTTAGAAAAACTGCTTCCCGGTAACAAGTGTCTGTCTTTTTAACGGTTTTGTCAGGCTCTAAATCAGTTCAGACTTTTCGATTGCGAAAGGACTTTAGGTGAAATTGCCAAGGCCAGTACCTCAGGGTCCCGGAGAGATGGCCGGGCCTCTGACAGGACGAGAGGCTGGGGCCCATTTCCTAATTAGGGACTTGCCTTCTGATTCCTGTCATGGGACCCGGTAAGTATGGTGTGGCCACAGTGGCCATCAAGAGAGAAAGGGGTCTTTTGGGTGGCTAAATATTCTTTTGAGTTACCATCCTTTCATTTGGGTTTTAGATGTCTTACAATTGTGATTTTTTAAAAATGTTTTCACATTATAGTAATGCTGATGTATAATAATACTTTTCAAGATTTTAGATGTGAGCAACTCCAGGTGGGGTCTGTAGACCAGAATGGTCCCTAAACTATTCCCAGACCCGATGACATAGGTACAGAAGCTGAGAGGAGACATTTAGAAACTCACAGCAATTTGTGACTGCCCTAACAGCCAAGTAGTATTTCATCTTTCTAGCAATTCATCCTTATTGTGTTTTGTAAAGTATTTGTCTACTATGGGTTAGAAATGGGCAAAAAGGAGGGGGAAAAAATCCTGGTCCTTCCCCACAGATGGTTGAGAAAAACTCTTGTTACAGCATTCATCGTCTCACTGGAGGCTGCGATGGTTTCATGTGGGATATGGGGGTTGCATTTGAACCCCATTTTACAGGTAGATAAACCTGGGCACAGAGAAATAATAAGGGCTAGCCTGTCACATGTGTGGGTCACTGTCCACTCCTCTGCTAACCACAGAATGCTAAAGCAAGCTCATGGCAAATATTCTTACCTGGGCTTTTAAAAAATATGTTTTTAGAGAGGGGGGGGGAGGAGAGGGAGATAAAGAGGGAAACATTAACATCCATCAGCTACCTCCTGCATGGCCCCCGCTGGGGATGAGCTCACAACCTCGGCTTGTGCCTGGACAGGAGTAGAACCAGCGACCTCCTGGTGTGTGGGTCAGTGTTCAACCATTAGCCACACCGACCAGCTTACCTGGGCTTTTTAAAGGAGGTCTCTCCGTACAATTGACCTTGAATGATCTACAAACAGATAACATTTGTGTACTCCTAGTTTCGTGGTTGGCAAACTGCGGCTCTCGAGCCACATGCGGCTCTTTGGCCCCTTGAGTGTGGCTCTTCCACAAAATACCATGGCCTGGGCAAGTCTATTTTGAAGAAGTGGTGTTAAAAAATTTGACTCCGAAAAGAAATTTCAATCATTGTCCTGTTGATATTTGGCTCTGTTGACTAATGAGTTTGCCGACCACTGTCCCAGTTCATAGAATCATTTAGACCAGTGGTCACCAACCTTTTGGACCTCAGACCACCAGGGGTCCATAAACCACCGATTGGCAACCGTGATTTAGACCCCAATAGACTGGCTAATTCTCTGTTTCCCTAAGAAGTTAAAAGCTTAGAAACTCAAGGTTTGTAAGAGGCCCTTGAGGTTCATGCAGCCAATGGCATTGATTTGTCCAACAGACATCCTGTACCATGGGAGGGATGTAACTCTGGAGACAGAATTCTGTTTGGGGACAGTAGAGACAGTTTGTCCTTTCTTATGTCATGCCCACCCCTACTTCTCTTAACTCCTACCTATTGGCTCTAGATCTACCTTCTTAAGTCCCAATATTTAGTCATAGGCATGTGCCCTTCTTCAATCTTCTTCCTCCACGCCAAGCCAAATATTTCAAGTTTTCAAGTGGCTTTGGTACTCCATCTCCAGTTTCACCCTCCTAGCCCCGCTCTACCTTCTCTTTCGTCAATGTCCATCCTAACATGAGAGAGACCCCCAGAAATGAACCTGGCATTACAAAGGATAGAGTTCGGAATATAGGAAAGTGATCACCTCCCTCAGTCCACACACTGTATTTCTTATAATGCAACCTAAGATGGTGCTACCTGTTTTGCAGCCACATCATGATGCCGTCTCACAATAAGATAAAAATGCTATCTCTTTCATGTAAACATCTTCATTTAGCAACTCACTCTATTTATTGACCCACTCATTTATGAATTGATGAATTCCATCCTTCACCCACCATCCAGCCAAGCATCCACCCAGCTAACCAATGGAATTCAGTAATATCTGCTTCAGAATTGTAATCCTATAATTCATTTAAAAAAGAAATAATGCCCGGTGGATGGGAAACAGTTCAGTTCCTCTCATCTACCTGGTTCATTTCCTCTGGAGCCTCGGTGTCTGTGTGGGTCCGCTCTTTGGTCCACACCTCAGGGGTTGGTGAGCCAATTAATGAAATCCCAACTAGCGGCTAACTCTCCCGAATAGGAGCTGATCAGCACGCCCGCAAGGTGGACATTCCATTGGTTTTGGCTGCCTCCCTCACCCCCCTTCCTGTTAAGAATTGCTGATCAGGGAGATCTCAGCGCTGTGACCTCCATGGCCTCTGTTTCCATAACATGCAGCGTGCACATCTGATTATACCTTGCATCCCAGCCTCTGAGGGCGCAGCCACCGTGTCCTAGGACCACACCACTCAGTGCGAAGTGGTTTGCCTCAGGGGGTCGGGGATGGAGGAGGAGTGGGAAGGAGACCATTCACATCACTTCACATGTTCTAATAAGCATGCAGGACTCTTGTGATTAAGAAAAGTAATCATAGGAGAGATTAAAGGGAGAAGAAAGAACTCGCCCCTCCTCGTTTGTTGGCTCAAGTTCAGGACATAGTGGAGCCCTCCTCCTCAGTGGCTGCCCGACTTTCCCAGGACCCACTCATTCCCTAGCTCCTTGCATTGTGCCTCTGCCCTAACCACGCTGGGGTAGGGGGGAGTGAGGAACGCTTTCCCCAACTCTGCTAATGGCCCAATGCAGAGGTCACCCACCCACAGCCCACAGGCCAAGTCCGGTGGGTCACCTATTTGTGTAAACAGTTTGGTTGAAACACAGCCATGCCCATTTGTTTATCCTGATTGCCCGTGGCTGCTTTCCCAATAGGACCACACACCTGAGTGGTGGTGACGGAGACTGGATGGCCCGCAGAGGCTGAAATATTGACCGTCTGGTCCTTTCCAAAGATCAGTTTGCCGACCTTGGCTCTGTGTTCCCAAATCCATTGACCTAGCCTCTCCAGGGGCCTCACTCCCCTCAGCCCCTCGCTGCCTTTGGTTCTCATGACCACCATTCGTGACGGTATCTTCTCTTATCCCCGGTGACAGTGACTCCCCATCATTCTCTCCTCGTCTCCCCAACCACTCTCTTTCTGTCTTCCTGTCTGACCCTTGCTTCAACTAGAAACATCCACGAGGGCACAGACCTTTGCCTCTTTGTCCACTTCTGTCTCCCTGATGCCGAGAGCAGTGCTTGCCTGGCATATGGGTGTGGGGGTGGATGAATGAGTCTAGGTACTTCCCCAAAGGAAATGAGGGTAATTGTAAAGAGGAGAAAGAGAACTAAGAACTGCCCTTATCATCCCAATCTGCCTAGTGTCCACTCCCAGCTGCCATCAAAAGTCTCTTATTTCTATTGTGGGATCAAG
The DNA here is from genome assembly GCF_964339955.1 of Pipistrellus hanaki. Lineage (NCBI taxonomy): Eukaryota > Metazoa > Chordata > Mammalia > Chiroptera > Vespertilionidae > Pipistrellus > Pipistrellus hanaki. The sequence continues at coordinate 44,700,513 of NC_140515.1, forward strand.
AAACGCTGTTCAGCCTGGCTGGTTTGGCTCAGTGGATAGAGCCTCAGCCTATGGACTGAAGGATCCCTGGTTCAATTCCAGTCAAGGGCATGTACCTTGGTTGCAGGCACATCCCCAGTGGGAGGTGTGCAGGACGCAGCTGATCGATGTTTCTAACTCTCTCGCCCTCTCCCTTCCTCTCTTTAAAAATAAATAAAATATTTATTAAAAAAAGAAAAAAAAGAAAGAAAGAAAGAAAAGAAAGAAACGCTGTTCAGTTCAGTTGGATCTTGATTCATCTAAGAATGGCTCAAGAGAGGTGCCATTTGGCCAAATTACAAGACTGGATGTAATGAAACTTTGCAGCTGTGGGTGCAGCCGCCTCTGAAAAAGCCAGCATCCCTTTGCTGCACCTGTGTCTGTGTGTGACAGGCATTCCCCTGAGCACGTCCGCAAAGGAGCCCCTGGGTAATACCCTGGCCCTGCCATGTCTGCAGCGCTTCCTAAGGGCTCTCCCCATCTGTTCTCCTGCATCATCCCCATGCCTCTGTGGGTTCTGTACTATTGTCCCTGCTTGTAGGTGAGTCTCAGATGCTGGGACAGCTAAGTGATGGCTCACAGAGTCAGTGCTGTGGCAGGTCTGATTCCTAAGCTGTGCTCTTACTCATTCATTCATTCATTCAAGATGGTAACATTCACGGACACCAGTGGATCCCAACTGCAGGTGATTTTATCCCCCAGACACATTGGCAAGGCCTGGAGACATATTTGGTTATTAAGCTGGGGTGGCTTCTGGGGTGGCCAGGAATGATGCTAAACAGCCTACTGAACACAGGATGCATGGACAGACCCCCATGACAAAGAATGATCTGACCCCAAATGTCAGTCATGCCAAGGTTGAAAGATATACACACACACACACACACACACACACACACACACACACACACATATACATGGATGCATAGTTTGTGTGCTTCATCAAGTGCCCACAGTGTTTTGGGATCTGAACATGCGCATGCATTAGCTCTTAGAAGATGAAGCTCAATGTGAGTAGGAATCCCGCTGTTAATTTTTTCTTAACTCTGAGTTGCCGGAAAGAAATCTTACTCCAAGTCCCCCCAGTTTCTACGCTCTCTTGACACCCATCTTTCAAAAAGGACAAAGGTCAGTGGGTCTGCTCGGGCCGTGAAACTGATTAAAACCCTCTGCTTCAGGATGGGCCCTCTGAGTGTCTCAATCGCTCTAGATGGAGAGGCAGCCTGGCAAATCCACTCCCTCTGGGCGGTGGCTGTTTGCAAAGCGAGGCTGAGGTTGGCCGGAAAGGGTCACCGTTGCCCCGTAATCGGATTACGTGGCTATATCCGATCATTGGCCATCTGTGGCCCAATGGGGAGCTATTAAGCCAGCAGCACTGACCTAAGTGAGATGGACGATAGCAATGTTCCTCGGAATAGTGGATTGACTGGAAAGACGGTGTAATAGCCTTGCTAACAGGGGTAGCAGGTGGGCCATTCTGACAGGAGTGGAATTTGCCTGCGCCCCACAAAGGTAAGTGAGACTGGAAGTACAGAAGGAACCCCCATCCAGTGAATGTATCCCATGATCTGCAAGGAAAAGCAGGAACCAAGCCTATGGCAGACAGACCCCAGCTTAACACTAGAAACTACCCGCAATTTGGCCCTCTATTTCGAAAGCCTGTACAATCCCTTCCTGGAAGCTATTTTAATGAAATTAACAATGCCTGCAATGATAATATACAAAGATGTTCATTGCAGTATTATATATATTGGCAAAAAAATATGGGTGTAAATTAATTTGCATAGTCATGTGCCTATCGGAAGATGCAGCTTACCTGTGTGGCCACCATGGGCTTCCTAAACTTCACCCCCACATTGTATAAGCTTGCCCACCTTGTCACAGGCCATGTTGCCACCTGAGCACCTCCTCCCACAGCAGAGCCTGCTTCTGGGAGCTTCCACATCATGGCCAGTCGAGCCTTATGCCCCTTCCTGCAGGCAGGCAGATGTGGAGAAGGCCTGGGAAAATTTGGACCCAGAACACAAAGTACCTTCCCTTGTCTCACCAAGACAAGACCCCCTTCCCCTGGGGAAATGAGAAAGCAAGGTGGGGAGGAAGATCAAGAGCGTCACTCTACTGAAGCACCTGCACATAGGAACCCGAGGCCCAGGACACAGAGGTATCCTCCTACCATTGAGAGTGTAATGAATAATGAATGTCAAGTTCTTGGTCGTGGGAAATGTTCTTCTACCATTGCCAGGAAAATGCCAACATTCATAAAGGAAACATTCTCACGCACCGATCTAAGGGACCTAGCTGAACTAGTGGACAATAGTTCCTGTTTGTGCCAACCTAGTGAGCCCTATACATGTAGGATGAGTTCAGTAAGTTTTCTTTGGTTGTAATTTCATTAGCCATTCTTCTGACCTTGTAGGCATTCAAATATACTCAAGAGAAAAAAGAACTCCAAGCTGGCCAGTCTCTGGATCTCCATTGGTACTCAGTAATTGATTATTAATGGGTGTAGGGATGGATGGATGGATGGATGGATGGGTGGATGGATAAATGGGTAGATGGAAAGAAAGGAAGGGTAGGAAGGAGGGAGGAGAGAAGGTTTAGGAGGTAGATATATGATAAGATAGATGATAGGAAGGGTAAATTAACAGTCATTGTACTGTATTTTTCTTTCTCTGTCAAGATGGTGAGGGGAATGATGTTTCTACATAAGCCAATGTCTTTTCCTCTCTTTTTTCTCATGTGAAATGAAAACCCAATATGAAAATCCCTCATTTCTGTTGCAAGAAAGTCAGGAGCCACATTCTGATCTAAGTAGCATATTTTACCTATTTGAGCTGGGGGGAGGAAGATGAGTGATTTTCTACCTAGAGTGACATAAATTTGTACCCCCCCCCCCATAAAATATATTGTTATTGCTGTGATTCATTTGGCTTTTTTTTTTTTAAGTGGACTATGGTTTGTGCACAGTGGATGAAGTAATTGGATTGAGTGCTTCTCCCTAGAGACAGAATCAATCACCGTTGTAGAAGATGGTGACATTTTAGAAAGAAACTCTGAGGAAAATGTCATGCTTAAAAAATTAGATTTAAACCCACTGGCTCCAGATTGATTTTTATTACACTCAAATGGATACCCTGATTGATTATCAGTCTTACAAATGTTTAGCACATTTCTCACTTCTCTAATAATCAGAATAATCTAATTTTCAATGTCATTTAATGTACTCTATTCAAGGTTATAATAGATCATATTTCTAATAAAACACAGCAATTATGTAATGAATAATACAGGACGGCCGACATTCGGATTCCCTTGATTTTTAAGGCACTGCCAAGGGAAAGTCTTAGATAAGTCCATTCCTTGAAATGTGAAGTGCATTCTAAGCCTTTGACTGCATCTTATAGAGTGGTTTGTTGTTGTTTTTTTCCTGCTGGTGGTCTGAATAGAACTTGGCCAGACTTGACCCTCCACTCCTTCCCCAAAAAAAATTATTGGGAGGAAACAGCCCGATTTGAACCCTTTAATAGATGATATTGGTGCACCTGGAGAAAAGTGACAGGTTATGTATTGAGTTTCTCTAGTAATTGCTGCTTGTTCCCCATTTTTGATATACATCCCCCGGAGAAATACTATATTTTAGTTCTACATATTTTTTCCAATACCCATTGTAGCAACAGCTGACATTACGGATGTTTCAGGGTAAGCCACGGGATATCTAATTTTGAGGAGGTTTGGCTATATTTAGAGCCAAATGCTTACCTGCCTGTGCTTACTTTGGTGGTTTTTTTTAAGGGGCCTGACTCACCTTGGGAAGTGACTGGTGCTTTTTATATTTGTGGCTGCTGACCAATTCCAGTCATGTCGAAAGCCAGATTAGCAATGATAAGTTCCTCTGTAATGGCTTGCCGCTGAGTTGGACGATCTGGTGTGTGAAATGGTATGGAAACGGGGTGCCCCAACCAGCAGTAGCACTCCAGAGGCGCCCCTGTATGCACTTTGGTAGGGGCACCCAGGGGCAGCAAGCAGAGTGAAGGCCGATGAAGAGCTTTCAAGACTCAGGGCCTTTAGAGACTCAAAAGACCTCTCCTACGATTGGCCCCAGATATGGCCCTGGTGGAATGAGACATCAGATCAGAAGCTTCCCGAAGGCCTTAACAAAAGCTAATGATGGGCCAGTACCAATAAGATGCCAGTGAACAGAGGTGGCTACTGGTCCTGATTCAGAGTCAGGCAAGTGAGGCATGGGAGGACAGGCTGGGGAAGACCAGTGCTGACGATCTGAGAGCACAGGCTGGCTCTGAACCAACTTGGCGTAGTAATGTGTCCTCCCTCTTAAGACCCTTGGCTATGCCGAAACCGGTCTGGCTCAGTGGATAGAGTGCCAGCCTGCGTACTGAAAGGTCCCAGGTTCTATTCCGGTCAAGGACAAGTACCTGGGTTGCGGGCACATCCCCGGTAGGGGGTGTGCAAGAGGCAGCTAATCGATGTTTCTCTCTCATCAATGTTTCTAACTCTATCCCTCTCTCTTCCTCTCTGTAAAAAATCGATAAAATGTTAAAAAAAAAAAAAAAAAAAAAAAAGATCCTTGGTTAATCAGATCACAAAAGACCACCCTAACTCTTCCTATCCGTGGCTACTTAGAGCAATCTTGAAGCATTATTGTTTTTTGTTCTGAGCACCTCATTTTTATGTATTTACTTTTTATTAGTAGTATTTTACTAAGTCTTTATTGTTCAAAGTATTACATATATCCCCTTTCCCCCCATGGACTTCTCCCAGCCCATCCCTGCCCCCTACCCTGGGCCTTCAGCCTCCTATTGTGTGTATCCATGGGTTATGCATGTATGCATACAAGTTCATTGGTTGATCTCTTCCCACCGGCCCACCCTCCCCTGCCTTCCCTCTGAGGTTGGACAGTCTGTTCAATGCTTCTATGTCTCGGGATCTATTTTTGTTCGTCAGTTTATGTTGTTCATTACATTTCCACAGATGCAAGAGATCATGTGATGTTTATCTTTCTCTGGCTGGCTTATTTCGCTCAGCATAATGCTCTCCAGGTTCATCTATAGTATAGATTCTATACTGTTGTAAATAATAAGAATTATTTCCTTTATGATAGCTGTGTAGTATTCCATCGTGCAGCCATACCACAGTTTTAAAGCTGTAGTAAGCCAGCCTTAAAAACTACCATTTCCCACTAGATCTCCAACACTATCTGAACGTACACCCCCAGGGCAGGATTGCTAATACATAGGAGGCTGGGGTTCTCAACCACCTCCTGTCCTCCGGAGTCCTGAGGCTGTCTCTCCCTGAGGAGGCATTCACAGATGTCTTTTATTTTCTTTTTAATATATTTTATTGATTTCAGAGAGGAAGGGCGGGGGGAGAGAGGGATAGAAACATCAGTGAAGAGAGAGAAGGGTTGATCGACTGCCTCCTGCACGCCCCCTACTGGGGATCAAGCTCACAACCCAGGCATGTGCCCTTGACCAGAATTGAACCTGGGACCCTTCAGTCCGCAGGCCAACCCTCCATCCACTGAGCCAAACCAGCCAGGGCTCACAGATGTCTTTTTGATTAAAGGAGAGAAAAGCATGTCTGGGTGTGGGTGTGGGTGTGAGAGGAAGGGAAAAGGAAGGGCAGAGGGAAGTGAGCTGTGCAGGTCTGGCAGGAACGCTGTGTGTTAGTTCTTGAACTTCTGGGTGTTTTTGACTCCTTGGCCGAGGCGTTCCCGGGAATAGAAACTCGCTTCTCCGTTCATGTCCGAGTCCAAGCGTGTGGCTGGGAGCTCCGCAGAGAGCGGCGAAGATGGCTTTATTTCTCTCCCGGATGACTCTCCGGAGAAATAAATACCTGAGAATCAAAGTTCCGTAGGCCAGAAAGGGTCCTTTTTGCGAACTAAATGGGATTTTAGCAATCCTTCATTGGCGAGGGCAATTTGGGATGATCTATTTATATTGAGAAACTGATAAGTTCACTCGGGGGAGAGCTAAGTTGGCTGCAGCGCTGGCCAACACTTCGCATGCTGAGCCTGGCGGGAGGCTTGGGCGTGTTTCTGCTGTTTCCTTGCAGTCACACGTGTGGCCTGAGAGTGACCCCTCCACAGCATTCGGGGCAGCCAAGGCCAAGGAGGAGAATTCCTTACTTACAGCCCTCACTGCCTTCTCCTTATAAACAGTGATCTTTTAAGAAAGCATGTCGCTGTAAGAACTATATTTTTCTTTATTGATTAAGGTATTACATATATGCCTTTATCCCCCCTCCTTGGTAGGAATCATTTTATGAGAAGTATATCTGTTGGGGTTAGAACTGGCTTTCAGTTCTGGCCCATTCAGTGACTGGCTTAGTGACATTCAAGGTCCCTTCGCCTCAGTTTTCTCAAGTGCAAATGAAGGAGGAATCGCCCCACCTTCCACTTAGGGTTGCTGTGGGGATGCAGTGAGATAATATAGGTTGAACAGCACTGAGAAGAAGGGCCTTCCCTTCCCTGAAGGGCTGGGCTTGGCCACGGTGGTGACGTTAACACCAAATCATACTTACAGCTGAGGGAGAAGTGAGAGAGACCGGGGGTCACACACTGAGCCCTGGTCTGGGTCAGTGAGAGATTCGGATTGACCATCTATGTGTACTTCTGGAGGTTTTATGGTTTCAGGTCTTAAATTCAAGTCTTGGATCCACTTCACATTGATTTTTGTTTGCAGTGTAGGAGAGTGGTCCAGTTTCATTCTTTGGCACGCGGCTGTCAAGTGTCGTCTTTGTTTTGTTGTTGTTTTTTAACACTGTTTACTGAAGAGACTGTCCTTTCCCCATTGTATGTTCTTGGCTCTTTTGTTGTAAGTTAATTGAGCATATATGCCTGGGTTTGTTTCGGGGCTCTCTGTTCTGTTCCATTGCTCTATGTGTCTGTTTTCCATGACAGCTCTCTGATGTTTTGATTACTGTAGTTTAAAATCATGGAGTGTGATGCCTCCAGCTTTGTTCTTCTTTCTCCAGATTGCTTTGGCTATCCAGAGTCTTTTGTGGTGCTGTACACATTTGAGGATTATTTGTGCTATTTATGTGAAAATGTCATTGGCATTTTGAGAGGGTTTGCATTGAATCTGTAATTTTTTTGGGGGGGTGGGGAGATGGGTAGGAAAGACATTTTAACAGTATTGTTTCTTATCCATGAGCAAAAGATCAAGTATGAATTTCTGTAATGGGTCTGAGTTTCTCACATCTTAGCATTTCAAAGCCAAGGGCAAAGTGTGGTCAATATTCTCATAGACAGTTTCTAATATTCAAGGTAGACCAGCAATGATATTAATTCATTCCATGAATTTGAGTAAGGCATTTCTTATGTGGGGGTTTGTAGTCTACACTTGAAAGAAGTTTCCCTTCTGGGTGCTTTGCTCCTATGTGGTATTGCGCGCACACACACACACACACACACACACACCAACACCAACAATACTATTTCCATGAAAGCAGGGGCTTTTTTATTTAGTTTCCTGCTGCGTCCCAATGCCTGACACACAGAGCTGATAATTACAGCTCAGTAATTATCAGCAGAATGAATAAATAAATGTCGAATTCCAAACTGCTGAGTCTACTTCTCATTAAGTCAAAATCTAGAAGACAAGAGCTGGAAGAAACAAAACCCAGAGGCACTAAGGGGTTTACCATCACTCTCCATGGGTCCCTTTCCCAGCACAAGTGAATTTTCCCTGAGTCTCCAGCCAGTCACTCTCCTGAGCCTGAGACCCTGATAGCCAACCCTGATAGCCAACCCTGATAGCCAACTGCATACCACACACTGGACACCATCACTTGGACGCCACATGGGACATGAGATTTCATTCATTCTCCTCCTCCTACATTCCCTTACCGCCGTCCAAGCCAGAAAACATCTTCTCACCCTTGACCCTCCCCACTTCCGGGCACCCCTGTCCCTTCCCCACAATCCCTCCCTGGCTCAGACATCCCTCTCTTCTTACTTGGAACTTCCAGCAACCACCTCAGTGATCTCTCCACCGCTCCAGCCATTGCTTCTCCATGAGCAGAGTGACCCTTCTGGAAGGCAGCTCTGATCATGTCACTGCCACTGCCTCCCCACATGAGTCTAAAACCCGTCTCCTTGGCAAGGTTCGCAAGATCACGTGAGCTGTGGTTCAGCATCAACTCTGAATTGGGAGCCCTGGCCCTGCTCTTTGGAGAGGCTCAAAGCTGCCCTGTGGCTTGTGTGCATGACCTCAATCTCGCTCTGTCTTCTGCCTGCAAAGAGGCTCCTCCCATCTTTCAGTCTTTGGTTAGCCAATTCCAGAGCCAGCACATCTTCCATGCTCTCACTGCCCCTGTTGACCTTCCAGTGAGCCTCTCCACATGAACGAGGTCAGATGCCCCGGAAAACTCAGCTAGCCTTTTGTGTTTGTGAACATGGGAGGTCTCACTGATCTCTTACAGGTTTGATTACAGAAAAACGAGTTTCCAAGGGCCTGGACTCAAGTTTAGTTCCTAGGTTGACTTTTGAAGGGCTTTCTTTGGCCTCCTCTTAACCCTCCCAGCCTCCAGCATGGCTTTCATTCTCATTACTCTGCTATTAATGTCCTTGTGAAACTCACCATGTTCTCCATGGCCAAAACTGATGAACTCTGACCCCTCTTTCTGACTTGTCAGCTTCATGGGACTCTCGGCCAGATTGCTGCTGCTCTTTCAAATTCTATTTTTATTGGTTTCTGTGATTTTTATTTTTATCATTCCAGCGTCCCTGCCCACCATTCATCTGCTTCCATCACTGTATTATCTTCTCTTCTCCACCAACCACTGGCAACTCCAAAGGATCGGCTTTTGATCCTCTTTTATTTCTTCTTTCTCACCTTAGGCTGTTCAGTGTCTCTCATGACTTCAACAGTCATCTCTAAGATTTTGACTTTTAAATAATCTAACTCAGACCTGTTCTCTCACCAAATCTATGGTGTCATTGCCCTAACAATCTCTGAAATTGCTGCCTGAGTTTCTGACTCCTTCCTCTTAAGCCAAGTTCATTTTTCTGCCCCAAACCGGTTTCCCTATTTCCCACCAGCTTCACTAATTTTCTTCTCTTTTGTGATCTCATCAGTCCTGGTACCAGTGTTAAAATAATATTGCTACCTCCGATTCTTTTTTTTTTTTTTTTTATCATTCCCCATATACATTATCAAGTCCAATAGACTTTTTTTTTAAATATATTTTTATTGATTTTTACAGAGAGGAAAGGAAGACTTTTTTTTTAATATATTTTTATTGATTTTTACAGAGAGGAAAGGAGAGGGATAGAGAGTTAGAAACATCGATGAGAGAGAATCATCGATCAGCTGCCTTTTGCACACCTCCTACTGGGGATGTGCCCACAACCCAGGTACATGCCCTTAACTGAATCGAACCCGTGATCTTTCAGTCCCCAGGCTGATGCTCTATCCACTGAGCCAAACCTGTTTCAGCCCAGTAGACTTTTTACAGTGGTGCCTTCCTAACATTCCTTCTTCTTTCTCTTCTCATTATACCAATCTAATATTTTCTCCCCACAACCCCATGTCTTTTTTCTGGACACACCAGCCACCGTACTTGATGCAGTAATCCCTGAAAGCATTTCCTCATATCCTTCCATCCAGAATGTTCTTTCCACCTCTTTCTGCCTCCCCAATGGTGATCATTTAAAGGTCATTGCAAAGCTAACTTCCCTCGTATGGTTATATTGCTTCTGATCCTTAGGCCTTTGCACATAATGTTCTCTTGAACCAAGATGTTTTCCAGACCTCCAAGCACCATTCATTTAGGAAGTATTTGTTGAACATCCGTTATGGAAAAGATACTGTATTATGCACTGAGGGCGCTTAAATGAATGAGACCTAACACAGTCCTATAGGGCATTCAGCTCAAGATTCCTTTCTCCTGTCATTCCCACAGACTAGACTCTCAGCTCCCTTGTCTGTAGGTCTAAGTACTATCTCATAACATACTCCTTAGATTCTTTTCTTCCTGTTGTTTAAATTAGTGAATGAACATTTCCTTTCTGGTATCTCTTTCACTGTATGATCTGTATTTATGTAGATAGCTGAAATGTGAATCTTTTTAATACCATTCTTGTTTCTTCATTATCCATCAGCATGTCAATGTCTTTAGTAGCTATAGGACTCACTAAATGTTTGGTGAATAAACAAATTGGTGTAGAACTTCCACTGTCTTAGTACATATTACACTATGTTGCGATTATGTATTTATCTAAATGTATGTAAGAATCTTGTGTATGATAGGGGAGAAAAGTAATATCCCCATTTATCAGTAAGGACATTGAAGTTCAGGGACATTAAGAGCCTCTCCTGAGTTTCCATGGCAATAAATAATGGACTAAAATGCAGACCTTTGGGATTTTACCCCAGTGTTCTTCCTACATGTCCACTGTACCTTTCGTGTTCTTTAAGATCTAAGGGGTACAAGTCCATAATCTGTCTTGTAACAGATGTGAGCAGGATCTTGAACCTTCAGTTGAAGGAATGGCCCATTGTTTTCTTTCTTGCCTTTATCACTGAAAAAAAGGGCAACCATTGATTCAAATAAGCCATGAGGTAAAAGAGTATGTAGGCACAGTCAACTGTTGTGTAAACCTACTCTTTAAACAGATTGTATCAGTTAGCTACTGCTATATAACAAGTCATCCCAAAGTTCAGTGTTTTGAAACAATATGCATTTTTTATTGTTCGGAAAATCATGGACCTGCTGGGTTGATGGTGCTATTTCATGTGGCTGTGATTAGCTACAGATTGGGTTGGCAACTCTGCTGATCTTGCCTGACTGTTCTCCCAGGTTCAGGAAGAGGGTATCTCTAGATTGGTCAAGAATGGTCTTAGCTGGGCTAACTGGGCTGTCCTCTAACTGGCTTGTCTCTCTTTCTGCAGTAGGCTAGCTCAGGCTTGTTCACACCAGTGGCAAGGTCCCAAGGGGGATGAGCAGAAGAGCACAATATCTCTTGAGTTCTAAGCTTGGAAATGGTGCAACATTACTACCATTGCATTCTAGCTGTAAAAGTGGCCCATAGGCCATGCGGGTAGAAGAAGGATGGAAGAGTGTCCACCTATTGATCGGAGGAGTCACAATGCAGAAAACTGCATCTAGGAAGACCAAGAGGATGGGGGCCATCTTTGCAGTTGACCAAGAGGATTAGGGTCACCATGCAAGTACAGTCCCCACTTCTGGAACTCCCCTTCTGTCTTTCCCGTTTAAGGGGTGTCCTCCCCATGAGGAATCACATAGGTTGCTTCTCAGAAATTTCTCTAAGCTAAGAGCAGTACCTCATATCTATTTATTTTTTTAATGTTAAGAGGAAAAACAGAAGAATATCAAGGAGAACTGCAGTTCATTTTCTGAAAATCAATTGGGGATAGAGGAAAGGAGGCATGGAACAAGTTGGCCATTAGAATTCATCATGATAGAGATTATTGTTAAGTAGTTGAAAACCCATAACTTGCCCTGAAGAATGGATATTGCACAGAGTAGGATATAGGTTTATCTGGAGCAGTCTGCTGCTGAGAGGTTTGTTTTGTCATCCCCATCCCCCCCCACACACATACACACAACACACACACACACACACACACACACACACACACCCCTTAACCCTAACCAGATACTATTTATAAAAGGCTACCCATGCCTACTTCATGAAGGAAATATAGAGGGATGTGCCGGCATCGCTGCTCGATTCTTTTACCCTAGCCCAGTGATTTCCAATCTTTATCTCATGGCACACCAAAAAAAATGTATTTTTTGCTTATCTGACAAAAAAAAATAGGTATAACTTTGATTCATTCACACCAGATGTGCTAGTGTTGTGTTTGCTGTTGTCATTGTTTTATCTGACAATCTAAGAGAAAGAGGTCAGTGCCCCTGACTGAATAGTCAGGTATTGCAGATTTTCAAAAATTCTGTGGCACACCGGTTGAAAATCGCTCTACTAAATATGTGTGTTCTCATTTTAAGACTATCGATTCCTGAATATGACACTGCCTGTGCTTTTACAGAGAAGTTAAATTGACCCATCATGCAGTCTTTCAGATATTCGAGGGCAGGTTGAGCTTCGGCAGTGAGAACTTCAGCTTGATATAACACAGAATTTCCTGCCCTTGAACATGGCTTAAGGAAGGGGTTATTGAACTCTCCTTTCCTAAACTGAGAGCTTTTATAAACAAACCACAGTGATCATGCAGAAGATGTGTGGGTCTACTCCTGAGTAAAGCAGAAGGCCAGCCTCAGTGTCTCTCACTTCCGTTGTTGGAATTCTGTTTTATGCCGTCAGTAAAGACTTTCATCACAGACCTCATCATGTTGGATAGCTGTGCCACAAACACAAAGCCAAGGACACATCCACCCCCTGAGGACAGGATTTAGAAAAAGCCAGCAGTGATGGCCCACAGCTTTCAGAGGGTCTGTGGCGAGTAATCCTGCCGATTATGAACAAAGCATCTCAGAGACACTGTGCCGTTTCTCAGCTACTGGTGGCCAGCCTCAGGAGTGTTTTATTTTCCTTCATCTCTGGAGTTGAACTTAGGGTATTCCTGATAGTTTATATAAGACTCTTATCCAAAGAAAAGGATTTGTCACTTATAGCAGAGCCTCTTAACTCCAAATCTCTTCTCTTGCAAGGATGACCACCACACTGGGTCTGCCCAAAAACAAACACAGCCACAGCAGGGCTGCCCACACCAGCCCAGACAGAGGAGGAAAATTGTTCTTGGAATTATAGGACCAGGGGAACACTGTCCACTTGAGAGGAGGTAAAATCTTGACTCCTAAAAGCATCAGTAAGAGGAAAGTGTGTTGAAAATTGTTTTGAGTTCCTGGCTGGTTAGCTCAGTGAGTTAGAGCATTGTCCCAATATGCCAAGGTTGTGATTCAATTTCCTATCAGGGCACATGCAAGAAGCAACCAATGAATGCATACATAAGTAAAACAATCTCTCTCTCTCTCTCTCTCTCTCTCCCCCTCTCTCTCTCTCTCTCTCTCTCTCTCTCTCTCTCTCTCTCTCTCACCCTCTTCTTTTCTCCCTTTCTCTCTCTCTCTCCCCTCATCAATAAATGTTTTAAATTAGGAAAATTGTTTTTGAAAGTCTTATTAGCATAATATACTACTTCCACTAGAAAGAATTATGTGGCACTTGCACATTCTGATATTTCAGGCATTTTCTATAAGTGCTTTGAGTAACTTAAAAGCTGGGCTGGGCTGGTAGATCCTTGTTAAATTCTCAGAATGCCATATCCAGACTATTTCCCCCAAGACTTGCATATTTAATACGCTGTAAGAATTCTAGCTGTGCACCCCGAGCGGCCACTGGCACGGAGGGTGCTAGGCCACCCCTCACCCTCGGCACCTGTGTGGGCCATCGCGCGGCCTTCAGAGGTCCTTGCCTGCGTGTGGCCACACTGCCGGCGGGGAGCAGTCCTCTGAGGATGCTGTGTTAGCCTGCCTTTCACAAGCCCTCAAATCAGGTCCAATCACAGCACTGTATTCATTGAACAGGCACTCAGGCGACCCTACCCTCAGCCTGTTCCCAAAGTGGCAGAAAAAATGTAGCCGCAACCTCCTTTATCAACCTCCTTTCTCTGTGTATTTGCTCAGATTTCTACTAGTGTTTGCATGGCAGGTTCTGTATTAGGGGAGACACGGCCTCTACCTTTAAGGAGATGCTGATCTTGGACTGTTAACTCACCCGACTCTGCCTGACTTTACCATGGGAACGGCTACGTTAAGTGCTTGAGGATCTATCCCCCCAAATACTAAAATTATGGCAAAGTAGGTCTCTGTCCATCATAGGTCCACCTGGCTTCAAATCCATTGGGAGCTCATTTAGAAAATGATTTTTAAACTCAGATGAAGATATTTTTGTGTTTTTCTTTTAAGCGTGTCTGTATATCAGTGACAGGCCCTCTCCCACACATGGCGGCCAGATAGCTCTCATCCCCAGCTGTGGCCCGTGATTCCTGCAGTTAGCAAGGAGGCGAAGAGACAAGACAAACAGATCCCAGAGTTTGATATTCAAGCAGGAATAAACAGAGCATTATGCTTCCTTCGCTAGAAAACTTTATGGACAAAAAGCACTGTCGATTGTATTTTGCTCTTTTTTTTTTTTTATTGCCAGGAAGAAATTTTTAGTAAAGTGTTATTTTTGTCTCTTCCTGAATCTAACTGAAGTCCACATCTTTTGCATGTTTCCTGCCTTGCGTTTTTAGTGTGTGCACGGAAATCAATATTCGAGGTACACGCACAAGTGCGCACATTAAAAGGAACATGGCTGCATTTATTTCCATGATGAGACATTGGAGTAAAAGTGCTGGGGTGTCTGTTTTCGTGTTCCCAGGTCGAGATCTGTACATCAGAGGTATTTGTATAAGTGGCATTTTTATTACGCTCATTTCATTTGCAATATGATAGTGGATCATAAATACGTTCCTTTTATGCCACCCAGTCTGATTTGTGGCTCTTAGCCCTCGCGAGGAGAATACTTGATGTTTTATGGAGCACCTTTCGTCCAAGAAGCGCTTTGCTGACATGGGCCAGCTTCTTCCAAGTGTGTAAATCACACGCGAGACCCTGTGGATGCCCCACCTGCTTTATCAGCCTCCCGGCTCCTACTGTGGCTGGAGAGCAGGTCCAGAGGGGATGATGAGACCTCTCCTGTCTGAGAGAGAAAGGATCGGGGGAGCTCTGTGTCGCCCCCCAGAGGCCCCGGCAGCTGACAGAATCCCACATTAGTCACCTGCTCACCTTGTCCTTCACCAAACTTATTGTGAGCCCCGCTGTGGGTCTGGCGCTGTTTTAAATCCTGGGACACAGATACTAGTAAAACACCGTCAGGTGCCCACAGACGAGGAGTGTGGGACAGTAATAGCCCCGCCCACCTTGTGATGGGGACAGCGTGTGCCCCTCCTCTGCCTCCCAGACCCTCCCTGGGACACACTGCACCTGGAAGCAGTGTGTCAGACCCCGGACTTGTCACGGGGATACTGCTGCACGTGCCAGCCAGTTGCCATCGGAGTGAGAGAAGAGCAGCCACCCAACATCACAGGCAGCCCTTGGGTGGGCATCAGTTTCACAGCCCAGGCTCCCAGCCACCACTCCACCCTTCCTGTCAGTTCACCCTCCCCGTGCCCCAGCATCGGCTTCCTGAACCCGGACCCTCCCTCTGCCCCTACACAGACACACACACACACACACACACACACACACACACACACATACCTGTCATACACATGCAGTGCTCCTGCAGCATCCTTCATAGCATTTGCCATGCTGCGGAATCATGTATGTGTGTGACACACCTGGCAGAGCTCAGTGGTTAAGAATGAAGGCCATACCCTAACCGGTTTGGCTCAGTGGAAAGAGCATCGGTCTGCAGACTGAAAGGTCCCAGGTTCGATTCCGATCTAGGGCATGTAACTTGGTTGCGGGCACATCCCCAGTAGGAGGTGTGCAGGAGGCAGCTGATCCATGTTTCTCTCCCATCGATGTTTCTAATTCTCTATTCCTTGCTCTTCCTGTCTGTAAAAAAATCAATAAAATATATATATATATATATATTTTTTAAAAGCATGAAGGCCATGGAGCCAGGTTTTTTGAGTTCAAATCCCGGCTCTATCACTTACAGGATGCATGGCCTTGGGCAGGGGACTTACCCTTCTGTGCCTCAGTTTTCTCATCTGCTAAATGGGTACAATAATGATACCTCCCCATCAGGTTTTGTGAAGATTGAATAACCTAATATGAATACAGGGTTGATCGAGTGCCCCATAGCTGCCATGATAGTTGTAGTGAACACTTTCAGTATTATAATAATACTCCAATATGAGTCACAGTCATATAACAATAGTGATGCCAATATTATGCTTATTATTATTACCATCATCATTACTATATGATTAATGTCTGCCTCCCACCATAAGTGAGCGCCGTGGCAGGAGTAGCCATCTGTGTGGCTCACCATTTTATCCCCACGGCAGGTGGCACCTAGTAGAGGCTCAAAACGTATTTGTTGAATGAATGAATGAATGGACAAAACAGTGAAGGAAAAATGAGTCCTCCTGCTCATTGGGGTTATCAGGTGGCTTCTTCAAAAGCATCATTGCCACGCACAGCATGAACCCCTCTGTGTTCAGCTCCACCCGTATCCACGTGGAAGGGCCTCAGCCACCTCTTCCTGTGTGACCGCAGCCTCACTCCTTCCCACCCCGTAGATGTCTGGGAGAGTGCTGCCGTCCTAAGAGAGAGAGGCCTGGACTCCTGTGAGATGGAAAGCAGAGGAGCTGGTGGCGTACTAGATCCCCTGCCCTCCACATCGCCTCTGTCACCCCTGCCTTGCATGGGTGCCCTACACAGGAGGTGGGAGCTTCTGCCTGGTCCCAGCACCTGCTGACCAGGAATCCGGGAGCTGGACAGAGCGCCGTTCTCAGGCCCGCATCCCGCGTGGTGTTGCAGGCAGTGCACCATCGCCTGACTCCTCGGCTCTTGGCAGCCGTCCCCGCGCCTGGCCCAGATACCATGTCTGCATTCCACAGCCGTCTGCAGCCATGGAGCAAAGCAGCTGCTGAGGCCACGTGCCCAGAACACTTGTCCATGAACGGAGGAACCTTTGCCTAATTGGGGAGCGATCACCAGAGGTGTCCCTGCGCTTTGCAGTTGCAGGGCAGTTTCCAAGAGTCTGGGAGTCCTTTGGCCATGGGGGCAGGGGGGACATGGCGAGGCATTCAGCTTCGAGAGAGCAGGCGTAGTCTGGAAGGGAGCAGGGGGCTACTACACACGGGTCCCCTGGCCATTGACTGGTCAGCAGCTAAGAGTTCACATTGAGGCCCCAAATCACAGAAGTTGTTGGAGCTTTGGCTTTGCAGCTGTTATTCTGCAAATGGTGGGCATTGTTACTGCACCGCCCAACCCAGTGCCCCCACGGGGCGACCTGCTGCAGCTCACTGAGGTCCCCTTCCCCCTGACCTTACCCTTCTTCACCTTCAAGCTCAGGGGTGGCCACTCAGAGTGTCCCCTCCCTCCTAGGTAACACTTCCCAAGCTGGGCTTGCTTATCTGAGCTGTCTAGGGGGCCGTGGAAAACAGAATGCTCAGGAATGCAAACGCAGGCCCAGTCCTGCCTGGGGGTTGGGTGGTGGGTAATTTGGGGTGTGTGGTTCCTCTCAGCTTTTCTGTACATTCCTCTGAAATCCTGACTTGATTGCTTGCAAAGAGGAAGATCTTGGGCCTCAGGCTCCTAGAGTGTAGAAATGGGACTGCAGTGTGCTCCTCACCTGGCTCGCTGGGGAGTGCAATGGGCTGGAATTCCTTGTTGCTTAAGGCAACCGCCAGCCCTTGCTAAGTAGCCAGTCAGGGCATTACTGTGACCGCTGTGTTAGGTGCTCATGAGTGCCATCTTGGCTTCTGGTTCAGAGCAGTTCCTGGTGTCCAGTGACTTGGGACCTCCCTCGGGGCTCTGGGTTGGTCTTTTTTTGTTTATTGTTTGTTTTGTTTTTTAAATATATTTTATTGATTCTTTACAGAGAGGAAAGGAGAGGCATAGAGACTTAGAAACATCGATGGGAGAGAAACATCGATCAGCTGCCTCCTGCACACTCCCTACTGGGGATGTGCCTACGTCCAAGGTACATGCCCTTGACCGGAATTGAACCTGGGACCCTTGAGTCCACAGGCTGATGCTCTATCCACTGAGCCAAACCGGTTAGGGCATGGGTTGTTCTTGTTTGAAGGTATAATTCACACAGTGTGACATGCATTCCATGACCTGTAGTATATCCACGAGGTTGTACAGCTGCTAGGATGTTCCAACTCTAGAACATTTCATCCATCGCCTCCCAAAAAGAAACCCCATACCCTCTGGCTGTCACTCCCCATCCACCCGCCACCCCAGCCCTGGGCGACCACTGGTCTGCTTTCTGGCTATGAAATCTGCTTATTCTGAGCATCTTATAGAAATAGAGGAGGCTCCGGCTTCCACTGCCCCGGGGTCCTGGGGGCCGGCTCTGCCCGGTGCTGAGCTGGGTGGGGCGTGTGGGGCCCAAGACACACCTGCTGAGGGCCAGGGGCCAGACAAGCTGTGCAGTGGCTGTGGGTGAATAAGTGAGTGAGTAAATGAATAATGAATGAATGGTTGTCCAGGCTGAGAGTTCAAAACTATTGTTGTTTAAATAACTTGATCAGTGATGAGACATACAATGGATAAAGAAAATTTAGGGAGCAGAAAAGCATGAAGGGACAAAAACCATAATCCCATTACCTGTAAGAGGAATTTTTCCAAAAGTGCCAGGTAGTGAACTCAGAAAACTGAAAAGCAAAGTGTCAAACCAGAAAGCTTAGTTTGGAATTGCAGAGTATGATGCCTCCCTCCTCCCACTCCCCTGCCGTGTTGTTTGGGGGCAGGTCTCCCAGGCGGGCAGGTTCCTTTGTGATGCCTCTGGGCCCTCACCCTGGACTTGGAGCAGAGCGTGCTCTCTGTGAGGCCCGGGCCATGAAGCCAGTTCTCTCCACACAGCCGCTCGGCCCCCTGGGCGAGCCCACGCCCCCCTCCAGGACGGCATGTGCTCACTCAGAAGGACAAGCCCGTGCTCTGCAGCCTCCCAGCCCCAGCCTCTCTCCTCGGGAGATGTGTTTGCAGCACCTTTTCCCGCTGTTTCTGTTCCCAGTGTCCAAGGAACCCGAGGCGTGGGGAGACGGGCCCTCCCAGCTCAGGCAGTGCGGGCCCCGCCGCCAGTGCCCCTGACGTGCCTTGTCTCTCGTTTCCAGCTGTCAGGAATGACAGGAACAAGAAGAAGAAGGAGCCAACGAAGCAGGAATGCACGGAGAGCTATGAAATGACGGCAGAGCTGGACGATCTCACAGAGAAGATCCGAAAAGCGCACCAGGAAACCTTCCCCTCGCTCTGCCAGCTGGGCAAGTACACCACGGTAAGGCGCTCCCCACTCCCGGGCTGCTGCAGGATGGGCACAGACACGTATGTACACACACACGCGCACACACACACATATGCACACAAGCACAGGCTCTGCCCTGGCCCTGGAGGGGACCCCTCCCCCCCCCCCCCCCCCCCCCCCCCCCGCAAAACTCTGCCCAGGACGTGCCTGTTGGCCCTGGGGCTGCACCTCCTTCCTGGAGTCGCCCTTGGACGCTCCACCTCCTTCTTGGAGTCGCCCTTGGACGCTCCACCTCCTTCTTGGAGTCGCCCTTGGACGCTCTCTGTGCGGCAGGCGTTTCCTCCAATCAGTCACACGGGCACACATACACACACACGCACACACACACCCGAGAAACTGGAATTGAGCACTTCCTGTGCGCCAGGCCTTGCTGGAGGCACTGGCCACATGAGCAGGAAGGTAAGCTTGCTGCTGGCAGGGACTCGGGTCTGGTGAAGGAGACCATGGGTCACAGCGGACACATGTACGGAGCCCGGTGGGGACAAGGGATCAGTCTTTTAAAAACACCGATCCGCGTGTAAGATCCCCCAGGATTATCGGGCCCCCCTGGGCCAGGGTCTACCTTGTGTATCACCCGTAAACCAAGGCCTGGAAAAGCATAAAATAGGAGTGGCCCTTCCCCAGGTAGGGAGGTGGTGTTCTGCTTGGAAGGGCTCTCCCTGAGGCTAGAAATAGAGAGAAGAGGGAGGGAGAGGAAGTGGGAGCAAAGGTCGGAGGCGTATGTTCTCTGGTCTGGAATGAGCTGGTAGAGACGTCATGAGGTACTTGAATTTTTAAAGTGTATATCGTACATAATATGTTCCTTGATGTATATTCCTAGTGTGTGGCACTCAGTGAATATTTGTTGAATGAATGAATATAACTAGAATACTATTCTGTGCTCTTTCAGTGGCTTATGTTGTTTGCCTAGGTGCTAGTAAACATACTTTTTTAAAAAATGCAAGTATAGCCCTAGCCGGTTTGGCTCAGTGGATAGAGCATCAGCCTGAGGACTGAAGGGTACCAAATTTGATTCCAGTCAAGGGCGCATGCCCATGTTGTGGGCCCCATCCCCAGTAGGGGGCGTGCAGGAGATGGCCAATTGATCATTCTCTCTCGCCATGGATGTTTCTATCTCCTTCTCCCTTCCTCTCTGAAATCAGTAAAAATATATATATTTTTAAATGCATATATATCAGCACTTGCTGGTTTGGTGACAGGTGTGCTAGGAAAAGAAGAGTATGAAAGGCCAGAACACGAGATGAAACGGTGTTGCCAGGTAGAGAAAAGAACAGTGAATGCAGGGGGTGTGAAGTGATTCTTGGGGTCTGCTTCTGCCTTAAGGTGGGGGGTGGGGGCATCCAGAGCCCCTTCCCATTCACCCCTGCGCCTTTTGGTCACATGGTGTTTCGGGGGTGAGGGTGATGGGTCATCTGTTTCTCCTACTCTGTCTTTTTTTTTCTTCCTGTCAATCACTGCTCCTACTCTCTGCCCCTCTAGGTCCCTGACCATGAAAGATTTTGTCCCATTCTCCATGTCTCTGCATTTTTTGGCTGCTTCTTTATATCATATTTTTGGTTATTGATTTAGTTAAATTGTTTTTGCTTTTTGTTTTTCTTGTTCTTCTGAATGATTTTAACATGTCCGTCCCCTGCTGGGCCCACTGTTCTAAGCACGTGGCAGGGGCTTTCTGCGCCTCGTGCCCAGCAGGGGAAGGGGCAGCACCCGGTTCCATCTTCAGAGGCCGGACCCACAGCCCCGGGCGGCCAGCCTCCCTCTGGGGCGGGTGGCCCGTTGGCAGGAGCGAGGCTGCCGGATGTCCCGTGGGTTCTGCTCTCTGCACACAGACCGAGCCCTGTTTTTATCATAAGCCGCTCCAAATCCTCTCTGGAAGTGGCTGGGGGTATAAATACATAACAGCAGCCATAACACATTCTCGGCAAGTTTCGAGCGAGCATTTTTATTTTTATTCTTTAGCGAGAGCTCTTTTTAGCTGGGCGGTGGCTCCCACGGCCAGGACACTCCCTGCCACCTTCGCCAGCCTGGCATCTCTGCCGGATGCCTTGGGAACACGTAGGCAGAGAGGAACGGGAGAGGCAGCTGGCCGCCCACCTACAGATGTTGGAGAGGGCACTTCCTTCTTCTTCCCTAATTTGGGCAGGCCCATGGGGAGGGGAGGCAGGGACACATGCCCTCCACCTTCTGTGCCCAGGCCCTCGGCAGAGGGCGCTTCAGAGCTAGAGTCCTTGGGAAGATTTCTAACCAGTGGCCCCTCCAAGCACAAGGGATGGGAGGGGGTTCCATGTGGAAAAGTGGGGAGTGGGGGTGTGGCTCCTGTATGGAGCTCTCCAAAATGGAATGAGGGTGTGAACCAGAGGAAACCTCCCAGCTCTGGGGACACGTAACTCTGCTTCCTTAAAACAAACCCTAGCCACGACCTCATTTAGGCTTTGGGGCTGCTTAGGCCCAGGTTCGAGTCTTGCCTGTGCTACTTAGGAGTTTCATGACCATGGATCCTCATGGAGCCTCAGCTTCCCTCTCTGTATAGTGGGGTTTAGATAGTACCTACCTCCTGGGCTACTGGGAAAATAAAGGGGTGGGTGGCTGTCAGCTCAGCTGCGTATGCTCCTGCGTGCAGGGCCCTTCATTGCCTTACAGAGCTTCATGGGACATCGGCTGCCCTCCGCGGGGCTGAGAGGGTGAGCTCTGGAGACATAAGGAGCCTTAACCTACTCCAGTGGTCTGCAAACTGCGGCTCGTGAGCCACATGCGGCTCTTTGGCCCCTTGAGTGTGGCTCTTCCACAAAATACCATGTGCGGGCACCCACGTACAGTGCGATTGAAACTTCGTGGCCCGTGCGCAGAAGTCGGTTTTCGGCTCTCAAAAGAAATTTCAATCACTGTACTGTTGATAGTTGGCTCTGTTGACGAATGAGTTTGCCGACCACGGGTCTACTTGGAAACGATAGGCACCAGCAGAACCGTTACGCTCCTAAAGATTTTCAGGAGGTGAGCGTTTGGAAAAGAAGGATGTTGTGAGATGTCCCAGCCACGAGTGGCCTTGGCTTTTGTTTTAACAACTAACACTGTGATCAGCTGAGAATCAGAATCGGACACACGGAGGTCGGAGGTTGATTGGCCTCCCAGGGAGGAGGGGGAGGTTAGAGTTAGGGTCAGGGTCAGGGTCAGGGCTAGGGCTAGGGCTAGGGATGACTCAGGAGGGCGTGGTGGGAAGGAAAGGGAGCGCCTGGCTGCGGTAAGCCCAACCAAGGGGCTGTTCCATGAGAAACCCAGACAGAGAGAAATGGAATGTGGGTGACGGAACCTTGGGGGGAGAGAGAGAACAGGCTGAGGGTAGGGCCAGAATGTGCAAGGCCACCAGCATGGTCGGAGGGCGAAGACTGCAGGCCCGGGGGAAGGGGGCCGCCTCAGCGGGTCCCCAGCATTCCCAGGGAACCTTAACTAAGGCCTCTTCCTTTTGAAGAAGTGCAGGTCCCTCTTTAGCCTAAAAGAGCAAGCAGCAGCTCTGATTACACCCCGGGAGCTGCCACGTGGGATTTTGAAGATACTGGTGATGCCTCCCACCCACCTGCATTTTTGGGTCTTGTCCTGAAAGCAAGGCCGGTTGGAAAAACAGCGACGGACCAGCCTGCAGAAAGGGACTCGGCTGCTGACAAAACGGCCCTTTGAGGGGATTTCAGAGCGGAGTTGGGCGTTGCTGCTGCTGCTGCAGGAGGCCCCAGGGTGAGCCCTCCCTCAGGGCCGCCGCTGCTGCACAGCATTCTGGGAAGGAGGCTGGGGCTACTGCCTGGAGAGGGGGTTCCCTCCAGGTCCAAGGCAGCCAAGGGGGTGGGGAGTTTGGGGGAGGCCTGCCTCGCCCCCTTCTGCTTTGCCTCTCCACCCCATTTCTCCCTGTCCACTCCCCACCCCTACCTCCCACCCTGGTTTCAGAAAAGCTGCAGAAAACCCACCCGTCCTCCGAGTCTCCGAGCCACCCCACTCCCCACCCCCCAGCCACCTCCATCCCCAGCCACCCCAGGCCGCTGTCCGTCGGCCGCAGCTGGGAGATAATATATAAGCCGTTCCCAGCCTGGCGCCCATGAATCCAGCGCGCAGTCCCATAAAACACCGGGTTATTTTGTGTTTTATTAACTGCCTCTTCCCTTCAGTTTGCATAATGGTGAGCGAGATTTACATGCCGCGGGGACGGCCGTGCATTATTTCTAATAGCAGGCGCCACGGGCCGCTCCCTCTCGGCCCCGGCGTGATGGAGTAACCTCCTCCGACGCTGATGGCGTTCACACTGGCCTGGCCTGGCCGATGTCTTTCTTTCCGGATGGATGCTCCCTGGCAGGATGATTCCCCCGCCAGTAGGCGCGGCCCCCCCTTCGCCCCCTTTCCCCCCCTCCATCGCGCCTCCCTCCCAACCGGATAAACTGCCTATTAAATTTAATTACAGCCCGAATGGCGCACATCTTGATCTTACGTTCCCCCGAGTGCACTGCATTCCGCCAGGGCCCTTGAGGAGGGAGGACCATAAATCTGGAGGGAGCACGCCTGCTCCCCGCAAAGAGCAGCGCAGAAGGCAGCGCGGGCCACCACCGGCTTTGCAGGGCACGGATGGCATTCCTGATGCTGCCACCCTTTCTTTCTGGCTTTGCTCACCAGCATTCAAGGCAGGAGCTGGTTTTTACTGGCTCCGTGAACTGATTTCCACTGAGGGGAGGAACTGAGGGCGTGAGTGGGGGGTGCATGGTACCCTTAACTGATATCTGTCAGGCCCCACTCAGGCCTGGAGCCTTTCCTTTCCTTGGGTAGCTCAGATCCACCTTCAGAGGCAACGGAGGCCTTGGGAGGGGCCCAGGCCCCAGCCTAGGAGAGCCTCTGCCTCAAAACCGTAGTTGTCCTGAGACATTTTACTTTATTTATTTTTTTAAATATATTTTATTGATTTTTTTTTTTACAGAGAGGAAGGGAGAGGGATAAAGAGCTAGAAACATCGATGAGAGAGAAACATCGACCAGCTGCCTCCTGCACAGCCCCCACTGGGTTTGTGCCCGCAACCAAGGTACATGTCCTTGACCAGAATCAAACCTGGGACCTTCCAGTCCTCAGGCCGACGCTCTATCCACTCAGCCAAACCGATTCTGGCATCCTGAGACATTTTAAATAACCACGGGCTTATGGGAACTTCATTCACTCATTGATTCATTCAGCTCATATGTCTTTTAAGTGCCATGCGCCAGTCAATGTTGTAGGCACGAGACAGGAATGAAAAATGAGACGAGCCCGGCAGGTATGGCTCAGTGGTTGGGTGTCAACCTATGAAGCAGGAGGTCATGGTTCAGTTCCATCAAGGACACATGCCTGGGTTGCAGACTCGATCCCTAGTAGGGGGCGAGCAGGAGGCAGTCGATCAGTGATTCTTATCATTGATGTTTCTTTCTCTCTCTTCTTCTCCCTTCCTCTCTGAAATCAATCAAAATATATCTTTTAAAAAATGAGACAAGAAGCCCTGTGTAATGAGTGCCTGGCAGGGTGTGTTAGGAGATCAGTGCCATAAACATCGAGCAGGAGACGGGGAAGGAAGGGGGCAAGGCAGGGGTGGGGGATCCTGATTTGGGCTGCAAGGGGCTGAAAGTAAAATCTGTTTACTTACATATTTAATTCTTTACTAATTATGTTTTACTTTTTCCAATTCTTGAAATATTCTCTCCCCTCATTATATTCAGTAAAGGAAATACTAGCATCTATGGACGAGTAGAAATTATTGTATACCATTACGGAAATATATACAGACACCATGCCAGTAGAGCAACATATATTGAAAATCCAAAGCGTAGGCTACCTACACTATAACTGAGGATGTAAGGCAGTGTTTTCTTCTTCTGCAAAAATGGGCCAAACCATTGTACATTTGTAGAGAGAAAATTTTCAGAGGTCCAAATTACAAATATAGTACTAAGAGATGCTCATTCCCTTTTTTCTTTATAATCTATCAGGTTATAATTTATGAAATGTCACCTCAAAGTCAAGTCAAGCCGAAACCGGTTTGGCTCAGTGGACAGAGCATCAGTCTGTGGACTGAAAGGTCCCAGGTTTGATTCCGGTCAAGGGCATGTACCTTGGTTGTGGGCACATTCCCGTTAGAGGGTATGCAGGAGGCAGCTGATGGATGTTTCTCTCTCATTGAGGTTTCTAACTTTCTATCCCTCTCCCTCTCTGTAAAAGAATCAATAAAAAATATATTTTAAAAAAATAAATTAAAAAAAAAAAGTCAAGTCAAATGAACAATGCAAATTTTATCTTTTTTAAAGGTGTAGTCTTATGAGTTTGGCAGACGTATGCAGTCAGATATAAGCTTCCTTTGTCATCATTGCTGACTAGCCCTCTGAGGCTTGGTGTGTCACAGCTTATTCATTCATCAGTTAATGAGCCTCTGAGTGGAGCTATTGTTAATCTATAGGATTCCCTTTCCATTTCTTTTCTTTTCTTTTTTTTTAATATATCTTATTGATTTTTTTTTTTTTTTTTTTTACAGAGAGGAGGAGAGAGAGATAGAGAGCTAGAAATGTCGATGAGAGAGAAACATCCATCAGCTGCCTCTTGCACACCCCCTACCGGGAATGTGCCCGCAACCAATGTACATGCCCTTGGCCAGAATCGAACCTGGGACCTTTCAGTCCGCAGACCAACGCTCTACCACTGAGCCAAACCGGCTTCGGCTCCCTTTCCATTTCTTTATTCCCCTGGCAATGTATCTGTTGAAGAAAGCAGTCCTTTGGGTTTATGGGATCTCTCGCCTCTTGGGTGTTGACAGTCGCATCCCGGGTGATGTAGTTCAGCACGCTCCTCTGTCTCCTGGCTTTCCTGTAATTAGAGCTAGATGCTCGCTGTGATTCTGGGTTGACGTTTCAGAGGCGGTGGTCCGTGTTTCCATCAGGACACCCAATTGGCAGGCTGCCTCTTTTTAAGATAATAGCAACTACTGATGGTCAGTGCCTAGAGCCAGTCATTCATCAGAGTTCTAGCATGGTGATTCCTTATTCCATTATTGTGGCATTTATTATTGGATCTAGAGGCCCAGTGCACGAATTTGTGCACCGGTAGGGACCCCCCAGCCTGGCCTGCAGGATTGGAGCAGAACACCCTCTCAGACATCCTCAGAGGGGTCCTGAATTGCGAGAGGGTGCAGGCCAGGCCAAGGAACCTCGCCGGTGCACAATTGAGGCTGGGGAGGGATGCGGGAGGTTGGCCAGCCAGGAGGGACCTTGGGAGGTCCCTTGGGAGGGCTCGAGGGCATGTCCGGCCTTTCTTGCTTAGTCTTGATCGGCCAGACCCCAGCAGCAAGCTAACCTTCCAGTTAGTTAGAGCATCTGCCCCCTAGTGGTCCATGCCCGTCATAGCGACTGGTTGACTTTCTGCCCTCTAGTGGTCAGTGCACATCATATCAATCAGTTGAGTGGCCTTAGCATATTACACTTTGATTGGTTGAACGACCGACTGGACGACCAGACACTTAGCAAATTAGACTTTTATTATATAGGATAGTTGCACAAAGAGAAATCCCCCTCACCTATCATTTGGTGATCAGGTGGTAAGGAATACAATTTTGAGCATTTTTAAAAGGCAAATCCAAGCTGAAAACTCGTCCAAACCACCAGGACGCTCCCTGATTAAGACTGACGTGCAGGCGCATTATCAGGAAATGTGCTGAGTTTCCTGCCTCCCACGGGTCTCCCCAGCAACTGTGGTGTCTTCTCTCCCTCTTAGAATTCCAGTGCTGACCATCGAGTCCGACTGGACCTGGGCCTCTGGGACAAGTTCAGTGAACTGGCCACCAAGTGCATTATCAAGATCGTGGAGTTTGCTAAACGCCTGCCAGGCTTCACCAGCTTGACCATCGCAGACCAGATCACCCTGCTGAAGGCCGCCTGTCTGGACATCCTGGTAGGTGCCCTTCTGACCTGTTAGCAAGGGGCTCGGGGCGGGCGGAATCGAAGACTGAGATGCTTTGAAGACCTCCGGAGGCTCCGGTTCCCTGATCTCTCTTCCTGCCACCTCCTTGGCACCAAGTCCCTTAAATGGGCTTAAATAAGGTTATGAACATAATGGGACATGCGGTAGGTCCCAAGTCAGGGATTCTGAAAGCAGCAACAAAACTGGCATAAGCCCTGAGAAGGGCAGAGGCTTCCCCGTCATATGACACAAGGCAGAAGAAATGCTAATTTGGCCCCAGACAGGAGCTCCCACAAATGTATAGCAAAGGCAGTTAATGCCAAGATCCTGAGAGTGCACAGCTTCAAAGAGCACTCATGGCGTGAGAATGTCAACTGGCTGAGCTGTTGGGAAGCATCTTCTCATCCATGCCATTGATGTGTGGATAGAGGGAGACACAGACCAGAAGGACAGACAGGCAGGGGCTGAGGTGCTTCTCAGCTCCTGGAAGGGAAGGTCGAGGTGGTACCACTAGCTGGAACCTAGTGCCACCCCTTCTCAGCCACCAAAGCCTTGCACTGTGCATGGTCTGTCCTGATGGTCGCCTGCCTGCGGGCTGGTGCTGTGCTGGGAACACGCTCCCGGTTGCGCTTCAGATCCACTGTAGCTAGAACCGTGTTTCCTGGTGGTGTCTACACTGGACCGTTGGCTCAGCGAGGGCAGGGCCACACCGGGGTTGGTCGCGTGGCAGAATCCCAGGCCCAAACGAGGCATTCGCTGGATATTTGTGAATGGGTGGATGGGTGCATGGGCAAATGAGCTGAAGATCCAAACTGGAATTTCAGGCCACGGGCTGCCGTCTGAGGACTGCGTGTGTGGAGGCCTCCAGGGTGGGGTCTTGCCCTGTGGGACGCGGGGCTTCCCCGGGACCTGCCACCTGCTGCCCTCACTCCCGCCAGGAAAACATTCCCACGCCAGTCCCAGCCGCACCTTGCTTTCCGTGACGCAAACGTGACCGCCTGCCTGCCAACCTGATTTGTGGTCCTGGGGTCCCCGGGCCTGTGACTGTACTGCCACCCAGGGCCGTTCCCACAGGGCCCTGACCCTCCCGCCTCCCCGGACTCAGCAGCAGGCCCCCCTCCCTCAGTCTGGCAAGGAGCGAGCTCTGGCCTGGAGCCCCATAGCTTGGTCCAGGCTTCAGCATCGCCTCTGGCCACTGGGCCGTCGGGAGGAGGGTCTGGGTCTGAGTCCTGGCCTTCTCCGCTGGGGTGTGGGGCGGGGCAGTTACCGGGGAGGTCACCGTCACCAGAAGTCCCTGAGGCAGTCGGTCAGTGGTTCAGAGGGTGGGCTCAGAGCCAGACTCCCGGGCTCCAGGCCCAGATCTGTCATTTGGAGCTGTGAATTTCAGGAAGCAATGTAACTAAGCCTCAGTTATAATTTCAGTGAAATGGGTATAATGGTAATAAGGCGGCTGGGACAGCTGGTTGGGTTAATGCATGTGAAGCATTTAGTACCTGGCACAGGCAAAGTACTCCTTTAAATTAGCTGCTGTATCGGTATTGGGTTAGCCCAGATGGTCCTCATGGGCTGTCCTGAGCTCACACACACACACACACACACACACACCACACACACACTACAAATACACACACACACACACACACACACACACACACACACACGACCTGTGCGCTCTCCAATATGGGAGCCACAAGCCACCTGTGGCTGCTGAGCATCGGAAGTGCTTGCTGTAATAGTAAAAATACACGCTTGATTTCAAAGACTTCTTATATACACATGTAAAATGCCTCTTTAGCCGAAACCGGTTAGGCTCAGTGGTAGAGCATCGGTCTGCGGACTGAAAGATCCCAGGTTCGATTCCGGTCAAGGGCATGTACATTGGTTGCGGGCACATCCCCAGTGGGGGGTGTGCAAGAGGCAGCTGGTCGGTGTTTCTCTCTTATCGACATTTCTAGCTCTCTATCTCTCCCTTCCTCTCTGTAAAAAATCAATAAAATATATTTTTTAAAATGCCTCTTTAATTGTTTTTATATTGATTATGCAAGGAAACCAAAATATTTTGGATCTAAGTTGGTTAAATAAAATAGGCCATTCCATTTATTCCCACGTAATCCCCTTCACATTTTAAAACAACAGCTCCTGGCGTGCTGGTCTGGAAACAGGAACCATGGGCCCAGATCCTGAGCCACCAACGTCCTTCCCGGGGGACCAGTGGGCAGGTGGCAGGTCCCTCAGGGAACACATTCCATTCCCATGAGCTCACACCATTTCCCTCCCTAGGCAACCTCTGCTGCCCAGGGGGCCCGGCGGCGGGGGCAGGACTGGGGCGGAGGCCGCTGGCAAAGACGTTGACATTCTCCCATCTCAGGCCATGCACCTTGCACTCTGGGCAGCCCATTTGCACTTGGCTTTGGTTTGGACTTTCTAGGGAGAGAAGCAACTGGGCATGGTTTAAAGGCTTCACCAGAATCCAAATGCTTTGCAGCTTTTCAGGAGGAAAACCCTGCTGAGGAGGATGGTAGGGCGGAGGTGTGTGTGCCCTGCAGTTCGGACTCGGATGCCTAAGGGAGCCACTGACAGGTCACAGATGTCTAAATCCTGGCCTCCCGTTCCTTCCCGACAAGCCCCGGTTCCTTTCATGCTTGCAGGGACAGAGCTCACGCAGTCCCATCTTGGCAGCGTGCTGAAGTGCAAAGACTCACTTAGTTCCCATTCGATTCCCAGCCGGACCGGTGTCTGAGGTTTTGAGCCCATAGATACTGAGCACCTGACTTTGCCCAGCAGTTGCCATCCACGGGGCAGGGGGCGAGCTGGGATTGTCGGTCTACAGAAGGAGGGCTTTCTGGTGGCACCGTGCACAGGAGCAGGTGACTCCTTGGCAGCAGTTGCCCTAGGGCAGTGGTGGGCAAACTCATTAGTCAGCAGAGCCAATGTCAACAGTACAACGATTGAAACTTCTTTTGAGAGCCACATTTTTAAACTTGAACTTCTCCTAATGCCACTTCTTCAAAATAGACTCGCCCAGGCCATCCATGGTATTTTGTGGAAGAGCCACATTCAAGGGGCGAAAGAGCCTCATGTGGCTCGCGAGCCGCAGTTTGCTGATCACTGACCCAGGGTGACCAGCAGGGCCATTCGTCGGGTAGGATTGGGAGACGGTGGCAGGGTGAGCCAGGCTTCCTGACGATGGAAATTCCGCCCCTACATCTTGACTTTCTTGCAACGCTGCCTCTGCTCTGGGTTCATCCTGGCTGTGTCTGAGCTTCCCTTCTGAGCTCCCAGCTCCCTGCCAGGCCGCTCCTGCGCCTGAGTCATGGTTGTCTGTGGGACAGGGCATCAGAGGCAGTGCAAGAGGGAGCCTAGCATGGGCTTGAATCCGATGCAGCCACATGTCAACTGTGTGACACTGAGCAAATGGCTTAACACTTCTGAGCTTCAGTCTCTCATCTGTAATATATAAATAATATCCATTTCACCGACACGTTTGCAAGATTTAATGTAGGGCATGTGTAATATTTGATATACACTAGGTATTTAATACATTAGATATTGACACTCCCCCCCCCCTTTTTTTTTTTGTAGGCTGTAAGTTCTTTTTAAAAAAGAATCTCATTCATTTTTTTATCCCTAGCATCTGGCATAGTGCCTAGGACATAAGTGGGTCCTTGGTAAATGTTTATTTGACTCCAATAGATTACTTTTAGACAGAGATTTCTTGTGTCTTAGTTGTTATTCTCTAAAATAACTTCAGCCCGTGAAGCTAGCGTCTTTAAATGAAAGGGTTTGAGGAGACACTCAACAACAGAAAAGGGGGCCGAGCGCCTCCTGGGATGTGGGAGCACCTTGGAAATCCTCATGCTACCTCCCGCCCAGAGCTGATTGATGCTGTGAGGACAGGCTGGTTTTGAAGATTCATCCAATCTGTTTGTTTGTTTTTTCTTCCAGATTCTCAGAATTTGCACCAGGTATACCCCAGAACAAGACACCATGACTTTTTCAGATGGCCTTACCCTAAATCGAACTCAGATGCACAATGCTGGATTTGGTCCTCTGACGGACCTTGTGTTCACCTTTGCCAACCAGCTCCTGCCTTTGGAAATGGATGACACAGAAACAGGCCTTCTCAGTGCCATCTGCTTAATCTGTGGAGGTAACCGACTACCTAGCAAACCCTCAGGGGATTCCAGGAACAACTTGCACTTGTCATTTGTGGGGGAAACTTCATCTCCACTTTGGAGATATTTTACTTAGAAGGCGGCATGCGAATAAAGCCAGGCATGCATGCTTCGGGTTTGTTGCAGTTTTCCATTATTGTTATAAATTAAGTTTGGGATCCTTCCGATTTGACATATCAAAATGCTGTTTCCCCAATTGCCACAGGTATTGTTTTAAAGGTAGCATCATACTACAAAATGAACTGCCTAGGGCAGTGGTCAGCAAACTCATTAATCAACAGTGCCAAATATCAACAGTACAACGATTGGAATTTCTTTTGAGAGCCAAATTTTTTAAGCTTAAACTATATAGGTAGGTACATTGTTATTAACTTAATTAGGGTACTCCTAAGCTGGCCTTTGCTGAAAACTCAAGGGGCCAAAGAGCCCCATGTGGCTGGCGAGCCGCAGTTTGCCGACCACTGGCCTAGGGACATTTTGATGATGTTCCCAGGACTTGCATGTGCTGTGTGCTAACTTAGTGGCCCAGAATACACGTCATCGGATTGACCCCTACCAGCCCTTAGAGGACTGGGATAAAATAAAGGTTTCTGCTTTGTAGTGACCCCTATCAGCTCGCAGGAGGCTGAGTCACAGTGGCTAAAAAGTAATGGCTTTAATTAGGGATCTGCTTACCTTGCCTCCATAACCATCCTGCTCAAGGTTTGCTTTAATTCAGTTCAGCAGTGACACCTCCTGGTCAGGAGAAGTAGTTCTCTCCCTGGGACAAAAGCAACCAGCCGCCAAAAGGTGCCTCCCTCCAACAAGGGGGACAATCATTTTCAAGTATCACTGCCCAAAGCAGTTGTGTATATCTTTGAGGTCGCCCATGTGACTGAGCCATCAAATTAATAAAATCATAATGGAGTCGGAATAAGGAAGAATCCTCTAACCTGGAAAGTGTGACACCCTTTTCTGTCCTGCTATTAATGGTGCAACACTTTGTTTCTGGTGTCTAGACCGCCAGGACCTTGAAGAACCAACAAAAGTAGATAAGCTACAAGAACCATTGCTGGAAGCCCTCAAAATTTATATAAGAAAGAGACGCCCCAACAAGCCTCACATGTTCCCAAAGATCTTAATGAAAATCACAGATCTCCGCAGCATCAGCGCTAAAGGTAGGTCCGCTGTCCGTGTGGCCTGGAGCTTGCGGTCCTGAGCAGGTTGTATTGCTTTCCTAAACCTCGTATTTTAATTCGGGATGTCTGACAATAGCTGCCTTCTTGTTGGTTTGATCTTAGCATGTACTTCTCATTGAAATCAAAAGGAATGAAATAGTGCCCACCCTTACACAAAAAAAAAAAATCTGAAATTTGACATTCCTCAATCTTAGATGATGAGAGCTTTACAATTCAGGTGACTAAGAAAAACTGTTTTCAAGAGAATGGATATACTAGCCATGGCCGGTGTGGCTCAGTTGGTTGGAGCGTCGTCTGATGTACTGAAGGGTTGCTGGTTTGATTCCGATCACGGCATATATCTAGGTTGTGTGTTTAATCCCCAGTGGGGGTACGTATGGGAGGTAACTGACTGATGTTTCTCTGTCTCAATCCCTTCTTCTCTCTCTAGTCAGTAGAATATATCCTCGGGCGAGGATTTTAGAAAAAGAGAATGGACGCTATGACAAGCTTTTTAGTTTTCTAGGTTTTATATATTTCATTCCAGCTTTCTACACATGTTCTGGTTTATGTAAACTTGACTCGTTTTACCTGAACATCCAAACCTCAAGAAAAATGAATAGTAACTTTCGATCGTGGTTGTTGGTGGTGAAGTTTCTCAGTGTAGCCATTGCTCTCGTGAATGGGCAGGTTTACTCTGGATTTACTCATTGCTGCCTTCCTGAGAGGTGTACTCTTGGCCTAGTGATTTTCAGTTCATGCGGCAATTTGAGCAATTATATTTAGTACTGAAGCTTGTGCCCAGAGCCCTGTAACAGTTGAGTATTAGCATAGGGTTTTTCTAGGTAGAGGAAGCTCAGTAGCCATCCCTAGAACCAAATGTTGTCATTCTCCTTTCCATTAGCATACTCTATCCCTGAAGGCCTTGGTGAACCAAGGACAAACTCGCGTTCGGGGAAGTGCTTCGAAGCACAGTGAACCTGCTTGATAAAGTCTCAATCCATGATCTCCTTCTAAGGTTTCTTTAAGGACACCTTGAGCTCATCCCCAGCCTGGGATTAAGGATAGATGCAAACATCCCCTGACCTTGTAATTATGTCTTTAATTTTTATACAGTGAGGCTGTTGAACTTAATATGGTCGTATTCTGTATCTAGCTAAGCCAGTGCTAATAGAATTTACTGTGATTGTGGAAATATCCTGTACTCTGCATTGTGCAATGGAGTAGCCACTAGCCACGTGGCTCTCAAGCATTTGAAATGTGGCTAATGCAGCTGTGCACTGGTCTCTTCGTCGCATTTAACTAATTTAAATTTAAATAATAGCTGCATTAACAGTGCAGTGCTGCCTCAAATTGATGCTTACCCCACTTTTATCACTCAAATCACTTCTTTCATCTTTTGGTTACTGATGTCCTTCCAACTGTCTCATTTTCAAAATATATACTGTTTCTGTTATCAGGAACTTCTCATTGTAAATTATGTTAAGCACATACAAACCAATATTGTTTCCTGAAACGGACTGAGGCATGGAATTATCACATTTAAACGTGCCAACACATCTACAGATAACACATTTTAATGTGAAATCGGCACAGGTTCGGGGAGGCCGTGGTAGCACCCTGTTCAGCCTTCTTCAAGTAGATGAAGGTTGATCCCTAGTTATTCAGCTTCACTCCTTATCTCTACCAGACTCCTATTATCTCTTTTTAAAAGGTGCAGAACGTGTAATTACCTTGAAAATGGAAATTCCTGGATCAATGCCACCTCTCATTCAGGAAAT
This sequence comes from Pipistrellus hanaki, assembly GCF_964339955.1. NCBI lineage: Eukaryota > Metazoa > Chordata > Mammalia > Chiroptera > Vespertilionidae > Pipistrellus > Pipistrellus hanaki. The sequence goes on from NC_140515.1 coordinate 44,734,558, forward strand.
GCTGGAGAATTCTGAAGGACATGAACCCTTGACCCCAAGTTCAAGTGGGAACACAGCAGAGCACAGTCCCAGCATCTCACCCAGCTCAGTGGAAAACAGCGGTGTCAGTCAGTCACCACTGGTGCAATAAGACACTTCCCAGCTACTTCAAACATTCCCCAGTACCTTCAGTCCCGGGATTTAAAATGCAAGAAGAAAAAGAAAGGAAAAAAAAAAACAAAAACCTTTTTACTGCTGCTTAGTTTTTGGACTGAAAATATATTAAAATTCAAGAAGGACCAAGATGTTTTCGTATGTATCCATATATACTATACTCCTGTCTAACTTACCTAGAAATACGAACTTTTTAAATTCTAAACATCAGCCATTTCATGCAACCAGAAACCAGTTTAAAGCTTCTATTTTCTTCTTTGAACACTCAAGTTTGCATGGCAAAGACCCCATCAAAATGATTAAGCCCTGGTTAAGTTTCTAAAGACTTTGTACATACAGAAATATGGCTGTTCTTTCTATACTGTATGTTTGGTGCTTTCCTTTTGTCTTGCATACTCAAAATAGCCAAGACACCGAGGTTATGGAACAGACTACTGTACATGTCCAGCTAAGAAAGGTTCAAAAGGTAACTGTCTTGCCTTCACAGAAAAATCAAGACATCAAGGTAAGGAAATGGGATTATTGTACAGTATGACAAGGCTAAAGATATTCTAATTTAGTTAGTATGGAAGCTTGTCCTTGCTCTTTCTGATGCTTCAAAGTGCATCTCTTGATTTCATGTTGCCCAGTAAAAATATACAATTCACTGTACCTAGCAGAAGAGAATTCTGTATCAGTGTAACTGCCAGTTCAGTTAATCAGATGTCATTGTTCAATTGTTAATGTCACTTTAAATTAAAAGTGGTTTATTACTTGTTTAATGACAACTACACGATTTTTAAAAAGAGATACATTTTTACAGTAATGATAGCCTCCAAGGCAGAAACACTTTTCAGTGTTAATACGTTTTTGTTTACCTATTCACAAGCCATTAGGGAAATGTCTTGGTATAATTAACAGGCTGGTCTACCACCTGTTCCATGTAACTAGTGTCCTTCCTGGCTCATGCCTGATACTGGGGGTTTTTCCAGACTTCTTGATGCCCAGGGGCTCAAACTAACTCCCGTGGCATGGGCAGAGTAAGCATCCTTTGACCTTGTTCAATCACTATGAAACAGAGTGGAAGCTGTGGTAGAGTGGTTAAAAGATACAAGTGTCAGTTTCTTAGTTTTCATTTAAGCACTAGTGGGTGTTTTGTTTTGTTTTTATATTTTAGCAAGTCTGTGATGTATTTTCACTGGCTCTGTTTGTACATTGAGATTGTTTAACAATGCTTTCTATGTTCATATACTGTTTACCTTTTTCCATGGAGTCTCCTGGCAAAGAATAAAATATATTTATTTTAAAGGTGTGTGGGAGCTTTCACTACACTTTCATTTTCAGTAAAGAGACAGAGAAAGCTGTTCCATTTTTAATGTTTAAATTTCATTTCAAAAAGCAGGTCTGTAGTCTGCAATCATGACAGTTAAAATCTGTGCTAATGCACGGCAGTCTATAACAATACTACAAGCCAATCAGACAATACATGACATTTCAATGAGTAAAAAAGAGCATAAAATTGTATGTGTAAGAACAAAATGTTAAAAGGCCTACCACAATAAAAAACCATCAATTACATCATCACATTAAAATAAGCCAGATGTACAAAAGTCTGAGACAGAGAAGACAAAAAGACAACACAAGTTATCTGTTGAAAAATGTTTCTGTGCTCTTTGGGCACTTAATTAAACATTGCAAAATCAACATCATCTTCTTCATCAGACTCTGCAAAATATTTCACTTCTTTCCTCGCTCGACCAGTCCGTGGCAGAGAAGGTGGTTCAGAAGCGAAGTCTGATGGGAAGATGTCCACATCTGAATCCTGATCAAAAGATGTTTTCTTCGGTTTCTAAAACAATAGAACAAAACCCCAGAGTTAAGAAGAAGAAAAACAGACAACTGTTAAAAAGAACTCACACTCACTTAAATTTGAGAATTATAAATAATGGTGCTTTTAAGATTGGAACTGTAATGTTAACTTAAGGGTAAGACCAGTTAACTAATCATTTTCATGAAGGAAAGAAAAGGATTAAATATAATAATTTGCCACCTTGGTAATCTTGTATTACTTATCACAATTACTTATTTTTTTCAGAGTTTATATATCACTCAGCAAATATGCACAATGACCAGATTAGTAAAAATTCAAATTGTCTAATTTGTAAGTACCTATGAATTCATGAGAGGAAAACAAGAATTATGCACAGTATGTACTGCACACTATGTTTATAAAAAGGCAAAGAAGAGTCACTGAGATGGACCAGAGGTGAAGAAAACTGGATGGAAGAGGTCAGTATGAAAGCAACATAAAATCACCTATGTTTATATTTTAAAATTTTAATGGACAGAGAAAAAGAAGGGGACATCTGATGCTTTTCATTTACCTGATAGAGATAGTGTACTTCTGAAGAAGGGTGAGGAAAATTTAAGTTAAAGATTAAATTAGCCCTGATCAAATAAAGAAATCGCCTTTATTTGGTCTAAAAACAGTAATATTTTAGACAGATAGTATATAATTTATACCACACTTGACCCAAGAAACAGTCCTGATTATATCTAGACTTGGATAATCCTTTACCCATATACAAGTCCCCTAAGGATAAATATGCTAGGTTTAAAGTTATTCTAAGACATTATACTAATAGTCAAATTAAGCCCACTGTAGATCATCTTAAACAAAACCAGCATTACACAGATGCTCCCAGTTACCTTGCTCGATGGCCTGGCTGTTTTCCTGCCAGGGTTATAATCGCCTTCATTTTCAGAGCCAGACGTTCTCCTTTTCCTTGCCCCGCGGCCTTTACCTTAAAATTATACAAAAGGTTTTTCACCCAAGGTTAAGTACAATATACAAGGATAAAAACATTACTTCTTTGGCCTCCTCTGATCTCTTAACATGAATGATGTAGAAACAATTCGTCAGCATCATTTCAGTTCTGGAGTCGACAAGACTAAAGAGTATTTCACAAATATATTTAAACTAATTGGAAGGTCCTCAAGAAAAGTTTCAATACATAAAAGAAAATATTTGCACCTGAAAAGAAAATCTCTTTAAAAAGTGCTTTTTAAATTGTATGTGATGAAAAACAATTTAGTTTCTAATTTGCCATAGACCAATATTTTTTAAAAATGTAATACAGGCCGAAACCGGTTTGGCTCAGCGGTAGAGCTTCAGTCTGCGGACTGAAAGGTCCCGGGTTCAATTCCGGTCAAGGGGCATGTACCTTGGTTTCGGGCACATCTTCAGTAGGGGGTGTGCAAGAGGCAGCTAATCTATGTTTCTCTATCATCGGTGTTTCTAACTCTCTATCCCTCTCTCTCCCTCTCTGTAAAAAAATCAATAAAATAAAATGTAATACAGTATAATTTATGTTAAAGGATTTAATTTGTTAAACCAAATTTGGGTCCTACAGTGCCCCAGCAACAACATAACCTTATAACATAAATCCTTACTCTAAATTTTACTTACTGTACATTAGTAACAACCAATTATAGATCCCACTTTAAGTAGCACAATCTTAAGAGTAAAACCCTAGGTATTTACCAGGAAATAATCTATCAAATTTTTATCCCTTCTCAGACCTATAATTACCTACCACATGCAGCCTATTTTCTTTCATCTACCTAATTTATTATTCTCATCATTGGAGGAGGAAAAGGTAATGTTTAAATGTTCTCCAGTCTAGTGATTCCAGTGAATAAAAGAAAATGGAACTAAACTACAATTCTAAGTTTTTAAAATTTCTTAAACAGCTATGATGCATTAGATTTACTAGTAAGAAAAGACAGCCTAGATAAACTTGGGATATCATATTTGATCAAATTAATCAATGAAATGGCACATCCTGTATAATGAAAGGCTAATATGCAAATCTGAAATATGGAACAACTGATCGCTATGACACGCACTGACCACCAGGGGGAAGACGTTCAATGCAGGAGCTGCCGTTACTTGGCAGTGGTGGTTCTCAGGTGATGCACAGCAAAATGAGAGGAGAAAATGTGATTCCACTTTGGCGGTGGATTATGTTGCTGGAGGCACTGTGGGACCCGAATCTGGTTTCCTGCACACTTGCATTTGTGTTCCACACCTTGTACAACAACTTTGCAGAGTGCCCTCTCGCACTCAGGGGGATGTTGGAGAGCCGGTTTTGGCCCGATCCCCTTCAGGCCAGGCCGAGGGGCCACACCTGCTAGAAGGATCCCACTTACTCTGCTGACTCCTTTTGAATCATGGCACTGTCAGCCAGGGAGGGACCTCAGGAGGTTGGTTCCAAGGTGTGTCTGGCACGTCACACCGGCAACCTTCTAATTTCCTTTCAATGTGCACAAATCTGCACCGGGTCGTTAGTGTATTTATAAAGGTTTCAAACCATGCACACCTTAAGTATTGACCTCCCCAATCACAATGTTTCTTTTCCACCCTGTTATTCTCTCTTGCTTCCCTGTAGGTCTGTATCCTTATCATAACTGCCACTTTTAGAAATAAACAGTCAGCTGGATCAAAGGTTGAACAGCTACCCTTACAGAAAGTCATCTCTTCCCTGAGCACAGCTATTTCACTTCCTAGCTCAGCAAAAAGCTCTGCTCTAGGAGTCCTAACTCCAGCCTACTCCAGTGGCTGTTACACTCTCACCTACCATTTTAATAACTACTTCCAATGAGACCACTACATGGGGGTCTTTGAACCATACCTAGGTAGACAAATTGCTACACTTCTCTTTGGATTAACTCAGCACTGATTCTTAGATAAGTCACTTATTGAGGAGTAAAGCAATTTAAAATAAAATATGTTCACCCAGTTTTTCTAATTTCCATGAGTAGAGGAGACTAAATGTTTTCCACATGGCATGTTTGAGGGTTACATGGAAATAATCCTCACCTTTTGGTGTTGTAGTCTTCTTTGGAATGCCAAATTCTGAATCCGAATCAGAGTTTATAGTCTCTACTTTCTTCTGTTTGGGAGTTCTCTTGGGCTTAGGCATTATATCTGAAGATGGTTTTCCTATTAAGCAAATTTCCATTGCTTAGATCAATATTTACTTACCAACAAATCAAGCTGAAGTGAGTCCTAAAACAATGGAATTTCTTACAGCTTATATAAAGTTGAGTTGCCTTAAGTAATAAAATGGTTTCTCTCCAATTTCTCATAGATGATTAAAATGCTTTTTATTTAATTATGATGCATAATTGGCCTTTTGATAATTCAAGTGAGATGTTTTAAATAAGGGCCATTAAAATGAATTAAACAATGACTTTTAAAAAGCAGTAAAAAAATACAGTATAGTCAAGACAAAAAACTATTTGACATATTAATTATAACCCAAGTATAACCATATATTAAGTTCTAATTTTTAAAGTATATTATAGGACTAGAAACCGATTCACTCCCATTAAGTTGGAATTTAGACTTGGCACTTTTACATGGAAAGAAATGTGAAAGTTCTAGGAAAGTAGACAATAACCCCAAATGAATTTTTTTTTTCAGCTTCATTTATAGGCAATGTGAAAATTACCACTAGTCACTTTGGTGATTTATTTAATATATATTAAATTAACCACAGACATTTCTATTAAAAAAACAAAACCTGTTTTTATGGGAAATATATTCCCAGTTCTAATTTGAGATGCTAAGCCCCTCATTAGAACAATAGGAGCTGACACTCTTATGACAGTGGCAGACACAGATTTTGTGACTTTTCCCCCTTTGAGGCCTCATGCTGAAACACACCACAAGAGCCACTGCAGCTGCTAGTAGAAATATAGGCTTGGATTAGCAGGATGTTCTAGGGACCACCTCTTTTCTTCAGAAGCTTCCAGACTTGCAAGTATTAAATTGGCACTTTCATCTCTACTGGGCAAATACTGTCAGACATCTGAGTACTGTGAGCAGCCTTTTGCTGTAAACTCACTGGAGCTACAACTTTAACTTTTATAATAATGTATGTATTCCGCCCCCCCACCCCCCAAAAGGGACATGAAGCATGCTCTCCTTGAAATGGTCTGTTGTGGAAATTATATTTCTGAAGGAAGGTTGAGGGCTTGCTGGGGTCCCTGAATCTCCCATTCAACTGACAAGGCTAGTTCAACTACAGGTAAAACAACCAAATAGGACAAGTGTGATACGCCACACCTTTGTAGTTAATGCTAAACTTTAACTCTTTAGATTAAATAAGGGTGAATAGATTGATGAAGGAAACAGGTTGATATGTTGCAAGAACTGACATGGCTCCCAAGTTATCAGGGTGGTTATAAAATGCTAATATGAAGATAAAAAACTGAAAGGGAAATTATAGAGCCTGTCTGGACTTGAGTCCCTCAGAAGTAGACCCCACCTGATCACAAAACAAAGACAAGTATTTATTTGAAAGGTAAAGGAAAAGGAATACAAAAATGAGACAATGAAGAGAGGGCAGCCAGTAATGGGTAAATTAATTCAATCCTGTCGTCAATCTAGGAGCTTAATCTCAAGAAGAATCTCTTGCAGCCAATGTAAAAAACAAAACAAAACAAAACAAAACAAAACAAAAAAATCCCAGAGGGTCAAGAGCAGTAAGAAACTGCAGACCAGCTTTCCTCAATCACAGAGGTGGCTGCATGGGGAAATGTTAATATTCCAGCATAGCAATAGAAAGTACTGAAGCAAAGAAATATAGACATGCCTCATGTGCACTGAAGTAGTAAGGGAAAGGCACCCAATTTCTCACTAGTGCATTCAGAATAAGCAGGGACTTTTGTTGTTGTTCTGTTACATCTAATACATGTGTTTCTCCATTAGTGTTGTCTATTGTGCATTTTTTAAGATCGTGAAGTGACAGTCCATACAGTTTGTTTACTTGCTGTGGAAGTAGCAATCTTTTAAACACAAAGCACTAATACCTTTTTTAAAAATACAAAGGTATGTACCTTAGTACTAGCAACAGATTCATGAATCAACTTAGTGTTTCATAGGCAATCTGAAGGCTATGGAAAACAAAGACATTCTATGACTCAAAAAAAAAGAGGATCCCAACCGAACTGACCAATCATTCCACATTGAGGAGTTAAGGCATGACCTGCATAGATAACAGAGGCTACTAGCAAAATAAAATTTTAAACTTCTTTACTATCTATACTATCTTTAATATCAATGCATGGGATTATTTTATTATAATTACAGTCTTAAAATCAGTGCTAATTACCTCATATGGTTAGAAAACAAGAGGGATTCTCCTTATACACATTTATACTTGACAACTGTAGCCTAGTGAAGTGCAACTAGTTTCAATTTATATTAAATTTCCTTTAACATCAACTACATGGTTATGCAATGCTTACAAAGATCAAATATAAGTGCATACATACCCTTTTTAGCAGCTGCTGTTTTACTTGGAACTTTATCTATTTGTTTCAGACCAAATGAGGGTGAAAAAACAGAAGCAGAATCTTCTTCATTACTGTCAAATTTAGCTGAATCTAAAAATTAAAGCTTTTTTCAGTAGAGATTCTGTAAAGACCATTTAGTAATTAACTTTGATTCTTTTTATTGATGATTTCTCTTTAACTAGGTAACTGATCTTACAAGTTTCTATTCTGTGATATTATAACCACAATATATAAACAGCTGAAAATAAAAAATATAGCATATTTCAAAAATGTTAACTGTTTTAAAATAGTAGAGAAATGCATAATGAATTTTTTAATAGTCCCAAAGGCTAATCATTTAAAAGTTAACTGACCAATTAAAAAAAAAATACTGATGATTTATTTTAAATGCTATTAACCATTTCAAGAATTAAAGTAACAATGATCAAATCTAAAAGAGTAGTAAGTTTATCTATCCAGCCCTGACCAGTGTTGCTCAGTGATTAGAACACTGGCCCATGTGCCAAAGGATTGCGGGTTCAAATCGGGTCAAGGACATGTTCCTGGATTTACAGGTTCAATCCCAGACCTGGGCATGTTTCGGAGGCCACCAATTGATGCGTGTCTCTCTCCTTTCTATTCTCTCTCAAAGTCAATGCAAAAATATATCCTCCGGTGAGGATTAACAACAACAAAAAAGTACAAATCTAGCTATATGTTTAGAGCAAATACAAGATCTATGTGTATTAAAAAATTCAAGACAGTTCAGTCTAACCAGATTGTTTTGACCTTAAAAATTCCATACACAAAAATATGGGGCATAAAAAATAAACACTGATTAAATTTGCTTCTAGGGTTTAGTTAAACAAATCTGTACATTGCTACCCTTGTAACTTTTTTAAAAAAACTATCATGTATACATTCATGTTGCCATGAAAATAAGATTTCACTCACACTGGTTAGCATCTGTCTATCTACCTAGTGCTTCCATAATGCCTACTTTGACCAGAGAGTTGGGAATCGCCTCAGGAAAAGTAAATAAACCTTATTACATTGAGAAAAATGTTTAAAAAAATGTTAAGATATCTAGTCATATAAACATCCTGAAATTAAATTATGACCTAATGAGTTATCTACTGTTTCTTTTTCTTCCCCACTAAATCACAGCAATAATATAAGTAACTACTGTAGTGAAAAGACTAAATGAACATACCATCTTCTGACTTTTGAGAGTATGAAGGAAATGAGAAGAGATTTCCAAAATCCTGAGGTTTTTTGTCATGTGAAGATTTTCTGTTAGAAAAATTAAGCACCACAATATAATTTAAATATCTGGTTTCAACCTTGATAAACTATATATAGTATATACTGCAAGATTATAATCATAGAACAAAAGATTGTTCTGTCATTTGTTTCTAAAATTCACAAGAGTAGGTAGGCAATAATCCTATTTTTTATCCTAGAATGCACATGGTAAAATACTTCCTTAAAAAATCTTAAATAACTCATACACTTCACATCCTACAGGCTAGTCATGTTAGTGTTCAGACCCATCAGAAGCAAGAAAAATCAAGGCCAAAATTAGGAAAGAAAACTAAACTTCCCATCTCTAAAGATTTATTAATTACTATGTCCCACAGGCCTGTTGCCAATTTTTGTAAATAAAGTTTTACTGGAACACAGCACACTTGTTCTTTTACATATTGTTTATGGCTGTTTTCTTCCTACAACAGCAAGACTGAATAGTAGAGGCACAGATCATATGGTCTGCAAAGCCTGTAAGATTTATTAATGAGCCCTTTATGGAACAAATTTTGCCAACCTATGTTCTAAAACTGTAGCAAGTTACATCAACAGCTGCAATGTTAACCAAATTTACTGCTTCATGAAGAACGCCTTCCCTAGAATAACATTTTCTTAGCCCAAGCTTACTGTAAGATCTTTGATGGATGCCTAATCAAGCTGTCCCATACAACTGAGTAGCAGTTGCTTCATTACTTACTCGGGAGTAGCTTTTGATTTGGCCGGTGAAAATGTATATTCATCTTTATCTAGGCCATCTGAAGGAACAAATTCATCTTCCTCATCATTTGTTATGGGAGATGCTTTAACTTTTAATTCTTCTAAGTCATTATTGTCATCGTCATCATCAGCATCATCCTCCTCCTCTTCTGAGAAATCAAATGTGTACTTAGGCCTCTCAGCTAGGAGAAAAGTGAAAGTTAATGTTATAATCAAATCCAACTTTATCCACATAAAATATTATGAGTAACGCACTTTAAAAATATTCCAATTATCTCTAAATACACTCAAGAGAAAAAAAAGAGATAAGCATTTAGAGAATAAACGCCAATAATTTTGCCTCAGTTGTTTTGATAGTGTTAATATCTATCTTGTAATTCTCAGGAGTAATAATGCTGCATATATTAGAAGAGCATAAACTGATGAGATTTTTAGAATAATACTGATATTACTTAAAAACAAGAAAGTAGTTATTATAGTCAATGTAAAAGTGAATATAAGATTTCCCATTTCTGCAATTAATTACAAAGCAATGTTTACAGGTCTTTAAAAAGTACAAATCTTTCTCTTAACCTTTTTCACAAAACTCTATCTTCTATTCATGGTAGTTTTATTACAAAATAAGAGATGATTTTTCAGATGAATAAGAAAGAGGTAAGATCTCAATATATTAGCAAGATAATACAATGTATTAAAAAAGGTATCTGCTATGGGAAAAGGCACATTGGTATACTACAAATAAGTTTTATTATAATTTCTAACATATGCTATGAAATAAAATTTTTAAATCATTTGGATACTGTAGAAGTTTACACTTTATTCCAGATATATGGAAAAATCATAATTTGAATAAACTAACTTTCACGGACCTTAAGTTGCACATTGTAAAAATCCACTTATATTGTACTACTTATACACATTAGGAAAAGAAATTCAATCACTTTGCGATTAGAAAACCAAAACTGAAGGCCTGAGTTATAATTTAAAAAGTATCTCCCAAAGGTAAAACAACCATAATGCTCTATTTATTATTTTATATATTTTAGGTAGAACTTAAATTTTGAGAAGAATCTATAAAAGAGGACATGTATCAGTTTTAAATTATTTTAAAACTTCAAGTTAATGAATATTTAGATATGATCAAATCATATGCCTAACGGCAATATATATAATAAAAAAATGGAAACCTGCAGCCTAACTATGACTGCAATTATCTAAATTATGCCAAGTGACTGGAGTCAGACTCATTTATAGATACAAGGAACAGATAATTAAAAACAAAACTATGAAGTACTACTATTGATCCAACACTCCTGGGATACTACCAAAATACTTTTTTTCTTTAACCAGAATCCTCAAACTATTGATAAAATATAAACATCAGCAAGAAAACAATTTGACTTTGGATGGTGGGCACACAATGTACAATAATATACAGATCATGTATCATAGAAATGTATACTTGAAATCTATATGATCTTACTAACCAATGTCACCCCAATAAATTTAATAGAAACAATAAAAAAAAAACATGATTCATTTTAGGGAAATTTGTTTTATGTCCAACTTTGCTAGAAAAGGTCATTCTGTAAGGAAACTTCTGTTTTCTTGAACTATAACTTCTGAAGAACTATAACTTCTGAAAAACTAATCGTTTAGCTCTTTAGTTATATTAGTAACACTAACAATACCAACTTATATGAGTAACACTAACTTGGTCAAACTATAATATACAGTAAAATGAATATAAAATGTATCACAATACCAGCTGCTCTCCTAAGCAAAGAATCTCTTGGAATAACCACAGGTTCTGTTTCTTCCAAGTCACTTTCCGACTTGGATTCATCATCTGACCAAGGATTCCGTTTCTTCACTTTCTTTGCACTAGGTTTGCCAGGTGATGTAGATGCTTTTCTTTTTCTCACCCTGGTACCTAAAACCAAAAGAACAACAATGATACATGTATCAACACTTATATAAATGTCATTAGCAAAAATAAAACTGTTACAATGAAAAGTTCATTATAAAATAACAAATGTTGATGAACATTGGAGATATTACTTAAACTATTGGGGGGAAAAAGCACAACCAAAAGAATCTAGTAATACTTTATATATACAGATTTTTTTCACACAAGGAAATTCTTTAAAAATCCTCACCAGGCTCCTTTTTCTCCCTTTTGGGTTTGGGACCTTTATTTATAGGCACTGCCTGGATCAGTGCTTCTTCTCCTGTGCCTTCTACTGGTGTTCCACTGAATTCTTCATCACATTCCACTTTTACTGCTGTGGTATCAAGGTCACCCTACACATTCAAAAAAAAAAAAAAAAATCAAACCATGATTTTTGTACTTTAGAGATTCATTTCCAGCCAATATATTGCTTCTTCATATTAGGTGAGTAAAAAAAAATAAAATGTAATTCATTGAGGTCTTAACAGATAACTTTGATCAGACCATATTTTACTTTATGGTACTGCTTACCACTCTAATCTTCTGGTACACACCATAATATGACATCTACTTAAAAACAATCATAAAAAAAAAGGACCGCTTTTGATTATCAATGGGACATTAAAACCAATAGCTAAATACACCAAAAGTTACCTGCAAAGTAAGTTGCTATAGTTCTGGTCCCTTATGTACTAGAAAAAAATCTTCAGAGAGAAAATAAGCAACATAAATCATGCACTGCTAGGCATTATAAGACAAGGTCCTCTGACTCTAAGGTTATTGAGAGACAGAGGACACAGTCATTACAATACAAATAAATATACAAGGAGATATAACAGTGACCCATGGGGAGGAGAGAGCAACTTTGCCTAGGGCAAGGTGAGGGAAGACTCCGTGAGGGCCTTTCTGATTGGGTTGTGAAGTAATCATGTTTGCCAGGTGAGAAGGAAGGAAGGAAGAGCGTCCTGGCAAAAGATACAGAGGCATGAATCACCACATTATTTAGAAAATTACTAATAGTCTGCTAGGATTCAAGGCAAGGTAAGAGGAAAGTTAGTCACAGAAACACAGGGAGGCATGCAGGGGCTAAATCACTGTGTACAGGAGTCTGTGTATTCAGTGGGAGTCACTGAAAACTTTTAAGCATTTGTATAATAATCAGACTTACTTTCAGAAATATTGCTCTAGCAGTAAGAAATTACAAAATCCTCCTGCCACAGGAACGAAGTGAAAAAAAAGTCCTGATTAGATGACTACAGACAGGAATACTAGGGAAGGGGACCCCCTTTAAATTATCTCATCAGAGAAAACATCAAATCCTAAGACAGTGCTAATGGGAACCGAATGAGGAGATAGATTTCAGAATTTCTTCATAAGAAGTCATTATGATTTAGTTACAGATTATATGTGAAAATTCCCAAGTTTTTGGCTTATGTTAGTGATGGCTGATAGTGCCAGTAACTGAGAGGAAGTACAGAGGTGGAAAAGGAGGTTTTGAAATCAGGGTACCATAAGTCCAGTTTCAGAAATGCTGAATTTGAGAGGCTTTGGGCATTCAAATAGCTATAGTAGCTTGGCAATCCTAAGAAGCTTAGGGACATAGATTTAAGAGGCACTGTATGAGTGGCAAAAGCTCTGGGCATAGATTATGTTACTCAAGAGAACTACCGTATTTTTCGGACCATAAGACGCACCGGACCATAAGACGCACCAGTTTTTAGAGAAGGGAAATGAAGAAAAAAAGATTCTGAAACAAATAGTGTCCTAAAATATTTTATGTGCATTAAAACCCAACATCACAGTCAAACACATGTAATCAACCCTGTAAAGTAAACAGCAGCATTTAGAACCATTTAGAACCATTATTAACAAATACAGTCAGCAAAAGACAAAATGTACTGTAAAACACAATAACGAGAGACTTCAGTAATAAATTAGAATAAAGTTGAAGATTTATGGTAAAGGTTCTGCTGAGATCTACAGTACGCCTACCCAGTAGTCAAGCACGGCAACAGAGGGCGGAGAGGAATGATTGGGGGAATAGACGCGGCATTCTTCCGGGCACGGAGTACGGGCCAGCAAGGGGTACAGGCGATGATTACGGTTTGGATTACGCAGTTACCGTACACCGCACCTGGGCTGACATGGAGATATGGCTGCAGCGAGGGCATGGAGGCTGACTACCATACATAGGAACTCCTCTACCACTCGGGGTTTACAGAGCGGGGCAGACACTCTGGGCACGGAGGAATGGACAGTGGCTGCAGCAAGCACACAGAGCCGGGCAAGCACACACAGACCACACAGAGCTGGGCAAGTTAAAAAACTTTTTTTTAAAGTATATGTGTAGGCTATATTTGGACCATAAGACGCAGGGACTTCCCCCCCCCCCACTTCTGGGGGGAAAAAAGTGCGTCTTATGGTCCGAAAAATACGGTATGTAAGGTGAAGAGAACTGTGCTGAGAACTAAACCTGACAAACACCAACTAAAGAGGAGAGGAGACATTTCCCTAAGGAGAAAAAAGTGCATGTTTACATTAACCTGTGTGTGATGGGGAGCCAGGTTAAGAGGGAAGCAGTAGAGACCACAGTTTATTAGAACAAGAGAAGCTAGTGATCTCTCTGATATCACAGTGCTTCTAAACTTCGAATCTTAGCTCTGTACAGAAAACACACCAATCTCTTAGTCCAGCTTAGGCTCATTTTACAAGCTCTAATGACACTGTCAGGCACATCTATCTATCTATCTATCATCTATCACCTGAGTTCTAAAATCAATATGGCCAGAAAAATTAGCCTTCCTCTTTCAGAACATCATGCCCTCCTTTTTCCTCCACTCTGAGCAATATTCTCAATGTTTCCTTCTTCTAGTTAATTCTTGCCCATATGTTGGAGGGTGTAAGTCTCCTACTTTTAAATCCTCAATAGTACCAATCAGTGCCAATGATATAAGATGTACTTGATGATTTTTTAACTAATAGTAAAAACAAATAAATAGTAAAACATGACAGCTTATTTTAATAGCCAAACAAATCCTTTTCCACTGTAAAACTTCCTTAATTGGTCATGATATAGTAATAAAGTTTGTTTTAAATTTAATATGTATTTTTTGTTATTCCATGATTTTCATTTAGAATGCTGCTGAGTAGATTATTTCTATTTCTCACTTTTAAAAAATGAAATCAAGTAGGTACCTCTTTACATGTGTGATTCCTTGACTAATGTTTTCCTTTTTTGGGTCAACTGCTCTCATAGAACAAATCATTTCCCATCACAAGTGAATATATTAGAAACAAGAAAAGCATTATTTAAGCAAATAGCGAATTAAAATACATATATACATCATTATGAAGGTGGATTCTACCAATGAGCTAAAATAAGAGATATGTCATACCTTTTTCTTCTTCAGTAACTTTTTGCTAGCATCTGCCTTCATAGCAGTAATTTCGGGAACTATCCTCCTGCCATAAGGTGAGGGCATTGTCTCTTCCAGTTGAAGTTTCTTCACCTTAGGTTTGCCAACTTTACCTTTTATTGCTTTTCCGGCCATTCCAGCCATTAAATCTTCTCGTTCTTGCGCTTCCACTTTCTGAAATAGAATTATAAAGGAGGCAGAGTGAGGGAGGGGGGAAGGGGGGGAAAAAAGAAAAAAGAAAAAAAAAAGGAGGCAGAGTGAGAACAGGTGCATACATAACATTAGGAAAGATAATACCTAGTGCATAAAAAATTAAAACTTTTTATTCACTCAGTAGAAATAAAGCTTTCCTTTCAAGTGATCTAAGATAAAGTAATGGGAAAAATAATAATTCTAAGTAGAAGACCTGGGTTGTAGTCCCAAGACTATCTAGCTTCTTTTTGTAGTACAAGAGGGTAGTAAATAAATGGGTCTCCTCCAATTCTAGGACCCTATGTTGTATTATGAAATCAAGACTTCTGATGATGTGGTATCATCAGAATTCTAGCAAATCATTCAAAAAGGCAGTTATATTAAATATGAAGTTATTATTTACTATTGCTTTAGCCATAACAACAACAAAAAAGCCTGTTCATAAACAAAGTCAGAAAGTATGAAAATTAAAAAGACCATCTTAATCTTTTGAAGAGTTAAGAAATCCTTGTAACATGATAGCTTAACAGAAATCAGACAGATCTCAATTTCAATCTTAGCTCTTCCACATATTATCTATAAATCCTTGGTAAATAACTCATAAAACATCTACTATGTGCTAGACCTTAAAAATCATGTGGACCCCATTTTATGGATAAGGAAACTGGGACACTGAGAGGATAAGTAATTGCTCTTAAGCATAATGATATAATCCCTCTCTAAGCCAGTTACTTAACCTCTCAAAGCTTCAGGATCTTCATCTATATAACAGGTTAATAATAAATAACCTCTCTCATTTGTTTTGGTGGTGGGAGTCATTCTGAGGATTACAGTGCCAACATAGAATAGAGATTCAATTAGTTTTATCATTAGATCTTAAATGACACTGATCAACATGAAAAGAAGTCTAAATATTTTCAATGTAACAAAACCATATCAAAAATAAATTCATTGTTTGGACCTACTTTGCTAACTATCAAATAATAAAATAAGGTGACAGATTAAAAGTGAAAGAGCAGTATTATTCATTGGGATTGTTTTGAGTGTTGCCTTTTCAATAATAAGGACATTTATAGGCATAACCACAAAAAATTTTCTATGTCTCATGCTAACAGTCATTGATCAAATTTAAAGCAATTATTAGAATTTATTAATATTAATTATGAATAATACTTTCCCTTTGTGTGTATATATATGTTTATTTCTTATTTAATGGAGTTTTCTATTTAATTTTTAAATATATGTCAGTAGATATAAAGGCTCTCAAATTTTTAAAAGCTTAATTCATTAACAATAGAAAAGCATAAATTAAGACATACTTGTGGCATTTGAAAGATTATTAAGAGAACCCATGAACAACTAAAATATTCCAGAAATTTTAGTAGGCAACAAACATACCACACTCATCCTTAACAGTTCTGATTTTGATTTAGGCCATGAAAATAAAACTAGAGTATATGGACAATAAATGAATGAAACAGCTAAAAAAATAAATATATATATGTATGTGTATACATGTATATATATATGTGTGTGTGTGTTTGTGTGTGTGTGTGTGTGTGTGTATAGATATATATATATATATATATATATATCTAAAGCAAGACTAGTCATGGAAGGCCTATATATATCTCACATGAATAATAATAGTAATTACCTTGTGCTACTCAAAATCAGATGATCATATTGCTACATAATTTTGATACTAAAATATTGAGTTAATTGCTTAAAAATCATTTGACCAATTTTATATCTTTATCTACATTTTTATTTTTTAAATTAGAATTCTACCTAGAGAAAAATGAGTTACAACAAAAACTATTAATTTTTTTTCTGTTAATAAGCTCAAAGAGACCATCATTCTATTTTTCTGAAAATCAAAGTATCTATATCCTATCAAATATACATGATAACTGCTCTTTGGAGGAAAAACATTAAACTGAATCAAGCTAATTTGAAGTCAGTTTATAAAATTTTTAACTGATAGAAAGTATTAGGATTTAATGTATTCTAAATTTCAGCTTTATATATTCATTCATACCAGACATAACTTTTCTTTGTAACTTCATAGAAGCCTAATTCTAATCCAGCTTATTCACACATTAACCTCACAGAGTTAAAGGAAATTGAAATAATTAAAAAGAATTTTCATTCTGGTTCCATGAATATTACTTTCCTAAATATATCTTAACTAGAGGCCCGATGCACAAAATTTGTGCAAGGGCCTTGGCCCTGACCCCCACCCACTACCGCTGCTGCCTCGGCTCCTGCCCATCACCATGGCTTTTTTAGGAAGGAAGGACATCTAGGACATCCGGTCTAATTAGAATATTACTTTTATTATTATAGAGACTTAACCTACATCCAGTTCTTCAACAAATGCTGCTAAATCTTCTTTCCAAAGATCTGAAGGAGATTTTCTTTTAAGATCATTGACCTCTCGCCCCTATGATAAAAAGAAGTAGTATGATTTTAAACATCTGATAATAGAAAAAAATGTATAAACGGTAAACCAAAATATATCTTTTTTAAAAAAGAAAAACAAAGATGGATAACACTGAAATAGTTTCAAATTATTTAACCCACAAAAGTTCATACTTTTGAATCTCTCTGTTTAATCAGTTCTTCAACTTTTTCTTTAGTAAGACACCACAGAGACATATTTAAAATATAATTAAAATCAGGGCCTGAAGGAGTTCCTGAATCAGAGGAACTATCATCATGCTGGTTTTGTGTTTCTTCCTCTTCTGTTGCCTGTAAAAAATAATAAACTTTGTATTAAAGTCCTGTATAGCATCAAATCATTGTTGAATTTTATTGAATATGGATTTAAAAATTCCATTAATGCTATATTCTTAGTGCTACATCTTCAGTTAGTGGAGTTATTTTAGATTATCTGCACAATTACCAAAAATATATTCCCTATAAAAATCTTGAATGTTCTAAAAATATATAGTAAAATCTTCAAAAGAAGTGGTATATTCAGTCCCTATTCATCCAGGAATATGATAAAAAAATTAACTGTATTGCCCATGCACTATAATTCACAACATGAAAAGACACAAAATTAATAGAGTGGAACTAAAGTTTTATCACTGCATCTTATCAGATTTTTATATCAGAGAATGAATGAACAATTTGAAACCCAAAATAAATATCACTTGTGAAAAATGTTTTACAATTATACTAAATATGCTAAGGTACAGTCAACCCTCTAAGGATGAATTCTTTATAAAAATTTTCTAAAGCAAGACTAGTCATGGAAGGCCTAAGAAAATTCACTTAAGAATTTAAGAGCTGTTGAGTGAGAGTCTGAATTATGAGGGCTATCCTAAAGTTTGACTCATAAGGTCTTCTTCACAAGAAAGGATTGCAATAAAAAAAATCCTCATGTTAATACCAAATTTCAAAATCCAATGAATTTAATAGAAATTGTGGATGACATTATCTTTAAATCTTTTTAAGTAATAACAGCCATTACATAAAACTGTATCTAAATTGTTTAAGGCACTCAGATAATTAAAAATGAATGAGTTGCCTTAACTGGTTTGGCTCAGTGGATGGGCGTTGGCCTGCGGACTGAAGGGTCCCAGGTCGATTCTGGTCAAAAGCATGTGCCTGAGTTGGGGGCGCATCCCCAGTGCGGGGTGTGCAGGAGGCAGCTAATGGATGTCTCTCTCATCGATGTTTCTAACTCTCTATCCCTCTCCCTTCCTCTATGTAAAAAATCAACAAGATATATTTTAAAAGTAAAAAAATAAAAATGGCTGAATTAACCACGACACTCCATTAAACAAAAAGTTCACTTTTGGGTAACCAATAGAGAAAAAAGTTTTACAATTTAATTTAAAATGTTCAGTAAAATAATACATATAAACAAAGTCAAGTTTAAGTAAATATACTTTAAAAACAAAAGAATAAAAGTAAAAAAAAAATTGCAAAGCAAGATGCCGCATTAAATAAACAAAACATAAAATTAAACAATAGCAGCCAAATAAGGAATACTGTTGTTCAGCTGATAGATCATTAATGGGTACCTAGATAACTTGTGATAAGTTTTAAAAAAATTCATCATGAAACAGTGTGCTGCTATGGAATATTTAGGTTACACTACTAAAAAATACTACCAGGGTGTCATAAAATCCTGTTTAGACCCATACTTTACATAGTATATTTGCTCTAGGTTTTGATGACACTGGAGTATTATTTAACAAGCACTCTAAAATATGTTTATCTATCATTGTTAACATGAATGTGACTAAGGATACTTTCAGAAATTAAAATATAAATAAACTTTTCAAGTTTCAATGACCAAATTGTACTATGATTTTGAAAAAAAATTACTATAATCTTCTAATTATCTGTTTTATAATTCTCTCTCATCCAAATTCTACACAGCACTTTTACAAGCCTGTCCTTTTGTTACATGAACCCACAAATGGAACCCACAAAATGAACCCATGACCAAGATGCTGAGCAAATTCTGATGGTGGCAATGAATTATTAAAACCTAGTACTAGGTTTTATCTATGAAGTCTATTGCCAATAGAAGGGCATTTTCAAACTCTAACATATCTTTAAAAACTAAGCATTAAATTCATTAGCTCACTAGTTGATTTTTTTTTTATGACACAGTTTAAACTAACAGTGACATAGAAGGACAAATTAGTATATAAACTATAATTTGGGGGTTACGAATGCAGTAAAAACACATTGAAAGGAAAGCAAAATGCTTGTTGGGTTTTCTTAATTATGAATGCTCCCCATCTTAACCTATCCCTTTTTCCTCAAATTATGAATAAGCCTATTATCTTAATATGATGATTTGCAAAATATATAACATAAAATTTTCTCATTCTAATATATAGCATTCTATTATCTTTTCAAAATTGAAAAAAGCTATAATAGTGAAAATGAAAGCAGCATTTCAAGACAGTTTGATGAAAAATCTAAAAAGCATTATGGTTGAGAACTCATAAGTATAGGGAAGTTTAGTTTCAGTTCCAGTTATGTCACATAATCATAACTGTGTTGTAAAGACGCCAACATCAGTATCATATGTACACAATAGTCAAGTATAAAAAATAAATCATTTCCAATTTTCTTCCTTTTGTACATTTGTGTTCTCAACAACAATGCTGTATTGCCTTTCTAAAATATTCCTTTAATTCTGCAAGACAGCAAGAAACTAATTCTTGAGGGGAATCTCAAAGTTCAATATTCCATTCAATGAACTAATATTAGTACTTTAAGATCTGAAATGGACAATTTAATTAAAACATCAGACTTTTAATCTCAAGTTCCAGGATTTAAATTTCCAGCCAAAGATCTAAGCACAGGACAGAATACAGATGGTGCTCGATAAATACTATAATATCGTACATTTTGTCTCTACCCTTCCCAGAAAAAATTGAAACCAGATCAAGTGAATGGTGACTGGATAGCGATGCTGTGACCAGAGAATGACCAGTGCAAACTTATTTATGTGCTACCAGTATATTTCCCAGATAATATGCATGCAGCTCACAAAAACCACCACCATAACTGACACCCTTTAATGGCAGGCTCAGAAAAAAGGCCAAGGAGACTGAGCTACCTTCTCACACCTGGAGTCATTTCTCCAGGCCCTGGTTGAGTCACACTGGCAAAGTGCTTTGTGGTGGGTGTGCACTGCAAATTCCTGTACTGTATCTGTTCTGTGGATAAACAGAAGACTTCAGTCTCCAAACAGACAACTTAACACCTTAAGCAGTACTAAATTTAAATTTTAAGGGTTGGGTTTTTTGTTTGTTTTGGAAGTTGCTTTTAAAAGCTTCTCTGAATGTCTTGTTCTGCAAATGATTACCTTTTCTTGTGCTTCTTTCCAGGCTTTCACTGGGTCAGATTCATAACCTCTCTGGACTAACATTTGAATCAAATCTTTCTTTGACCTATTCTCTATGTGAGGGAAAAATAAAGTTAGGATCAAGAAAAGAGATTCAATTTGTATTTGTTTATATTCTACTGATAAAAATGTCTTCTATTTAACAAAGAATTTTTCCATTTTAACTAATGTTCAAATTTTTAAAAGTTGTGTCTTACCTATAGTAATTTTCCCTTGTATCTTCTCTAAAATGAAACGAGCTTGATTGTTAAGCTTTGTAGATTCTGCTCCCAACATCCCTACAAGCCACTCCTTACGTAAGCCATAATAACTTAATCGTAAATCAAAGAATTCTTTCAAAATGTCTTGCACAGTTTCATATTTCTTCAGACATCCCATATGATCAAAGAGTACCTAATAAGCAAAGCACAAAGTTTTTGAAGATTACATAAATCTGTACTGGTATTTTTAACTTATATGACATCTACAGTATTTAAAATCATAAAACACTTATTTACACACACACCACCCCTAAAAGCCAAAACTATTAAGTACATTTCTGTAAATATTCCTTTAGTGACTCTAAGAAACGGGTGAACTCAATTCTCAAAACTGTGAAAATATTTTAAATAGAAATAATTTTGAAAGATAAATACAGGTTCTTTAAAAAGGATCTTACTTAATGTGTCTATAAAACCACCTAAGAAAAACATTTTTCCAATTAAAAGTAAACATATTCTATCTCTAAGTTTAAATTTGTTAATTTTTTTCCAACTAAAAATAAACAAATTCTATGTCTAAATTTAAAATGTTTAAATCTAAACTTCTCTCTCCTATATACTCAATGGATGTGCATTTGCCTCTCTCTTTGTTTTTATAATTGTGATATAATTTACCCAAACTTCCTCAATTTTTTTTTTTGAAATTTTATTTCTTCTCTATCCTTTTTCTTCTTTCTTCTGTCAGCTTTTCTTGACATTTTTTATGGTACTCTTTCTCAAACTCTGTACAATTGCTGGATTTTTTCTTTTACTCTTCTTTAAATCTAAAAGCTAATTGGAATGGTTGGGGATGGAACAAGGGTAATCATACATATTAACTTCCAATCTTTCTCTACAACTATATAAAAACACAAATACACAAGTTTAATAGGGCAGATTGGAGTTATGAGGAGATAAAAACTTCATAATTAAAATGCTAATGGAGACAAGCATAAGGCAGAGGAAAAGCCTGCAACTATCATTCCCATAACTAACTTTTAGTCAGTATGTGCATCCTGAATGTTCAAGCCCAAATGCACAAATGCACAGTTGGGATTAATAGTAGATAACAGAGAAAAAGAAATAAATGTTCAGCAAATGTATGGGGGGAGAGGAGGGAACTGTATTCAGAGTTAACTATAGCCACTCACATGATGAAACCAATTACAAAAATGCAATGTATAGCATGCAAGAATATTTAAATTAATAGTACATCATAATAGTTACCATGGAATTACAAGTAAGAGTAGTTTGGAGTTTAAAAACTTTGTGCAGTCCAGCAGCTTCTGCTTGTGCCAGTTTCTCTTCAGTCATTTTCACCACAAATTTCACAGTTGTATCAGTATGATATTCTTTATAATCAGAAATTAATGCTGGTGTTTTATCTGTTCCATTTAGCATAGGTTCTAAAACCTGTTCTTTGTATACCTATAAAAGATTTAACAATAAGTAATGATTTCTTGACATACTCATGTTCTCAAACCCCAAGACATGCAATTTTTAAAAAGTTCTCAGTCCCTGTCAGGGGTAGAGGGGGGGAGGGGGGGACCCCCATCACTGTCATCTAATGCCCAGTCACTATAGAAGATAGTATATGGGAATATCAATAGTGAAAGAAGATATGCAAGGTAATGGTTCTGATCTGCTAATACTCCACAGGGCAAGGAAAATGCTGAGGGTATAAAGACAATATCATCAACTAGAACTGACAAGAGATGACATGCATACCTTTAGATTTATACTAGTTGATACTGACATGAATTTATTGGCTATATTTATAAGGGTTCACAACTATTTCTTACGTACTCTTCTACTCATTTCAAGAGAGACAAATGGTCTCTTTAAAAGGTAGCTTAAGCCTAGCTTTCCTAGCGGTTGAGTTTGGACCTATGAACCAGGAGGTCGCAGTTCAATTCCCGGGTCAGGGCATATGCCTGAGTTGCAGGCTTGATCCCCAGTGTGGGGTATGCAGGAGGCAGTCAATCAATGACTCTCTCATCATTGATGTTTCTATCTCTTTCTCCCTCTCCCTTCCTCTCTGAAATCCATAAAAATATATTTTAAAAAATATTTAAATGCTGAATAACTTAAGCTAAGTTAAAAAAAACTTTTAAACTACATTTAAATTTTCAAAGCACAAGTTCAATAGAATAGGTCAAAAATGTATACAGGAATTTTAAAACACTATACAGACTTAGGGCAAACAAAGATGAAATCATGCATATCTTACAAGAAAGAACTATTTAATGCAATCCCTCTTCACAGGCAGCTCACATACTTATACTAACCTGTGTCCAAGTCCTAACTGGAAGCTCTGTAATCTCTACTGTGTTTCTATCCACCACAAAAATTTCACCACTGACTGCGTATTGGTTCTGACCAAGTTCTTGGATGGTTCCTTTAAAGTTTTTGTAGTTTGGAAGCTGCAGAGAAAAATAAAAATAACTTAAAGCTCTGACTTCTGTCTATGTGCCAATACCTCATTTGAATGCCTCTAAGTCTGTGGTCTACTGCTACTGATAGATGAGCATGACTGAAACTCAATTCCTCATCCTCCAAAGTCCCTCTTCAAATTAAAAAAAAATAATAATAAAATAAAAAAAAATCACTCAGTCTTGAATTCACAGCTTCTGTTAAAATAATCTATCCCTGAGGTGCAAAACTTAGAATCATCTTTCTTAGTCTTCCTCGAATAGTACTTTTTATCCTCCAGCTTATTGTCTTCACACCTCCTTTTTTCCTAGATTAATAACCCTTTCATTTCCAACTGCTTGGACATTAATTTGAAAGCCTTCCACAGTCTTGACCCAATCTAGCACTATACCTTTTCTCCAATGATTTGCCTTCCAGACCACTACTCTTCTTCCATATTTTGCTTGAATATTTGAATATTTACTTTCACTCATTCTTTCCAGCAGCCCTAACACATTTCAGCTCCACACACCCCATTCATTTATTTTATATGTTACTCATTTTTCTCAGCCTAATTACAAGTGCTCTCTCCCCCTCTTTTTAAAACTGATATTTCTTATATCACTTAAAAGTTGGGCATGCAGCACAGGACATTTCTTCTGGCACACTGAGCAACTATCTTCTGTCCCTGCAAACTTCATGCCTCAATGTCTTGTCTTGATAACAGATCTTTTTGAAGACAGAGATAAAATCATAATTTTTTCTCTCAATACTTAGCACGCTGTCTCAAAGACAGATAAATTGGTGTATAGATAAAAACAGATTGGTAAATAAATAGATATATTAGATACACAAGAAGCACTGGTCAAATACATGGACTAAAATACTTTAGACATGAGTAAATCATATACATACTCTAATTTTTGTTTTAAAATATAAAAATGAAATAAAACTTGGCAAGGAATACATTAAAATATTAAGTTTGTTTCTACATGGTGGATTTATTAAGTACATTTTCCTCTTTGATGATTTATATTTTCTACAATGAGCACTACCATTTTGTAAAAAAAAAAAAAAAATACAAAATACCTTTATTTAAGTATCATGAGAAAAAGAAAATTTCCAGATGATTTTAAATCATGTGGAAAAGTGATAGACACTTTCTTGAGAAGTTTCTCGAGTGGCATTGTGGGGAAGAACTAAACACAGTGAATGGTATAAGAAAAGGGCAAAATTAAAAAGCATCAGGTGTTATTAAGCATGGGTCAGTAGTTTGGAAACATGTAGTTTGGAAACATGTTACATAACTTTGTCATAAAAACATTATTCTCTATATACTTTAGATATGAAAGCCTGGAATAATGAATATTTATATATTTCAATAGTGTTTCCCCATAAGCCTTATCTTATCTCTAGGACCAGGCTTTTCCCAAAGTTTGTATCTTTTACAATAAGCACATATCAAATTGAATACTAATAAAGTAGTTATTGTCTATAATATGTTCTAAAATAAAAATGGTTCCATTATTTTAAAATGACAGTACTTCACAGTTTACACTTTGTTGTTTTTTAAATAAACAATATAAGCAACAAATTCTAAATAATTACCATGGGATGAGGATCCAAGCCATCTAGCATTCTTCTAACATTGTTTACAATTTCCCTCGCATCGTAGTTGGGTAATTTACAAGCCCATCCAGTACCAATGCCCTCAGCACCATTTATTAAAACCATAGGGATTATAGGAATATACCACTCAGGTTCTACCCGTTGATTGTCATCATAAAGGAATTTAAGCAGGTTGTCATCTACAATAGGGAAAAGCCGTCTTGCTAAAGAGCTAATAAAAGGGAAAAGATATATGGAAAAAAATGTCATGGTTTTTGGAAATAAAATTTTATGCATAATTAAAAACTACATTTCATAAAATATTTTTAAAAGAATGCATTTTAAAAATTTTGATTACATGTGCTTCATAGTAAAACTGACCTAGCCTTATTACCAAATATACTTCTCTGAGAAATATATTACCAAATATATTTCTTTATCTCATAAAGACAGAATAAGATAACCCAATTTTACTTTCATACTTACCTAAATTCTTAATATTGATAAATAACTTTTTAAGTATTTCCTCTTACTCTGTCTAAATCACAAAAACCCATCTTCAGCCTAAAAAGTTAAGTTGGGTCTGAAAAATCCTTACATTCATTAGGACTGGTTTCACCAATAATTCATAAAAATTTATATCAACAAACTTCATTCTATTTACTATCAAATAATTTAAAATATTTATCCTCAACAGAATCCCCAATGATACTTCTCCATAATTACAATTCTATTAACCATTTAGTTAGTTCCAATAAACTTTAAATAGAACTTGATACCATTACATCAGCAAACTGTTACCTTAACATTGTGAAAATGTAGCGAGGGCTTGCAGCATCTTTGCCACCATGTAGCCGAGTTCCAAACTGACCAATAGGCTGAAGCAAGTTAATGTTGTTACTTCCCACAAAGTTCTGAGCCAAATTCACAATAGTCATCATCAATGCTTGCTATAGAATAGAAACAGAATATAATATTAATATTCTAATCTTTGATTATCTGTAGGCATTCCCTAATTTTATTAAAATCCACACTCAATTCTTTTACATTTTCAAAGACCTTATAAAAGAAAAAAATATTTCATTATGCTTCATTGTCATTCTTCACATCTATAAGCATAGTTCTCAATCTGTAAGCATAGTTCCAAACTTAATTCTTACTTCTCCATGATGATAAGCAGACATCTCAGCAACAGATCCAGCCAACTGGGCAACTTTTACTTCACGTTTGTCATTCCTTTTGAAACAGGTAAATAAAACTTTTCGTTGGCCTGGTTTAAAGCCTATTTTTAAAAAGAATAATTCTCTTTTAAAAATATTACCAAAAATATAGTTGTAATATTTCTTTTAGTGACAAAAATGTCCTAATATTCAAGAAAGAAAAGGAAAGATAGTTTGTTTTTGAAAAATTACTGACTGAAAATAACTGAGATTCTATAACAGTGAGTATAAACTAACATGTTTTAATATTTCAATATATTCCAAAAATGAGGTATCAATTGAAAGACCATCTTTTGGTCTTAAACTGCTCAGTATCACCAAGCTTCTTTCATAGAAAATGCCAAACACTCACATGTCCAAAATGGCAGTTGTAATTAAAGGAGCAGCAAACCATCAATAAGTCTGAATCTATTATTCAAGTATCCCAAATCAGGATAGCCCTTACAAATGAGAGATGTATGTGGTAGTTAAGAATGTAGGGCTTAGAATCTTACTAATCTGGATTCTCTTCTTAACTAGGCCATTTATCATGTGCATTTGCACAAATTACTAAATCAGTAAGCTCAGTGTCCTCATCAGTGTATTAGAAATAATTACCTTCCTAATAGGGTGATCATAAGGATTACATTGAGATAATGCAAGCAAAGCACTCTGCTTCCTTATCATTCTTCTTGTTCTAGACCAATGAGCACAGTAATAAATTTTCAGTATATGCTAGCTAGCATCATCATCATCGTGGGCCCAAAGCATTGTTGAAACAAGAGGATGATAAACATGGCCCCTTTCCTTCAGAATTTTATAATCTAATTGAGAAGGCAAAAGTAACACAAATAAAATAATAGGCACACAATTACTAACAAAGTTTAGGCATCTGAGACCTAATTTACACTAAAATTGTTAAGGAAGACTTCATAGAAGGGATATAACTTAAAGCTAAAACTTGATGGATGGATACAATCATCTGCTATTAGCTGAAAAACCAAGGAACACAAAGATAAACGAATTTGCTAAAAGTTATAAAATGAAAAATTTAAAGTGCTAGATAGAAGACCAAAATGTGCTCTGATCACAAGGTATTTTATAAACTTTTATTTTATTAAGTAAAATAAGTTAAAGTTTTGAACTCTAAAGGGTTTTTAAAATTCAGTCTTTGATAAATATTTTAGAACTTATCAAAATCCCATTTTACTATTTATTTTAGGAAGCCTGCAATCAACTTGGGTCAAGGGCTTTTAAAATTTGCTGTAAGTTAATTTTCCTGAAAAATTCAAAAGGGATTTTAAAAGATTCAAATTAAGAAATATAAAATATTTCAGTCCTATGAAAATATTTCTAAAACAATTTATAGATTTTAAGATTTATTATTGGGATGACTTAAAGCATATGAAATTAAGCTACTCAATGATATATAAAAATGAGAAAAAAAATTGAATGACAGCTACTTACCATCAACAAGAGATGGTATAGACCTTTCATTGTCTGAGTTTGAGAAAAGAATCAATTCCTTGTTGATGAAATCATTGTATGTCAAATGTTTTGTTGCTGTGCCATATAAAAATTGCTAAGGAAAAAAGTTATATAGCAATATTATCATTATAACTATATCAGTTTTAGTCTCTTTCTTCCCCCAGATCACCACTCCATATGACTAACCTCTGGTAATCCATGTAACCTACGCTGTCTCCGATCTTCCATAAAATTTGTTAACCATTCTTTTCTGTCATCAATCTTCTTTTTACTGAATGCCTGAAAGATTCCAGGAAATTATTTCACATATTACAAAATAATTTCATTATAAAATTAAAAGTTATAAAGGCAAAAAAACATTAATTTCTGAGAAATTTGGTTTTTCCAATATGCTTTTAATAAAAAATATACTTGAACATGGTTTTTTCAATGAAAGAACTCTGAAAACAGAGCATAATCAGGGGCATGGGTGCAAGAGAGAAACACTAAAATTGACAAGTTTGGGCATTAGAATTCAAGAGACTTATTGTAGAAAACCCAGACTGGGAAGAAAGGTATAGGAGGTAGGGGATAGATATGAGAGCAGACTTTTTAAAATTTGCTTTATTACCAATGTAATGGCAGCATCGTCCTCAGGCCCAGCATATCTAAACAAGATACGATGCCTTTCCATATCAGCAAAATATTCCTTTGCTTCTTTAGCTGTACTGGTACCCAACCCTGCACAATTTAAAAAATGAAAAATGAAAATAAGAGAGACAAAGACAAATACTGCATGATATCACTTAAATGTGCAAACCAAAAAAGTTGAATTCAAAGAGGGAAGAGATTGTGGTTGCCAGAGGTTTGGGATGTGGGGAAAAATGAAATGTCTATCAAAGAATACAAACTTGCAGTTATAAGATGTTAAATTCTGGGGATCTAATGAACATCATGGTGCCTATTATTAACTAGAGGCGTGGTGCATGAAATTTGTACAAGGGAAGGGTCCCTAGGCCTGGCAGGCAATCAGGACTGACCGGGGCCTTCCTTCGTTCCGCGCCACCCCCTGATGGTCAGCATACATCATAGCAAGCGGTCAAATTCCCAAACTCCCAAGAGGACAATTTTCATATTAGCCTTTTATTATATAGTATAGTGCTATACTGTATACTTGAAAACTGCTGAGAGTAGATGTTAAATGTACTTTATACTTTATAAAATTTTCCATAACAATTATTTAAAAATCAGCAACAGGTATTTTTAAAGTCTAGAAAAGACAAACTTCCAAAATATTTTGTAATACTTTAGTAATATATATTTATATCACTAGTTATTTTTTTTTAATTTAAATATTTTAAAATACAAACCTTTGTAGTATTTTATTTTCCAGGCTTTCTGGTTTTCTATGTGTTTTTTCCACTCATCAAATTCAGGAATACTGTAGAAGGAAAGTTCTTGCTTATTTTTGCTTGCCTTAAATTAATAAAAAAAAAAAAATTAGTTTTTCTGCTACCCTTTAAGCAAACAGTATAAAAACATGTTTCTGTAAATAGTACCTTTACAATTGGAGTAATGAACTCTTCAAGAAAACCGTGCTTCAGAAGTGATGGCCAATTGTGGTGGATGAAATTAATAAGCAGGCCTTTTATGTGAGAACCATCTTGATCCTAAATAAATATTAGTAAAGGAAGCTATAATAGTTTTATGAAATATAATTACTTATATTATCAAAGTTTAAAATGTCTGAATGTAGCAAAGAGGCAAAATTCTATTGAAATAGTTTAACCAGATTTCACTACAAGACTGACTTAAGAATGGAAATACAATCAACATGGTTATAATGCAACTTAACTAGGCAATGTCCATGGAGAACATGTCTTCTTTTGACATAATAACTGCTTAACACTATAAGCAGCTTGTTTAGTTAAAGATTTTTCTCTACAAATGCTTTTCATTAGAGGATATTAAGAGAAAAGCAGTTGGATGCATATAAATTTCATACTTTTCAATTTTCTAGTTCTTCCCCAACTACTGCCATTTTACTATCAATCATCCTAGTTTTTGTGCATCAAAAATTAGGCATCACTAGGATAATGGTTAATAAAAATATTAACTAGAGGCGTGGTGGTTAAAATATTAACCATTATCCTAGTGATTAACCTTTATTTTATTTCCTTCCTACTTAACAAGTATGCTTCAATCCCTTAATACTACAGTGTGTTCTACTCTTCTCACATTTATTATATTTTACAACATTTTTATAATAACTAACTAAAAAAAATGGTTTCCCATAAATTAGACAATGTAAAATGTGCTTCATACAAACAGTGACATTAAACAATGTTTTCTTCCCAGTTGATGTACAATCACTTTCACTTGTACTATCTTGAGCAAGTCTCATAAAACAAATATTGAAAGGACAATCTGAAAAAAGTTGGAGTTTTAAATATATAGCAAATTTTAAACTAACCTGATCAGTCATAATCATAATCTTTCCATAGCGTAAAGTTTTCAGAGATTCTGCATCATCATAACTTTTCTTGTATTGTAGACCAACTATTTTAATAATATTGTTTATTTCCGCATTTTCCATGATCTATACAGAAAGGGGTTGAAAATATTTTACATTTAAAAATTCAACAATTTTAGTTAAGTATGAAAATGTCATATGTGTGTTTGTAAGTATATGCAAACATATACCTGTTTATGAGAAGCTTCCCGTACGTTAAGAATTTTTCCCCTGAGTGGAAAGACTCCATATCTGTCTCGTCCAATCACACCTAGTCCAGACACAGCCAGTGATTTCGCAGAGTCTCCTTCTGTTAGTATGAGTGTGCACTCCAGGGAATGTTTGCCACCTGAGAGAAATTTAGAAAGACATATACTCCACATTCCTCATCTTTACCAATGAGAAAAATGAAGCCAGAAAAATTAATAATAGCATGATGATAGTGAAAGACTGTAACAGTCATCTTATGTCATGTTTAGAATAATTAAAATATTGTATACTTTATTGAATTCCTATCCCCTGAAAATTAGTAATATGTGGTGCATGTAGCAATTTTAATAAAGTGAAATTATACTCTGAACATAAATTCCTATTGTCTAACTGTATGTGGAAAATGAAAAAATTCTATAACTGGATAAGTAAAAACTTAAATATTTTTTAAAAAATCTAATTCTTACCAGCATCGTTTGCATCATCCAGTTTAGGAATACCTTTGATTTTACTATATTTTACTGATGAACACTTCTTGTTCAGCTGAGTCTGAGCCTTAAATTTCACCCAGTTCAGGATACTTTCTACAATACCACAATTAGAGGCCTAAAAATGAAAGAATAATGAATGATATACAAACAAGCCAGAAGTTTATACACTTACCTAAAATGAACGTAATACTTGTTACCTATGTAGGTATAGGGCAAAACAATAACAATTATGACAATAATATTCACTAGTAAATTTTATTCTAACTGCAGTAAAACTAACTGATAGTTACTATACTGAAATATAAAAACATGAAGAAAAGATTTTACCAGATATGAAAAATTATAGTCTAATAAACTCCATGAGAAATATATGTAGCTTTTCTCACAAGTTAATTTTGCTAAAATTAACACAGTTAAGCTGATTCCCCTTGGAATTTACCAGCTTGTAAATTCTATTCACTGACATTTTTGATATCTGTCAATACAAAAATGTGAATCTTGAATTCACTATGACAAATAAAAAAATACTAACATGAAGAAAACATCAGGATAAATTCAAGAACCTATGAATAGTTCTTATTCTTTAAAAAGTTTGATAATGAGCATTTCAACATTGTAAATAGTGTGTCACTCAGCAGTTAATCAACATGTGGCCACATGTTTACCAAAAAGAAAATAAAGTGAAGAAGCTCCAAGTGGAGTTATTTATTTTTCATCATCCTGATAGTTTAATTTTAGGTGTACAGAAGAGTTTTTTGGAATGTTTGAAATATAAAAGAGGTGAAGTATATTGCCAAATTTAAACTTAATCTTCCAAAAATGAAAAAGTAGAAAATCTAAAATCAAATCAGTTCATAATGAGAACTCTTATGAAAGCATAAATTTGGGAAAACATTAACATAAGGTCATTTGTATTTTGGGTCGATTATGAACAGAATTAAAAGTGCTATTTTCATAGGCTTTAAGCTACAACCTAAATTTGTTTTTATTTGTGAGAACCTACCTTCAAAATTCTGATAATGGAATTTGACAAGTATGTTACCACTATCACATTTATTCCTACACCAAATTATGAATTTCCAAAGAGGGGCTAGCATTTATTCATCTTTACATTTTTAGTGCAGTCCTTTATATATGTTCATTAATATGTTTTTGAGGGTACTGCTGAATAAGGGAACTGAGGCAAATCTTACATATAAACAAAAGATTATAAGAAGCTATTAGCAGTTGCAAATCTTGGTTATAAATCTAAGATTCATTATTTATTTATATTCTCACCTTGTATCAGAAAGGTTAAAGCAGCCTAAATAATTATGTGCAAAATAAAGTAAAATTTTAAAATATGTAGAATATAAAAAATTCTATTATACATGTGTTACCATAATTAAAAAACAAAAAAAGAAACTACACAATGGCAAATATCTAAACATAAAGTTGAAATGAATAAAAAGGTTGAAATCAAAAGTCCTAACAGGACCTGAACACCTGATGGGGGAATATCTAGCTTCATAATGACCAAAGCAAAGCTATAAATACAATTAGTTACAAAATTACCTATTTAATTCTTGGCAAAATAATCAATTGTTTAACAAAATAAAGTTTATCCTTTGAAGTTTGCAGAATTAAGTGTATTAGTTTGTAGTATAAATATGCCTATACCTACTTAATTTAAGAAACTAATCACAATTAGAATAAAGAAAACCACTTAACTTTCAAAAAAACACACTGAAAAATAATAAAGTTTTACTCACTGCTTTGAAAAATTTTTCTGACAGTTGGCATTTGGATCCAAAACTTTTGGGTTGCAAAGTCATGTTTTCCTTAGTTTGAGAATCAAAAGTTGGGTTCTCGATAAGGCAATTAATAAAAACCCATATGTGGTTTTTTACCTTTTGAAAAAAAATCCAAAAAAAAAAGTCAACATCAGATCTGGTACTATTTAATAATTCAAGAGAATACTACAGCATCACTTACTTGAAATGGTTTCACTGATACACCAGCTTTGTTCTTTTTCTTGACTACTTCAATCAGTTTACCAACAACTTGATCTACTACATAATCCACATGCCGTCCACCCTAAAAAGAAAATAAAAATACAAAATCTTCTATAGTAAGGTAGCAAAATACATATGTATTCATTTTTTCCTAAAATGAGAGTTTAATCTTTATAACAACTTTGTGAAGTCAGTATTACTAAACCATTTTTCTAGAGGAGTAATATGAGTATCAGAATAGCAGAGTTGGGATTTAAAAAATAAGATCTCTTTGGCCATAGAATCAATTAGCCTATTTTATACAAAGCGAAAATTAAAAAAAAAAAAAAACTGACATGGAAGTGAGAATGAATACTGGCATGGGGGTGATAAATGACACAATAGTTAAACTTAGGGGCTGTGGCAAGCATTACCAGTTGTTCATGGAATATCCATTCTCCCCTTTTACTTTATTGACAAATCCAAATTTGTTTTTAACTGGCAACATACCCAATTACAAAGATTCTCCAATCTGGACTCCCTTGCAGCTAGAAGTACCCACATGACACAGTTCTAGCCAAAGATGTTAGGAGAGGTCTACTGGGTGGGGCTTCCAGAAAAACTATTGTATCTCTAGTAAAAAGGAAGAAATTTAGTAGGTATATGCATTTTCCCAACCCAATTCTCTCTCACTAAAACTTAGAAATGCATGGAAGTGTGGCAGTCAGCTTAAAAGGCATGAGAATAAAGGCCATATGCTAAAGGTGGCAGGAAAGAAAGCTAGGGAGAGCACAGGTACCTAATGACACTATAGAGTCACAGTACTGAACTAAGACTGCCTACCCCTCGTTCTTAGATATGAGAGGAAAAATAATACTTTTACATGTTTACATTAGGTTTCTATTACATGCAATAAAATGCAATCATAATGGATGCAGGATTTCTGTTGACTAGAGAAAGTGATACTAGATTATTAAAAAAATTGAATATTAAAAATGTTAAAACTTGAAGAAGAATAACAAAGTGATAAAATAGTGCTTTAGATTATTCTAGGGATAGAGGCTTACTTATATTGCATAATAATACTTTATTATGGCCATGGATAAATGCTTTTAAAGAGGAAGAATTTCATTGATTTCTGAAGTTAAAAAAAACAAAAACAAAACTAAAGAGCGTTTACACTCCATAGAATGACCATCCTAAACATATTCATCTATTTGTCTTTCTCCTATATTTTAAACTCAGAACACAGAATAAGGATTTATCATTGTAAATTTCATAAGATATAAATGTAGTCAACTTTAAACATTAATAGTATAAACTTATTTCTCAATGGATGTTAAATTATAAGGCAGCGATTTTGCAGAAAATAAACTTACATTTTCGTAAGTCAATTTTTATTTCACCAAAGTAGATTCGGGGTGGTTTTTTGCTGTTGTTGTTGTTGTTGATCTTGTTGTTTTTAATGAAGCATTGATCTACCACTTACTTAGAAATAAAAGATAATTAACATACTTACTTTTGTTGTTGCAATGCTATTTACAAAGCTTATTTGCTGGAATCCTTTTTCACTCAATGTAAGACAAACATCCCATCTTTCATTTGCAAGTTCATGAATAACTTTCAAGGCCACTCCAGTTTCATCCAATTTGTCTTTCACATAAAGATCTACATAACTGCGAAATCCATTTACCTATTAATTTGAAAAACAATAACAATAAACAATCTAATATTGGCAGCTCAACTAGGTGAATGTCATCAGGTACTCTCAAATTTTCATTTCCCTTAATTCACAACAGTTTATTTGGCAGATCCAAACTTTCATGACTTTCCCCTATTCTATTCCTTAATCCCTACCCTCTAAAAAAGCAGTTGATTCCCTATGTAGGTACTTGATAAAGAAAGGTTATGAGTAGATAGCTGAACTGATAAATTATTATAAAATCTTTCAAAAGTTTAAGTTTTTTAAAACAGCAAAGTAGACTTCCACTTAGAGTTCAGACATGGAAGAGAGCTGGAAAAAAGAAAAAAATAAGCTTCCACCCTTATAAAGAGTTGGTCAAACAAATTGATATTTTATGAACCCTCAAAAAATTGAGATCACAGACCATCTGGCCATCCTGAGCTTGGAGAGAGTCAGGAGTCTATAGATATAGAACCTAAGAACTGGGGCAGATGCCGCTTAATGTCATATAAGCCAGGAACATTAAACAAGAAATTTTGACAAATTGCTATAGGAAGAGTGTGGACTAGTATGTATGTGTGAATCTCCTGAGGGCTATAGTTACAAGGGGTTCCTATTCTTTTGCAGGCTTTTCCTCCAGGAACCCCCACAAATTCTCACAGGGAAGAGAGAATCTAAAAAAAAGTTCCCCCAATGGTGCTAGCTAGGAGAGGAAAGCAGGAGCCACTGGGAATTCCACCCAGACCATTTCCCTTACCAATAAAAACCTTAATTTGCCAGGGGAAGGATATTGCTAGAGAGCTTTGGCAAGTAGCTGGAATGAAGTCATTCTACCCTGCCTTGCTCCATCCCACCCCTAAATCATTTAAGTATTTTTTAAAGGCATTCTGCAGGGCAGGAAGTCTCAAGAGTACTGAATGAGAATACTGGCAGATACCTTCTGAAACTAGGGAAAAGAACAGAGGGCAAAGGAAAAATCTCTGCCTCTAGAAGAGGAATAGAAATATTTGTAAAGACTAAACACAGGCCCATTGTGTACTTCAAAGTCTGAAACTTTATCAGACATAACCTACTACCATGCTAACAGGCCTCCAATAATAATAGTGGATTTCGGCTGGAAGAGCTACAAGAGACATAGCCTCTTTGAGGGGCAGCTCAAAGGGAAGGCCCAAATCAAATTGAAAAGACAAGAACAAGGAAGAATTTGAAGTCTCTGTTGCTCATAGCAACAAATCTCAACACCAGTAACTACAACAACAAACTGCAAACACATCCCACTTCCTGTATAAATTAACATAAATCCTCATACTAAAACTTATTTACTCCATATCTACTACACTATACAACATAGCTGTTTTTCTACAAAAACTTACAAGGCATGACAAAAGGCAAGAAAAAATAGTCTGAAAAGATAAAGCAATCACCAGAATCAAACTCAGATTATATCACAGAATACCTGATAGAGCATTTAAAATAACTATGGATTCATATGTTAAAGCTCTAATGGAGAAGGTAGGCAACATGCAACTTTAGCAGAGAGATGGATACTGTAAGAAAGTATCAAATGGAAAAGCCAGTGGGGAGGGTAGGGATATCAGGGGGAGATAATAGATCAACCGAAGGACTTGTATAAATGCATATAAGTACAACCAATGGACATAAAACTATGGGGAGGGAGGGGATGTGTGGGAGGGAGGGAGGGGGGCAATAAAAAAAAAAAAAAATCAAGAAAATATGTAAAAAATAAATAAATAAATAAATAAATAAATTAAAAAAAAAAAAAAAAAAAAAAAAAAAAAAAAAAAAATGGAAAAGCCAGGAATCAAAAACAGAAGACATAAAGAATGCCTTCAGCAGGCTCGTCATAAACTTGACACGATAAAGGCAAAAAATCATTAAAATTAAAAGTAGGGCAAAAAATAACTAAAATATCATTTCATCTAAAAAAAAAAAAAAATAGGCAATATAACTTAAACAAACTGGAACACAAAGAAAAAGAATGAAGAAAGCATAGCAAAACATCCAAGAGCTTAGAACAATACCAAATAGTATAACATGTGCATAAATGAAATACCAAAAGAAAAAGAAAAAACAGCACAAAAGAAATATTGGAAGAAATAATGGCCAAAATTTTCCAAAATCAGTAACAGACAATAAACACCAAACGGAATAAGTGCAAACACATACACACACACAAAAACCCATAAACACACCTAAGCATATCATACTCAAAGAAAACAAAGAGAAAATCTTCAAGGCAGCCAGAGGAAAATGAAACACCTTACCAACAGAGGAAGAAGGATATGAACTACAGCAGACTTCTCATCAGAAACCATGCAAGCAAGAAGACAACAATGACATCTTTAAGTATTGAAAGAAAAAGAAATGTCAACCCAAAATTCTGTATCCAGTGAAATTTCTATTGTCTTTGAAAGTGAAGGGAAACAAAGACTCTCAGACAAACAAACTGAGAGAATTTATTACCAGCAAAAATGCCCTACAAAAATGTTAAAGGAAGATCTCCAGACAAAAGGAATGTGATTAAAATAAGAAACTTAAATCTACATCAAGAAATTAAGAGCATTGGAAATGGAGTGAATGTAGGTATTGTATTTTTAATTTCTCTAAGAGATAAGTGAATGCTTAAAGCATTAACAACAATGCCACTATGAAAAATTTCTGCAATCATTTCCTCAAATGTTTCTTCTGCCTCATTGTCATTCTTCTTCTGGTGTTTATAGCATGTGTAAAAATAAAATGCATGATGATAATGACATAAGAAATGGGAGGAAGATTCTGAAGATAGACTGTTATAAAGTCCTTTCACTACACATTAGTGATCAATTATTTGAGGGTAGATTCAAAGTATTTACAAATGAAATTATAAAACCTAGGGCAAACACTAAAAAAGTATTAAAAAGAGGAGTAGCTAAACAGTGGTGATAAAATGGAATCATTAAAAAATGCTCAATTAAAACCAGTGAAAGTTGAGTAAAAGGAAATAAGAAACAAAGAAAAAATACAATGAATAGAAAACGGCTAGCAAGATGTTTTAATCCAAATATATCAATAATCACTTTAAACTGAATCACTGAAATATACATTAAAAGAAAAAGGTCATGATATTAGATTTTAAAACATCTAACAATGCCTACAAAATAGCAAAACATTAACTATTTTAGAAGATACTTACAGGCAATTTCTTTCCATTAAACATGACCTTGACCCCTTTGCATGAACCAGCCAAATCATAAGCTCTTCTGGTCATGAGGGCCACAATATCCTTGTCAAGTTTTTCCATCTTAAATTTGGACAGATCTGGTTGGAATGTTATGCATGTGTAATCTTCACCATCAAAATGTTTGATTTTGGCTTCAGAAGTCTTCATCATATTATTCATCCATGTCTTTAAAAGAAAATATATTCAGATATTTCTATAATGCTTCTATATGTTATAATACATAAAGACTCAGCTCATGAAATACATTTCCCACAACTATATACATTTTTCAGCCAAACAACAAACCTAACAAATCCTTGAGCCTGGTATTAAATATTAAAAATTTTAAAATATTATTTCAACAATCTCATGTTGAAAATTAGAAAATAAATTGTACAACATGATACATTGTTAACAAAATATCCTAAGTTTCCATCATGATTATATAGAATTTTACAAAAATAAGTAGGTATTATGCTTCACTGAGAAAATTATTTCACCTTATGTAAAATTTCACTCTATTTTTAAGGCATACAAGAGTAAAATAAAATAAAGTTTTAAAATATGAATTTCATGAATCAATTAGAGGCCCAATGCACAAAATCCATGCAAGAGTAGGCTTTCCTTTCCCCGCTGCCTGCACCAGCTTCCCTCAGGCACCCTGGACCCGGGCTTCCCTCTCAGCCCCAGCTTCATCCGGAAGGTCTTCCGGAAGGAAATCCAGTCTAATTAGCATATTATGCTTTTATTATTATAGATGAGGAAGTTTTCAAACATCCAAAGTGGATACATTTCAATTATCTTTGAGGTTCAGAGTATTTTCACTAAAGCTATTAATGAGGTTCAAAGAAAAGTCTGTTAAAGCATTTTATTTTAAGGGAATAGGAGAAAGACAGGCTTATCTAAAATCTCCTGACATTCTAAAGTCTTTTATATTATGATGACATACTTAACTCTAAAGAGAGAGAGAGAGAAAGAGAGAGAGAGAGAGAGAGAGAGGGATTGCAATTTAACTAAGGTATTATCTTAGCAAAGCAACAAAGCATGATTATTTTTAAAAAGCAATTAGATACATATTTATCATACCTGTTTAAAACTATGTTTGTATTCTTTGCAAGCAGTTTCTACTGTAAACTTTGTACTGAAAATATTACAAAGTTTTGCACCATAACCATTTCGACCACCTGTAAGAACAATTGAAAGGTTTAAAGAAAATGATGTTGAAGAACTTTAACTTACCTACTACCATACAACAGGTCTGTTGCAGTAAGTTTTAATTACTGCACTACCTTAACTATCATCAACTGAATATTTCAGAATACAAACTTTTTCATTTGAAGAAAATTATAAGTAAAATTTAGCGTATATATAATTAAAATATATATTTTGTACATTCATTATCTTCATCATTCTTTTTTAAATTAAGCTTGGTATCTCCTATAATCCAGTAAATATACAAGTATGAAATTTAAACTTTCTATCGAAGTCACTTCTCTATTACAAATTTTTCATCTTTGGTTTTTAAAAACACAAAAGAAAACACTATCAACCTTCTTGGTTAATATAATAAGATATTTGGTTGATCAAAGCAAACTCTATTGACAGAGTCTAGATTTTCAATCTTAACTTTCTTAAAGACAACAGTTTAAAAATAATTTAACTGATATCAAAAGACATAGTGTTTATGAAATACCAAGCTCAGATATATAGGAATCACACATTTTACTTTCATCAGTAATTCAAAACTCAATCTGTCATCCTGGTTAGAGTTCCAGGAG
This sequence comes from Pipistrellus hanaki, assembly GCF_964339955.1. Taxonomy (NCBI): domain Eukaryota; kingdom Metazoa; phylum Chordata; class Mammalia; order Chiroptera; family Vespertilionidae; genus Pipistrellus; species Pipistrellus hanaki. The sequence continues at coordinate 44,774,292 of NC_140515.1, forward strand.
TTCTAACATAAATCAATGTACTATAAATCAAGCTTTCAAAATATCTGTAGGGTATAATCAAGACAGTACTTATACAGGATAGTTTTTCATAGATATTAATTCTGAAAAGAATTTTTCTCACAATAAAATTACACAGGTTTTCTCTTCTGTAATATTTTGTATAGAAATAATAAGAGTTTTATGTTGAGAGCAATATTTTTTAACAAATGATCTAACCAGCCATTTAGACTTTCTTTACCTGTTACTTTTTTCTCATCATCGTCATAGTTACTGGATGTTAAAAGCTGTCCAAAAATTAATGCAGGAACATAAACCTTCTCTACTTTATGTTCTACTACTGGAATGCCTTTCCCATTATTCCAAATGCTTATAATGTTAGATTCACTGTAAATAAACAAGCAGAGTTTAGTGCTTAAATAGTTTAAAGACATTTATTTCCATCAAAAGTAAAGTAATACTGAATAGCCCTAGCCAGTTTGGCTCAGTGGATAGGGCATCGGCCATAGACTGAAGAGTCCCAGGTTCGATTGCAATCAAGGGCACATACCTCTGTTGCAGGATAGATCCCAGGCCCTGGTCAAGGCCCCGGAAGGCAACTGATTGATGTGTCTCTCTCACATCGAATTTCTCTCTATCTCTCCCCTTCCTTTCCCCTCTCTCTAAAAATCAATGGAAAAATATCCTCAAATGAGATTAACCAAAAAAAAAAGTAATACAGAATAAACCTGATTATGAGCAAAACATCAGTCATTACTAATTGAAGGACACTCACTCATCTTTCCAGAAAATACTTACTGAGGACACACATTTGTATCCCTAAAGTTATAACTTTAATTAGGATCACTAACATCTGCAAGTAAAAGTGCAAAATTTCTCAGGAAAAGAAGCTCTTCTCAACTTCCAGAAAATAATAAAAGCAGTAAAGCTCTTACAATAAAAAGTTAGTATGTGTGTTGTTGTTTTTTAAAGCAACCGTTTTTAAGAGTTTCAACTCTAAATAAAAAAGAATACTTAAGCTAGAGGAATAGATAGAACTCTGGTTCATGTGCTTTCCATATTTGTTTTTAATTAGATAGATGCCAGCAAATAAGTTGTCTCAATACTAACCATTATGTTATATTATTTAATAACTTTTAAGGAACTCATGTATGAAGTTGCTTCAAATTCTCTAGCTTTCTAAAAGACCTGTCTAAATTCCAAACATCTCTTGCTAAACCTTTTATATTTCTATGCCTTTTAAAACCATGGCTATTTACTTAAATTGTATGTCCATATCACAGAGTACTATAAGAAAGGAATAAGAGCTAAACTGTGCTGTATATTCTCTACATTTAACCTTTAACTACCAAAAGTCACCTCTCCTTTACAAAGAATTCATGTATACACATGCACAAAGAAAAATTAAAATCTTCTATACAAAAAAGTTAAAAAAGAATAGAAGTGAAAGGATGCCAAAAAAGGACAGCAGAGAAAACTGTGTCAGTGGAATAAACAGCATAACAGTTTATTTCCCAATTCCAGTTCTGCTTTAAAATGACTTCCTAAATTAGAAATTTAATTAAATCAAAAATTATATCTCTTAAGTAAAATTCATTTTAATAATAAGATTAATGCTGTAATAAATAAGGAATGCCTTTGTAGAATAAAATTCACAAAAGAATTAAAATTCACAAAATGAAATAAAAATCAGGAAATATAAGGATCAGCAATGTTCCCAAAATGCTGGTCTACCATTAACTTTAAATATGTGTATATATACACTAAGTGGCCAGATTATTATGATCTCTGAACGCATAATAATCTGGCCACTCAGTGTGTGTGTGTGTGTGTGTGTGTGTGTGTGTGTGTGTGTGTTATTAGAGGCCCGGTGCATGAATTCATGCATGGATGAGATCCGGCCAGCCTGGGCAGGGGAGGGGACATGGGCAGTTGGCCAGCCTGCCTGCTGGTCGAACTCTGGTCGAGGGGGCAATTTGCATATTAGCCTTTTACTATATAGGATACACTCTGAGTGGCAAGGTTATTATGCATTCAGAGATCATCATAATCTGGCCATTCAGTGTATATTTTAATTAACAGCAGAGAAAATAAATTTTTAAAAAAGCCTGACAGAGTCACTCATTTAGTTGGTTAGAGCACCATCACATGCACCAAAAGATTGCCGATTTGATTCCCAGTGAAGGCACATATCTGGGTTGTAGTTTGATCCCGTCAGGGTACTTATGAAAAGCAACCAAACCCTGGCTGGTATGGATCAGTGGCTAAAGATTCAGCCTACAGATTGAAGGGTCCTGGGTTCAATACCCAGTCAGGGCACATGTCCAGGTTTCGGTCTCAATCCCCACGGGGGCGTGCAGAAGGCAGCTGAGAAGTGATTCTCTCTCATCATTGATGTTTCTATTTCTCTCTTCCTCTTCCTTCCTCTCTGAAATCAATAAACACATTAAAAAAAGAAAAAGAAAAGCAACCAATTTCTGTTTCTCACCTCAATGTTTCTCTCTTTTTCTCTTCCTCCTTCTCTCTCTAAAATTTAAAAAACATATATCCTCTCGTGAGGATTTTTAAAAAATATAGAATCTCAAAAAATTTCATTTTCATTCTCCCTCAGTCCTCAAAAACAATACCACCATGGTGAGATCTAATTAGCTGAACAACTGGCATATATTTTATAATACCAGCAGTTCCTAATTTACAAATGATATTATAAATAATAATAAAATCCAAATGCAGGTCATGAAAAGTAAATTTAATTTATACTATAACTGGAATAATACTGGCAATAGCCCAAGCATTGAGTATCAAAGCAAAGTTAAGAAAAGAGTAATTATTCCAGCAGCTGAAACAGCAACCACAGCATCAAGGAAGAAGAAAAATGGTCTCCAAGAGCTCACATAAGAAAGTGCTTTGGGGGAAAAATCATAAATGAGAGAAGAAACTATAAGAGTAAAACATTCTAGCTAAAAAGAAAAAGAAAAAATAGCAAGGTCTCAAGCAATAGGGAAACTAAGGAATACTAATTGCATACATTATTCCTTGAGGAACATTAATACATAGTAAGTTGAGGACTATCTGAATAAAACAACTTAGCATAAAAATTAAACTTGAAATATACTTACGGATCAATAGAAACTTTAATACAGGTCATGTTCTTATCCCTCTGTTTATTGTCAGCTGCATTAACTACAAAATTAAATATTCAATGAGTAATGAAATATACAGTATACAAATAAATACGTGGACACAACTGCATGTGCATCAGAACTTAATATAAACGTTTACATATGGCAATATTTAATTAAAATAATTACTGATAATATCTAATACAAAACCTTATTTTCTAAACAATAGTTAAATTTTATAGCATACCAAAATTACTGTCATGTCTTCTATCATAAAACAAGGGGGACAATTTTGTAATATATAAAAACAAATTAAATAAGGGCAAACATCTGCAATTTACAATCCCCTACTCCAGATCTAAAAGCATAAAATTGGATTTAATTATATTTTATCTTGGTAACAAATAACTGCTTTCTCTTAATCTTCAATAAACTAGTGATTTTATACACAGATTGAGCTAAAATTAATCAGTTGTTTTCTGATTACAAGGGCAAACTCTTTAGCATCCTCAGAAATCTCTAAATCCTATGCACTGTAATTAATAATAATATACTTGTATACATTAACCACTGCTTCAGTAAATTTGAACACAAGCTGGCTGTCAAATTAAACTTCAATTATAGAAGGAATATCCACACTAATAAAATAGTGATACGCAAATTGACTGTGTGTATGCAAATTAACCCAACAAAGATGGCAGGTTAATTTGCATACACAGGCACCAGAGACCAGGGGTGGGTAGGAAACTTGCATTGTCACCATGGCGACAATGCAGGCATTCTGTGCCACTCCGGGACTCCGGACAGCATGGGAAGGCAGAAAGGCAGTTCTGGCTGGAGCTAAAGTGGTGCCGGCAGCCAGGGGAAGGAAGGCCCATTCTTGCACGAATCTTCGTGCATCAGGCCTCTAGTGTTCCCAATAAATACCTAAAAGTAAAACTGGGTGTAGAATTGGGAGGCAATAGTAAAAGAAACAAAACTTAAGAAACCGGTTTTACTCCCCTATCCTTTTCCCAAAGACCCTCTGGAAGAAGCTCAGACCCAGGCAACTCTGCTTCTAGGAAATTTCAAGTGGCACTGATAAGGAGGCAAAGCACAGTCTCTACAAAGTCCTTGCCTAAAAACATATCCCAAGTACAAGCATCCCCTAGGAGTCAATTAGACTACGCACTTCACTGTGATTTAATTAATGACGTGATTTGGAAAGAAAAGAGATAATTCAGAACAAAGGTTGTTAAACTTTACTGCCCAACAGAAATACTGAATTTGTTGGTGAAAAACTTTTCACCTCAATCTCATAATCTCTATTTTTAATATGCCCCCAGATGACTGGGATTTAAGCAACTCCCAGATTATTACAAATACAGGACCACAGACCAACTTTGGCATTACTAATTAAATATAACACATCCATTTTATAAATGAACGATTAAAACACAAAAAATATGATAAGCAGATATTACAGCAAGTTATTTAAATTTTCTGAAGAATATTTATCAATATATTCAGCATAAAGAAGATTTGCCTTTAAAATTTATACTATATGTCTGTCCTTATATAGGGACATTATAATGACATTAGTAAAAACAGCTGCACCAAATCTTAAGCATGAACTCACCCAAGATTTCATCAAAGATCTTGTATAAACCTGGCACAAAGGTAACTTCTCTGCAATTCATTCCTACATCTTCATCATACACCCACATTAACTGTGTTGAGAAAAATTCAGAAGGACTTATGAAGTAAAAAAGTGTTTACCATCTATTTTATGGTAAACCCCCATTTGTCATTTATATTGTAAAAGGTAGACCTTCAAAGTAAATATCAAGAACAACAACAAAATAACATATACTTCAGTTATAATGTCACTATTTACAATCAATTTAAAAACCTCAACATTGAAAAATTATTCATTTTGTAGTATATGTATCTTATCCATAAAATTTAGCTTTAATATTAGGCACCACAAATTATTATAAATAGTATTTAAATAAAATAGAAAGAAAATGAAAATATATTTACACTTTTACTTCAAGCTATATATTTTTCTATTGTAAAAGGAGCCCAGAGTAAAATAATTTGAACACAACATGACTTTGATATCAAAGAGATCCAGCTTTGAATCCTAGCTTTTACTAGTTGTAGATCTGAAAAAGGTATTTTATTTACCCTTCAGTGTCCTCATCTATAAAATAGATATAACAGTACCTTCTTCCCAAAATTGTTAAAATCAAACAAGATAATGTGTAAACCAAGTCCATAGTAAGCATTAAGTCATTAGTGTGCATGTATAAATTCTTGAACTTAAAGTATCTGTAAACTGCAGCATGCGTGAACTTAAACATTTCTTTAAAGTTCATATAGTACCATTTTACTCTATACTTCTATCTCTGATAGTTTTTATCTCCTAGTTTTCTTTTTTAATCTCTAGCCAGAAATGAGGACATTTCTACCTCTCTTAAATCCCTCTCCTTATTTTGCTTATGGCACAGAAACAAGAAATTATGTACTTACAAAGTATATAATCATAAATATTTTATTAGAGTAGATATAAATACATCTCCTAATTCCAATAAAATTTAAAAATAATTACCTGTGTCAATGGTTCCACTGACCCAATGTATGTATCAGGACGAAGGAGAATGTGTTCAAGTTGTGTCTTTTTCTGATACACTCTCTCAACAGACAACTTCTTTGAAGAATCATTTCTGTTTGCAGTTTCTGACTCTTCTTTTTTTGCAGCATTGTTCTGATCAAAGAGAGTCTAAAATTAACCAAAAAATCAAATTTAAATAACCTACCAAGGGGTAAACTAAAATGTATATGGACACATGACATAATTTTGCTGTTGAAAAGAAAACCTATCTTTCCATGCTCACTGATTTTTAAGTCCTAAGAGTACAGCGTATTTACTGACAGTCTAGTTCTTTTTATAACTAGAGGCCTGATGCACGAAATTTGTGCAAGGGGCTCAGCCCTTGCAGCCCTGCTGGCTTCGTCCAGAAGGTCGTCCAGAAGGTCGTTTTGCTGTTCAGCCTAATTAGCATATTAGCTCTTTATTATATAGGATAATATGAAACTGCAGTTTTGACTGAGCCCAAAAATTAGGTATACATATTCACCAGAATAGCTAGGACAGTCTGCATACATTCAATCCAGAAATATAAATATCTCCTAATTCTGTAAGTTAATCAACATAATTTTTGTAGTTCTCAAAACTACCCAAGAAATATGAATTTTGATCAGGTTACAAATTTACAATGGCTGAACCTGGCTAGCTGCCAAAGGTCCCAAAAACTTTCAAATTAAGTTCCTTGCCATTAGCCTACTGAAGATTATGGTAAAGAGTGGGCAAAAGAAACTTACATAAAATAGTAACCTATGTATTTAGTATACACTGATATAGCTGAGAATAAATACTACACATGGTTTACAAAATGTTAAATTCCTCACTTTTGTAGGTCATGCCATATTCCTTAAATTTCAATGATAGGTGCTTAGTAATTTTAATTACTAAGGCACCCTATGATTCCAGTTTCTCTCTGGTTCCAAGAAGGCAAAGTTTGGTGAGCCTGATTCTAATCATTATATGAGACAAGGACCCCAAACTCAAATTCCCTACGTCTATAAATTTCCTTATCTCCCTAACAGCATCAGAGAACAAGATGTTAAATAATTTCTTAAACTTCATATAAATCTTTACCCTCGATATTTCATTGAGTAAATATTTTTAGTTATCCATACCAAAAAATATCTGTTAATTATAAGCTTCTATTGCTATAAAATTTTTGTTAAAAATTATATGACAAGTATTTTTAAATTATAGTCTATTAAAACTATACTGTTTAGTGAACAAAGTTACAAAAATGTATATTAAAATGAATCCATATTCATCATGAAAAAAATTACATTATGTACATGCATAGGAAAATATATAAAATATATCCACAGAATAGAAATAAAAATTATCTGTGAGAAATAGAAGTATAGGCCATTTTCATCTTCTGATACACACTTTCTCATTTTCTACAATGAATACATATTTTAAATCTTATTGACCTATCTATGTAAAAACGTAATTAAGCTAAAATAAAACTGAAGGTTTCTTTTTTCCCATGGCACTATTTATACCTTCTTATTACTTCTGCTGTCCCAACTTTCCAACTAGAATTAAAATCTAGGCAAAAAGTAAATGAAACCCAAGATTGGCAGCCTTGACAGAGTAGAAAGCAGAAATTAACAGTGCCGTCAAATTTGTCTTACTTTCACATTCTCAACAAATGGTAGTTTGCAATGCTCACTGGCTTATGAGCAATAAAAAAAGGTTTTCTCCTGAGAAATCTATATGTTTTTCTTACAGAAACCTAGAATAATGGTTTCTTTCAGCTCCTGTTTATTAGCAAATTGCCTCCTAAGTAAGTGGGCTGGCCATTAAAAATCAAAGTCTGGGGATAAAGCAAGAGAGGGCAATTTCCCTCTCCCTCCCCATTCAGTGGAGGTCCCATCCCTAGAACACATATGAATACAAATATCAGCCTAAAAACAGAGAAATTAAATGAGAAAAAATATGTTCACCACCAGATGTAATTATTACTATCTTTATCTTTAAAAAAAGAAAAAGGAAAGGTCACCCTGAGTAGCTTTTCAATTTTAACACTGTTACTAATGATATTAGGGGGGGGGGGGGGGGAAATCAAGAAATTAATCTGAACAAAAAGAGACCAGCAAACTCTTATGTACATGTTTATAAAAAGCATGGTCAATCCCACAGATGATAAAGGAGAGTAATATATTTAATACTGTAAACTAAAAGAATTATACTCGCTTTAAATATTGAAAAGGATTTTTAGATTCAAAATAATTTAACCTTTTCTTTTTTTGATGCATTCATAGTAATGATGTATTGTACTATCATAATTACACTTAAGTATTCCACCTTGACTAAAAATTATCAATATGTCTTTTAAAATAATCAATTACCAAGAGCATTACAAATAATCTTTCATCAAAGATAACATTATTTAAGTTTATTTATAATTTATTTTACTTGTTGGGTGGTTAAATTACCAAACTGTTTATAGTAATAAACAATACCAGCACCAATTACACTGAAATCTAAGAAATTAGGGTCACATTTTCATTCCCAGGTAAATTAAAAACAATCAAATATTAAGCAATCTTAATATAGGATCAATATCCTTTAGAGAGTTAAAATAGTTGTTTTAATTCTACTCTTTGTGATTTAAACTTATGACGATACCATAATTGACTTTTTCTAAAGTTTAAAAAAACTGGCTGCAAACAAATACATTATCAGGAACTTGTTTGGGTTTTTTTTGTTTGTTTTTTTAATATATTTTATTAATTTACACAGAGAGGAATTGAGAGGGATAGAGAGTTAAGAGTTAGAAACGTCGATGAGAGAGAAACATCAACCAGCTGCCTCTTGCATACCCCCAACTGGGGATGTGCCCACAACCAAGGTACGTGCCCCTGACCGGAATCGAACCCGGGACCTTTCAGTCCGCAGGCTGACGCTCTATCCACTGAGCCAAACCGGTTTCAGCTATCAGGGACTTTTAAATTATAACAGAAGCATCAAAATAATACATTAAATCTTTTTAAAAATATTAATCTATTTTATAGGACTTTTGCAATACCACTAACTCCTAGTAAAAGAATATAGATTTCATATATACCCGAATCAACCTTTTTTAGGAATACTTCTCAGCCACCAGAAAAAAACATTCCAATAAAACTAACTTCTTATTTTAGAATGAATATATACCAAGATCATTTTTGAAAAAAGAAAGATTTTTCTTGCACAGAGTTGTCACCCAAAATATAGCAATTTGGGGCAATCACCCACAATTCCTATTTTTCTAAGGAGATAAATTGCTGCCAAAGAGGTGAAAGGAGATGCAAATGGCCTGCCAGTCGGTGCTAAAAAGAAACTGAGTCGCTCATTCTCATAATCGGAACAGAAATCTCACCATCCCCAAGCACACAAGAGTGGGACCAGCAAAAGCTTTAGCAACAAGTCTCTTGTATCTTAGACCAGAGGTACTTAAAGGCCCCTGACAGTGTTTGGTCTGGCCCTTCCAAGGCAACTGCAGGTGGGACTAGAAATTCAATAAATCTTGGAGCTTTTTCATAGCAACATACATTTATATTAAGTGAATTATATTAAGCAAATTATGTTTAAATATCCAAATGGCCCTTGGCAAAAAAAAAAAAAAAAAAAAAAAAAAAAAAAAAAAAAAAGGTTCTGCAGGCTCCTGAAGACTTCCATTACCTTTTTGTATCATCTTCTCCCCTTTTCTCCCTCAAAACTGCCATCCTTAATGTCTGTTTTAGCCATATCACCTACATAACAACAGCAAGGGTCATGTTATCTATCCACCGTTAATGAAGACAAAAACTATCTATTTGTCTTCCATCTATGCTCCTCCAGAAATCCTTACAAAGACAGGGACAAGGAGAAATGTGGAAGATGAGGGATACTTGAGATCATAAGAAATGCTAAATTCTATGAATATAAAATAAAATAAAAATACATTTTCTGTAAAAGGCATCCCAATCTGAAAGGACAAAGTAAAGCTTATCACAATTTGCAGATAACTATATCGTTATCTGCAAATTGTGATAAGCTTTACTTTATATATACTTATATATATATATATCCCTAAAGACTTCACCAAAAAACTATTAGAACTAATAAAAAAAAAAACTATTAGAACTAATTCAGTTAAGTTGCAGGATACAAAAACAATATACTAAACTCTGTTGTGTTTCTATACACTGATAACAAACTATCAGAAAAAAAGTAAGAAAACAACCCAATTTACAACTACATCAAAAAAGAATAAACTACCTAGGAATAAATTTATCCAAGGAGGTGTGCACTAAAAATTGAGACATTGATAAAAAAAATAATAATAAAAAATAAAACTGAAGACACAAATTAATGGAAAGATATTCTGTGCTCATGGATTGGAAGAATTAATATTGTTATAATGCCCATACTACCCAAAGCAAACTACAGATTCAATGCAATCCCTATTAAAATTCCAACAGTAATCAAACAAAAATCAACTCAAAATGGAATAAATACTTTGAATGTAAGACCTAAAACCATAAAATTCTTAGAACACAGATGGTAAGCTCTCTGAGATAAGTATTGGTGATGATTTTTAGGATCTCAGACCAAAAGCAAAGGCAACAAAAGCAAAAACAAACAAATGGGAATACATTGAGCTAAAACGTTTCTTTCTACACAGCAAAGGAAACCATTAACAAAATGAAAGGCAACCTACCAAATGGGAAAAATATTTGCAAATCATATACCTAATAAGGGACTAATATCTAAAACATATAAAGACCCAATACAACTCAATAGCAAAAACAAAACAAAACAAAACAAAAAAAGACATACAAATAAACAAAACAAAAAAAAACCCTAAGCAATCTGATTTTAAAAATGGGCAGAGAATCTGAGTAGTTATTTTCCAAAGACATACAGATGGCCAACAGGTACATGAAAATGCGCTCAGTATCACTAAGCTTCAGAGAAATACAAATCAAGTCCATAATATTATCTCACAGCTGTTAAAAGGCTATTACCAAAAACATATGAAATATAAATTGTTGGCAAAGATGTGGAGAAAATGGAATTCTTATGCACTGCTGGTGGGAATGTAAGTTGGTATAGCCACTATAAAAAACAGTATAGAGTATCTCCTAAAAATTAAAAATAAAACTACCATATGATCCAGCAATTTCACTTCTGGGTATTTTATCTGAAGAAAAATGAAAACACTGACACAAAAAAGATATATGCACCTCTATGTTCACTACAGCATTAGTTACAATAGCCAAAATATAGAAGCAACCTAAAGTGTTTATCAATGGATGAATGTATAAAGAAAATGTGGCATACACACACTTAAATATTATTCAACCATAAAAAATGAAATCTTCCCATTTGTGACAATATTAATAAACTTGGGAAGTCATTATGTTAAGTGAGATAAGTCTGAGAAAGGCAGATATGATTTCAATTATGAAGAATCTAAAACAAAACAAACATAAATACTGAGCACAGATTAGTGGTTGCCAGAGGTGGGAGTGGAGGGAAGGAGAGTAAAGGTGGTCAAAATAACTCCTGGAAGTATAATGTATAGTATGGCAACTATAGTTAATAATACTTCATTGTATACCTGAAAGTTGCTGAGAGTAGATTTTAAAAGTTCCCATTATTTAAAAAGAAAAAAAAGAAAAAAACCTGTAACTACCCTGTTTCCCCGAAAATAAGACAGTGTCTTATATTAATTTTTTCTCCCAAAGTTGTGCTAGGTCTTATTTTCAGGGGATGTCTTATCTTTCCATGCACTTGGTCTTATTTTCGGAGGATGTCTTATTTTTGGGGAAACACGGTATCTGTGGTGCTGGATGTTAAACAAGAACCTTGATGCTGTTATGTACATGAAATATGCCTAGAGTTATTGTAGTGATTATTGCTTAATATTAAAAAATACACTTTCTCTGAGATAAAATAAATGAAAAACCTTATCTCTGGATTTAAATAGAGGAAAACCCACTGGGGAGCTTACTATGTGCCAAGCATTATGGGAATTATATGAATAATTTCAATTCATCCTCAAATTTTTCTTATAAGAGCTCCATAAAGTCAACACTAAGTATGATGCTCTTTTTATAGATGTGGAAACTAAGATCTGAAGAACTTATATGTTTTCCCAAAACTAACAAAGCTAGTACTTGAAGCTGAATTATGAAACCAGATAGTGTGATTTCATAGCCCATACTCTTAAAAGAGTATTATGCTATACAAAAGTTATATACCCTGTAAGGGAAATGTACTTCCTAACTTTTTGTGTGAAAGAAAAAGGTTAGTAGAAAAAAGTTATAGATATATCCCAGAAGGCTTTGTTTATCCTATCACATCAGGGTATAAAAGATGACTTGTTTTGTTCTTAATGTTTTCATATGGAAGGGGCAGAGTAAATACTGGTTAAGAACATTAACCTGGTTTAAATCCCACTTTTGCCTTAGCCACACCCTAATAGTTTGTTACCTAATCTCTAGGCCTGTTTCCTTCTCTGAAAATAGAATTATACCTTTTCTTTAAATAAAAATCACCTTAATAGGCCCGCATGGCTCAGTGATTGAGCGCTGACCTATGAACCAGGGGGTCACAGTTCAATTCCAGGTCAGGGTACATGCCTTGGTTGCAGGCTCAATTCCCAGTGTGGGGCATGCAGGAGGCAGCCAATCCATGATTCTCTCTCCTTGATGTTTCTATCTCTCTCTTCCTTCCTCTCTAAAATCAATAAAAATATATTTTTTAAAAACTGGGTCATATTTGTATTTTAAAAATTGGCTTATTAAAAAAAAAAAATACTTAGAAAAGTGCAACTGCTGCTACCACCCAAGTATTGAACAGATTGGAAACCATACAGGTGAACACACTCATTTCTATTCAGAAAAGCTAGCAGTTTATAAAAAATGTTACTAAATAATGCTATTATATTATTTGAGAATGTATCTAAAAAACACTGCTACTTGACCACTTGTTCTTATAATGACAGAATTTTCAGTAAGTTAAGCATATTAATTTTCCAATTTGTAACAATAACTGAGGTTGGATTCAGCTCTTTGCTACTAAACACTACATGGATATAAACTAGTAAAATACATGGTCTCTGACTTCAGTTTATAATCTAACTAGAGGCCCGGTGCACGAAATTCATGCATGGATAGGGTGCCTAGGCCTGGCTGGTGATCAGGGTCGATCTGTGGGATGAGCAGGAGGGCGATCAGGGGACCCCTGCTGGCACCCGCCTTGGCCAGCCTGGCGCTGCCTGCTCGCTGGCCCCGCCCCCCAATCATCCCACTGCCAGGGGAGGCGACCAGCATTGGCAGTAGCATGAGGCAGTGTTGCCCACTCACCGGCCGGCCCTGCCTCCCGATCACCCCACCCCCGCCGCTGGTTTCCTCCCTCCACAGGGCAACCGGCGGGGTGACCCAGGGGCTCCCACTGGCATCCACCTAGGCTGGCCTGGGGCCTGCAGTCTGGGGGCAGCTCCTGCATTGGGCGTCTGCCCCCTCGTGGTCAGTGCACATCATAGGGACCAGTGATGAAAATATTAAGCAATCCTGTGGTGAAGTCCTGGGAGGGACAGGTGCAAGGACTAGTCATTATGCTGTTCAGTCAATTTGCATATTAGGCTTTTATTACATAGGATTGTTAAGACAAAAGTATCACACATGAAAGCTCCATAAAAAAGAAAGACATTTACATTTTATGATCCATAAGAGTAAGAGAAAAAGATGAGTATAAACTGGAGGATAAAAGATTGGTAAAACTCTCAAGTGGCCTTGAAGAGTAATTAATATTTAGACTGATAGAGAGGAGAGGCATTCCTGATGTAAGGTAACATGAAAAGGCAAAATGACATGCAAGATAAACCTAACTATGAGAACTATCTGAAATATATTTCATTTTGAAGGGCACATATTTATAAAAGAATTGGCTTTGAAAATCTATTTTAGCAGATTAAACTTGTGATAATGAGCCACTAAAGCAATGTTCTTTAAAATAAAATAATATAATATATATATTATTGATTTCAGAGAGGAAGGGAAAGAGAGATAAAAACATCAATGATGAGAGGGAATAACTGGCTGCCTCCTGCATGCCACCTACTGTGATTGTACTCACAACCCAAGCATGTGCCCTTGATTGGAAAGGAACCCGGAACCATCAGTCTGCAGGCCGCGCTCTACCCACTGAGGCAAACCAGCTTAGGCTAAAGCAATGTTCTTCAAAACAAATCTTGAATAAGAAATACAATAAAAAAAATTGTTTTATATTTCATTAAATTTTACTTTAAAAATGCTACAGTGTTTACTGTGGTTTAGTATTTTTTTTAAAAAAGATATACTTTTAGAAATGAACACTGAAATATTTACCAACAGTTGATATAATTCTAGGTTTCAAAATAATGGGAAGGGAAAAGGTGGGTAACCTTGAACTAATAATTGCTTTTTTATATGCTTAATATTTTCTTATTTATTTTTAAAAATTTACCTTTATTGTTGAAAGTATTACAGATATTCCCTTTGTTTTTTATTTTTGTTGTAGTTTTTTTTTTTATTTTTTGGTTTGTTTGTTTTTTTTCCCATTGACCGCTCCATCCTGTACCCATCCCTCCCAGGACTTCACACGATTGCTTAATATTTTCTTTTACAATATTTTTAACCTATCAAATTCTAGTTTTACTGGAGGGGAAAGGGAAGGAAAGATCAATATTCACATAGTGATTAATTATATTCTAATATTTCCACAACTATTTTTTACAAGCACTTAAAGATGATAAAAGACTGGCATGATGGGGAGGGGTTTGGGATGGGAATGGGGGGGATGAGGACAAATATGTGATACCTTAATCAATAAACTTAAAAAATAAAAATAAATAAAAGACTGGCATGAAATAGACTTTAGGGTCTACTAATTAAAACTTTACAAACTAAAATTGAATTTAAAAAACTCTGCTTGTGTCAGTGGGAGAGGAAGAGAGGGCACCTGTAATACTTTCAAACAATAAAAGTAAATTAAAAAAAAAAAAAAAGAAACTGCTGTTTCAAAATCTTCATAGCTATTTTAATTCAAAATAGTTTTGTTGTATATTTTCACTATTTTAAATTTTAGATAATGGCAAATTCAACACAAAGCAAATAACATTATTAAGAAGTTTATCTCAATCTTAAGCCACTTTGCTTTGTGGTTTCAGATATTGTAACATAAACTTTCATGCAGTGACAATGTTAACACTACATATCGACATGCCTCTTAACGGAAGTCAATACCAGGAACACATGGCATTACCCACCCATCCCCAAAATACTGATGTCAGGGACTAATACCATTTTACTTCTTCCTATTATTACCCACAAGCAGGTGGCAACATAACACTAGTTTCAACAAAGCAAATTACCCTTCTTCAGAAGCAGATGACCACTGCATCAAACCCCTAAACTCTTGCAAAGAAACTATTTGGTTTCATTCTGGAGTAAAGATATTTTATGAAAGATAATTATCATTCTGATTGTGCATTTCTTGAACTTCACCAATAAAAACAAACATTTATTACACCCAGCGCTGTGCTACATATGTTATCTCAATTTTACAGATGAGAAAAGAAGCTTAGAAAGATTAAGTTCCTTGTGCAAAGTCACACTGACTGTGCGTTGGAGACAGGATCTGAATCTACATCAATCTGACCTCAATGTCCCTGCTCCTAAGCACCTCACTCTATCATTTCCCACAAAATTAAACAAGTCTATCTTAATGGTATAGACATAAAGGTATAATATAATCTGACTTAAATCTAAAGCATGCATCAAATCTTAAAGTAGACATATGGGATAATTATCTTTTTAATAAATAAATTCAACAAAAAGGATATAATCTATAAATAAAACTTATTTTTCTTTTCCTTATTTTACTATATTAATTCTACATAATAAAAGGCTAATATGGTAAATATCCAGTCGCCCTTTCAACCAATCAAAACTAATGATATGCTAAGGCCACTCAATCATCGCTATAACATGCACTGACCATCAGGGGACAGTCTACCAGTTGCTATGACGTGCACTGACCACCAGGGGCAGACACTCAGACTGGTAGGTTAGCTTGCTGTTGGGGTCTGGCTGATCTGGTCGGAGGAGACAGGCCAGGCAAACCGTGGAGCCCTCCTGGGGTCCCTCCCCAGCTGGCCAACCTCCCGCATCCCTCCCCTGCCCTGATGGTGCACCGGTGGGGGCCCTTGGCCTGACCTTTGCCCTCTCACAATTCAGGACCCCTCAGCGGATGTTGGAAAACCAGTTCCCACCAGATCCCACAGGCCAGACCGAGGGATCCCATTAGTACACAAAATCATGCACCAGGCCTCTAGTCGTTTAATAATGAAAAAAATCTTTTAAAAATAAATTTTAGTTTCAAATGAACTTTTCTGATATTGAATGAGTCCAATATTATACAAAGGAAAGCTTCTTACTGAGTTTGGGGAAAAAAAAAAAAGGTGGTTATTTAAATACCTTCAAAGCTAAATAGCAATAAATTAAAATATTAGTCAAATGTGAAAGCCAACCAATCCAATCTTGGAGCAACATGTTTACCATTTCTCAGAGGTCTGCAGAGAAAACACTGATCAGGTCTCAACACTTCCAAATCGTGAATGAGAACCATCTGACAAACTAGGGCCATTTTTAGTTGTTTGATTTTAGTTACAGGAGTGAAGGCCATCAATTTAAAAAAACATTTTTGGGGGGTTTATACATTCCCTCTTCCCCCTCCCCCCAGTGTCCACATGGGCCATTATCTTATATCAGATGACATTTTATGTCTCTGGCCTCTAGTCTATTCATATTACACTACTGATTTACAAATTTCGGAGGGATTCAACAATAAGGGCCTGACAACTTATTTTGCAAAGCACCTTGGCACACAAACACCAATGGTTAAAACGTTTCCCTGCCCTGACCGGTTTGGCTCAGTGGATAGAGCGTCGGCCTGTAGACTCAAGGGTCCCAGGTTCGATTCCAGTCCAGGGTTTGTACCTTGGTGTGCGGGCACATCCCCAGTGGGGGGGTAAGTAGGGGGCAGCTGATCCGATGTTTTTCTCTCTCATCAATGTTTCTGACTCTCTCTCCCTTTCCCTTCCTCTCTGTAAAAAAAAAAAAAAAAAAAAAAAAAAATCAATAAAATATTTTTAAAAAAACAAAAAAAACAAAACACGTTTCCCTGCATACAGCAACATGCTTTGTACAGGGAGTACCTGTCAATACAACTACTCAACTCACCTAAACCTCACCCAAGCAAAGAGAAAAATAAAGAAGAATTAACTAATAAAAAGGCCAGTATGAAAGTTGCCTTACAAGTGCTTTGTAAAAAAGGCAGGGTCCCTCCAAAGTCCCTGCCGGGAAAGGGGGGTGGGGGTGGGGGGAAGGGGGGGGGGATGTAACGCTTTTTTCTTGTTCTCCTGGGGACCTAGTCAGTGGGCTGAGCTGGACCATTCCGTGTAGGAAACGACCCCGCTGTGAACTCGCTGCTGAGCAAGTGAAACGCCGCCGGCAGTGAGTTATCGATCCGCCGTGGGAATTGCAGCTCTGGGTCTTCCCTCCGCCAGGACTTCCGAGCAAGCGCCGAAATCCTTTTATAACTCCTGGACAAATCGCTTGGGGTCTTCCTCGCCCAACCCTCTCCATTCAGTCCCCGCCCGGGTCCCCCTGCGAGGCTGAGGCAGGTGAGCGCCTCTCTGCACCGTCCGGCCCTGACAGATGGAGGACGGCCCGCGCGCAGCACAGTCCCCGCAGCCAGACGGCCATCCCGAGGCGCTTTCCACCGCATCAGCCTCGGCATTTAAAGTGCAAATGGCTGTGGACGGATTCCCCGCCAAATCCATTCTTCT
The DNA here is from genome assembly GCF_964339955.1 of Pipistrellus hanaki. Lineage (NCBI taxonomy): Eukaryota > Metazoa > Chordata > Mammalia > Chiroptera > Vespertilionidae > Pipistrellus > Pipistrellus hanaki. The sequence goes on from NC_140515.1 coordinate 44,791,906, forward strand.
TGGGATGTTCAAAAAGGGTTGCATTCACACACACACACACACACACACACACACACACGTTCTTCTGGATTTTCTGCAGCCGCATTCGGAGGAAAGCGCTGACCCACACAGACACACCAGCATATCCGTGACCTCAATCCCGAGATCAGCGTATAGGGCAGTGGGGAAAAGGATGAAGCGGGGCCCCGCGTCCCGTTCCAGGGTTGTCCCCCAAAGTTTCAAGTGCACAGGACGCTCCCGCAAGCCCGGAGCCTCAGGAGGGAAAGAGAAGAAAGAAAGGGGGCGGGGAGCTGAGGGTTCGGAGGGAAGACGCCGGGGCGCGTTCCGAGGACCGGATTTCCCTCTCCCAGGCCCCCGCCCCTCCGCTCCCCTCCCCGGGCGCCCGCCCGGCGGAATCCTGCCCCCTGCGGGCCGGGAACAATGCCGGGCCGGCCCCCCGCCCGCCCCAGTGCCCGCCACTCACTCACCACCCAGGTCAGCGCCCCGTTGCCGCCGGCTCCCGCGCCGCCCGCCTTGGCCATGGCGGGTCCTCCGCTCGCAGGCCCCGGGCCCCGCCGCCGCCGCCGCTGCTCCCGCCTCCCCGCGGGCCGCCCGGCCCCGCTGCCCCGCACCGACCGCTCCGCTCGCCCGGCTCCTAGCGGCGGCGCCCCCAGCGCCCCATCGCCCAGACCCGGGAGCACGCCCGGCCGAGCCCGGCGAGGAGGCCGCGCCGCCCGCCGCCCTCAAACTCGAGGCGCGGCGTCCGCCTGGCCCGGGCCTAGCGCCGCTGAGGAGAAAGGCAGAGGAGGAAGCGAGAGGAACCGGCGGCGGCGGCGGTGGCTGAGGGGCAGCGGCACCTCCGCGTCCTCCGGCGGGCGCCTCCGCAGGCGGGGTGCGAGGTCTCGCGGTGCCGGTGCCGGCGGCGGTGCAGGCCGGGAGCTCGGGGCGTCCGGACGGACGTGGCGGGGACGCTGAGGCGCCTTGTCCTTCCTTGCGCTCCGCGAAGGCCGGCTACTGCTCGGGCGGGCGCCGGAGTCACCGCCGGAGCTGCTGCCTCCAAGGCCGGCTTCCTGGCCCCGCGCTGCAGCCCCCCAAGTCTTTACATCCACACGCCGCCGAGAGGGACAATAAACACAGCCGCCGCCGCCGCGGTCGCCTCCCTCTTGTCCGGCATAACACCGCGCGCACACACAGACTTGCACACCGGGGAGGGAGGGCGCGGCGGGCGCCCCCGCTGTCAATCAGCGCCCCGCCGCCCAATCGGGGCCGCGCCGCCCGGCCTCTCGGCCAATCCCAAAATTCCAAGCCCCCCGAGGGGCGGGACCCGAGGGGGAAACGTCATTGCGGGTAGCAACCGAAGGGAAGACTTGGGGTTTTTTTGTTTGTGTCTGTGTGTGTGTGTGTGTGGGTATGTGTGTAGGTTTTCCATTTGAAGGGCGATCGGGGGCTGCTGTCAAAGGGTCATTTCAGGGCGGCCAAGGGAAAGGGTCGAATTCGCCCTGGTCGATTGTAATCCTCCGAGCTGTGCAGCCGGGGGCATGCATGTCTTTGCTTCGGGCCACTGGAGGTGGGGGGGGATGGGGAGGGGGCAGGAAGAAGCCCGGGCTGTCCCAAAGGGAAAGTATTTGTAAAGAGCAGTTGTAAAACCACAAGCCAGACGTTGTAGATCCCTGGTACCGGGAGGGCCGGCCTTGTGACCCCAGCCTCCCCAAGGCCCCAAGGGAACACTGCTGCCTAGAGAAGGCTTTGCTCAGACCTTCTCCTCCCATCTCCTTCCTCGCCATCATCCCCAAAAGGGATATGGTCCGTTTCAAGAAAACTGCTTTTTTTAAAGAACTTCCATGATAAAAAAAATAATAATAATAAATAAATAAATAAAATAAAAATAAAAAAAAGACACACAGAGAACGTGCCAGGGGGAAAATGCAGGTGGCGTTGAGGGGTTCTGCTTTTACCCCTTGTTGACCTTTCTCTCTACTCTGAAACAATGCGGAAATGTCACTGTCACTTGGTTCTCCTCTGTGCACACTGTGCCTGCCGCCGCCTCCTAGGAGGCAGGGTCACTGCTATGTTAAAATTCCTTTCGGGGGAATTTTAAATGCACACGAAGGGATCCTTTCATTCACACGAAAGCTTTCTAAGAACCAAAATCGCCCGTACCGCCGCGCCAAAGTCTTTGGCAGATGGAAGGTGGCTTTTTGCCTCATCCTGCTCCTCCATGCAATTCCCTTCAGCAAGTATTTATTGGGCGCACACTCTGTCACCCTGTGCCAGGCTCTGCGATGGGTTCAACATAAAAGCAGCATCGGTTTCTGATTGCAAAATCGGCCCCTGGTTGCAAATGATTTTTAATCTGACCTGTTGGATGGAACGGTCACCAAAATGAGACCTTGAGGACATGAAGTGCCACCAACTAGTTGTGACAAGAGAGCTTTAAAAAAAAAAATGATGAAAATCATGCTGCTGCTTTGTGAAAAGGTGTTTCTGCAAACTTCTCTTCCAACTGTGTGTTTCCTCTCAAGGGAAAACAAAAATGTCTCGGGGTCACATCTTTCAACTGCCTTCTGAGTCCAGACGAGTGGGGAACTCTAAAACATGGGAATAATTTAAACACCGTTTTTCCTAATTAGCTCTCTAGTGGCCATGTAATTTTGGCATATTTGGAACTTTGGTTCAGAACAGTGAGACCTTTCTTTGCCTTGAACTTGAGGTGCAAGCTTGTAAATCAAGACACACCAGGGCTCTGAACCTGACCAGCTAAATATCTGCGCCTGTTATTTAACTTCCCTGAGCCTCTGTTTGCGCCTTGTTAAAAGGAGGATTTTTGCTCTTATATGTACTGTGACTTTAGATCTTCAAAGTACACATATTTTATAAGTTTGAGAAGGGGTATGTAATTTTAAAGACTGTGAGTTTTTTAATATATATGCCTTCAGTAAAAGCTAAGCTATAAAATATATAGCTGTCTCATTTTTGTAAACTTTGTTTTTCTAAGCTCTTCAGCCTCAGGTTTTGAAATGAATAAAAAATATTCAAAGTCAAAAGGTTAATTAATGAAAATCAGGGTTATCTTTTCACTTGCCTCATAGGTGAGGCATTGAGCGTATTCGCTTTCTAAATAGAAGACTTGCTAGTAAAATGTACCTAGTTTTATTCTTATTAAAATATTGACTTAAAGAGTCACAAATAAAAGTTGTTGACCATATGTGTATACAGATCACCAGTTTAAAGTAGAGATGTGTGCCAAAGGGAAGAAGGAATCTAGATCAAAACTAACTCTTAAGGTGAAATTTCCCAGGTTTCTTATTATTTTTCTTTGTAACTAATACAGGGGTGGGCAAAAGAGAATTTACAGTTGTGAATACCTGAAACACAGAGTTTATTCTTGTGTTATTAGTAAATATGGCATTAATTATTTGTATTACAACTGTGAACCCCTACAAGTTTTGATCACCCCTACAAATATTATATTCCCACCAAAAAGAGTATCTCAGTTTCTGAAGAAATGCTAGTGTTTTCAACTATATGCAGCAAACTGAACATACACTAGTATATGATAAAATTAGTTGTATTCGTCTTAAGCACAGCTTTCCCTTCTGAGGTTTTGTCAAATAATTTTCATTTACACAGTAATTATAGCAATAATTGCCACATTAAAAAGCTTCTATATCCGGTTTGTCTTGTTTGGAATACTATATTCATAGGTGCATACTATATTTAAAGATAATTTTTACCCCACACCAACACCAGCCAAAAGGAAAATTGCAAAACTCAAAATCAATTCTATGAACTGTAAAAATAAAGGCCTTAATTTAATTAAGCTTTTTGAGTAGCTTTCATGGGAGCTTATCCTAACTACTTTAGAATTTTTATTTTTTAGATCTTACGTTTCCTTATTTTAACAATCAAAAAAAATTAAAATAAACACAAACTACTTATTGTGCTACTATGTGTTGAGTACTCAGATCTAGGAACTTTAAAAAGTGATAAAATTAGGTTTCTGCCTTAACTTCACACCTTGACTTACATAGTTTTGAGCCAATCTTTTAAGCCAAAAAGCAAGTTTATATTTATTCGTTTGCTATTTAATAAATAGTTTATCTGGTGAGTCACTCCTATCATTGTACTTTATACAAAGTAGGTAATTTAATCAATAAAAGGAAATTATCTAACAAGTGTATCTCAAAACTGTACTTCTAGGTACCTACCAAAGTTTCAATAGAGTTTTCAGTCAAGTCATGTTTTTGTTCCAACACTGAGAATCACTTGGGGCCTAGGGAACTAATCTTTACTTTAGTGAGCATTTAAAAATAAAATACCACTGGAATTTAAAATTCAATGCCTGTGTAGACCAATGGGACAAAACAGAGAACCCAGAAATAGACCCAAGCCATTATGCTCAATTCATATATATTTTTTAAAATATATTTTATTGATTTTTCACAGAGAGGAAGAGAGAGGGATAGAGAGTTAGAAACATCGATGAGAGAGAATCATCGATCAGCTGCCTCTTGCACACCCCCTACTGGGGATGTGCCCGCAACCAAGGTACATGCCTGAACCCGGGACCTTTCAGTCCCCAGGCGGATGCTCTATCCACTCAGCCAAACCGGTCCCAGCTCAATTCATATTTGACAGAGGAGGCAAGAGCATACAGTGGAGTCAAAACAGTCTCTTTAATAAATAGTGTTGGGAAATTTGGACAGTTACAAGCAAAAAAAAGAAAAAGAAACTAGATCACCAACTTATACCATACACAAAAACAAACTCAAAATGGCTAAAGGACTTGAATGTAAGATGGGAAATCATAAAAATCCTACAAGACTCCATAAGCAGCAAAATAGCAGGCATATGTCATAGTAATATCTTTACAGACACAGCTCCTAGGGCAATGGAGACTAAGGAAAAAATGGACAAATGGGACTATATCAAAACAAAAACCTTCTGTACAGCAAAAGAAACCAACAAAACAACAAGAAAGCCCATGGCATGGGAGAACATATTTGCCAATGTTATTTCAGATTAATCTCCAAAATTTACAGAGAACTCATATAATTTAACAAAAGGAAGTGATAAATGATCCAATCAAAAAATGGGCAAAGGATCTAAATCAGTGGTTCTCAACCTTTCTAATGCCTCGACCCTTTAATACAGTTCCTCATGTTGTGGTGACCCCCCAACCATAAAATTATTTTTGTTGCTATTTCATAACTAATTTTGCTACTGTTAATGAATTTTAATGTAAATATCTGTGTTTTTCCGATGGTTTTGGGCTCTTCAGCAGTGGTTCTCAACCTGTGGGTCATAGTATTGGGCCTAAATGGGCAGTCAGTCATCCCTCTCACAATATAGGACTGCTGGCTCCCAACTGCATGCCTGCCTGCCTTCCTGATTGCCCCTAATGGCTTCTACCTTCCAGCCTGATCACCCGCTAACCACTCCCCTGCCAGCCTGATTGATGCCCAACTGCTCCCCTGCCAGCCTGTTTGCTCCTAACTACTCTCCCCTGCAGGCCTTGGTCCCCTCCATCTGCCCTCCCGTGCAGACTTGATTGCCCCTAACTGCCCTCCCTTGCAGACCTGGTGCGTCCTAACTGCCCTCCTCTGCTGGCCATCTTGTGGCGGCCATCTTATGTCTACATAGAGGCAGAATCTTTGACCACATGGGGGCAACCATCTTGTGTATTGGAGTGATGGTCAATCTGCATATTATTCTTTTATTAGATAGGATGGGATGTTTTGTTTTACCTTTTTTGTTTTAGAGAAGCTTGTTTTGATTGGCTATGGCCAGGTAAGCTATGATGAGCCTCCGGTAATGTCTCTAATGACTTGTCCCAATAGAAGGGATATTTCACTTATTTTAGATGATATAGATCACCAATAGCTCAGGGCTCTTTTTTAAAAATAAACAACAGAAATTTACTTCTCATGATTCTAGAGGCCACTGTCTGACATCAGGGTGCCAGCGTGGCTGAGGTCTGGTGAGGGCCCTCTTTTAGGTTGCAGACTGCCTACTTCTTACTGTATCCTCACATGGTAGACAGAGGGCTAGGATGCTCTCTGCGAGGGCTTTTACCTATACTGAATTACACTTTCTGGAAAATATAATTAGCATATGCCTTAGTTTAAAAGGCTATTCTTGACCATTGGAAGGGCCAAATATTATTCTTTTGAAGAAGCATTTTGTTATAAGAAAACCCAACTTTGGGGGACATTAGATGCCATCATTCACCTAACCTTCACCAGTAGGTTCTAGCATGTTGATTGCTAAATGGTATTTGAAGTTTCTAGTTGCCCAGATCTGATTCAGTTACTCAGTAGGTTTATAATACTCAGATCTGAAGAAATAAGATAGTGGTTACTTTCCTAACTAAACTGTTTCGTTTCAGAAGAGCTGAGAACTCTAAAGGTAGAGTTGCCAAGTTATTTTCATTCTGCAGCATATAAGAAATTTTAATAGGGCTAGAGAAAGCCAAGGAAGTGTGAAAATATTTACTAAAAGAATCATCTAAGATGGAAAGCCTTCAGATCAGAGCAGTTTCTGGAACAGAACCAAAAAGGTACCTGCAAGTTATCTAAGCTGATAATTAAAAAATAGAACTTTGAAAAGATACCATCTTCTACTGTTGTCAACTAACAGCAACAAAAATGCAACTGTTCCTATTTTCGGAATAGTTACTCCCAGATTAGCCCAGGTATCTTACATAATACTAGCCAAGATCTTTGTCTATAATCTTTCTCCTTTACTTTGAAAGAGCTATCTGAAAAGATCCAGAAGCAGGCCCAAGAATACTAACTCTTCAAGGAACATTAGCTCCACTTTAAATGATGTTTGAGAAAAGTAAAAGCCTGTTCAACCCTGACTGCTTTGGCTCATGTGGGTAGAGCATCGATCTGCATACTAAAGGATTCCAGGTTCAATTCCGGTCAAGGGCATGTACCTTGGTTGCAAGCACATCCCCAGTGGAGGGAGTACAGGAGGCAGCTGATAGATGTTTATCTCTTATCGATGTTTCTAACTCTTTATCCCCCTCCCTTTCTTTCTGTACGAAATCAATAAAATATATTTTTAAAAATTATCAGACTGTTCAGTAAGTGGTGCATCATATAGTGTTAACTGATCCTAGAAGGCACCTGCCATGTAGGAGTTCAATAACTAATTGCTCGTGGGATGAATTTGAGGCATATCAAGAAGTTCCTCGCAGTGAAACATCTCACCCACCATCCATGATGGTACTGACACTGTTTTTCCAAGTGTTCTTGGTTGAATACCAGAGAGCAGCAAGTACCTTATTCTTTTCTTTCCTTTTTTTTTTTTTTTAATATTTTATTGATTTTTTATAGAGAGGAATAGAGAGGGATAGAGAGTTAGAAACATCAATGAGAGAGAAACATCAATCAGCTGCCTCCTGCACACCCCCTATTGGGGATGTGCCCACAACCAAGGTACATGCCCTTGACTGGAATCGAACCTGGGACCTTTCAGTCCGCAGGCCAATGCTCTACCCACTGAGCCAAACCAGTTTCGGCAAGTACCTTATTCTTTTTCAGTTTACAGATTTTCAAGAATTGACTGAAGCACTCTTCCTCTTTAGGACTGAAAAGCAAGAAGTTATGAGGATGGAAAGAAGAGAGATTGTGGTACCAAGAGAAAGAATGGAGGGAAGTATAGGCAGAGATAAGGAATGCATCCAAGCCTGTGAAACTTGAGTGGAGAAAGTAAACACATTCTGTGATGGAAGTAGATCAGCTGTAGCCTTCCCAATGCTTACTCTTTACTGCATGAAGGAGAAGATCCTCATTTACTGAGAACCCTGCTACCTGTTTGAGACAGTTACCAGGCAGGCACTTTCATACCGATTAGCTTAATTAACTGTCAAAAACCCTAGCGAGAGATTATCGTTCCTGTTTCACAGTGAAGGAAATGAAAACTCCAAAAGTCGCAATCTCAGTGCTTGGTGGAATTGAAATTCAAACCTAAGTTTCTCTTACTCCAAACCTCATGCATTTGTCACCCTGACAAGCTGGCTAACATACTTGGCAATATAGCATATTTGGCAATGTGCTAGGAACTTGGAAATATGGCGAATGATTCTGGGCCTCAGCAAAAACCTTTGGTGGTTAAATTTTATTGTTGAACTATGATGACATGCATCCACGATTTGTATGACTAACAAGAAGTTCTCTTTGAAGCCAAACTGAATCTGCTTTGTCTGACCTCATTAAGAAAGAGGTTGCCGAAACTGGTTTGGCTCAGTGGATAGAGCATCGGCCTGCAGACTGAAGGGTCCTGGGTTCAATTCTAGTCAAGGGCATGTACCTTGGTTGTGGGCACGTCCCCAGGAGCGGGTGTGCAAGAGGCAGCTGATCGATGACTCTCTCTCATCAATGTTTCTAACTCTCTATCTCTCTCCCTTCCTCTCTGTAAAAAAAAAAAAAAAATCAATAAAAATATATAAATAAATAAATAAATGAAAAAAAAGAGGTTGCTTTTAGGGGACAAAGGATCTTCAATAAAACCCCACCAAGAAAATCCTGTGGGTCCTGTGACATCTCTCTAACCAAATGCTTATAAGCCTTACACCCTAAACCAGCAGTGCTGTAATGATAGAAGACTCTCAGCCAACTTTCAAATGTAAGAGGAAAAACACGAAGTACCATAGGACTGGGCTTTTGGATTCACATTTTGGGGAACTAAAAATTCACAGAAGATACTTAAAGCAGCACAAAAAGTTTTCACTTCAGTAGGACTTGTTCATAGACAACTATTATAAGGATTATTTGCCTTTTTGTGATTTATTTTTATGTCTTTTTGGCATCTCCCATCTCACCATTTTGCAGATGATGTCTCTTAATATACTAATATCTTGAGGTATAGATGGGTATTTTGGAAATTATAAATTTGAGAAGCCATGTAGACTATTGCGTAGTGCCCATGCATAAAGGGTTCAGAAAACACATTAGCATTTTGAAGTCTTTGAGCAATCCTGCAATAAACAAGTCAAATTTGTGATATTTTATAAACTATTTTCAGAAATATCTATTAATGTCTTTATATTCTAATGTAAAGACTTTGAGAGATACTGTCACTTTTTGTATTGTTTCTGTTATTACAGCAGGCTTATTTTACAAGTTTAGAAAGTATACGTAAATATAACGCAAAGAACAAATGACCCACAATTGCACCACTCAGGTAATTCACTATTAACAAATTGGTGAACATCTTTCTATTCTTTTAATAAATATGCAAAAACAGATATTTTTTAAAAGGAAACAATAGCCCCACCGGTGTGGCTCAGTGGTTGAGCAGGGACCCATGAACCAGGAAGTCATGGTTTGATTCCCAGTCAGGGCACATGCCAAGGTTATGGGTTCAATCCCTGGTGTGGGGCATGCAGGAGGCAGCTGATCAATGATTCTCTCTCATCATTGATGTTTCTCTCTCCCTTCCTCTCTGAAATCAATAATAAAAAAATATATATTTTAAAAAGAGTGAATTGTAAGGTAAACTATAGATTTGAATGATTAAGACTTGTCAATGTATATTTCTCAGTTGGAGAAATGTATCACCCCCTTCTGTTAGAATACAAGCTGTCATAAAGGAGACGTGGTCACTCATATATATATCTCCTACACTCAGGGTCTCAAACAAGATGTTGAGATGAATGAATAATTTACTACTTCAAGAGTTATCACACCTCATCAAAATCAGAATACAATACAGAAAACAAAGTGTCATGTACGTCATAGCCTGGCCACAGACAACCCCAAGGCCCATCAGTGATAGAATGTACTGTATATGCAAAGAGTGGAACACTGTTCAGCAACAAAAAATGAATGTTCTGCTACACCCAGCATGTATGAATTTCACAAATATAATGTTAAGATGAAAAGTCAAACAGAAAAGAATATCTGCATGATTCCTTTATGTACAATTTAGAAATAGGCAGAACTAGACTATGAAGCTAGGAGTTAGGATGTGGTTAGGAAGAAGATTCTGGGTGCTGATAATTTCTATTTTTTTTAACTAGGTGGTGAATACACAGTTATATTTGTTTTGAAACTTCATCCAGCTCTCTACTTTTTAATTTTTACACTTTTCCACATGAATATTATGTTTCAATTTAAAAGCTTACTTTTAAAAATGCTGTGTTAGTAGCACTTGACAGAAATGAGGATGAGAGTACGTGAAAAGCACAACATGAAACTTAAGTGATTAAAAAAAAAAGAATGCTGTCATGCAAAATCATTAATGAAAACTTTTAATTACTCCATTTACCTGCATACCTTCATTTCCCGAACTAACTTCCTCAACTTTCAAGAAGAAAAAACATGAAATTTTCCTAATAACAAGCAATAGCTATAACTTTTTTTTTTTTTAGAAGCACTTACTACATATTGGCACTGTGCTAACACCTTGCTTGCATTGTTTACTTTAATACTCACAAGAACTCTGTGAGTTAAGAATTTATTAGCAGAAGTTTTCTAAACTTTAAATGTAATACTACCTTCGGGTTGTAAAAACCCAATAAAAAGTGTGTCTAGTAAGAAATGCAAACATTCTTTAACATGTCTTTTTCCCATAAATGTCCCTGATTAACAAGTTGGTATTTGTTCTTCTAGACCTTTTATATGTATGTGGGAACACACACACACACACACACACACACACACAACACACACGAGAGGTCACTCTGAGTTACTTTACTTTAACTCTATCTTCTGGAAATCTTTCTGGGTCTGTCCATAGATACATCTCATTCATTTAATGATTGCAGTGATGGTTTAACTATGCTACTCTACCAGTAAATAGGCACTCAACCAGAAACACTATTGACTTTTTGGGCTGGGTAATTGTTTAAGGACCTGTCCTATGCATTGTGGGATGTTTAGCAGCATTCCTGGCCCTCCCGACGAGAAACCATTTGCCTACCACCTCTCTTCACCCACTCACCTACCCACTCCCACTGTGACAAATATGTGTCCAGACATTTTGTTCCCAGAAAGACAAAATCCTTCCCTCCCACCACAATCAAGAACCCTACTAGAGAAGGATATTTATGTTGTTCTTTTCAGTAATGCAAAGGGATTCACTGAACCACGTGGTGTTATTAATTTTAAACTGCATTTCCTAGAAGAGAAAGCTGAGGTCAAAATGGTTGATCTGCCCACAGGCCCATTGCTATAGGTAGCAAAAGTGAGGTGTGAACCCAGTGTTTTTATCTCCAGAGTCTGTCATCTTAATCTCCTTTCTAATTCTCTAATTTTACTACCCAGCAAGTTGTTTTAGAGACCACTCCAAGGGAGACAGTCAGAACAGTGAACATCACTACGGGTTGAGCGTAAAATTAATAAATATGATTAAAGCTGTTTTAGCTCTGACAAACATCCTTCAGCTTCTTCTGACAGAACCAGGAGTGAAACTGTTTAGCTTTCTAAAGATGTCTGTAGCAGAACACGTCATTTACGATAAACATTTAAACAAAATTTTATGAATTTCTAAAACAGATAGCTAAGGCAGTATCACCACAGCTAATGGATTTAACTATGATGAAGTGCCCTGAGAGCTAGCCTAGTTTACATTAGTAGTCCATGGTCAGGGTGCTAGACCTTTATGGGTCAAGCAGCTTTGCTATCATCATCAGTAAAGATTACAGATATGTATCAAGCTCCTATTGCTTATAGTGTAGTACACTACCAGTCCTCCATACTCCAGATTTCTTCCCCAGTGCTGGGCACACATCTTATAACCCCGAACAATTGATGATCAGGCAAATCAAGCAACAGAGGGAAAGTGAAGCAAATTCAAAATGAACATAGCTATCAAAACTGATTACTCAACTCTGTACCAAGTATTTAAATCAGCTGTTATTTTGTCCCACAAACATTTAAGCACTTAGTATACGCAGATGGTACTCCAGGTGCAACAGATACAGGCGTAAACTAGAGGCACAGAACATGCCACTAGGAAAGTTTGTGAAAAACATTAAATAACTAGTCATTTAATTAACTGTGATTAGTCGGGATAAAACAAAATGAGGTAAGGACTTAGGGGAAAGCTTTCCTAAAAAAAATAATAAGTTGAGCTCTGAGGTGGAATATGAATTAACATTCAAGACTAGCAATAATTGCATGAAACACCCAGGCAGGATGGATCATGGGAAGTGAGAAAAGACAACTGTGGGCAAGCAAGGCATATTGGGTCACATTAGGAACTTTTATTTATTTATTTTTAATATATTTTATTGGTTTTTTACAGAGAGAGGGATAGAGAGCCAGAAACATCGATCAGCTGCCTCCTGCACACCCCTCACTGGGGATGTGCCCACAACCAAGGTACATGCCCTTGACCGGAATCGAACCTGGGACGCTTCAGTCCACAGGCCGACGCTCTATCCACTGAGCCAAACCAGTTTCGGCAGGACCTTTTATCTTAAAAGCCCATGGAAAAACCAATGAAGGATTTTTAAGCAGTAAAGCGTCATGATTACATTTGGAGTTTCCTATTTTATTTGCTCTCCTATTACTATTATCTCATTCTCACAGTAAAGGAAATCAGAGACCAAGTCTTCGACATTAAACTCACTTGCTCATTACAATAAATTATTTCACTACTAGGAAATGAAATAAAGACAGTCTGGGTTATTATTGCCTCCCTCTTACTAACAAGTAATAGCTCCTTTACAGTATTAGCCTTAAATTTATTGGGGATTATGGGACCTCTGGTTAAACAATGAGCTGAGGCCTGGGAAGCTTAACAGAGGATATGTTAGTATTGAGTCTCTGCTTCTATTTTGTTCTTTAATTCTCTGACCTGTAAAATGAGACGATTCCTTCTGATAAATATGCTGATGAGGAATAAGAGGATGAATAAAGAGTGATTGCTAATAGAGTTCTAAGAACAAAAAATTCCCAGTGATTCTAATATTCAGCCCAGGCAACCACCATTTATAGGCTGTCATTTAAAAATCTATCTCCCTGAACACATCATCCATAAATTCACTGCTTTCTTATATTACTGGCGGGGAAGTCATCTCCATAATAGCTGAGCTGACCCATCCGAGAGAGTCTCTTAACAGCCACACAATGATTGCCTCACATGATTATGGGCACGTGCTAATAAAGAGTGGTAAAACCAAGGAGTGTTTTGCCATTACCTTGGTCATGAATTTCTCTCAGGAAATGTATATACTGCCCTATCCCCCACCTTCACTTTTTCACATTATATTTCTTGTTTGTTCAACTGTCTGCAGGAGCTAACCTCCAATGATGTTTTTCTCACAGCTGTTTTTCACTCCCCGGCCTCCATTTTACAGCTTTTCTTTGTAAAATCGTTCGTTTTAAAGTATAATTTCTCTGGGTCACTAGTTACTACTTCACCTTAAAATATAAGGAATTTAGATTCCATACTCCCTTCTAGCTAAATAGTTCTATGATTTTTTAAAAAAAAAAAAAACTCTTCCTATTATTCAAATGGAAGAGTCGTAATTTGAGGACACAAGGAATGAGTTGCCTTCTCCCCTTCACAGCTTCAGGGAGCCTTTTTTGCTGTCACTTGATACCAAACATTTCATATTTTGCCCACACTGTTGGCTTTTGAAAGAATGAACACTGCCAGGCTTCCGTCAACAGCACTGCGTGAGAGCCCTATTGTTTACCAGTTAAGACTCAACAATCCAATATTCCAGCTTAAAATTAGGAGAGAGAGACATGTGGCTAGATGCATTTTTGTGGATGGTTTTGGTAATGTCAGAAATGACTTTTGCTGTAAAAAAAAAATAAATAAATAAAAAATCCAAAAACTATTTTGGTATCTTGCTCTTTTATTAGAGTGTCCTCATCAAAGGTCATGGTGGGGGAAAGTCATGCTTCTGGGAAACGAATTTCATCATCCAACTTCTCTTTGCACTGGAGAGAGCTGAGCCCGGAGTCCCCACAAAAGAAATACCTCAGTGCTGAGGGCGGTTTGGGCTCCGAGTGAGCTAATCATTCATTTCACTTCAGAGGAAGAGCTTTCTAGATTTTCCCTATTCCCTAAAGACTTCCACACGGGCTGGATGAACACTTATTGTACGGATATGCTTTCATCTCTGAAACTCCCCATTTTACCCCTTGACTGATTTTTATGTTACATTTTAATCATCAGCTTAAAACAGGGCACAACATTGTTTACCAATAAACTTAAATTGTAAGAAAATCGAGAGTGAAAAAAAAAAAAATCAATGCCATCGCCTCCAGGAACTTGCTATAATTCTATTTTCAAGTCAATGAATATGTCTGGAGAGTTGTTATCTCTAGTACAAAAAAACCTCTTGGAGATTGTAACAACAAAGCTAGCAGCCACGTTGTTGTACTTTATTGTTGGGCCTAAATTCTACTGACATTTTCCATCTGTCTACTCCATTTCCGGACTGGCCGATGGATCATGAGGGAATGAAGGAGAGAAAAGACCTTTTAGGGAAGTGCAGAGTTGGGAGCAGGGCTAGGATATGGAAGGGATCACTGGAAGACAGAAAAATAGGAACAGAAATATAAAGAGAATGTGAGAGGGAAAGTGGAACAAGAGAACCAGAGATAAGACAACAGCAGTAACAATTATTCAAACTTAGCTTCTTTAAGAAGAGTCTAGAACACAAGTAGCAGGCAACTGCGGATAGATTTGTAACTCATGCTGGGTGGCCCCGGGCAGGGCACAATGAGCAAGTGATCTTAGTCTGTACCTGAGGGAGGCTCCAGAGCCAGCACACCCATTGGCCCAACTTCAGACCACCCCAGAGCACCACCCCAGGGGCAGACACTGTGGGGTCGGGCCTGTGAACAGCAGCTCCTCCCTTGTACTTACAGCCTGTCCTTCCCACCAATCAGCCGGAGAGTCAATCATCTCCCATTGATTTTCCAAACAACAGCCAAGGCTCAACTACAACAGGAGGGCGCACACAATCCACACAGAACGGGGGCAGGAGCATGCCTGGAGCACCCCAAGGGGTTAAGAAGCTTCTATAGAGCTGAAAAATATGGGTGCCAAACTGCCACTCCCACTTCCCTGGTTGGGATACAAGACCTGAGGCGCAAGGGTCAGCAATCTACAAGCACCCCAAACAATTCCAATGCAAGTGTTCCTTTAACTCCACATTGAAACTGTAAACTAGAGGAAGAAGCAGAAAATAAATGCACACGTTGCCATAGGAATAATTTCTGAGATTTTGTGAAATTTCTGGTAGTCACAGAAGGACTTAAAATTGAAGCTCAGTTCTTATAAGAAAAAAATCTATGCTGAACCAT
The DNA here is from genome assembly GCF_964339955.1 of Pipistrellus hanaki. NCBI lineage: Eukaryota > Metazoa > Chordata > Mammalia > Chiroptera > Vespertilionidae > Pipistrellus > Pipistrellus hanaki. The sequence continues at coordinate 44,807,166 of NC_140515.1, forward strand.
TTTTGCTATATCAGTTTTGGACTAATTCTCACTTTAATTGGAAATTAGGCTTTACCACAAGTCTCTATTTTTAACCCAGACATGAAAAATAGAATGTGTAATAAAGAATGTTAGGATGTACAGCCATACCTTGAAGATACTGTGGGTTCGGCCCCAGACCGCCACAATAGAGTGAGTTGAAATTCTTTTGTTGATGAAGAGTCGTTGCCTTCCATTTGTAAAAAACACAACATCTGTGAAGCACAATAAAGGGAAGTGAAATAAAATGAGTTATGGTTGTAATAAGGTTAAGTAAAAGCTATAGTTTAAATGATTTTCTGCCTCTCTCAATTTAGTGCTGCAGAGCTGTGTTTTTACCAATGTGTCGCAATTAAAATCATTTCAATGAGGCTATGTATTGGGTTAGGGCAGTGATCGGCAAACTCATTAGTCAACAGAGCCAAATATCAACAGTACAATGATTGAAATTTCTTTTGAGAGCCAAAGTTTTTAAACTTAAACTTCTTCTAACGCCACTTCTTCAAAATAGACTTGCCCAAGCCATGGTATTTTATGGGAGAGCTACACTCAAGGGGCCAAAGAGCCGAATGTGGCTCTCGAGCCGAAGTTTGCCGACCACGTGGTTAGGGTAAAGACACCTATGGGTTAGGGTTAAAGTTTAAAGATAGCTAGAAACATAGGGAGACTAGGCCAAGTATCTATCAAATCGCCAATCACATAACCATCATTATTTAGGCACCATGGAGAGGAAGACAAATTTAAAACATTGTCCTTGGTCCCACGGGTACTATAAATATGGAGAGACAAGGCATTTAATAATAAATGAGAATCATTTATTCATTCAACAAACATTTACTGAGGCTGAAGACTGCGTATGAAAGAATCGTTATTTTGTATTAGTTTTATTATTCTTTATGCCTTTTTGTATGTCTGAATAGCTTATGAGAAATGATTCTGAAGCAGCGATTAAATTGTTCACTTGTAGTGTGGTTGGTAACTAACAACTGCTAATATTATTGATTTCAGGTTTTGGGAAAAAACAATAGCACTCAAGGCTGAGGTAGGACTAATACTAATTGGAAATTCTGCCTTCAAATTAATCCTAAGGCCAAAATATCTGGTAACTACTTTATTTTAAAATATGTTTTCATTTATTTTTAAGAGAGAGAAGAAGGGAGAAGGAGAGAAAGAGAGATAGAAACACTGATTGGCTGCTTCCTGCACACCTTCTACTAGGGATCAAGTCCAAAACTCAGGCATGTGCCCTGACCAGGAATCCAACTGGCAACCTCTTGGTGCCCAGAAAGACACCAACTAAGCCTCACCCTCCTGGCTGGTAACTACTTTCTGCTTTTAATTACCTGCATTTACTTTTCTTTTCAAGGTGCCTTTAGTGTGAACTCTATTTCATTCATTCCAGTCCTTAATGACCATACTGCCTGGTGATGTTTGTATGACTTCTACACATATGTATCTTGGTCTCTAAATTGAGCATAGAGAAGGGACCCTACATGCCCATTCCTCTTTGTATTCCTGTCATGCAACATAGCACCTTGCTCTAATGATTGCTAATAATGATTTATTCAAATACAAAAGATTCTTGTTATAAAAACAGTACAATTGGACAGTGTAACACCTAAGACTGTGGGCTTGCCACATTAGTTCAGTCTTTTACTGATCAGAATGGTGTTTCTAAGAAAGTGGGTGAAGCCTTATTCGAAAGAAAAATAAACTTTGAAATAATAGAATTACCCTATTGTACTGAGAAAGATGATGGTCAGAGGTTTCCCTGATAGAGAATTATTAGATTCACGGATCATTTAAGTCCATATCCGTGCCCAGGAGAAAAGTGCCTGAACATATTAATCAGCCAAGCCCCCTGTGCAATGTAGGTCTGTATAAATGCTAATCTCAAAGTAAAATCTCTGCCCAGTAGAAATTTAAAATCCAGAGCAAAGATAGCAGGGGGCAGAGGGGGGATTTAAAATTAAAATGAGAGAGGATAGGAATTCTAATGCACTCAGCTTAACTTTTGTGTGTTTAGAAAGTACTATAAACCGATTGTGGGCAGTATCTTTCCTTCGGTGTTTTAGGTATAATTGTAGCTGCATTTCTGCCTTGGCCTCTGGAAACTGCACCAGTTGTTTTGGATGTCTTGCCAAGCATGTCGACTGATAACTCAGACCTACCTTCTTGACTTCCACGCCATCAGATGCCTCTTCCGTCTTCAAGTCCTTCTCCACCCTCAGCAGGCCAACAGCTCCCTCCTTGCCTCATCGTCCCCTTTTAACCTCCTCACCTTCCCTGTCCCCGTGTTCCTTCTAGTGAAACCACCTGGCAGCGCTCAGTCCTGGCTCCCACTTTCCACCCGCTCCTCTCTGACCCCAGGGCTATTGTGTGCAGAACCACCTGTCTGCTCAAAGAGCCGCAGCACCAGCAGCACCTGGGAGCTGGTGGGAAGTGCAGGAGCTCAGCCCCGCGCTGGATCAGAATCTGCACTTTCACAAGATTTCTAGTGATTTCCATGCACAGGAAAATTGGCAGGCGTCAACGCAAAACACTGGTGCGGCGACAGGAATCACGGCCTCCCGTCACAGCTTCTTCGGCCATCTCTACACTCCTCCCTAGGCCATTGATGAGCAAACTGCAGCTCGCGAGCCACATGCGGTTCTTTGGCCCCTTGAGTGTGGCTCGGCGGCGTTAGAACCACTTTTTCAAAATAGACTCGCCCAGGCCGAAAACCGACTTCTGCGCAAGGGCCACGAAGTTTCAATCGCTCTGTACGTGCGCGCCTGCACGTGGTATTTTGTGGAAGAGCCACATTCAAGGGGCCAAAGAGCCACATGTGGCTAGTGAGCCTCGGCTTGCCGACCACTGCCCTAGGCAGATTGTCCCAGACAGCAAGTCACCCCAGTCCCCAGAGCTGTGATTTCAAACTTGACATAGCAGTCTCCCCTTATCCACAAAGGAAATGTTCCAAGATGCCCACTGGGGCGGGTGTGTGTGTGTGTGTGTGTGTGTGTGTGTGTGTGTAGAGAGAAGGTGAGAATTCCCGGATGAGGGACTAAGTACAAATGCCTGGAGGTAGCAGAGTGTTGGTGTGTCCATCCCAGGAATGGCCAGGCTGGAGCCACAGGAGGAGAGGGAGGGAGGTGGGAGGTGAGGGCAGAGAAGCAGCAGAGACCAGGTGGTAACAGGTTCCAGGAGGCTGTGGAAAGGAGTGCAGCTCTGTACTTAGTGAAGAGGGATCCCCTAGAAGTTGGAGGAGGAGAGTAGCATGTTCCAACCTGATTCATATCTGCCCAGACTCCACCCGCCCCAGCCTGCTCTTCCCTGTGAAAGGCCATTCTCCGTCTCAGTGAGAGTCCCTCCCACCATCCTCTTTCAGTTCCCATTGCCACCCCCACCCCCAATAAAATACCCCGGTTTAAAATATATCAGAGTCTGCACAGGGGTCCTGGTGGCTAATTGCTCACAGCCTTACTGCCATAAACAGAGTTTTAACACTAATTTTCCAAATCCAACAAGTAATAAAAGTACTTCAAATCTAACAACTGTTATTATAGTTGTTTGTTTTTGTTTTGTTTTGTTTTTAAATATGTTTTATTGATTTTATTTTTTTTACAGAGAGGAAAAGAGAGGGATAGAGAGTTAGAAACATTGATGAGAGAGAAACATCAATCAGCTGTCTCTTGCACACACACACACACACCCCCCCCCCCCCCACTGAGGATGAGCCCGCAACCAAGGTACATGCCCTTGACCGGAATCGAACCTGGGACCCTTGTGTCTGAAGGCCAATGCTCCATCCACTGAGCCAAACTGGTTCAGGCTGTTTTGTTTTGTTTTTTTTAGGAAAATGCAGGTATTAGCTTAGAGTCAAAATAACCGAGGATTTAAAAAGTAAGAGAGCCGGTCTTTCTGCATCGGGAAAACATATTTATCGCACAGCAGTGAGTTCCTGAGTGCTCTGTTTGAGCCCTGAGAGGATTACACCATAAAGCACTGAAGTCATCGTTCAACAGAAGAGGAAACCAAAGTGGAGTGACCTGGCTCAGATCACATCGCTCATAGGAATGGCAACTGGCTCCTGGCTCCTGGCTTTTTCCACTTCAACATATCCTTGCCCCAAAAGCCAAACCTCAACAGGTGCACCTTTACTTCCTGGCAGTCTCTGGTGAAGAAGTGAAAACCAAGTCACCGTGGTGTTCTTTTTTAGAGGCGATGGCAAGACATGTTCGTTGCAGAGGCAAGATTGAGGCATGCTAGGAGGCCGTTGGAATTGCGCTCGGACAAGTGTGTGAGTCTATGCAGTTGTGGTAGTCAAGTCCCAACACGGAGCCTGCCCCACCGCTCACAACTTTCTCATCTAGCTCAGCCCTTCAGGCAAGGCTGACTCACACCAGATCTTAGAGTTCTTTGCTGGCTAAAGCACATGCATTTTCCCCATGCCATGTGACATTTATTTTATACCAATCCAAAGGAAATCGGTGCTTTTTCTCTGTGGCCTCTTTTTCCAAAGGTAATGCTCTACACACAAATGACTCCCACGGTGGGCGGGTGGGGGTGAGCGGTGTAATGTTGTTCACAAATGACTCCCACGGTGGGAGGGCAATGTTGTTCGGAAGGAGTGTGCACATCCTCGGGAGACTGGTTATTCAAGAAATGTTTAACGTACCCCAGTGCATATAAAGAACGCAGCACACCCAGGCATTATCTGTCTAAATACCTCTCCTTATCCCGGGCCCAAATCTGGCATCATTAATGATACCTAATAAATGAGTGAACATGTCCCGTCCTGAAACTTTGAACTTCTGTGCACAGTGACTTAGATCATAATGGTACTGATGAAAGCATGAGACAATGTCAGCCTAATTCTCAATGCACTAGACTCGAATTAGTTTCGGATGAGAAGAAGAGGCAAAGGACTCAGGTTCCTGGCTCTTGATTTCCTTGGCTTTCCCGCACCTCCCAGGATTGGCTTGTTTATTTGTTTATTTATTCATTATTGTTGACACTATTACTGGTGTCCCTCACCCCCCTCCCCCTTTTCCCTTCCTCGCTGCCCCTGCCTTTTCCCCCCACCCCCAGACCTTCACCGCATTATTGTCTGTGTCTATGGATTATGCATATATGTTCTTTGACTAATCTCTTCCTGTTCCCTCCACCTCCCTTTCCTCCCCTCTGAGAACTGTCAGTCTGTTCCATGCTTCTATGTCTCTAGACCTATTTATTTGTTAGCTTATTTTGTCCATTAGATTCCATATATGAGGGACATCATGTGATACTTGTCTTTCTCTGACTGGCTTATTTCATTTAGCTTAATAATCTCAAGGTCCATCCATGCTGTTGTAAAGGCTAAGAGGTTTTTTTTTTCTTTTTTTACAGCTGCATAGTATTCCATTGGGTAATTGTATTACAGCTTTTTTATCCACTCATCTAAGGATGGGCACTCAGGTGGTTTCCACATCTTAGCTATCTATATACGTGTATATATAATATATAAAAGCCTAAGCAACTGGCCTCTAGTTGTAAATAATGCTGCTATGAACATAGGGGTGCTTATATTCTTTCTGACTGGTATTCTTAGGACATATCCCCAGAATTGAGATCCCTGGGTCAAATGGCAGGTCCATATTTAATTTATTCAGGAAACTCCATACTATTTTCCATAATGGCTGCACCAGTCTGCATTCCCACCAACAGAGTACCAGGGTTCCCTTTTCTCCACATCCTCACCAGCACTTGTTGATGGTTGATTGATTGATGGTAGCCATTCTGACAGGTGTGAGGCGATACCTTATTGACGATACCTCATTGACATTTTGTTGTTTTTTGTTTTGTTTTGTTTTGTTTTGTTTTTGCTGCAAAAAGCTTATTGTTTCCATTTGGTCCAATGCAAGGGAGAGGGCTCCAGGGTGTTAAAGGCCTAGGTTTTCAGGGAGAAGCTCAGGCAGAAACCAGACATCAGGAGAATGCAGAGGGGCCCTCAAAGGCTTCTGGGCTCCAAAGGCTTCTAGTGGTGATTGAGGGTGAGCCTTTTGAAGGGATACTCGCCCAGCCCAGCCTGGGGGCAGGCCAGCCTGCGGAGGTGAGCCAGGTGTTGCCCATCTGCTTGATGAGCTTCACCTTCTCATCCAGAAAGTGCTTCAACAGGAAGTTAAGTGGCTGCGTGGGCAAAACGGACCCTGGGAAGGTCTCAGCATATCCTGGAAGAGAACGCGACTACCATGCTGGTTTTGCATCTCTCAGAGATGCTTAGTGCCCTTGCACTTCTTCTCAAGGAAGAAGCAGCCCACACCCTCCAGAGCCACGTCACTGAGGTCAAGATAGAAGCCCAGAGAGAGAGGTAGGTGTGCGAGACCCGCAGGTGCAGGTTGATGGCAGCCTCCATCTTGGTGGAATAATTCTGACAAATTTGAGAGCTCGTGGTTGTTTGGCAATAAGGAGTTAAGGTAAAAGAAATGGTGTTGGCTGGTCTTGGAGGCTAAGGCTGGCTGAGGTGGTTCTGAAGGTGGTGACTGGAAAAGAGGTTGGAAGGCGGTCGGAGGCTGGAAGAAGGGGTGTCCCTGGGTCTGTTCCCAAACTCAAAGAGATAGATCCGGGGGACCACTAAGAGCTCTGCCCCTCACTGCAGTTTTAATTTGCATCTTTTTGATGATTGGTAATGTTGAGCATTTTTTCATGTCTATTGGCCATCTATATGTCCTCTTTGGAGAAGTATCTATTCAGATCCTTTGCCCATTTTTTAATTGGATTGTTTGTCTTCCTGGTGTTGAATTGTATGAGTTCTTTGTGTATTTTGGATATGAACCCCTTATCAGATGGGTCATTGGTAGATATGTTCTCCCCTACAGTGGGTTCCCTTTTAATTTTGTTGATGGTTTCTTTCAGTTGGATGTCATCCCATTTGTTTATTTTTTCCTTTGTTTCCCTTGCCCTCAGAGATTTATCTGCAAACACAGTGCTATGTGAGATGTCTGAGATTTTTCAGCCTATGTTTTCTTCTAGGATTTTTATGATTTCACAACTTACATTTAAGTCTTTTATCCATGTTGAGTTTATTCCTGTATATGATGTACATTGGGGGTCTAGTTTCGTTTATTTATTTATTTTTTTTGCATGTACCTGTCCAATTTCCCCAACACCATTTATTGAAGAGACTGTCTTTACTCCATTGTATGCTCCCCCTAGGGTCTATCTGGATGGTAAGTACCTGTCTCTACTGGGAGGAGATGGGTCTCAGGATAGAAGCTGAGATGTAGATAAATGTCTGCAACATGCCAGCACAGGTTTACTAGGTGAAGCAGTGAAGGTAGGTACACTGGCCCAGGAAGAACACACAAAGTGGGAAGAGGCTGTAAGGCAATGCGTTTCACCGGCAGCCTGACAAATCCCAGATCTTCCAGGAGAAGCAGACTGGAGGAGAGAGGGGGGTTGATAGAGTGTGTGAGACAGAAGCTGAAATAATTCAACCAGAGTCTGGTGGGGAAGGAAGCAAAACTATGGGCAGGTTGAGAGACACAGAGAAAAGAAAGAAGTCCAAGAATAGTTGTAGCCATAACACTTACTAGCTGACGTTGAACCAATCACTTAACATTCCTCTCAAAATGGGCCCATCCCATGTTCAACTGTGCCAAGGTTCTAGCCTCTGCTATCTCAGATGACATGTTAAGAGGACTCCTCAGAACATAGCGTCTTAACCCAAGCAAGTAACTCTAAGAATGGAAAGTCATTTAAAAAGAGAGAGGAGAGCAGGGAGGAGAAGATATTCCAGAATATGGGTAATCTTTCCATCTCCCCATTGACTAAGTTACCCACAAGCTATTTCCAACCTAAACCGGCTCACATGTACCCATCAGAGTGCCTGGCTCCTTTCATACCAGGTCTTGCACAAACCTAGGAGTTGCAAGACACACATTTCTGGCAGCAGCAACAAGCAGAGAGGCCCCCTACTCCCATAAACTCCGCATTCTTCTTCCAGCTGCATGCCAGACCAACAATAACCAAACTATACTGCTCCCTCAGGACAAGCAGGAATGTGAAAATAGAACAGAACTGAAATCTATTAAGATTCAGATCCATAGGAGTTTTTATGAGGCTAACAAAGGACGTTAGCAGAAACTAAGACCAAATGTAGCACCGTCCCCCATCTTTAAATTGCTCAGCGGTTGAATCAGAGGGCTTGAGTTAATTAGAGTCTCCTTTTTGGGGAGGAGAGAGCAGTTCTACAAACCTATTAGCTGTTTGGATTTGGGGAAAGAAACCCAGCCATATATTATGCTTTGGAGAAAAGTATAATAACAAAACCAACTCACGATCTGAAACCTGAAAACCTCCAAACCCCAATTTATTTAGTCATGGACTCTGTTATTAATGCAAAAAGAGGGGGAACAATGCAAAAGGTGGGGGAGGGGGAGTAAAGCCATGCTTCCTGCTCTTAAAAAAACTAAACCGTCGACCCTAGACATTTGTCTGTATCTATTTCAGCCTTGTACTGGAGCTCCTCAGAACTACAATGCAATGTCTTTCATGTCTGGGTGTTTGTTTAACTTTGAAAACACCTCTCAAAAACTTTTTTTTTTAAAGAGAATGATCATCATAGAATGTTGCTGAATTTTAGGAAAATAAGGTACATTGACTCCTGGTGCTTTGAGAGGTGCCCGACCTATAGTTTTGTCAGTGGTCAACTAGTATGTCATTAATAACCAAAATCTGAGTAATGCAGACTTTCTGGAATTTTCCACCACCACTCTGCTTCCGTGTAATAAGAGGTCTCTCTAGTTCTGAGACCTTCCAGAATACATGTGCACTGGTAGGGGGGTGCTGTAGGTCTGCATCCCCCTCCCTTTCTCCAACTCTCCCCTCTCCCCCAAATCCATATATTGAAACTCTAATGCAGGTGTGGTGGTTTTAGGAGGTGGAGCCTTCGGGAGGTCCTTAATCATGAGGGTGGAGCCCTCCTAATGGGGATTAGTGCCCTTACAAATGGAAAAGTGTTTGTTTTGTTTATTAATCATCTTCACCTTGTGTTTAAGTAAGATGGGATTTCCAGGCTGCCCCACAAAAACTCATTTCCATGCACCTGTATTAATGGTGTAATTTCTAAGTTCTGACAACTGTATAGACATCTATGTCTAATCTATTGCGGTTATTATTAAATACTTACCTATGTCCCAAACCCTATGCTTTGCATTTTATATATATTCTCTTTAAGCTATCTAGCAACTCAGTAAGGAAGATATTATTCCTTTTCCACACAGGTGAAAAGAGGTCCTGAAAGGCTAAGGGATCTCATCCAATTAAGAAACAACAGAACCAAGATTTGAACAGGTCTGGCTTATTTAGCAGCCCTTAGTCTTTCCACTCTGTCAACTAATATATAATACTTTGAAACTGACTATAGAACACAGCCTAGCTGAAACTGGATAGAGCGTCAGCCTGCGGACTGAAAGGTCCCAGGTTTGATTCTGGTCAAAGGCATGTACTTTTGTTGGGGACACATCCCCAGTAGGGGGTGAGCAGAAGGCAGCTGATCAATGTTTCTAATTCTATCTCTCTCCCTTCCTCTCTGGAAAAAGAGGAAGTTTTTTTTTTTTTTAAAGAACACAGCCTTTGTAAACTAGAGCCCGAGTTTATGAATAGGAGAACTATAATTTACTTAAAAAAGAAAAAAAAAACTGATAATATATAACTCTTCCAAAAACCTGTTTGGAAAACATGCCTCAAATAATTGCCTTAATGAGTTTGGTTTTTAGTACAAACAGAATCAAATCAATACACATTCTTTTGGCATTTTCTAATTAATTCACATAACAAAACAGCTTTGATAATACTAAAATAAACTAGAAAAGGCCTCTGAAAAAGGTAATGCTCCCCGTGTAAAAATAATTCTTAAAAGATATTCAAGGTAATCCCCACTGAAAGGATAGGAAGGAAGTCCCTGCACCTTTCATGATTCACATCATATGTTCCTGCTGATTTCCACTTCAGCAGGAAATGACTAGTTCAGAGGTCGCTGTCAGGTGTTTTCAGATTCTGCTACAGCTGTTGTCTTGTGCTGAAGGAGTAACTTGTAGTATTATCACACTGGCTGGAGGCAAGGTTGTCGAGAGACATGTAGTAGCACTTGGCTTGAAGTCCTTTGAACATATAACTACTCTTTAAAGTTCCAACCTACACCATAACAATTTACAGCAGCAACATCGTGCCGGCACATTGAGAGAGATGTTAAACTTAGCTTATTGGCAAGAAGAGTCTACCACAGCTTAAGAGAGCTGTTCATGTTTTAAATAACTTTAAAACATAAAGCGAATTTCCCACATTTCTCCCCAGTCTGCTTGGAACATGGGCAACTACAATTAGAAAGTTTAGAGCATTCAAATAGAAGAGCTAGAAGAGCTAGAAGAGCTATGACTATGAACCAAAGACATACATTTTTCTAGTCAATTATTCAGGAGTTAATGGTTCCGAATCATCCAATATTAGATCTGGCTAATCTACTTTATTTCCCTCATTTGCAGTCACAGAGCAGAGGTTATACACTTACTTAGAGAAATTAAGCCGAGAGAAAAAAAAAAAACTTTCCTGTCTGTGAATATCTAGGGTTCTGAAAACCTAAGTGTAGTAAAGACTTGCAATGGTTATCAGTTAGGATTGTGGAGGAGAGAGAATACATTAGAATCAGCTTAAGAACTGTTTCAAACAACTCCCAGGCTTTGTTCAGTTGGTGCATTTTGATTATATGTGTCATTTTGAGCTGCTCTACGCAATTAATCTAAAGATCTTAAGCCTTGCAAACATTTAATGTTTTATGTAAAACTTCTCTTCAATATGTGATGATTAAACAAACTCCACAAGCTCAGTGTATTCAATTGATTTACAAACATATGTGGTAGCCGAAAACCCTAACGTTACAATCTTGTTTAGGGATGGTCTTGCTCACAAGCAGCTCACAGACAGATGATTGACAGGTTGGCTGTTCTAAATATAAAAGAATGGGGAGAAGGGTTGAGCATACACAGGGAGGTAGAAAATAATGAGGCTGTTTTGCAAGTGAGGATTATAGAAATGGGTTTCTTCACCTGAAAGACACACATTGTGAATGATTCAAGTTTTAATGAAGCACAAGCTAGATTGTGACTCCAAATTATTTCACAAGATAGAACTATATTTAAAGATGTAATCTCTTTAGTTGATTCCACTGTCAACAATCATTTTCCAATGCCACCATGCATTTAATAATTGTAAGTAAAAATAACCTGAAAGAATTATAGTGCCACACTTTCAAGTTCAACTTTGGTGGCTCACATGTTTAAGCTAAAACAAAAGCAAAACTTCACATTTTGGAAGATAGTTCATGAATTAGTTCATCAAGCATTCAACATTTTTTTTAAACCTACTGTGTTCAAAGAAGTAAGCTTGTAGGGAATCAAGGACAAGTTAGAACTGGCAATTGATCTGGGGAAATAAATATTTTAGAAAGATCATGTATCAGGTTAGCAGTGATTTCTAGAATATTTTAGAAAATAAGCTTGGTTTTTGGTACAAACAAAGCTACCAGAGGCAGAGAAACCAGTGAGGAAGGGTGAAGGCTTGGATCATGTGAGATTAGGTGGAAGATATAAATATTTTAAAGGAATAATCAGCAAGGACTTGACTAATATGTTTCATGACATAAGGTGGCTATATAGATACAAATAGAAAAGATAGAAAAGGAAGTCACTTGGAGATGAGGAGTTAGATTTTTGGTTGGATATACCTTCCCTTTAAGATGACAATAGCTAATTTAATGGTTGTTGGGTCAATTAATTAACGATCAGAATCCAAAGTGCGTGTGATTTCTTCACAATGATACCCGTAATCTATGTAGTGATTAGTTTTGAAAGAAGCAATTGATTATAGTTATACTCTTACACATTTACCTTCTATTAATTAACAATAGGTATAACATCTACTGCAGAAAACTGAGATTTAACTGTATCTTTGAAACCTTACTTAGGTTTTTCATAGAGGAAGGAAGAGGGAGAGAGAGATTTAACTGTATCTTTGATTTAACTGAGATTTAACTGTATCTTTGAAACCTTACTTAGGTTTTTCATAGAGGAAGGAAGAGGGAGAGAGAGAAACATCCATGATGAGAGAGAATCATGGATTGGCTGCCTCCTGCAAGTCCCGCACTGGGGATCAAGCCCACAACCTGGGCATGTGCCCTTGACTGGAATCGAACCTGGGACTTTTCAGTTTGCAGGCTGAAGCTCCATCCACTGAGCTAAACTGGCTAGGGTGAAACCTTACTTTCTTACACAATAAACATTGTCTGCATCAACAGGTTCAAACTTTACCTATGTTGGCAACTTGTCAGGGTGTTGGGAGCTACACCTGTTTTACTGAGTTAATCACCATCTACCATTATCTTTGAAACAGCCCACAGAGGCCATTGTATTCAGGTTAATATTTATCTCTGAATTCTAGAATTTGGAATCTCCACATCTCTGCTTTCTTGTAACCAGACTCCATGCAGCTCCAGGGCCACGGGCCTGTGCTTAGCCACCAGGTTCTATTTTAATCTCATGTCCTCTTTAAAATACTGTTTTCCTGCAATGCCAAACACATTTGCCACAAATGTCAGAAGTCCTTCCCAATTCTTATGATAGTCACTTAATCTTTATTTTGCATGGGAATAAGCACTGAGATTGTGTTTTGTTTTTTAGCATATAAGTAAAAGGGAAAAAGGATGAGTAAATGATATCTTTGATGTTCTATATATTTAGACTAGTTAATAAATTTGAGATTCAAATTTAAAGAATATCTCAGTACTAATTCTATATGGACCACAAAATCTGGCTGATTTTATTTATATTAAACAAAAAATGTCTTATTAAAACCTTTGCTTAAATATTTACTCCCCCACAAGTATTAGTCCTATGCTGAGTAGTTAGTTAAATAGCTCTTCATAAGCTGGGCTGGTTCCCCACTTCCCTCTATAGTACTTAGCATCTAAGAAGTATCCAGCAATGATAGAGGAGGAAGGGACGAATCAAGTATCTCGGTAATGGTCTTAATGAATTGGTGACATCATTAAAATGTGACTAAGCAAAGTATCAGAAACTGGAATGAATCTATATCATCTCAGGACATGTTATGGGTACTTCGATTTAAAAAAAAAAATATTTGCTAAGAGCTGCTTTTTCTTATCATTTACCTTCTAAAAAACTTGGCAAAAACCAAACCAAAACAACAAAACTAGTCAAAACACTAAAAACTCAGCAAGAGATTGGTTTGTTAGCAAGAAGGTTGCCATTCTGGAGACTGGGCTGCGTTTGAGAATGGCAAGGGAATAATTGCCTGGAACCTGACCTCACATGGCTACGGACACGGAACTCAGGCATGTCTGAAATGTCAGCACAAGGTCCAACTATGGGAGTCATCGATGTCTGTATAGATCAGGGGAACTATGAGATACGTTCAGTTGTACTAGAGAAATAGTGAAACTGTAACCAAAATCCAGGTTTGGCTGCCTACCATGATGAAAGCCGGCAAGACAGGAACTGGTGGAAAAGAAAAGGGGTTTATTCAAGTGTTGACCACCTGAGAAGACAGGGGTCTCTTGTTGCAAAGCCCATCTCCACATTTCAGTGCAGGCAGAAGTTTCTATGAGGAGGGAGAGGGAAAGCAGAATGAAGAGATTAAGGGAAGGGCATTGAAAAGTTCTCTGCATGCAGGCGCAGTCCATTTCGATAAGGACCTTGGAACTGATCAAGTGATGGTTTGGTGTGCGTCATCCTGTTTTTACTGTTGAAGGTCAGCAATTCTCCTAGAGCTGGGATGGCTGAAGGCCAGTGAAGTTAGTTCCTAGGATTCTTATGCAAACATGCTCTTTATCTATAAGCTACATATTGGTCAGGTCAGCATTTACAGAAACAATGTCAAAATAATGGTTACAAAATTAGAAAGAAAACTCAACGGTGGAGCTGCAGAAAAGGAAAACTGACAGATAAGTAATAATTGGCCATGACAAAATAGTTTTATGAAAGATGTGGTATGTGCTACTAGCTGTCCAAGTGTCCCAATGATTATTTCAACCATAGGTTTGCTTTAGAAATGATTATTTTAAATATAAGGACTTATTTAATGCAATAATTAAAGTAAAGGAAAGCCAATTTGGATTATGCTGATAGATACAATCAGAAAAAAACCCCAGAATGTGGGTTGAGAGAGCAAGTCTCTGTGCCTAAGGAAGAATGAAAAGATATCCATTTATCTGAGACTAGAGGCCCAGTGCATGAATTTGTGCACTGGGCCTCTAGTCCCTCCCCCTGGCCTGTGGGACCGGGCTGAAACCAGCTCTCCGACATCCCCTGAGGAGTCCCAGATTGCGAGAGAGTGTAGGCAAGGTTGAGGGACCCCACTGGTACATGATCAGGACTGGGGAGGGATGTGGGATGTTGGCCAGCCAGAGAGGGACTGCAGGAAGGCTCCAGGGCATGTCTGGCCCATCTCACTCAGCCCCTATTGGCCAGACCCCAGCAGCAAGCTAAGCTACCAAAGTATCTGCCCCCTAGTGATCAGTGCACATCATAGCAAGCGATTGAGCTGCCTTAGTCTATCATTAGCATATTATGCTTTGATTGGTTGAATGGATGGTCAGACACTTAGCATATTAGGCTTTTATTATATAGGATTGCTACCTAATGGTAAAGATAAAGAAGAGTTGAGAAGCAGATCTTCAATGACATTTCACAAGTTTATACAAGAATCCATGGCACAGTGGGTATAAAATTTTTAAAATGTGTCCTGGGGCAAAACTGCAAAATATAACTCCAAAGAATAGCAGTTCCCTGAAGAGGCAGTGAACCCACTACGGGTTCCTTTTATTCTGCAGTTTATCCCTTTTCCTCTGTTGCCTCTTACTATATTCTTTCTGGGTGCTATGCTAGGTATGCGAGAGGCAACAAAAAGAGCAGGACATAGTTCCCGGCTTGAATGGGAAGCCATTAAAATGCCATCTTGTGTTTTCAGGCAAATAAATAAATAAATAAATAAATAAATAAATAAATAAAAAAAATATATTTTAAAAAAATCTTTATTGTTAAAAGTATTACATAGGTCTTTCTTTCCCCCATTAGCCTCTTCCAGCATGCTTGGGTTCTGGTCTTTTATTCAAATAAAATATTTAAAAACAAAAACAAAAAACAAACAAACAAAAAAATACAGTGGGTTCAAAGTGAAGTACAATGTAAAGATGGGCTCAGTTCACCTTATTTTTTCCTCTCTCTCCCTTTCCACCTTCTTCCTCTGGAAGTAACTTTGGTCTGCTCTAGAAGTTGAAAGAAGAAAACCAGAAAGAAAATTATAGATTGTCCTTTTGCATTGAATTAAAGAAAAAGCAGCTAGGGCATAATGATGGAAGGGTTAGAACCAAAGAACCCATGTTAGTCAAAACTTGGTGAAAAAGGAGAATGAGACAGGTTAACAAAAGTAGAGGCTTCCAAATATTAGGCACTGGGTAAGGAATCGCTAACTTGTGTGAATTTTAGCCAATGTTTTCTCCCCTCTGACCTTCAATTTCCTCATCATCATAAAAATGAGAGCATCAGGTTAAAATAGTTCACAAATGTTTGTCCATTTAAGAATCAGGGAACTGTTAATAAACTCAGTTCTCTAGCCTCAACCTAAGAATTTTGACTTAAAGATCTGCCAGGGGTCCAGGAATCTGCATTCTAGCAGAGCCCTAAGACGGTCTAATACAGTCCTCCAGGGAACAATGCCTGAAAGATTCTGTGTGCTGAGGAATCACCATTACAAAAGGGAAATAGCAGTAATATTAAATACATAGCTTGACATTTCTTCTTCCTGTTTCTCTTTAGTCTACTATGTTTGCAAGTGGGAATTATTTCATAAAGAGAAGTACAATTTCATCTGCATGCAATTCCTTCTGCAGTGAGTGAAATCAAAATTAACACATTTACCAAAAATGGGGCTTAGACACAACACGACATTCAAACTAAGAAAAATAATTAACATGCGCTCACAAAGCAAAATGAAAAGTTTCCTCCCAAAAAATCATGATTTATGATGTGGAGTGTAGGGTCTGAGAAATCAAATGTAGGATATTTCCATTCTCCCACTGAAAAATGTTTTTGGAGTAGTGATTAGTCAATAAGCATGCATATTTGTGAGCAGGCATTTTTTAAAAAAATACATTTTATTGATTTTTTTACAGAGAGGAAGGGAGAGATAGAGTTAGAAACATCGATCAGCCCCCTCCTGCACCCCCCCCCCCCCCGGGGATGTGCCCGCAACCAAGGTACATGCCCTTGACCAGAATCAATCCTGGGACCCTTCAGTCCATAGGCCAATGCTCTTTCCACTGAGCCAAACCAGTTTTGGCTGTGAGCAGGCATTCTTGCTGCTCCTGCACATATCAAGGGACTGTTATGAATGATTGTATAGAGACGTGGAGGGAGAGCAGGAGGTGAAGCACCCTTGGGACAGGAACCTTTGACAGCCCAGGGTAGACATCTGGAGAAGGAAAAACTGCACTCTATCTTTTGGGCAACTCCTCTGCCATATGGCATTTTCAGGCTAATCGTATTTTATTAATAAAAATATCATATTTTCCCTTAGTGGCCATGATGCATGACTTGAGGGCCCGACCATTCAGTGCTTACACTCATTTGTCAGATGAGCTGAATCCAACGGAAATGATAGCTCTCATGTTTTTCAAGCATGAGTTTTTTTTTTTTTTGAAATGCAACTACTTCCGTGATTCATTTTACAAAGTTCTCCTGCCATCATTCTCCCTGAGCGTGTAATCTGTTTCAAATTTAAGTTTACAAGAAGTACCAGCGCTTTGATGGTTCCATATTTATTAAGTGAAGATCAAAGGCTCTCTTTGCCTTTTTTGCAGTCTTTTTACATCTGCAAGGGATGACATAACATTTCAGATGACAGTATTTCTTTCCACCAAAGAATTCAGCATGAGAATGCCTTCATTTTCAAGCACTTATTTCTCTCTAAGCTGAAACATCTCCAAATTATAAGCATGCTGCCATCACACATGGAATTTCATTCAGTTATACTTCCAGAACACCAGGAAGCGAACACACTGCTCTTTATTGGCACCAGATACAGCTTTGTCCCTTTTCTTCCCACAAAGCCCTTTACCTAAGAAGTCTGGCTTTAGGGATTATAAGTCAAATGTTATTTTCCTCAGTAGATCTTGCATGAGAGATGGCTTTTTGCTGTTTTGTGTTATTTCTGTGTGACAAAGAAAGGATCATCAAGATATTACCAAGTAGATCATATATGCAGAGAAATATATGAAGCAAATTGCTCTTCCAAATATATGAAGACATAAAGATCAGTGAGAAAGGAAAAAGAACCCAATAGAAAAGAGGGCAAAATACTGGAATGGACAATCACACAATAGGTATCCCAAATGATTAACAAATGTGAAAGGATACTCAAGCTCATCAGTAATCAGGAAAATACAAAGTAAATCAACACAATACTATTTAACTCAGATCATAATGGCAACAAATATAAAGGTTCAATACATTTTGTTTAGGCCAGGATATAGAGAAGCAGAAATTTGAGTGAGCTGCCAAATAACACTGTAAGTTGACATTAAACCTCTTGGAGAACAATTGGCAATACCTTTGAAAAGGACATAGCCCCTGACTCAGCAATTCTATTTCTAGGAATATATCCTAGAGAATCTGCCTTTATTCACTGGAGAATACAGACAGCATTGATTGTAAAAGTAATAATACCTGCTTGTAATAAACACTGAGAAAAAGCAGAGAGCCATCAGGTTGGTAAGGGGGGGAAAAATTATGGTACTGTTCAATGATGAAATCTATGCAGGAGTTAAGATAGGTAAGTCTATATTGGCATAAGATTAGAAAATGACTAAAAAAGCAAATGGTAGAACATTATGTACTATTTATAATACTAGTTGGGTATATTTAAAACTATACAAGTCAATATCACTTATTAAATGTATGTATATAGTAAAAGTTCAAAATATAAAAAATAAAATAAACTCTAAATTCCTGACTATATTTGTCCCTGGGGAAGATAAAAAAGGGGTAATGGGACTGAAAGAAGATCCATCGGGGAGATAGCTATAATACTGTCAACAATAAAAAAATATTTAAAAATATATTACACAAACACAAAGCACACATATCTATCGTCAAATTACAGTGTTTTTCACAACAGTTTAACTATAGCTAGAAAAATCATTGGTTCTAATATCAATTTCAATACCTCCTCAAACAGAATGTACCTATCAAAAGACCTATGGTCATGAAAAGGAGAATGAGACAGGTTAACAATAGTAGAGGCTTTAAAACAATCACCTATACAAACACCTATTAAAACAACAACCCATACAATAGGACCATCATTCTATAACGCTGAAGCTTAGCGGAAGGGAAAGCTGAGATGTATAAGTGAATCTTGCCTATGTCACGAATCCATTGAATTGTGTGGACGGATTTGGTCATGAAACTTCTTCGGGTTTGAGTTTTCTCAGTGAAAAGTGAGGAGCCTGGGTGAAATGATCTCCAATAACCCTTCCTATCCCAAAAGTCCATGGCAAGGGGTTTCCTTGCCCTCCTTCAATCCAGGGCACTTTCTCTCCTTGTAAACTGATCAAAGCATCAGATATTGTCCCTTGAGAATGTGATTTCCAGCATAGGACTTATTTAAAACACACACACACACACACACACACACACACACACACACACACACACCACTGTAACAAAAAACAGACTCTGTAAAATTCATCATGACGGGATCGGACCTGAATCCAAGGCATAAATTCTTTTTAAAAAAATGAGCAATGGCAGCAGAAGGCTAATCAATCACGTTTCAGGAATGTGGTGCAGTTATTTCCTCAGTGCTTCACATCCACTCTTCAGTCACAACAGACCGAGATTGTTATAAAAAGTGAACCCTCGTATTAGTGCCTGTTTATTGAGTATGTTGGCACCAAGGGTCCTTCTTTGCTAAGTTACTGTTGCCTGACCAGACTACTGTCCCTTAGCTTGACACATTATTGAGAACTGTTTTGTTCCATACCTTTTGTACTATTTCCAATCTTTTCTGTATAATAAAATATGTAATAACATGGAGTTGAAACTCAGTTCAACTCTATAACGTATAGCACATCTTTTTCCTGCTTAAAGCCACAATAAGGATGTATCCTTTTCACAGATGAAGTATAATCAGTTGAATTCCCACATTTTTTATTATTATACTAGAAGCCCAGTGCATGTATTTGTGCACTTATGGGTCTCTCGGCGTGACCTGCTCTCCAACATCTACCAAAGGAACCCAGATTGCGAGAGGGCAGAGGCTAGGCAGAGGGACCCCACCGGTGCATGAATCTGTGCACTAAGCCTCTCGAACACATGTGTCAAACACAAGGCCCCCGGGCCAAATCCAGCCCGCCAGGCCTTGCAATGTGGCCCGCACCGCGCTGTCATCACTGCACTCCGCTGTCAGTTTATGACATTGTCAGTTTATGACTGTTCAGTAAACCATACGGCCCGCGATTTAGGCTGGATTTTAGATTTTGGCCCCTTCTCTGATTGAGTTCGACACCCCTACTCTAGAATGTATATAAGATCTTTAATTAATCTCTTCCCAGCCTCCTCTCTCCCCTCTGAGATTCATTAATCTGTTCCACGTTTCCATGCCTGTGGTTTCCGCTCCTGCACTGAGTGTCTTTCCCCTGGTGGTCAGTGCATGTCATAGCTACCGGTCAGCTGGTTGGCCAGTCACTTAGGCTTTTATATGTATAGATTAATAAAACTGCTTGTTGATCTTCCTGGTTCTCTGAAGGGGTTAAGTGGGTTTATTCACCTGATCATGAACATACTCATGTGCTAATACCAGACACCTTAAGACAGATAAGAATCAAATCTCCAATTTCATGTATTTGGCCACCATACAATGCTATGATTAACTCAGGAGTCCAAGAATTCCTGAAAACTTTCTAGTATTAAACCACATTAATAATTCTAGATGCACAAACTACTTTTCTTGAAATGAAACTTATCAAGAAAGTGATCTTCAACTGAGTTTGACTACAATTAAAGAGGAAATAGAAAACCTCTGTTCCAGAATGATAATATGTATTTTATAATGCATCTACAAGCTTACTGAATTGCACAGGATGAGAATCTCTAAGGATGCTCTTTTCTGGTATGAAAAGTTGAGAACTTTGCAGAACATCACAAAGGCATTTAGAGGACAGGGGCTTTTTTACACTGTCTCCTTCGAAATGCAATCACAATGCTTTTGCACACACATGCTAATAAATGTACACTAAATTTAATTGGAGAGGTTATATGGAACACTTACAAACAACTTGATATACCATATAAATACTGTATAATTCAGTTACATTGTTTCAAAGTCAAGATAGTTTATTAAATGAGGTAGATAAAAATAGTCAAAAGAAAAATCAAAAGTAAAACATTTTCTGATGAGTCTACATATTGTGGATTTATAATGTATATAAATTTATGCAGTCAATGTTTTTATAACTCTTGTCTATTCAAGCAGTTTTCAATGGTTCGCGTACTTATTAAAGATTTTTATTTAGGCAAAGTTAACCACTAAAAAGATATAAAGCAAAATAATTCAATTTATTTCTTAAATGCCTAGGTATTTACAATCATAAAAATTTTCATGCATTATAACTTATGAGATACTACACTTTCACAGTTATTAAAAATTAAAAAATCTTAGGAAACCTGATTCAATTAACTTATGAAGAAATTAATAGCTGATCATAAAATACCATGTTACTATTACTAGCATAAACTTTTATCATAATCATGAACAGCGTTTAATCATGAATACCTTCATTTTACTTTTAAACTATGCTTATACTTTTTAGATTAAAATCTCATATTGGGGCAATGAGACTTTACTCCAAATTACAGTCACATATGGAAGGGAGCTTTTAATTCAAGGTTTAATTATGGCTCATAGTACAAAGATATATTTCCATGAGGGTTACATGATGGATAACCAGCAAAGAAATATGCTAGCAGAGTAAATTGCCCACTAAGCATGCACTGATCCAGCAGACTAATCTAAAACATGGTAAGTCCTTGATTATTGCCAGCTTTTCTATAATATTCAGGTTCTCAAAGGTCACTGAATTTTATAATTATCTCCAAACAATTTTCTTCTTGGTCCTTTAAGCTTTGTCTAAATAGTTGAGTATGTTGCCAAGCAACATCACCATCTCCTCTGCTTAATTCTGCTTCCAAAATAACTTCTGTGGCACCAGAAAAATCATGATAGGAGCGAAGAATTTTATCTGTTGGAGGAAAAAAAATAACACTTTGGAAACTTAAATAACATTAAAAAGAGTTTTGGGATGCACTGTATACACTTATAAGTAGGTAAAAATCAATCCTTAAAAAATAAAGACATACTATTCTTTATGGAGGAAATGTGTCCTTTGAAACAAATGATTATTATTCTTCCATTTCAAAATAAATAAATAAATAAATAAAAACAAGCCTTTCTATTAGAATGAGGTTATATAAGTCTTAATTAAATTTTTTTTTCTACAATAGTATGAATAACTCTTGGGTATAAAAAACTCAAAACTACATCTCAAGTAAGTACAATTACTCTTTAGAGTGTTAAATACACACTTCATGATTAATTCGCTGGTCAAATGCTTACCGCCGGACAGTTCTACTTGTGCTGTATCAGATCGCAGTTTCCACTGTATTGTTCCAGTCTGAAAGGTTTGACTACTTGTTCTAACGGTAATACTATCTAGTTTTAGGCCAACTGACCCACACTCAAACTTCCAGGAAATATGAGCATGAGATGATCCTTCCTTTCGAGCTAAATACACCTACAAAGTAAGAGGGGAAAAAGGAATTGTCAGAAAAAATGACAACTTTTTACATACAAAGTCTTGTACGTATGTACAAATGGTTATTAAAAAAACCTAATTTTTCCCACTGAAAACACTTTTACTACTAACATTTAAAAAGTTTTATTAGCAGTTTTTCCTATAGTATCTTTGAAACGTATTATTTGAATACAAGTAGCCCAACAAGTATAGCCCTAAAAGGCTGCATGCTAATCAAATTTTGGTAACTCATATATATTTTTTTAAATTATTAAGTTCAGCTATTTAAAATAAATTTTATGATGTATATAAATTTATGCTGAAAATGAAGAATCATTTTAAATGCAATTATTTCTTAAATTGTCTTCTTTTCAAAGCCTGGATTTTCAGATAAGCTTTCCTAAGTGAGATGGGCCATATCCTATAAATAAATAAATAAAAATACCTCAGCCACTACTAAGTAATGCTTTAACAAAAGGTAATACCCATGCTTGCCTCCTAAATATCGTAGTACGCTCCCCATTCCTTCACCATCAATGCCCCTTACCACTTTAAATCTACACTAGTTAAGACATGCAAGATTAGTGGCTGCTTCCAGCTTATCTCCTGTTACAGTTTCATCTAACTCTTCAAAATGATGACATAAAACCTGACTTCCACAGCCAAGGTCTTTAACAGATAACTGCATTCACCCAGGCTCAAACCCCTAAGGATCTAACTCTTTAATCATTATGACTAAAGAGGCCCCAAAATGATCTATGCATTTTAAAAAGAATGAATATGGGGTGGGGGTGGGGGGAAACCTTCTCCATTTATATTGCATTTACCACTAGTCATGACTTTACAACTCATTTTCATGGCAGCACCCAGCTCTTGCATTAAATCCAAACTCTTAGCTTTCAGAGTCTTCCCAAATTTTATCTCACCTTGAACTACCAATATTCTCTTACTCAAATGTAACTATTCTATTTTTGGTATACTTGTATGACCTAACTTAACCAAATCATAGCTCTCTGGGGACACAGGTTCTGAATTTAAAGGATTTCATAAATAGTATTTAAGCAATAAAAAATTATAAACACAAACATATTCTTTTAAAAATGTCAAATCTACTTCTCAGGGGCCAGTAGTTGAAAGTACCATATAAAACACATCTGCATGAAAATCCTACTCCATGTCTTTAGTCGTCAAGTGAAAAATCACTGCTAGCATTCTATTGATATTCTATTCAATTTGGCAACTTATGGATATTTTTCTTCCAAATTAAATATATCAGTTAATTTAATTTGAAAGTTTTTAAAATCAATGAGCTGGAGATTACAAAACAACTAAATATTCACCCCTCTCCCTCAAGGAAAATGATTTGAACTCCTCACACTATCCTATATAATGAAAGAGTAATATGCAAATCGACAGAATGACCAGTTGCTATGATTCACACTGACCACCACGGGGCAGCTGCAGGCCAACCTCTCAATTCCCTTCCCCCAGCCGCAGGCTCGGGTTGTCTGATGGGAAACAGGAAACCAGGGATGGGTGGCAGTGAGGTGTCAGGCCAAGGCCCCCACCCTGCCAGTTGCCCCACACACAGAGGGCGACCTGTTGTGGAAAGCAGGGCCAGCAAGCAGGTAGGAATGGCCAACCTCTTGGTTTCTCTCCCCACAATTGGCAGGCTCCTATCACCTGATGGTGAACAGGGAACCAGGGTGAGAGGGAGGTGTAGTGGCCGGTTGCCGGCAGCCAGGGAAGATGGCTCTGATCACAGGCCAGGCCTAGGGACCGTACCTATGCACGAATTTGGTGCACCAGGCCTATAGTATGTGTATAATCAACAATTGTTCTGGATGGCAAACCTAGATGTATGTAATTGTCAACTGCTTCACTGAGGTACAGGGCCACCTCACTGTAACATCCTCTAATGCTCACGTGTTCCTACAGCATGCCCCTCTCACAGCTATTTGTAAGGAGAACCCGGGGCTCAGGATTGCACCCATGCTTCCTGGGAGTCATTAATTTCACCTCTTCTAAACTACTGGCTCTCCATAGCTTAATTACTCCTTCAAAGAAATTGCTGTAATGGCATTATCTGGAAAAGATAAGCCAAACAACAGGGTTACAAGAAAGGGGGGTTGTAAAGAACTAAAGACCTGGGGGGAAAAAGTATTAATACAGAAATACATTCAAATTCATATCTTGGTAAATACTTCCATGTAATAGATTTTCAGGGCTCAGTAGTTTTAAATGTCCCCTTTAAAGTGTGGGTATAAAATATGACAGGCTGAAGTCAGCCTAATTTCAAATTTCTAGCTTACCCCAAGAACTGTCTTCATTATACCATGTGGCTCTGAACCAGAATTGTGGTTTTAACTGTCACAGGAGGTTTATAGTTGTTGAACATATGTGAGAGGGCTGCCTCTTCTAAGACTTACATTTTTTAACCCTGAGGGCATCATCTTTTAAGAGTCTAAGCAGTTAAAGGATAAAATGGATCATCATTGAATTCTTAAATGCTTAAACAGTCAAACACATTGCAAGCAAATAAAAGGTCTCAGGCTAAAAAAACCAGTATATGTAGATAAAACAGACCCTATTTATACTGAAAATTGTATTATCTTTTTCACATAATACAGTCTGTCTGGAGCATTTTAGCCAATTTATTTTAACTCAGCATTTTTAGAGGTGCCAGGAAGTTATCAAGAATATGTATTCTTAGTTTGGTAATTTGAAATGCACCAAAACAATAGGATTTACATAAACTTCCAAATGTGGTCCTGTCTATGTGTTAATACCAACAGAATGAATAATTTAAATTTATTTAGAACAATATATTATACTTTCAAATATTCATTTTTTTTTTTGGTAGAGACCCTCCAAGTCCCCCCGCAAAAGCATATATATATATATATATATATATATATATATATACACACACACACACACACACACACACACATGTGTGTATATATATATATATGTGTGTATATATGTGTGTATAAATATATATATATAGTAACTGCTGGGTGTTCCTAACTTCTTGAAGTTATTTTAGATACTTTTTGCCTGTTTTCTTTTTAAATTCATAGGTGTCTTTATTATGTATAGTTCTACAATATATGCTTGTTTGTGCAACTTATGGAACTACTAAGAGGTGAGTGCTGCTACCCTTATTTTAGCAGCAGTGGTATTACAGACCTCATGGAGTTTCCCCCTATAGACTGAAATCTATCTAGAACCCCAAAGCGACCCACCCTTGCCGCTCTCTGGCATCTGTAAGGACATGCAGGCACATCACAAATGAAACTTTGCTCTTTGGGTTGTGTCTGTAACCACTAATTTCAAGACTGAAAGCAATTTGCATGTCAGCTTTTTTAGGTAGTTCACATTCTACAGAAGATCTTCCCTTAGAGATTTTTGGATTACTACATGCCAGGCTGGTCTACTGGTTACTATGGATTCCTGGGCGATCGGTTTGTACTACACTATTTGAAGTTGTTCTCGAGTGTGCTCTTAAAGTCATTCTTCTGCTTAGGCTGCTAGGATTAACTCTAATTAAGCTCACTGTTCAGCAGACATTCCTACAGATATCCTGCAGAGCAATTGTATTTCAAGAGATTTTAGTTTAATGCTGGTAAATTGGTATTGTTCATGAGCCTTATTTTGGGTTACTCCATTTCATCCCAGAAGTCAAACATGAGTCATGACCAATCTCCACTGTCATCTCTCTATACTAGGGGTGTCAAACTCAATCAGAGAAGGGGCCAAAATCTAAAATCCAGCCTAAATCGCAGGCCGAATGGTTTACTGAACAGTCATAAACTGACAATGTCATAAACTGACAGCGGAGTGCAGTGATGACAGCGCGGTGCGGGCCACATTGCAAGGCCTGGCGGGCTGGATTTGGCCCGCGGGCCTTGTGTTTGACACATGTGCTCTATACTATGCTTCTGATTTTTTCCATTTGGAGCCTCTGGAATTTCCTCTGGATCACTAGTGTGATCACATCCTTTCCTTGCCTGAACTGTCATGGATTCTTATTGCATCATAGCAAGGTAATCAAAGTCCCTGGGACCTGACAACTGTTTACCTCTCTATTCTCAGTTCTCACTGTTCTGTTCCATATTCCCTACTACTTATTCTTCCCTAGATATCAGGTGTTTCTCTCCTCAGTGCTTTAAAAAGTATATATATATAGTTCTTTATTGATTTCAGAGAGGAAGGGAGAAGGAAAAAGAGAGAGAAACAATGATGAGAGAGAATCATTGGTAGGCTGCCTCCTGCACACCCCCCAATGGGGATCGAGCCCACATTCCAAGCATGTGCCCCTAGTCAGAATCAAACCTGGGACCCTTCAGTCTGCAGGCTGACACTATCCACTGAGCCAAACCGACTAGAGCGACTCTCCTCAGTGCTTTTGCACATGCTCTTTCTCATGTCCCCAAACACCCGGCCCTTCCACATCCTGTCCTTACACCAGAAACTCTCTTTCGGCCCTGGAGCCAGATGAGGGAGGGACTGTGGAAGGTTGGCTGCAGGATGTTGGCCGTGGGAGCGCACTGACCACCAGGGGGCAGCTTCTGCATTGAATGTCTGCCCCCTGGTGGTCAGTGAGCATCATATTGACCAGTTGGGTGGTCATTCAGTCGACCGGTTGTAATGGTCACTTAGGCATATATATATATATAGACTGGGTTTCAGGTGTACAGCATAGTGAACAGATATTTGTATAATTTACAAAGTGACCGTCCCAAAAAATCTATTACCCACCTGGAACCATACTTAGTTAATACAATGTTATTGACTATATTTCTTAGGCTGTACTTTACATCCCCGT
Organism: Pipistrellus hanaki; assembly: GCF_964339955.1. NCBI lineage: Eukaryota > Metazoa > Chordata > Mammalia > Chiroptera > Vespertilionidae > Pipistrellus > Pipistrellus hanaki. The sequence goes on from NC_140515.1 coordinate 44,833,901, forward strand.
GACTATTTTGAAACTATCAATTTGTATAGTACCTTCCCTTTGACTATTTCTCAAGCCTATTCCTCACCACACCTTTCCTTCGTAATCTCCATCCTGGAATCTAGACAGATCACATGCAGCCTGCTTTTGTATATTTAGAACAGATTTATTATTCTCTTAAAGAGATAGCTTTCTATGAGCACAGGGACTTACTGCATTGTACTACTTAGCAAGTATGTTTTTCAGTGATGTGTGAATTTGAAAGGAATATAAAAAGCTAAGTCAGGGACACTTTTTAGGAGGCAAGTGATATTAATAGATTCCCAAACTAGTCTTCCTGCATCTGCCCTGGTCCCTTCAAAAATGTTCTTGCCCTAATCGTTTGGCTCAGTGGATAGAGCGTGGGTCTGCGAAATGAAGAGTCCCAGGTTTGATTCCAGTCAAGGGCATGTACCTTGATTGCAGGCACATCCTCAGTAGAGAGTGTGCAGGAGGCAGCTGAATCAATGTTTCTCTCTCATCGATGTTTCTAACTCTCTATCCCTCTCCCTTCCTCTCTGTAAAAAACCAATAAAATATATATTTTTAAAAATGTTCTCTGTGTGGTTGCCATAAATACTTTTTAAAAACCCTGATCATTACTAAATGCTCTTAGGACAAGAAACAGCTCAAGTGTCTTTTCTCTCTGGCCTTGCCATGTACTGTGCTACCCGGCTGCTCTCTGCTTGTATAATAGTTGCCCTGCCCTCTGCCCTCTCCACAGAACTTTCTTACCTTTCCTTTCTGTTAGATTAACTTATTCTTGTCCTTAGAACTTTGTTTAAGCCTTACTCCCTCCAGTCCAGCTATCTGGATTCATTTCTCTCTTTATTGACTTACTACACTGTGTACCTCTTCATGAATTTTTTCAACAAATATGTGAGAGAAGAGATTATGTCTCTCGCCTACTAGATTATAAATATTACTTGGGCAGAGACCTTGTCTTATTTTACTTACTTTTGTACTACTCTTAGTATTCATATATTTATCATAGAATCTTATATATAAAAAATTGTTTATAGAAAAGTTTGGTGAATATAAGAAAGGATGAGTGTATATGGAATACATTTTATATCACCTTAGGGCTGTAGAGACCACCACAAAAAACCCTGTCTTCATTCATACTGTGTCCCTTGGCTATTCTTTGATACTTTGCATTTTTTTAGAATATATTTTTTTATTAATTTTTTACAGAGAGGAAGGGAGAGGTATAGAGTGTTAGAAACATCGATGAGAGAGAAACAGATCAGCTGCCTCCTGCACACCTCACACCAGGGATGTGCCCACAACCAAGGTACATGCTCTTGACCAGAATCGAATCCAGGACCCTTCAGTCCACAGGCTGACGCTCTATTCACTGAACCAAACCGGTTAGGGCAGATACCTTGCATTTTCAAGCAATTTTTCACTCTTTGTTGCTAGAGCACTTTTTGATGTATGGCATTATGTTAAGAATTAATTCATTTAATCATTCAGCAAACATGCACACTGTCAGACATTGCACTTGGCACTTGGGATATAATGTTAAGAGGCAAGTGTCAAGGGGGAGCATAGACTAGTGCAGGAGAAAGATATATGGGCCAACTGTTTAGATTAGTAGGATTAGTGATACTGGTGGTCAGTGCACAGCTGGCCAATCTCCCGTGGTCCCTCCCCCAGGCGGCTGACCCTGATGGACCCTGATTGCCTACCAGGCCAAGGGACCCTACCCATGCACGGATTTGTGCACCTGGCCTCTAGTATAAAATAATATTGAATGTCAACTATAATTGGCATATAAAATTAAAAAAACAAAAGAAATAGAATTCTTCTAATTAGTGGAGCTAGAGAATCCCTAACTGGGGACTTGCTAGTACCGAACTAAAAGTGCTAATTTAGAAGGAAATTCAAGTTTTAGTGGGAATATATCACTTCTGAGTTATTAGTCTCTACAATATATATAGTTAAGATTCTAATATTTTTCTTCATTGGGCACTAAATACTGTAACTGAGAACTGACTCATTCAACTTCTAAAAAGATGCCCTTCTTAAAGGCATATCAAGGCATAAACTTTACTTGAGTAGGAGCCTGTTTCTCATGTAATGGTCTTTGCATCTCATTTACATGACTTAAATCTTTTTATATAATACAGCCTCTCTAGCCACACGCTCTTCCCTTGCCTTACAAACACCTACTCATCCTTCAGCGTCCAGCTCAAATGCTGCCTGCTCTGTGGAGCTTTGCCCAATTCCCACAGCCAGAGCTAATTACTCCCTCCTCAGTGTCTCCATGGCAATGTGTTGATATCCTTATTATAGCACTCTTCATCGTGGTTAAGATGGCTGTTAATGCTTCGGTTTCCCGTTAGACTGTGAGAGAAGACACTGTACCTCCCATCTTTTTTTCCGTGTAGCTGACAACAATGCCTAGCACAACAGGCACTCAGCAAATGTTTGCTGATGAACCAAGGAGTAACTAAAGAAGAAGTATGCCACACAACAGACCGTTTCTCAGCACGTCACATCTCCCGCAACACAGCACTGTTTCCTCTCCCATTACTTTCTCCATTCACACTGCTGGTTAGGAAGAATGGCATGCTAGACTAGTTTAGTCCTTGAATAAAAACATATCTATTCTATCCTGCTTTCTGTTCAGAAAATATTTTTGGCCAAGGATAGTCTCTAAGAAGTTGTTCAGTGCTCTCATCAATTATATAATTGATTATAGGTTCATATTCAAATACAGATTCATATCTTGAAATTTTAAATTTTATATTTCATTTTATATGCCTTTCTTTGACTAAAAAAGGAAGTTCCTAAATCTATAATTTTAATAATGCTATAAGCTATTCTTTGTTTAATACAAAAAAAATCACCAAGATAAGTTTTAAAATATAAACTTATGGTTAGAAAAAAAGCCAGGGCCTCATCTCTACATGCCTTCTATACTCTGATTACTGCCTAGAACCGTGGTCGGCAAACTGCGGCTCGAAAGCCACATGCTGCTCTTTGGCCCCTTGAATGCGGCTCTTCCACAAAATACCACGGCCTGGGCGAGTCTATTTTGAAGAAGTGGCGTTAGAAGAAGTTTAAGTTTAAAAAATTTGGCTCTCAAAAGAAATTTCAATCGTTGTCCTGTTGATATTTGGCTCTGTTACTAATGAGTTTGCCGACCACTGGCCTAGAATAATAATAAGCATATAGTAGATGCTGTTACTCTTTAATCTATCCAAGGTCTTACAAGTGAACAATTCCCTTTCCATTCCAACATTTGTCAAGTTAACTTTAAAGACTCCCTGTTAAGTTCATTAACTCCTATGAAAATATATCAGTAACATGGTTAGATCTACTGAGGTCATTTGAATAACTGAGTTTATTTTTGGTGCTTGTCTAAGGGATAGGGCAGACTAAAAGCAAAGCCTCTTGTTACAGGGACCTCATCTATGTTAGATAATGGGACAACAATATACAAGTTGGCATATGGGAACTGCTATAGTCCTAGAAATCCATTTCTTTATTCTTTAAGACAGAGTAGAAATAACTAATATTACTTCTCAACCATTCATATTGTTATGCAATGAAAATGTTTTAAATGGTTAGCTCTTGGGACTTTGAACTACATGCTATAGTTCATTATAGTCCACCTTAGTAGGCTACCAATACATACTTGTGAATAAGCTAAATAACAATATACCTTGTATATTTATGCAAAGATTAGTCACATGGATTGGTCATACACTTGATTATTTTTCCCAGTGAAAGCATTAAATTCAACCTCTAATGAAATTACTTGTTATAAATCCACAAATCTCATATGATCTCTTGATTAAATGTTGGGAACACAATTTTCTTTTACATGTTTAAGGAATACTAAAAGTAATTTTGACATATCAGTTTTCACATCATGCACAAATGAAAAATGAAAACAATCATATGTTTAAACAACAACAAAGGTTTTAAACAGTTTCCTGCATTAAGTTACCATGTTCCAGTCTGTTTCAACTTTTCTGAATATGGATTCCATTTTCCATACACCATTTTCCCATCCAGAAGTGATTTGATTATTATTTGAAACTCGAACATAATGATCTTTGACAATATTATAACAAAGGTGAAGCTGTTTAGAAATCTTCTCATTTTCAGAGGGGATGAACAACATGGCTTCCTTTTTCTTAAAAAGGAAAACAGAATTAGTTTTTCAAGGTAATTAAGACTATAGATTGTATATGTATATGGGGAGTGAGAGAGAGAGGAAGGGAAAGAGGGAGAGAGATCGCTATGTATAGTGGTAAGAGATTCCTTCAACATGAAAATGAAAAACTGGTGCCATTAGAAATTCAGAAAATATCTTATAGGTTAAACATGATCAGTATAATGTTGATATAGCACAACTGCTACAGGACAGAAAACGAGAAGTATAAGTAATAGCTCTGGCTTATATTTTTGTGATTTTGTAAGTTCACCTAAATTCATTTATTTTTCTTCATTTCCACCATACTCGTTTTCTAACTGGACTAGTATAACTGTCTCTTGAAATTAACTCCCAGCTTTCAAGTTTTATTTCTTCTGTTCAAGCTTCACATAGTAATGAAAGTGATTTTTTAAAGCTGTAAATTGTGATGTTATTTCCTTGCTTAACTCACTCCACTGATTTCCACTGTACTGAAACACTAAACCTTTACCAAGAGTTATAGGACCCTGCATGATCTGTCCCCTGCCTACTTCTCCAACCAGATCTCATGTCACTCTGCCCTTTGTCTCTATGCTCTCACCATATTACTTTTCCTTTAGTTCCTCAAAAAGATCCAATCCGTTTCTGTCCCAGTGCCTTGACACATGCTGTTTCCACTGTCTGGAATGCTGTTCTTACTACTTCCCATATCTTTCTCTCTCATCCTTTAAGCCTAAACCATTTCATCAGAGTGTCCTTTCCTGGTAATCCTACGATAGGAGAGGGTCTGAAGATTCTGAAACAATCAATGCAGACCACTGCTCTAGTCTGTATTAATGTCTTGATACAATATTTACTAATCATTCAGGAGAGTAGGCAATGCTTTTTTCTGTTCAGCATTGGATATTAGGTATTAAACAATATAAAAACTTTGAATGCACAAAATCACTAAAAATATGTATCTTAGAGAAGGAAAGAAAAAAATAATTACATATGTGTATTTGTAATCACTGTAAGAATTACAAAACAGTAACACTGGATGTATAAATAAGAAGATAATTCCATAGTAGAACCTATGACTTATTACTGTAAAAAAAAGTAAAATAAAAGCAGTTTATTCTTTTTAGATATTGGTATTATAAATTAGTGTATTTACTTCAAAACAAGCATGTAACAACAAAGATATTTCAGAATCAACATAGCCAAATGGAAGTAAAATTTAAAGTAGCAGTATCTATATTTTACAAAGATAACTAACCGCAAGAGGGAAAAGAATAATGTATGTTACTGAACATACCATGTATGCAACTGAACAATCTGGAGTAAGAATGACATTAATATTTCACGAAATCTAAGATTAAGATGAAACTATTCTTTCCAGAAATCACAGGATATCACCAACTCATTTTGAGGTATAGTTCCATAAATTTTAGGACTGACATTTTTCAATTTTCTTTTAAAATAAACATCTATTTCTAAAGAGGAAAATGACATTTTAAATCCATGGCTCTAATATGGTCTTCAGTAATAAGAGAATTTTTAAAAAAAATTTAAAAATGGGAAACAATCTGAGCATATGACCCAATTCATATTTTTAAAGTTTAATCAACTTATATGTCATACAAGAGGAAGCACACCCATCCATAAAAAGAAAAAAAAAATGAAGACTTAAATAATATCAATGTTTTAAATTGAGAACAGCTGTGAATTAAATTAGCTCTTTTAAACTGGCTTCATTTACATTTATACTTATAACTTGCATTGCATCAGCAGTGATTTGAATGATTTGTTGAATTTAGATCTTGTAATTTTTTGACTGAACCAACACTTCCAACTGCCTGCTAAAGATTCTGGATAAACTAACAAGCAAACAAAGCTACTAAGGATAATTCACTCCTTTTAGACATATTTCTTTATTGGAGAAATGAGTTGCAAATTTAGGAAAAGTAGATATAAAACTTTAATTAGTTTAGAACTGTTGATATTGATACCATAATGGGTTATTTTCCTTTCAAGCTCTTTTCAATACATTATCACCTTGTAATGGTAGGCAAACTCATTAGTCAACAGAGCCAAATATTAACAATACAATGATTGAAATTTCTTTTGAGAGCCAAATTTTTTAAACTTAAACTTCTTCTAATGCCACTTCTTCAAAATAGACTTGTCCAGGCCGTGGTATTTTGTAGAAGAGCCACACTCAAGGGGCCAAAGAGCCCCATGTGGCTTTCGAGCTGCAGTTTGCCGGCCACGGCCTTAGACCTTCATTTTAAATACTTTATACGAATATATTTATTAAAAAGTAAATAAAATACTTTATAGTGAGTCAACTTTAAACTCCCTAAGGGAAAGGGACAGGCTATTGTACTTTCTTCATGTTTATTACAGAGCTTTTCACCTAGCCTCTAATTATAGACATTTTATTTCCATTGTTCATTATTTAATTTTGGGAGATTAATCAAGAGACATCTTAAAATAAGTCTGACAATATAACAGTAATTACACCAGCAGCAATAATTTCTAGCCAATACTAGATGTATGCAAGTCTATTTCTCATTCTGGTTGATGATAACATGGGTGATCAATTTTTAAAAAACTGTTCAGCTGTACACTTATAATTTGTGCATTTTTCTATATATACTTCAGTAAAAGTTATACTATACTCAAAATTTATGAAAAATCCTATTTTAAAATGTTTTGCCAACTCTCCTGTATGTGACTAGACTATGACAATCAATCATTGGTTTTATAGTTTTTAATAATTAAGCTGAAAATTGAAAGGTCATGGCCAATATATTTTTTCAGTAAATAAAGAGCACAGTATAAGCAACAGGAAAATGAGATGATTATGCTATAATGAATTAAATACCTCTAGACCCATTTCACCTCGGGCTACTCTCCAAGCCACTGACCCAGATATTCTTCCACCAAGTTCTCCAGGTTTAGGGGTCTTGGGAGAAATAAATTCCACAAGCTCCACAATTATCCTCTGGAGAAGTTCTTTTCTTCTGTTTTCTGACAAAGACATTTGCCTCTGTAATGCATGTTTTTAAAAAATCATTAAGATTAGAAAAATGTGCAAGTCCAACTGTAAGTAAGAATATACTTAAGACATGTATTTTAAGGCAATCATAAAAAAAAGTAACAAACTTTATTTTCACATGTGTAATTATTTGGAAAATAAAATGGACATTAGAATATTCAAAGTAATTTTTAAAAATGTAGGTAAAAAGATCATTTTATATCCACATCCAGTGATGCACGACCTTTAATATCCTTGATTTAAAATGAAGATAGCAATCTTTGATTTTGGCCACAGTAAATTACTTGAATCAGATCAACTGTCCCACTGAGAAAAGTTAGAAAAGGGTGAACACATACACACAGACACATACAAAACCTGTTTGAATGTAAGAGAAAACTACCAACGTAGCCAGACTGGAAATGTTAAGATCTCAAGAGAAGTAAATTGAGGTGAACCAATACTGTGCCACTTGCCTAGCCAATGTGACTCAGTGGTTGAGCATCGACCTATGACCCAAGAGGTGAGGGTTCAATTCCCGGTCAGGGCACATGCCTGGGTTTCGGGCTCAATCCCCAGTGTGGGATGAGGCGAAGGTAGCCAATCAATGATTCTCTCTCATCATTGATGTTTCTCTCTCTCTCTCCCTCTCCTTTCCTTTGAAATCAATAAAAAAAAAAAAAAAAAATTTAAAAATACTGTTACTTTTCCCTTCCAGGAATTTGCTAATTATTAACTAAAACGAGGAGGAGGGGCCAAAAAACCAAGCATAAAAAGAAGGCTAAAGCACTGAAAAATAAAGATTCTTTAGCAGAAACAAAGTGCTGATGAGTAAATAATTGGAGTTCAGAGCCTTCCAAGGTGAAGGGATCTAGTAAATACTACAGGTTTTCAGCTTGGCATTTCTGAAGGACTACATATTAAAGATGAAATTCTACAGAGATTGAAAAGCTCACTTACAATGTCAATCATGACTGTATTAAGATGATCCACTCCTATTCTAATTTCCTTCCAAAAGCGCAAAAAATCATACAAATATATAAGTTAAAAACATCCCAATACTACAAAAAGGGTATAAAGTAAAAACTTAATCTCCCTTCTTGAACCACCAGGTCTTCTCAGAACCAGTCATTGTTAACAATTTTCTGTGACTTGTTTTAGAAATTTCCATACATGAACAAGTGTGTGTATGTAATTACATTCAAGACACAATTACTTGGATAAATAAAACAACATACTTTTGCCAAATATTATATATACTGAGATTTTGTTTCACTGTAATTTAAGAGACATAACAATTTAATGTAAAAAAGTACAATATTTAAAATAAGTCATCAGAAATTTGAATTAAAAGACATTTAACATATTAAAATATTGTTGCTTACAAAATAATGCTACAACTTTAAAAACCAGCTCTTGATTATAATTTTCAAATATCCTCTCAAAAATGCAAATGCCCATTACCTACCTGTTTATTAAGTCCATTAATAGTTTCTCGAAGTAATTCTTCTTTAATCTGAGTTCTTCTGGAGATTACCTCTTCGTGTTTACAAGAATATCGCCAAGTGACATCAACCACCTCAAATTACAGAATACAAATATATAACAAGATTACATCCATCAACCTTAAATACCTAGAATGTAATTTAATTTTTTTTAAACTTGAAAGCTCCTTACTACTTTCTTTAATTTTTTTTTTTTTTTTTTTTTTTTTTTTTTTTTTTTTTTACAGAGAGAAAGGGAGAGGGATAGAGAATCAGAAACATCAATGAAAGAGGAACATCTATCAACTGCCTCCTGCACACCCCTTACTGGCGATGTGCCCACAATCAAGGTACATGCCTCTGATCAGAATCGAACCTGGGACGCTTCAGTCCACAGGCCGATGCTCTATCCCCTGGGCCAAAGCGGTTAGGGCTAGAATGTAATTAAGAATCATAATAAAATTTTAAATGCTATTCTTTTTTCAAGTTCAAAAATCTGTGGAACAAAAACAGAGAATGTGCTTTTTATTCATTTTGTTCAAGCACACTTCCAAGAAAGATTGTTGACAAGAAGTTTTCAGAACATTTATTTTTAAAACTGATTTCCCAAAATACTACATATAAAAAACCTTTTCCATTTTTACTGTATGAAATGTATATTATAGAACTGACATTTGCAAACACAATTTAACGGAGAAAAGATAACTTTTTCAACAAAAGGTGCTAGAAAGTTCCTTATCCATATGCAAAACAATGAATTTCAATCCAAACCCCAGAGTGTATACACAATTAACTCAAAATAGATTACACACCTAAGTGTAAAACTTGAAGTATAAACTTCTAAAAGAAAACAAAGGAGAAAATCATTGTGTCTTGTGTTAGGCAAAATCTTCTTAGATACACTATCAAAGAGCATAATCCATGAAAGAACAAATTGATAAAATGTACTTCATCAATTTATTCTCTTCAAAAAATGAAAAGATAAGCTTCAGATAAGGAGAAATTTTTCTGCAAAATCTTATAAAATAATAGGCCAATATGCAAATTATCTCCCTCGACCAAGAGTTCAACCAGGAGTTCGACCAGGGTGTGGGGCCAGCCAGCCAACTGCCTGTGGCCCCTCTCCCCAGCAGGCCCAGCTGATCGGCCTTGATCAGGGCAGCAGACCAGACCCCACCCATGCATGAATTCATGCACTGGGCCTCTAGCATCTAATAAGAGACTTGCATTCAGAATGTATAAGGAACTCTCAAACTCAATGACAAAAAAAAAACAATTTAAAAAGTGGGCAAAGTGGACATGTGGATGGCAAATACCATATAATAAAAGCCTAATATGCTAAGTGTCCAACCTTCCAGGCATCTGTTCAACCAATCAAAGAAGAATATGCTAATGATATGCTAAGGCTGCTCAACCACTCACTATGATGTACACTGGCTCCCAGGGGACAGGCAATTGACCTGGTCGACCAGTTGCTATGATGTGCACTGACCACCAGGGGGCAGACACTGACGAGCAGGTTAGCTTGCAGGTGGGGTCCAGCTGATCAGGACTGAGGGAGACAGGCTGAACACCCCCTGGAGTCCTTCTGTGGTCCCTCCCCAGCTGGCTAACCTCCCATGTCCCTCTCCAGTCCTGATTGTGCACCAGTGGGTTCTCTCAGCCTGGCCTGCACCCTCTTGCAATCTGTGACCCCTCGGGGAATGTCAGAGCCAATTTCGGCCTGATCCCACACAACGCAGAAACTACCCCCTGGTGGTCAGTACACTCCCACAGCGGAAGTGCCACTCAGCCAGAAGTCAGGCTCACAGCTGGTGAGTGCAGTGGCGGTAGCAGGAGCCTCTCCCTCCTCCGCGGCAATGCAAAGGAAGTCTGACTGCTGGCTTAGGGGCGAGGGCCTAAGCTGTCAGTTGGACATTCCCTAAGGGCTCCTGGACTACGCTGAGAGGGTGCAGGTTGGGCTGAGAGACCCTCCCCCCCGAGTGCATGAATTTTGTGCAACAGGCCTCTAGTAAACATATAAAAAGATGCTTAGTACTGTATGGATACATGGAACAGACAGACAGATCTCAGAGAGAATGGGGGCAGGGAATTAGATAAAAGAAGGTGAAAAGCCAAAGAAAATATATGCATGATCCACAAACACAGACAAGTGTGGTGATGGCCATGGGATGAAAGCTAGGTAGAGGTACAGTGGAGAAAACAAGGGGCATCTATAATAGTGTCAACAGTATTAAAAAAAAAAAACCCACAAATTTTATTAAACTAAAATATAAATAATGTCCATCAACAGATGAATGAATAAACTATGGTACATCCAAAGGAATACTTCAGCAATAAAAATAACCATTGATACACATAGATGAATCTCAAAGTAATTATATAGAGTAAAAGAAACTAAACTCTACCATCCTCACCCCACCAAAAAGAGGATATAGATGCTCCCTGACTTATGATGGATTACATCTGAATAAATCCATCATAAGTTGAGAATACCGTAAGTTGAAAATGCTCTTAATAGCAGCACACTACAGAGTTATTTACCCTGTGATTAGTTATTTACCCTGTGATTGAATGATGTACTGGGAGTTGCAGATCACTGCCGCTGCCCAGCTTCATGAGAATACGGTACATGAGAGCATATCACTAGCCCAGGAAAAAGATCAAAATTTAGAATTTGAAATACAGTGTCTAGGGAATTTGAATTGCTTTTGCTTTTTGCACCATCATAAAGCTGAAAAACCATCGACAGCCATAAGTAGGACCATCTGTACACTATATGATTCCATTTACATAAAACTGTAGATCTGTGGTTACCCTGATCATATAGGGACAAGTAGGGATAACAAAGGGACATGTGGAAACTTCCCAGGATAGTGGATATGTTCACTATCTTAGCTTTGTAAAGGTAATTTCATAAGTGTATATAAACGACAAAATTAACTTGTATACTTTAAATATATGCCACATTTTGTTTGTCAATTATACTTTCAAAATTTGTCGAAACTACATTTTATTCTTAGGAATAAAACGTGTTCTCTTACGCCTACCTCATCTTTAGAAAATGCTAGGACATAGGAGAGCTTCTTGCCCCACCCTACTTCATAGAGGAGCGGTTTGTCACAGGCATCTTCACAGGAGTCACAGTGCAGCCACCGCTGCTGAGAGGGAGAATAGACTTCTGTCCAGACGTGGTCTGCTCAGGTACACCAGAGAGCAACAAAAAGAAAAGAAGTTTACAAACCCAGAATGACTTCCAGTAACTATATACAAACTCCTAAGATTAGAACCACACAAAGTTAAGTGTAACATTCTAAACCTTAGTTAAGACTAAACATTTTGTGGCACACAAGACTCTAGTACACTTGTTTTCTCTGTCCCTTTGAAATCCTTAAAAATGTTTGTGGAATACCTCCTTTAATGCAGTCAGTTTCAAGCTTAATTAAAAATAATGTGAGCTGTAACTTTAAAAAGTGTGAACATATTGAACAATAGCATCAAAAACAGGGATCAGTTTGCTAATGTGAAAAAGTTAATGTCACTTTTGAAAATGTAGTCTCTCTCAATTTTTAAGACCCAGAACCAAAAGGAAGACTAAAGAGGGTTTCTGATTATTGATGTTCTACATTGTAAGAAAATAATAAAAATGAAACACAAGTTAAACACTGAGAAAAAGGAAAACAACTTTTTGACATGTAGAAGACATATGTCATTTCTAAATAATAACAAAATAAACTTCACATAGCTTTTATTTTTTGTATATTAAGGTTTAAGATTACTAAAGTTTTAAACTAATCTCTACAAAAGTACAGATTTCTATAGCATATTATTACACATGTATCCATATAGAAACACCATTACTAAAAATGGCATGATAAATTATTAATAAAAGAATGTTTATAGGGCAGAGTACTATGCAAAATACTAGGGGCACCACAAAAACTTTGTGATCCCCTAAAAAAATCCGTGAGGTTGGTATTATTATTTTACAAAAGGCAAATGGGAGCTCAGACTCAGAAGGCCAGAAAGTACAAGACAGAACATGACAAGCCCAGACTGTAAAATCCTTAATTCTGCAAAGCCCTACTACACTCTGTTCATATCGGTTCTGTACCTGTGTAATCCCAAACGTAGCGAGCTTCAAACCCTAAGGCTCGGCAGCACAGTGTAAAACAATTGGCCCACTCGCCACACCGTCCACATTTCGTTTCCAAAAGTTTCTCAGGGTTATTATACCTGTTTTAAATACCAATAAAAAAGCTTTGATTCAGTATCAAAACTAAGAATTTTAAAGAATTTATATTACCTCTGTGCTAAACAGTAACATTCCTAATTTTAAATTCGTAATGATCAGAGAGCCTAGAATATAGGAGGAAGTGTAAGAATCAGCATGGGTGTGTTCCAAAAAATGTTTATTTAAAAAAATAGGATATGGGCTGTATTTAGCCTGCCAGTCATGCCTTGTTCCTTGTCCTAATAATTAAAATGAAGATGAAAAAAATAAAAATTCTCTTCTACCCATTCCATTAAGACTTGACTGTTCAATGGATACCCACCTTGGGAACCGATTGCTCAACTGGCATGCCTCACAATAATGATCTTCCACTCTGTTTGCACCCCACTTCAACTCGTCTTCAGTGGGAAATAATCCTTCACCTCTAGACTTTGTCTTGCCACCACATTTGCTGCACAAAATGTCATTCACCCATTGAAAAAATTCTTCCTTAAACCAGTGTAGAAGTTCCAGCAAAAGAAAATCCTCTTCACTGAAATTAGTACCTGAGAAATTAAAACAGAACCAAGTAAGAGCTAAAGCTGACAAAAACTAAAAATATCCACATATTTTATTCTCAGATATGAGATGAAATATATGAAAATATAGATTGTGAATGAGGCTGAAATATGGTAACAGCACACTGCACATTTACAACAGTAGGACGTCTACCACTTTGTACTGTATGGCAGACATTATGCATTAATATGTGAGCTGAACACATCAATCTCTCAGGGAACTATGGTCAGTTTGGAATTGAACCTGAAACATATGGGAAGTAAGAAAAAAGTCTGATTTGGAAAAACACTTTAAAGTTACTGTATTAAAGTTGTTATCAGGTATATATACAAGGAAACGTGAAACAATCACAAAATCACAGAAATCACAAAATTCCAGACACTTCAAAAACCATCCTATTGGCTTTTCTATCAGGGTTTCAACTTACAACATAATCCATCCATGGATACTCTCTACAAAACAAAAACATGAGCATGTCTACACTGTATATAATGACCCTAGCAAGTAAACATGGCACATAATAATATATCCCCTTTATCAAATAAAAATACCTTTCTTGGCCATATATAAGGCTATGGTATCTCTGGAATGAAGGAAAGGAGAAAGGGGGAAAACCTAGGAGACCTATTACAGGGAGCTCTCCTCTCTGTATTTAATGTTTTATTATTTAAAGAATGATAAAGGAAATGTATAGCATAACATTAAGGTCTAATAAAGTTTGATGCTGGCCGTGGGTGTTTGCTATATTATACTCTATTCTTATGTTTATTTGATATATTTCAAAGTTAAGAAACTACATAGAATATAAAAAGGCCAGAAACATATTATTTTTCTTGTTAGAAAACTCAAGTTCTCCACAAATTAATCTGTAATTTAATGTAATCCAAATAAAATTATAAAATATGAAATCTGAAAAGCTAACTGCAAAGTTCATGTCAAAATTAAAAAATGCACAAAATAGCAAACATAACTTTGAATAAGAACCATGAGATAATCTTGTCTACCTCATATCAAAACACATACAGAATTCTAATGATTAAAATATTGTGATATTGGGAAAGAATAGATAACAAATCAATAAAGCAAGAGACCTGAAAGACAGATTTTTGTTTTCATTTTTTATTTAATTTATTGGGGTGACACTGGTTAACAAAATTTTACAGGTTTCAGATGTACAATTCCACAACACATCATCTGTACACTATATTGTCTTCATCACCCAAGTCAAGTCTCCTTCCATCACCATTTACCCCCTCCTCCACCTCCCTCCATGCCACCTCCGCCACAGCAATCCCCACACTGTCCTCTGTGTCCATGAATTTTTTTTTTCTCAATCCTTCCACTCCCTGCTCCCCACCCCACTGACAGGTGTCAGCCCGCTCTTTCTATGGTTTTGTCTATATTTTGCTTGATATCACTTTGTTCATTAGATTCCACATATGAGTGAAGTCATATAGTACCTGTTTCTCTCTGACTGGCTTATTTCACTTAGCTCAGTGGTTGGCAAACCACGGCTCGAGAGCCACAAGCAACTTCTTGGCCCCTTGGGTGTGGCTCTTCCACAAAATACCACGGCCTGGGCGAGTCTATTTTGAAGAAGTGGCGTTAGAAGAAGTTTAAGTTAAAAAAAAATTTGGCTCTCAAAAGAAATTTCAATCACTGTACTGTTGATATTTGGCTCTGTTGACTAATGAGTTTGCCAACCACTGACTTAGCATAATGCTCTTTGTATATCCATGCTGTCTCAAAGGGTAAGCTTTCCTTCTTTTTTTAAGGCTGAGTAGTATTCCCTGTGTAAGTGCACCACAGCTTTTTTATCTATTCATGCAATGATAAGCACTTGGGCTGTTTCCAAATCTTGGCTATTGTAAACAAGGCTGTAATAAACATAAGGTTGCATATATTCTTTCAAATTAGTATTTAGGGTTTTTTGTACATATTCCCAGAAGTGAAACCACTGAGGCAGTTCCATTTTTAGTTTTTTGAAGTAACTCCGTACTGCTTTCCACAGTGATTGCATTAATCCACATCCCCACCAACAGTGCAGGACAGTTCTCTTTTCTCCAATCCTTGCCAACACTTGTTTGTTGATTTATTGATAGCCATCCTGACAGGTGTGAGGTAATACCTCATTGTGGTTTTTATTTGCATTTCTCTGGTGATTAGTGACGTTGAGCATCTTTCAAACACCTATCGGTCATCTGTATGTTCTCTTTACAGAAGTGCTTATTCAGGTCCTATGCCCAATTTTTAAGTTGGATTGTTTGTTTGTTTTTATGTTGAATTTTATAAGTTCTTTATAAATTTTGAATATTAATCCATTATCATTGGCAAATATGGTCTCCCATTTAGTGGGTTGTCTTTTCATTTTGTTGATGGTTTCCTTTGCTGTGCAAAAATGTTTTACTTTGATGCAGTCCTATTTGTTCACGTTTTCTTTTGTTTTCCTTGCCCGAGGAAATATTCAGAAAAAAAAATATTGCTATGAGAAATGTCTTAGATTATAGTGCAATAAATCATATTTAATAGAGTTAATCTTTCAAAGTAGTTCTAAGAGGAAGGTCTGTTCAATAAACAATATTGGGACAAGTAGCTATCAAAACAACAGATTCTTACTATACTTCATTTATTCTTAAATATATATGTATAATATTATGTATACACACACACACACACACACACACACAGAGAGAAAAAAATGCTATAAAAGTAATAGAAGTTACAAGAGAACACTTATGACTTTTGTTCATGAATATGTTTAGGGCCTTAACCAAGACAAAAATTATAAAATAATAAAAAATGATTAAATTTTCTTATAGTGTATATCAAAATATATACTAAGTGAAATTAAAGAACACTGAGAGGAGGGAGAAGTAACAAGACTAATGAAGAAAAAATAAGTACCCAAAATATATAAGAAACTTCTACAAATAAGTAATAATACTAACAAACCTTTTAAAAACAAAAATTTTAAAAAGTTCATAAAAGAAGTTCAATAATTTCATTTGTTTGGCAGGATCTATGATAACAAACATATCACACATGCATGCATGTACACCAGGAGGCATGCTTTACAAGAACCTTCACTGCTGCAGCATTTAGAATAGAGATAAATGGTAAAATAAAAAAAAAATCTCAATTTCCTTGGATAGGAAATGGTACAAATAATAGTATATGCATACTACAGAACACCAAGGAAAGTTAAAAAGGTTTCTAAGACATGATAGTAAATTTAACACAATAAAGAGCTAAAGATATATGAGATACATTTTATGTAAACCCACACAACTTAAATATTTATTTTTACAGATAACTGTAAATGAGTGTAAATACCCAGAAAAAGATATGAAAAGGAACACATCATGAGATAACAAGAAATACCTATAGAAGAGGAGTAGAACTGACTGGCAAGGAGAATTTAGCTTTTCCTGTATAATATTAAAGTTTTCTAATCAAAAAGGTATTTATGAATGTTAGATTAAAAATAAACTTTTAGAAATACAGCACTGCCATCATCTCTCTCCTTAGAGTCCCTACAACAGTCAGATAAGAAACAATTAAACAGAAACTTATAGTAAAATGTTGAAGTTGGAATAGTTTTACAACTAAAACCCTAAAACCATTAATGATAACAATGACATATAACTATTGGTAGATGAATGTGGCAGGAATTGTTCAAAGTCATTTACAAATAATATCATTTATTTTTGAAAATTATCATTCCTTTTTCAAATAAAGAAATTGAGGCATAGAGATTAAATTACTTGCTCAGAAATGCACAGTAAGTGGCAGAGCTAAAATTATACCCAGGCAGTTGGCTTCAAAATCTACATTTTTAATTAGTAAATAATCTCTCTTCAAACCAAAGTGAATCAATGGTCTAATCATATGAATTAATTGTGAATACAGTTTCTATTAGATTCACATTTTCTTTTTAATGCCATCATATATTCCATGGACTCAAGTCCTACTAAACCTAAAAAAAAAAATTCACATAGCAATGATTATGATTAAACTGCAAATACATTTTTGCGTAAAAAAGTGTTTTTTGTTTTGTTTTAAATATATTTTTTATTTATTTCAAAGAAGGAGTGGGAGAGAAAGAAATAGAAACATCAATGATGTGAGATAATCATCAATTGGCTATCTCCAACATGCCCCTCACTGGTGATCAAGCTCACAACCTAGGCATGTGCCCTGACTGGGAATTGAACCATGACCCCATGGTTCAAAGGTTGACACTCAACCACTGAGCCACTCCAGTAGTGGTAAAAATTTGTGGGGTTTTCCCCCCAAATATTAACAGATGTGTTCATTAGTTATATGCAATAAAGTTATGCTGTTATTGTATTCTTTAAAAACCCACATAGGAATAGATTAGATATTTATGACGTATACAGCAAAAGGCACCATTTAGTGTTTGTTTATTTAGCAACTAGTGGCCCTGAGCACAAATCCATATGCCAGTAGCTCTCTGCCACTTGCCTCAACCCCACTCAGTGTTGCTTGTAGCTCTCCACCTCACTTAGCTTGTGTCCCACCCTCCAGTAGCTCTCTGCCCACTGCCCCGCCCCTCTGTAGCTCTCTGCTGCAGGTAGCTTGCTGCCCTGCCCTCCTGCTGTTCAGCTGTTATGTGATGGTATCCCGACCAATTTGCATATTACCCTATTATAAGTATAGATGATGCTTTTTTAGCAATGAATGGTGATGTAAAGCCACTACCTTTATCCAATTTTTTAGCTCTAGATAACTTTTCTTGAGCTCTCTTTTTCAGTTGTTGGACAGGAATACAAGCCAATGCTTTCTGCTGGAGAGCAAGATTTTCATAGACCAGCACATGCTGCAGGTTAGCCTGAAGAACTTTCAGAATGATTGAGTCAGCAGTAACCTAATAAAAAAACACATACACACACACCAGAAATTAGTTTTTCTCCATATTCTATAAAAATAACATAAAAAACACTGGTTATATTTCATAAAGAGGAACACATTAATTTACTGAAGTAATTATATTCAAAACCTTTACGAAATTAATAGGAAATAGCCATATCTGTGTCATAATCTAAGACATATATTTTTCCCTCTCAGTATATTATATTACTGAGGATATATTGAAACGGGTGTGATGAATTCTTGACCACAAGCTTGGACCATGACAATGCTCTGTTCAATGTAAGTAACAGCCCTTTCCACATCAAATTCCTGTAAGTAATATAATTTTTTAAAACTTTATTCAGCATTAGCAAAGGATAAGTACTTTTAAAGAGGAAAGGCAGATACAAATGAATTACTAGCAAAGGAAGAAACCACAGTATTATGTCCTCTAGAGGGAATGGTTACAAAAACTAAAAAAAAGTTCTCAAAATAATTCCGAAGGCAGAGGAGCCACAGAATGCACAGAGCAGGAAGAGGCCTTGGAGCACGCATTAGGGAGGCTGCAGGGGCCCTGCAGGAGGAACATTTAGACATTTTGCCTCTCTCACCCCATCACTTCTTGTCAACAAAGAATGTGCCTCTGAACAGTGCCGGCGGATGCTTAGATTCCTAAAAGGAAAGAGGCGTGTCCAACCTAAGAACAATTACTTTTGGCAGAGCCCACTTAAACAAAACAAAAATAGGAAAAAGATACTAAAAAAGAAAAAAAAGAAAAAAGGTTTAAAGAGCCAAAAAAGCAAGAACATAGAAAATATAAAATAAAATGTCAGAAATAAGTTCAAACATGTTATTAATTATAGGAAGTGCATTAAAAGGTAAAGACAGATTAATTTAAAGAAATAAAAACAATTGCCAAATACTTCGGAGCCAAACCAACCAGGATTGATCTATGAACTAGGAGGTCATGGTTCGATATTCAATCAGGACTGAGACAACATTAGTTTGATACCGGGTTGCGGGCTTGATGCCCATTGTGGGGCCTACAGGAAGCAGCTGATCCATGATTCTCTCTCATAACTAATGTTTTTCTCTCTCCCTCTACCTTCCTTTCTGAAATCAATAAAAAAATAATGGAGACCATAATAGACAAGGTCATTATCCTCTCAGGTTAAGTAGCCTATGGATACAAAAACACTAACAAAAACGATTTTCATTTATTTAAATATTTAACGACCTTTTATTATTTGCTAGGTACTGGGGATATAATGGTAAGTTAGACAATTTATTCATAGATATGGTAAGAGTTATAAAGCAAAGAATAAGGATAGTGAGACTTTTCAACAGGATTCTGACCCTACAATTCCCTGAATATGACACTTGTGGTAAAATATGAATAATGAGTAGCAGCTCATAAACAGGGAAAGGAAAGGACCATTCTTGTTAAAGAACAGCATGTAGGTAGGTAGAGCATGTGAACTGGGATTATGCTCAGTATAAAGTGAAGAATCAGAGAAGAAAATCGTAGAGAAAAGGCTGAAAATAAAGTCGAGTTGGTAAGTAGCTGGATCTTTCATACCTCGTCCCGTTGTAATGGAATATTATGAAAGAGACTTAAGCAAGATAATAAAATGATCAAATTTATATTATCAGATTATCAATCTAGCAGTAGTGTAGAAAAAGCAGGTATGAAAGACCCAATGGGGGACAAATGCAGAATTCTTGAGAGAACTGGTGGCTTAAACTAAGGTGGTTATAATAGTGGTAGAAAAGTGAATGAATATAAAAAGAACTTAGGAAGTAGAATCAACAAATCTTGGTGACTGAACTGTGGGGCCAGAGGAGTTAGAAAAGTAGAAAAACACATAGGCATGATCCACAGATTTTCTAATATGAGCAATGGTGTCAATAGTTGAACTAGTTACAGAAGGAAAGAAAACCAGAAAATGATTAACTGAGCTAAAAACTATATATGGTCAGATAAAAATAAAGTGAATAAATCCCTTAAATTTAGCAGTATGAAGACTGTTATCTTAATAAGAGGTTCGATAGTAGTGTTAATAAGGAAAACAAGTTGTAAGAGACTTACTGGTGTAAGTGGTACCCCAAAGCAGCCTAAGCACACCAAGGGAGCTGGACAAAATGGTCCACTGGAGCCCTGCCTGGTATTGCCCAGTGGTTAGAGCATTGGACCATGCACTGAAGGGTCACAGGTTTGATTCCCGGTCAAACCTTTAAAGTCCTTTACAGTTCACAAAGCTATCTTTTCACATATGCTATCTTATCTGATGCCTACAGTCACTTAGCACCAGTACTAGTTTATCCAATACTGTCAACTAATAGCTTCCTAGAAGCGTTCAGAAACACCAGCTACAGTTATTATTATAAAAAAAATTAGCTGTGCCGAAACCGGTTTGGCTCAGTGGATAGAGCGTCGGCTTGGGGACTGAAAGGTCCCGGGTTCGATTCCGGTCAAGGGCATGTACTTTGGTTGTGGGCACATCCCCAGTAGGGGGTGTGCAAGAGGCAGCTGATAGATGATTCTCTCTCATCGATGTTTCTAACAGTCTATCCCTCTCTCTTCCTCTCTGTATAAAATCAATAAAATACATTTTTTTTTTAAATTAGCTGTGATGTTAATGAGTAGAAAATATTTTAAAAACTTAAAGGTTAATATAAGTCAACTGAGGCACAAGAGTGAACCT
This sequence comes from Pipistrellus hanaki, assembly GCF_964339955.1. Classification (NCBI taxonomy): domain Eukaryota; kingdom Metazoa; phylum Chordata; class Mammalia; order Chiroptera; family Vespertilionidae; genus Pipistrellus; species Pipistrellus hanaki. The sequence goes on from NC_140515.1 coordinate 44,854,944, forward strand.
CGAAGAAAAAAAAAGTGTGTATTTTGTCAAATCACATGGTATAACCACTCAACAAGAATTATAAAATAGAACTGTAACGGTCTCTTCCTCCAGTTTCTACCACTTTTATTCTTTATTTTTTAAAAACAAGCTTTGAGCCTGGCTGGTTTGGCTCAGTGGATAGAGTGTTGGTCTGAGGACTGAAGGGTCCTGGGTTTGGTTCCAGTCGAAGGGCACATGCCTAAGTTGTAGGCTCGATCCCCAGTAGGGGGTGTGCAGGAGGCAGCTGGTCAATGACTCTCTTTTCCTCTCTCTTCCTTTCTGAAATCAATAAAAATATATTTTCAAAAAATTAAAATAAGGGAATATGAGTATAAATTGGCTATTGATAAGTTACTATAGTGAAAATACTTAAGGACCTATATCAAAGGGACTTTTGTAAACAGGACAATTTCCTATTAATTAAAACAACAGTAGTTTGATTTCAGTTCTTCAGAACAGTATATCTGTATATGCTAATAACTAAACATCACTAATTTGCTGGTACCACTACCAGTAAATTAATGCATTATTTACCTTAAAACTAAAAAAGCTGAATTTTTTTTTTTTTATTGAACTGAGGCAATGATAATGGTTAGGTTGCTGGAATTAATAATTTCTATGGTGAATGGCAGCAGGTAAATTTTAGATCAGAAGTATCAATGCAGTAGAGGAAACATTTGACAGCCATACCACCGTCTAATAAGTTCATTACTTTGTTTTAGGTTATATGCTAATTTGTGTAATTGATTTAAGTACCAAGGCATTTCTGTACAGGTACATTTATATTAATAAACAAAACTTACCCTAAGAAGCAGTAAAACACAAATTAAGATTTAAAAGAATAAATAACAGACATCCATTTTCTCCACTTTTGTTACAAATTTGAGAATATTTTAGAGCTGGGAAAATTTGGATGTATTAGAAGAGCTGAGACACAAACTCAGGAATAAGTCATAAAATATTTCAGAGCTTTTGCTGTTTCAACTTTATAAACAACAGTTAGGAAAGGTTTAATTCTAACATTACCATTGGAGCAAATGGTGGATTTGATGGCTGCCCTGCACTGTCCCCTACATGCTGGGTTAACCCATTAGGATCTGAAGACTGTGCTGCAGGAAGCTGGATACTGGTTGCAGGTTGCTGAGATAATCCCATGTGGCTCTTATATGCTTCATCCAATCTGCTACTTCTCTCTGTGGCAATCAGGTCACGTATTTTTTGCAGCTGTTCCACTGAAGCTTTTTTAGGAAAGATGAGATGTGTTTCTCCCTGGAATTTATAAAATTAGGAAAAATTTTAATCTTTGCTTAATACTAATAGTCATTCTTATACATATATGGATAAATGAAGCCAATACTATAGAAAATATCATATTCTAATCATGGTTTTCTTATTATACGGCACTTTTTAAATATACAAAGGTAATGCCTAACATAAACAGGAAAATTTGTCTTCTTGTTAGCATATAATGCTAAGCAGATTTTATTAGTTTAAAGAACCTTTAGAAAAGTGTTTATTTTTTAGCAATACTAAGTCAGAAAGCCTCATAAGAATTGCAAATATGCATATTCCTATCTTCCCTGGAATAGCATATGATAATTACTGTTCTCTATGACATTCCCCATGAATAATGATACTAGAGATACAGCCATATCAAATGATCACTGGTCACATAAGACCAACAAGTTACAAAACTTTTTAATCTTCTAAAACCAAGTCTTTAGAGAATAGCTACATGATTAGAAGTCTGTATACAGACTTCATTAATGCCACCAAAATAACACAAAGTACACCCTAATGGTCAATTCAAAATCATGTGTTGTTAACAATAATACTCATCCAAAGGATTGAGTTATGCCATTACTGGCATCTGTCACAGAGACATCTCCAAGACTTTGAGCCATCAATCAGCCCCTGCCAAAGTGTCCTGGAGCCCACCCCTTCCTGTTCTGCCCTGGGTCCAACCCTCTCCTGTTCCTCCCTTTAAAAAGACCCCCAGACCAGCCACGTGCTACTGATCCTCCATGTCCAGGTGGCAGCCTGGTTGGGTCCATCCCCCCTCCCAACTCCTTCAATTCTGATTTCTCTACCTCCGTAATGAGTCCCATTCATTACTGGGGAATAAACTTTATTTAAAACTCAAAAAAAAAAAAAAAAAGGATTAGAAAAATAAAAGTTGATATACACTAGCCTACTAAGAGCATATATCTGTTCCAAATAAAACAAAATATTAAAAAATAAAAATCCAATTATTTATGTAGTGATTCATTTAATAAATATCCATAATATTAGCAGAATGCTTGAGATATAATAAACATTATAACAAAGCTCACAATATAAAATAACAAATTACAAAACAAGAAGATGAAATAAAAATAGATTCAATTTTCAAGGTGTAGAGAATCAGCAAGCAGTGTTACAACAGCAATTCTACCAATTGCAAATGAGATAAAACAGTTGTTACAAAGTGCAATAGACGGACTTGAAAACTGTAAGCATTTAAATTAACTCCACAATTGAGAATTACCTTATTTTCCTGATGATGGCAGACCTGGAGGAATTAACTGACCAAAACATTACTCAATGACATGAAAATCAATTAAAAAAAACTGAAAGAGGCCAGCAAGCTCCATACATTGCTCATAATAGCTGTAAAAAGAGACTATTTCCACTTATTGTGTTTCCTAGAGGTCCTCGGCCTGGCGTGGCCCGAGGAGTCCCGGATTATGAGAGGGCATGATTGGGGCTAGGAGGGACATGGGAGGCCAGCAAGAGGGCTCCAGAGTATGTTGAGCCCATCTCACTCAGTCCCAATTGGCCAGACCCCAGCAGCAAGTTAACCTACCAATCAGAGTGTCTGCTCCTGGTGGCCAGTGCATGTCATAGCAACTGGTTCACTGGTCGACTGTCTGCCCCCTAGTGGGCAGTGCATGCTATAGTGAGCAGTTGAGCAGCTTTGGCATATCATTAGCATATTACGCTTTAACTGGTTGAATGGATGACACGACACTTAGCATATTAGGCTTTTATTATATAGAATGTGTTCTAGCCTTGTGCTAAGCACTGTACACATGTTAAAGTAATTCTCACAACTAGCCTGATAGACCCTGAAATAGGCATTAGGTTAATCTCCACTTTTATATAAAAACTAGTATCCCTGCACACAAATCCGTGTGCCAGTAGGTCGCTGCCACCTTCCTCTAGCTCTCTGCCTACTGCCCCGCCCTCCTGTTTCTCCCCCCCAATAGCTCACTGCCCTGCACACTCTTGTGGCTCTCCACCTCCCACTTGCTTGCTGCCCTGGCTGTCGTTCTCTGATGACCATTTGCAGTTCGCTGCCCCACTCTCTTGCAGATCCATGATCCGGTCATTATGTGGTCAGTTATTATGCCTCACAGCTTAATGGATAATTAGCATATTCCTCTCTTATTATATAGGATATGAAGGCTTAGAGAAGTTAAATTCCTGCCTGATGCTACAGAACTGTCAGAACAAGAATTCAAACTGCATGATCTTTATCATTAGGCTATTACAGACTCTAACTTAGACTGAACAAAGACCAAAAACCACATTTGTACAGTTGGAAGGGATGAACAAATAGAGAATATTTCTACAGTTGTAATGAATATCTACATGATGAATGTCACAAATTGGAACACAATTTTTCCAACATTAGAAGGAACTACTTCACATCTCTGATGAAGTTTGGGAAGAGAAACCAGATGTCTGGCTTAAATCCAAACATGGAGGCTTCAGATCTCCTACTGTTGTCAGTGGAGGAGCACTGAGAGAAATAGCTGACACCATGGACAACAATGGAAAATAGCAGGGAAAGTATCTGGGACTAGGTCTCAGTCCACAGGTCAGAGAGCCCCTGAGAAGACAGACCCTGATAAGACAGAGATGCTGCTCATGCATAGTCTCCCTTGCCTTCATTCTTTTTAGGACCAATTCCAACAGAACATGATTATGGCCAGAGTGTCTGAACCAAGCAAGTTTAATCAACAGCACTATATTTTCATTAAAGGAAAAAATTATAGGCTAATATCCTAGGTCCAATAACATTTTAAGGTATCAATGAGAATTCTAGTATTTAACAAACTTGTTTCTCAATGCATTTTCACTGAGATAATTCTTGTTGTCAGATATTAAACAAACCTGATCCCTGCCCACTAAATGCTGGTAATATCTTTCAGTCACCAAGACAACCCAAAATGTCCCCTCTAACTTCTCATGTCTACTATCCATCTAACCTACTAGAATGCAAGATTCATGTAAGAAAAGATGTAGATCTACCTAGTTCACCAATACATCCCTAAGGTCTGAAATAGAATCTGGGGAGGCAAGCAGTGAGGCAGAAAGGAAAGTATATATCTTATAGCAACTTAGCACCTTAACAATTTTTTCAGCCTGGTCAATTCTGACTGCTACTGACAACTGAGTCTCCATAACCTGGTTCAACTTTTTTCAGTATTCCACAAACTATAAATAGTTGAGCATATACACATAAAGAAAATTCACAATCTTGATTACTACTTTCACTGTGTCATAAAATTAAACTATGCCACAAATGATAGAAGATAGAAACATCATACATTTCTCTTGACCTAAAAACAACAACAAAAAACACAGATTTTCTCCTGTTACAGAACTTATGTTTAGCAACTAAACTCAGCTTTTCTGTTTTAATCTTTTCTTTTTTAAAGTATATTTTATTATTTTTTTACAAGAGAAGGGAGAAGGATAGAGTTAGAAACATCGATGAGAGAGACACATTCATCAGCTGCTTCCTGCACACCTCCTACTGGGGATGTGCCCACAACCAAGGTACATGCCTTTGATCGGAATTGAACCTGGAACTTTTCAGTCTGAAGGCCGACGCTCTATCCACTGAGCTAAACCGGTTAGAGCTGTTTTAATCTTTCACTTCTTATTGAGTCAGGTGGTTATACCCTATTTGTATTCATATGTGCTCACAAATCACAGGTTTTTTGCTAAAAGTCAAAAGTGAGCTAGAATTTGGTCTTTCCTTGAGCTGCATGTCTGACCTCACAATTCAGATTGAGACTTTTCCCTGTGGGAGATTTGTTACATTTTACTGTGATTTTACAATATACTTATTGTGACTTTTAATTATCTAATAGGTGAAGAAATAACTAGTCCCACAGATTTCCCCAATGATCAATTAATTTTAAAAATATTAATCTGTCTTAGGTAATTATCCATCAACACAATAATGCATGCTTCATACATGAACTGAGGAGAAGAAACCCTTGAACAGACTTACCTCCTCAAAGCCCATTTCAAATAAACATTCAACGGCTCCTCTGACGGGCAAGAGTCTAGTAGAAAAAGTTGCGTTTCCAATCCGGATAGATCTATATTTTTCATCATTAGGGTTTCTGATTTAAAAAAAAAAAAAAAAAAAAAAAAAAAAGGAAGTCTGATTACATGCTATATGTAATAGTTAATACTTTTATTAACTATATGTAATAGTTAATACTTTTCACTTTTTTTGGCATTCCTTTTCACATTTTATACTAGCTATATTCCTTCAAGTTAGGCTAAATCCCAACTTTAAAAGAAACGGGGAGCACAGTCTGGACAAGTGCCTGATTTTGTGATTCTTTCCTCACCATACATTTCAACAACCTCACTGTTTAATTTCACAGCTGAAAATATTAATGCTGCCATAGGAAATCCATGTGATATTTTAATCCTGTGCTATTAAAGCTAGAAACCTTTATGAGTTTTTAGGTTGCTAGGAAAAAAATCCTTGTCAGCTAGCTCCAGAGAGACAGCAGAAGGCTCTGCCTATTTTGTTCTGATGAATCTCAATCATTAAGAAAGGTGTGTAATGGTCCACGAACCAGGAGATCATGGTTCAATTCTCTGTCAGGGCATATGCCTGGGTTGTGGGCTCGATCCCCAGTAGGGGGCATGCAGGAGGCAGCCAGATTCTCTCCCATCATTGATGTTTCTCTTTCTCCCTCCCCCTCTCCTTTCCTCTCTGAAATAAATAAAAATATATATATTTTTAAAAAGAATGGGGTGTGACACATAGATGGTGCTTAATAAACATTTATGAAATAAATGAATAAAAGAAACTAAGAAGCTATAAAATGGATCACAGTTCCCCAAAGACTTTACTTGACAAACATGAACCTAGGTATACTTTTAGTTACCTGATTTTCTTTCTTTCCTAAACAATGACTGGCTGTATTTACTGTAAGTTCTGCTTCAGCTTAAGATATATTTTTGTCACAGAAAATATGGTGGTAAAATGAAGATATGAATTTCTTTGACCATGATTAAGACTTTGAATAGTATACATGTGATGAGACTGGCATATGAAAAGCTTTGATTTGAGTTTGTTAAGAACCTTGATAAATCAGAAAGACTATTAAAAAAATAAAAAATTAAGGTAATCACACTATTATACTCTAAATATCTTTAGAAAATAATTTAGGATAAGCAGGTTTTACATCTGATACCAACTCTTTATAAATTGTGGTGGCTTCCATTAGGATTATATTAAGGATTCTGGTGCTATGTCAGAGATCCATAGGAAAAAGTTTTGAGGCCATCAGCAGAGGGGGTATGAAACTGGTGGTGGTGGGGATGCTAGCAACTGATTGACTGTCTTTGCCCTAACTAAGCATGCTCTCTGAATATTATTATATAAAAACACCCCAAAAGAATTTTTAATTGTGGAAGTCTTGATAAATTTCACGTTTCTTTTGCATCAAGCAATTCCATACTGCCCAATTACTGTAAATACTTTATGAATCGTTTTTAAACCTCTTTTCCTTAATTTCAAAAATTACACAAATTACAGAATATTCATAGGCAAAATCTCTTAAAGTTCTCAAAACGTCCACACAGATTGGTGCTAACCTACAAACACTTTGCAACCCATTCACGAGAAGTAAAGTAATTGAGAATATTCTGTAATTTTTATAACAATTTGATGTTGCCATGAAATTTTCATTGTATTTTATAAAAACGTTAGTTTCACAAGGTTGGAAATTCAAAAAACAATAATGGTTACTCACTACCGTTCACCTGAGAATCATAGTTGAGAACCTCAAAGAAAAACCTATATTCTATTTTATTCTTTCATTCTGTGTTTTAATAAAAGGTTTCTTAATCTAGGCATTACTGACATTTGAGGCCTTTATTTTGAGAGGTTGTCTTGGGCACAGCACGGGTTTAGCATCCTTGGCATCTATGCTACACTATATCACAAGTGTGCCTCTCTTTCTTACCATGTAAACAAAAAACATTAAACTGAAAAATAATCTCCATTATCAAAGCTAGTTACAGATAAATTATACATCCTTCCATGATTTTCAACACTTTCAACAGGATGTAATAAACACATCAATACCTCCAGGATGATATATTCTACTGCTGCAAAACTGCTTGAGCTATTTCAGTCTACCTTTTCTCAATAGCTTCCAGATTTCTCATGATCAATGTCCTTCACTGGGCTTCATTTTCTATTTTTTCTTTCCACTTTCACCACTGTTCTGATATAGCTTATTTTTATACATGTTTCAAACTAACTGTTGATATAAAGCTTCTCAGCTACAGGCTTTGTATAGTTTACATTTTTCCTCTTTAGTTTCCAGTGAGCAATTTTCTATCTGTATAACATGGATGGACTTATCATATCATTTATCTGTTTTTCCCACTAAAAGCAAATTGCAAACAACAACAAAAAAATTACAGTATAATGTCCAGCTACCCAAATCACATCTTCCTCTTTTTAAATGTTGAGTAGACCAACCATGGTTTTGAGCCTAGACTAATGCCAAAAGTCCCCGGAAGCACTCAAAGGCTGAGAGAACTTGGTTATATGGACATCACCAGACCTCATATCCATCAAATTCCATTTCCCCCCTTGAACTATATATTATTGAGTTCAGAGAGGAAGGGAGAGGGAGAGAGAGACAGAAACATCAACGATGAGAGAGAATCACTGATCAGCTGCCTCCTGCGTGCCCCATACTGGGGATCAAGCCAGCAACCCAGGCATGTGCCCTTCACCAGAATTGAACCCAGGACCTTTCAGTCTGCAGGCTGACACTCTATCCACTGAGCCAAACCAGCTAGGGCTTGTCTACTATTCTTGACCTCATTACTAGTCTCCTAATCCTGTAGTGTCTAAAGTATCCCTAAGAATCATCTTTATTTTTGTTTGATCTTCTTCCATTAACTTAATTTCCTCTGCAGACTTTTCTCAGATTTCTTTCTTTTTTTTTAAATCTCTGTTGACCACTGACTATCTCTGCAAGTTGTAATATTTATTTTGCTTGTTATCAACTATTTTGCATCTTTACGAGTTTTTTTAGGGGTGGGTGTTGTAGGATGATGACGGTAAATGAATGGGGTCCTGAAAGGGAGCAAAATTTCTGGTACCTCACTCAACCACAACTTTGAACATATTTTGATGTTTTCCAAGTTGTCTCACCCCCAATATCTACCAAATTGTTTAATTTATGGGGGGAAAGGGTCTTTGTTTTTACTATTGCAATGGCAGGGAAGTCATGCTTTTCTCCTCACATATAAAAGGCTAATATGCTAAGTGTCCAACAGTCTGGCTAATGATGTCACATAGCAACGTCTGGCTTCCTCTCCCTAGCAACTAGCCTTCTTGGAGTTTCTTCAGTCCAGGAACACAACTTGCTTTATAGCCAGGTGGAAACATTTCACACTTGAAATGTCTGTGAAGCATTTCACACAAATGTCTGTGAAGCATTTTCCCGTGCCTCATCTCATTTGATCCTCACATAAGTCCTGCAGTAGGGAGATAGAAGACTCGGTGGAATCCTATTTTCATTAGCCAGAAAACAGATTTAGAAAGCTTAGAAACGTGACCCGACTGAAAAGTAGAAATGGCGGACCTTGGAAATGACTTCAGGTTTTCTCACTGTGCAGAATATAGTCAAACACTGCTGCAGTTAAATATTTTACCCTTTGTTCTCCCTGTATGATCTAAAATAATAATCTGCTTTGTGTTGATATTTACTGCTGTGTTGCTCACAATTACCTAAAAGATAAATTAGGGTGTTTCACTAGGCTGGAAATAGCTTAGCTAAGTCAGAAAGCAGGTCTAATTAAGCAAGTTTATTCTATATATATAAAAGGCTAAGTTTACTCATGCATGCACAGTACATATAAAGATCTTGCTGGCACCAACCGCCCGCGTGTTTCCATCTGTCATTATTAATCATTAATTTGGTTGATACTTCTATTATAGAGAAAGGGCGAATAGCAATATTAAAATGTCTTTTTTTTTTTTTTCTAATTCATTTCCTTTCAATGTGCATGAATTTGTGTACTGAACCACTAAGAAATGTTAACAATAGGCTTCACACTGAAGTAAGCATAACTAAGGAAAAAAGAAAAAATGTTTTTCTCTATTTCTTTCTTTTTAAAAAAAATATATTTTATTGATTTTTTACAGAGAGGAAGGGAGAGAGATAGAGATCTAGAAATGTCGATGAGAGAGAAACATCGACCAGCTGCCTCTTGCACACTCCCTACTGGGGATGTGCCTGCAACCAATGTACATGCCCTTGACCGGAATCGAACCTGGGACCTTTCAGTCCACAGACCGACGCTCTACCACTGAGCCAAACTGGCTTCGGCTGTTTTTCTCTATTTCAGAAACACTGAGAATTAAATATATCTGGTCATTTACCAGCCCTTTTCCTCTTTGAAATGCAAAATACCAGGAAGGGTTCACATAAATAGAAACTTAGTCATTACTAATCACAAAAGTTGCTTTGTAGGTCACTTAAACAGCATGATCACAAACCTTACATATTCCCCACCACATAAGATGCCAACAAACTTTCCAATCCTCATTTAACTACCTTCTCTCAAGGTGTTGAGAGTAACCTAGATTACAAATCTGAGGTTATTTTGATGTCTCCTCCCATTGCCAGTTCATGCAATCATCCAAAATTGGCCATCCTTACTTATAATTCTTCTCTCTGCATTCTATCCATGTTTACCCTTATGATTACTGCAATAGCGTCCTCAAAACTCCTTCATATGCTCCTCTTTCAGTTTAGAAACTAATCACTTTGTCTTGTTTATCATGCCAAATACAAGTTCTCTGCTGCTCCATCAATTGGACCCATCTTATCTCTTATCTCAAAACTGTTCTGTGTTAGGTCCCTCTGCTGTCTCCTCACATAAACATGTGAGAAGCATTGTCATGGAAATTTTTCTCTAGATTTTAGGCTGTGGCTATTTTCCATAACTTGTCTTTCTCCCAAACGTATTTATTTTATTTGAAAGAAAAAAACCACTTCCCATCCTTGTTTCTCAATCATATAGGTGCTTTCCTAAGCAATAACTATGTAAAGTTTGATAAGGAAATTAGTGGAAAATCTAAATTTTTAAAAAGAACAAATTATCTTAGAAAACCATGTGGAATGCCAGTGAAACTATAATGCTTTTTTAAAAAGTAGGTATCACTGAACACAGATCATCTTTATCTATAAGTTAGTGAAGTGAAAAAAAGTAAAAGGTTCAAATCCATGGCCTATTGTGCTTGCAAATTAGCATGATTCTATTCTGCAATTTCATTAGCTTTGTGACTCAGCTGGGAAATAGGAAAAACACCATCCAAAACAGAAATTTAAAACTTAGCCAAAAATATTATTTTCACTTGTGTATAGTGACAAGTATCGTGAAAACAAAACAAAAAATTCTTCTAATGAAATTTTCATTTCAGCTCTCATTCTATAAAATACTATATCAGACCCTGGGGTAGGAGCAAGGGATATCAAGGTAATGCTTACACAATGCCTTATCCCTCACGTTAATAGGTTTCCTTCCCCAAACAGCAACAAGAACCGAAAACCTTGGTGTTCTCAACCCTCAAATAAGTTAGATGAGCAAATCTGTAAGGTAGTGTGGCTAGAAATACAGAATACATCTGAAACTTTCTAAAGAGGTTAGCAGGAAATAATTTGTATATAGCTTGGCTGGTGTGGCTCAGTGGTTGAGCATTGACCTTTGGACCTGGTTCATGGTTTGGTCATGGTTCGGTACTTGGTCAGGTCACATTCCTGGGTTGTAGGGCTCAGACCCCAGTAGGGGGCTGCAGGAGGCAGTTGGGGAATGATTCTCATCATTGATGTTTCTGTCTCTCCCTCTTCTTTCCTCTCTGAAATCAATAAAACCATATGTAAAACAAATAAATAAATAAAAATAAAGAGGTTAGCAGGTCACTGGACTTGAAAGATAAAGAATAGTTCCCACCCCTCCACACCCATACCTGAAATAGTTTAAATTCTAAGAATATGAGGGCAGACACTCATACTATTACTTAAGACCAACGAAAATGGGTAGTTTTTCATGCCATCACCTGTTATACTAGTTCCAAACTCCTAATTCCCTTTTCAGATAGACACTTTTTAAGGTCAGAAACACAAGCCAGTGAAAAGGCCGTAACATGAACTGACAGCACTGCCAGTGTCTTCTGTGAGTCTGGTAAACATTCATAATGATGATTATGATGCCAAGACATTTGCATGCAAAGGATTTCCCTCCTCAAAGCTACCTTAACCTTAGAATTTTGGGGTTTCATCGCACTGAAAGCGGAAGTAAATCCTCATCACAGGGCCACTCCCCTTTTCCGAATAGAGGCGTTTAAACAATAGTTTGGTGGCTTCCCACAGGGGAGGTCCCAGCTGATGGGGCTCCGGAGAAGTCCACCTATGAGTTCATTCATGCGGAGTCCCCTGGCATCCTGGCGCTCTGAAGAGCTGTTAGACCCCTTGGGGTGAAGAGGAGTTGAGAAAGGGGTCACAGAGGAGGGGAAGGTGATCCCCACATAGGTGGCTATTGTGTAGCTGTGCACGGTGCACATGCTGCAGCCCATGTCCCATGTGGCACACAGTTAGGGCTCACTATGTATTTCCTTTCTTTTACTTTTGAGTCATTAGTGTTACCTATAGAACCACTATTGTTAACTGCCACGGGTTAAAACGCTGCACTTGTAACTGATGGCACAGGACCTCTATAAACCTGAAATGAACAGGGATTTCGTTTTAGACTTCATGCCAAGATACCCACCACTTAGAAGATCAGGTGCTCCAGGGGCCGAGGGGGGCACTGAGAACCTAGCTAACCAATCCTGACCTGATAAATGAGGCAACACCCGGAGGCCCCTGGTTCCTGGCGCTCCTCTAAGCCAGTGCCCTCTCCCTCCCCTGCACACCAGGTCCCTGCTGAGGACACAGCATCTGATCCAAGAGCTACTGATGCCAAATGAGTAATCAAACTTGCCTCCCTGTTCCCCCAATCTGCAAGACTCCTTTGGAGACCTGGAGCTGGGCTTTTTGCTCACAGAGGAGAATGAAACAAGTTACTCTTATCCAGAGGTGATGATCTTCGCAAACTGGTATTGAAAGAGTCATTGTGAAAGTGGAACCCAGATGCTAACATGAAAATGGAAACTTTAAAATAACGAGGCGAATCATGGTTCACTCAACAAAAGTGGGCAAGAAAAACACACACACACACACACACACACACACACACAAAAAAAAAAATCCCACACACACCATAGAGGAGTTTTAAAAACCCCAGTAATTCAGTATTGTGCGCTTAATATCAATAGAATCACAAAATGTTAGGAGGAAAACGTTTTGCCAGGACTAGCTTGTGATAAGCATCTGGAAATGGAAGGAATCCGGCTGGGTGGGAATGCAGGCAGTGGGAATGTTAGCTTTCTGTCCTGTCATGTGAAACACATCGGGTCCGAGGCAGGTGTCTGGGGGTCCCCCTTCCCCACTCCGTCGCCCTCCCTGCCTGCGGGCCCTCCAGCTCACCCCGAGCACCCCGACTTCATGCCAAGTTCCAAGTGCAAAGAAACTTCCCTCCCCGGGCGGGGGTGGGGCCTGGCGGGATCTCCACGGCCCGGCCCCTCGGGCTGCGCCCCGGACCCGGGCCAGACCCCCGCCCCCTGGGCCTCCCGTCCTCCCGGCCGGGGCGGGCGCCCCCACCCCCAGGCCCAGCGGGCGCCGCGCCCCTCCCGCCCCCGCGGCCCCTAGGAGGCCCCGCCGCCGCGGCCACACCTGAGGATGTTGTCCGCGTAGGTGAGCAGCAGCTTGGAGGCCTCCAGGAAGGTCTCCGGGGGGTTCTGGCAGAGCTCGGCCACGGCCGGGGACGCGGAGGCCGCGGAGCTGCCCAGCGCCGCCGCCGCCATGCTTGAGCGCCCGGCGTCACCGCCCCCTGCGCGCCGCCGCGGCCGCACTGAGCACGCGCCGAGCCGCGCCGAGCGCGGCCGCCCCGGCCCCCTGCGGCGGGGAGGGGGGCTGCTGGCGGGAGCTGGGGGCGCGGGGCCTGATGGGAGGGGCGGAGGACTCCCCTGGATCGGGAGGGCGAGGGAGAGGGCCTGATGGGAAGAGAGGGGAGAGGAGGGGTCCCCTGGAGGGAAGGGAGAGGAGGGCCTGATGGGAGGGGCGGAGGACTCCCCTGGATCCGGAGGGGGAGAGGGAGGGCCTGATGGGAGGAGTGGGGAGAGGAGGGGTCCCTTGGAGGGGGGGCGAGGACCACCGATGGAAAGGGCGGGGAGAGGGGGGGAGGTCCGCCTGGAGAGGGAGGGCGAGAGCCTGATAGGAGGGGTGGGGGGGTCGCCTGAAGGGGGAGGGGAAGGGCCTCAAGGGAAAGGTGGGGGGTCGCCTGGAAAGGGGGGGGGGCGAGAGCCAATGGAAAAGGCGGGGAGAGGGGGATCTTCTGGAGGGGGAGGGCGAGGGCCCGATGGGAAGGGCGAGTATTGGTCTGGAGAGGGGCCTGATCTTTGCGGGGGAAGCCGAGGCCTGGTGGGAGGGTGGCGGATCGGTGGGCAAAGCGGGGGCTGTTCGGTAGAGACCGGGGGTTCCGCCAAGAGGGGCGGGTCTTGATCGGGAGGGGCAGCGGATGGGGCTTGGCTGGGAGGGAGACCAGGGGATCTCGGGTTGGGAGGGATGGGTTTGGGGCGCCGAGTCTCGAGGGGCGGGGTGCTTGGCTTGGTGGAGTGGGGGATGTTCCCATTGGGCCCCGGGTTTTGACCAGGAGGGCAGGGGCCTGACTGTGGCCCAGAAAGGGTGCTAAATCACAACAAGGGTGCTTGCTGGTCGGTCATTGCCGAAAGGTGAGGAACCGGGACTTGGGAGGACTGACAGCGTGCCAGGTGGTGCTCAACTTAAATAGATCCAACCCGGAAGTGGGGGAACGCCCTGTACTTCCAACCACCGCTGTCCCCCCAATAAAACAGTCTTACAGCTTCCTTCTCAAAGATTGCCCGGCCTTCCTGGACAGCTGCGGTGAGACCCCAGGGGAACAAACATTCAAAAGCAACCCAGTAGCTTTAAAACTCTTTCTGGTATAGCAGTTATTTCTAGAATTATTATAGATCAATGTTTGAAATGTCTTACCTAAGTCCCAGTGCAAATAATATGATGGCTTTTTAAACAAGTGCTTTTCAGACCTCAGGTCGCAATATAGTGTTTTTGTAGGCTCAATTTAGCTCTGGTGTGACCAGCAAAAAACACAATAGAATAGAAATGGGGAGAGGAAAGACAATAAAAATACACATCCCACATAGGAAAGGTATTATTTTGTGACTTCGTTTTTTGCAGGTTGGTCATGTGATCTGTAGCCATTATTTCTTTCAGAAGATGAATCCTAACCTCTATAATCCATTCTCTCTCTGCCTTGCTCATGTTCTTAAAAATGTTTTTCCTTCTTTGCAGAAATTCCTCTCCTAACCTCAACAAATATTTGTCTTGACCTTAGGTTTTTAAGAGCAGCTACTTGCCTAAGTAACTTCTTTAAATGTTTTTAATACTTATCTTTTGTTTGCTTTTAAAATTTCAAAATTTCTTCCAGTATCTATGAGCAAGGCCCAGGTTATGCCATCTATTTCAATTAACCCTTCACCTGCCAGATATTTGTAAAGAAGTTTTTAATATGTGGTTTGGACCAGCTTCCAAAAATAGTGTGTTTAACTAGTAGTATCTTGCTAGCTGCTATAACTAAAATTTTCAGTGATTTAACACAAGAGAAATGTCTTGCTCACATAACTGTTTAATAATACACATGTTATTAGTCTGGTGGTGGGGTGGGGAAGCAGCTTTCTCCCATATAATGTTTCAGGGACCCAGGCTCTTTCCATCCCATAAATTGGAGGTCAACAAGTATTTTTTTGTAAAGGGCCAGATAGTCAATGTTTAAGGCTTTGTGGCCATAGTCTCTGTTTCAACTATGTCACTCTATCTTTGCAGTTGTAGTTCCCAGAGACCAGTGTTTTTCAACCTTTTTTGGGCAAAGGCACACTTGTTTCATGAAAAAAATCACGAGGCACACCACCATTAGAAAATGTTAAAAAATTTAACTCTGTGCCTACATTGACTATATATAAAGTAATTCTCTTGAATAGGAATCAAATAAACACAAAGAAAGTATTTTATAATTACTTTATTATGAAATATTAAGTAAACAAAATAGTGAAAAATTATAAAATTCTTGTCTTGTCTGCACCTACGGCACACCAGGCAATGTGCCTCGGAACAGCGGTTGAAAAACGCTGCCATAGACATTGCTTTAAAATGTATGGGCTTGGCTGTTTCCAATGAAACTCTATTTTATACAAACAGGTAGCTTGCCGGATTTGACCTGTTGTTTGCTAAATGCAGAGACTTCTGCATTTAGTTAATAGGGGGGGGGGGCAGAAAAAAGGCCTACCTGCTTAACCTCATGGGCTCAGAAATGACACACAGCTTTTGTCTAGCCTGTTGTTGGCAAAAATGAAGCTCCATCTAGATAAAAGGAGGGCAGGCTGGGAAATGTAGTCCCTGTCTGGGACAGGTACTGCCCAGCACTCAATAATAAAGATGGAAGTTTGAGGGACTGGGTTATAACTAGCTGTTTCTACCACAAATTATATTCCTCTTAATTTTTCTTAAGAGAAGTTGTATAATAATTGCATAAGGTTATTAAATACTATATAATATTTAGGATTTTTTTTTTAAAGGAAGACACTTTAAAAAAAAAAAATCTTAGGAGGAAACCCAGTATATACAAAACACCAAAGTGGTGTGCTCTGGAATTGAAGGAGTGGGGTGTGTGTGTATGTGTGTGTGTGTCTGTGTGTATGTGTGTTGTATATGAGGGACAGAATGCCATCATGGCTGTACAGTACTTTTGTGGGGAACATGCAACCGCAGTGTGAAAAACAATGCCATGGACTTAATACAGTGATAATAACATACAGTCCACAAAATCATAAAAATGATAATTTCAAGGGTAATTATGTAATTTATTGTTTATTTTAAATCACCTCAAATTTGAAACCTTCAAATTACTCTTTACCAATACTTCTGTTAAAATTCTTGAGTAATTACAGTCTCCCTTGGACACCACCATTTAGAAAGGTATTAAGGTAATTTATTACAAAGTTCTTGGACTCATTCTTTTTCCCTGTCTGCTTCTTCCACTTAAGTCAAGTGGAAAATACCTTGATATTTTTAGTTTCCTTTAGAACTAAAATCGAAAATTTGAAGCTACCCTTAATCTCTTTATACCCACCATTGCTTCAAACAACTAAAGGATGTTCTAATATTAATTCAGCTTTGATCTTCCATTCTTTTACTTGGTTTTCTTTTCCTCAGAAATAATGAATTTCCCCCCGGATTCTAGCTTTAAAGCACCATCTTTAGAATTGACACATGGTGGCACTATTCTTAAATGGAATAGAAAAGAAAGAAAGAAAGAAAGAAAACACCCCAAAACCCACACCATTACTTTCCCCCCCATGATTGGTTTTGTCATAAAAAAGAAAATGCTGAACTCAATAAAGACCATCAGCAAGAGAAGAGTTGAAGCATTTGAAGAACTGGCATGTACGAAGTGGCTTTGTTCAAGACAAAAAGGAGTAACAGAGACCCTGGTGAAGGGAGTAAGTTCATGGCATCTTTCCTAGAGAAATTTAGATTCAATAACTGAGTGCAGTACAAATTAGCCCCGAACTGCCAGTCTGTCATCTCTGACTTTCAGGCTGTAATCCAGAATTTTCAGCAAGACACCTGAGACGTTTTGATTGGCCCCTCATTTACTTCTCCTTTACTGTACTGTTGTTTTGGCCCATATCCCAAATCCCGTATTGGCCAAATTGAACTACTAGTAGTTTGTGGCAGATAACCATGTCTCCATGCCTTGGTTCTACTCCACCTATCAGGATGCTGTTTCCCACACAATTTACTAGTCAAACATTTACTCGTTTTCAAGATGCAGCTCAAGGATGACTTTTTTGAAGCCTTTCCTGAACTTGGGAGGTAGCATTGATGCACCTGTCCCCTTTGTGTTATTATAATAATTCCATTCTTCTATGATAGCACCTGTTTCAGTCGTTTACACACATGCTTCTATGGCTGTCTCCCTTTTGACTATCAACTTCTCGAAAGTAAGAACAAAGTACGAAGATGAGAAAAGAAAAGTTAAAGTAAACCCAAAGATAGTGAGATCAGTTTTGCTGGATGGAAATCTTATTTAATAGATAATGGGACCTATATCTGGAAAGACAGTTTGAATTAAGATTACAAAATGTTTAAGTAAATCTAAGAAATCTGAACCCGGAGACCATGGTAAGTGGAGCACTTTTGAAGATTTTGATGCAAGAAAACACCTTGGTGTTATATAGTGAGGAATATAATAAACTTTCCACCCTTATCCAAACAAAAGGAAAGGAGATCAGAGGTAGAATTAAAAATGAAATGACATTTTGTGGTTTTACTTTGTGTGTGTGTGTGTGTGTGTGTGTTTTACTCCCTCCCCCCAATGATATTGATTTGTCACTTTTTATCCAAGATGATTTTGTGATATTATAAAAATAAATAAAAGCACATTAAAACTGATTCATATAACTTTGGCTTTAAAGAAAATATTGAAGGTCTTTTCACAATGACTTTAAAATATACTATAATGAAAAGAGAGGAAGTTTGGGTACTTATCATCATCAAGTTTTAAGTTATTTTATAACTACTCTTAAAGTAACTGTGTTGTCATTGAATAAAGTGACTAGTAAGTGACTGAAGGGGCACTGGATCAAGTATGACTTAAGGCCATCCTGGGTTTCAGTGAACAATTCTCTAGTTGGAAGCAATCACTTTGAGAGACATTGCCTAACCCTGGCTGGGTGACTCAGTTAGTTGGAACATGGTCCCATTCACTAAATGGTTTCGGGTTTGATTCCAGGCCAGGGCATATACCTAGGTTTTGGGTTCAATCCCTGGTTTGGGCACGTATGTGGGGCAATCAATCGATATTTCTCTCTAAAACCAATAAAACCATATCCTTAAGTGAGGATTATAAAAAGAAACAGCCCAGAAAAAAAAAAAAAAAAAAAGCAAGATTGTTGGGAGGTTCAGATGCAGATTATATAGTCAATCCTTTATCTAAAGAGGTTTGTGAGAGCATGTGAGCAATAGAGATGGTTATTTAAATGCTACTTTGATGATTTCTTCCCTTTTAAAATATTTACAAATTATATTTTCTATTCACAGATTCATAGCCAGCTCTGAGCAAATAAAGATATTGCATTTTTCAGACACTTAGAAATAAACTTATACATTCTTCTGTTGCCTTTGTTTTTTTTTTTTTGTTTGTTTTTTTTGGCAGATATTGGGTGTGATATTTTGAGCACTGCTCTAGATCCAGCAACAATTTTCCCCCAAATGTAAAAATAACTGCATTATCACAACTGCATGGTTTATTGTGGAAAACATAGTAAAAAAGGCTCAACAAAAATAAAAGTAGGGGAAATAGTATCACAATCATTGTACACCCTTGTATATCTTTAAAAAAAAAAAAAAACTGGGTACACTTTTTTTTTTTTGTAACTTGTATCTCCTAACATAGTTTTAGTATCTTTCTGTGTTAATATTCATTTATAAAATTATTTTAAATAGCTGCACAGCACTTAAGATGTACCAACAAAATACACAACCCATTTCCTAGTACTGGGCATTTTGGTTAGTTTTACTTCCCTATTATAAGTAACTCTGGGAGTCACATTAATACTTTTAAGGCTACAGTAATTTCCTTTTTCTTTAGGATCCCAGTAGAGTAGGGTGGTGTTCCTTCTCCAACAGGGGATTATGTGAGCATTATCATTACAAAGGTAACAGAGAAAATCCCGTTGTGAATCACGTTAGAGGCGAGTTCTAGATTTACTGTGAATCCCTGAGCTTGCAGGAGAGGAGATCCCGCAAGGGGACCCTCCCCCGGCGCCTCCCGCACGCAGTCTGACCTCCGCCAAGGTGACGGGGGGAAGGACGCCCACCGAGCGGACTCGGACAAAGGCCTGCACCTTCACGCGCATGCGCGGGCTTACGTGAACGCGCGTGCGCGGATTTACGTGAACGCGCGTGCGCACGCGCACATAGACGCCCAGGACGTAGGCTGTGCAAGTCGCCTGAAGTCTAGTGGAAGGTATTGGCTGCTGGGTTCTCCTGTTATTTCGCCCACCCCCAACCAAATCGGGTCGGGATCGGATCGTGAGAGGGGAGTCTAATTCTTTCTCCCTCTCCTGCTTTCCTCGGGTGTGTGCGGTGCTTGGGACGCGGTGCGGAGGATTGGGTACACCCCTTGACTCCCCGCCCATGGCCTTCGCGGTCCCAGAAACTCTGGTTACTATCTCCACGTTTTGAAGATCAATAAAGTCCACTTATTCCCACCTCAAAAGAAGAGGCCCTGAAGTGTGTTTGGTGCCCCTGACACCAGAAATGCTATTTAGAATAAGGCTGGGTAATCTTGAAAAAAAGTATGCTTCCTCCAGCCCTTATCAGGCTCAGGGTATCTTTATGTTTTTCAGTGTATGATTCTACTTAAGAGGATTGAATGAATCATCACTTCACCTCTTTGTCTTGTAATCTCTGGGGATACTTATAGACCAAAAAGAAAGTTAAGTCAAAACAGGTGGTCTGGTGATAGGTATAAATGAAAATGATGTAGCCCTGGCCAGCTTGTCTCAGTGGGTAAAGCGTCAGCTGGTGGACTGAAGGGTCTCAGGGTCCCAGGTTCATTCCGGCCAAGGGCACATGCCTGGGTTGTGAGCTCGTATCCCCAGTAGGGGGCGTGCAGGAGGCAGACGATCAATGATTCTCATCATTGATGTTTCTCCTCCGTTCCTCTCTGAAATTTTAAAGAACTATATCGATATTTAACAATTTTTAAAAAGTTAAAATGATGTAATATTATTTCCCTGTGCTCATTAACAGCTCACACCAAGCACCTGAAAGAACACCGTGGATATTGTTTCTTTGGCCTTTAAGCTATTGAAACAATAGTACCTCCTGGGCTTGTTCGGCTCTGTTACTGGAATGTGTTTCTGATCATCAGAATCTCAACCATGTTTTCAAACTGCTTGCAGAATATCATAAAAATTACAGATGCTCACCTTCTACATGCAGGATTATGCTATCGATTAATAAGAAATAAAAGGAGGCTTTTTGGAACTGTGCCAACATCCAGATTGCACAGGCGGGTTGTCATCACTGGCATTGGTTTAGTGACTCCTCTTGGTGTTGGAACTCAACTGGTGTGGGACCGGCTGATCCGAGGAGAGAGTGGGATTATTTCACTGGCTGGTGAGGAATATAAGAGTATCCCTTGCAGTGTTGCTGCTTTTGTACCAAGAGGTTGTGATGAAGGTCAGTTCAATGAACAAAATTTTGTTTCCAAGTCAGATATCAAGTCCATGTCTTCCCCCACCATCATGGCCATTGGGGCCGCAGAGTTAGCCCTGAAAGACTCTGGCTGGCATCCTCAGTCAGAAGCTGATCAAGTGGCTACGGGTGTTGCAATTGGCATGGGAATGGTTCCTCTGGAAGTTGTTTCTGAAACCGCTTTGATGTTTCAGACAAAAGGTTACAATAAAGTCAGCCCATTCTTTGTCCCTAAGATTCTGGTCAACATGGCAGCAGGCCAGGTCAGCATTCGATATAAACTCAAGGGCCCTAATCATGCAGTATCTACGGCCTGTACCACAGGAGCTCATGCTGTGGGAGACTCTTTTAGATTTATAGCCCATGGTGATGCTGATGTGATGGTGGCTGGAGGTACAGATTCCTGCATTAGCCCTTTATCTCTTGCTGGGTTTGCCAGAGCCCGTGCTCTGAGCACAAACCCTGATCCTAAGTTGGCATGTCGACCATTTCATCCAAAGAGAGATGGTTTTGTCATGGGAGAAGGTGCAGCTGTGCTGGTGCTGGAAGAACATGAGCATGCTGTTCAAAGAGGAGCCCGGATCTATGCAGAAATTTTGGGCTATGGACTCTCAGGTGATGCTGGTCACATTACTGCCCCCGACTCCGAAGGAGAAGGTGCCTTAAGGTAAGGACTGTTTTTTTTTCCCTCCTTTTTATTTAAAATATGTATTCAAATAAGACATTTTATTGGAGTGTTAAGTGAGGGGAAATTGTACTGTCTGGCCTTAGTGTATGGTATCTCTGTTGTTTCATTTTTAGACTAAACAAAGTGTTTTTTGCTTTAATATGTTTCAAGTATTTGAAAATATTTGAAAATCCTTACAAAAATTGGAATCAATGTGTTGTTTTTTTCCTCAAGGGAAAAAAGTAATTCAGATAAATGGAAATATATTTTGCTAGCGATTATATAATTGATAGGCTTATATGTTTATCTCTCGGTGATGAATCAGTCCTAGGTACTGGGGGTGACTCATTATTTCTACGCAGATGGCATGCTAACTCACCTGGTAATCTAACATGGCATTCTGTTATTAGACAGAAAGGATTATTTTCATTCAGTGTACTTGGGTATTTCTTTCATTTAAGCCATATAGATAATGAACCGCATGTTAAAATTAAACTTAGTTCTGATAAATTTCTTGTATTATTTTACTAGATGTATGGTTGCTGCTGTAAAGAATGCAAATGTACAGCCCGAAGAGATATCCTATGTCAATGCACATGCTACTTCCACGCCACTAGGAGACGCTGCTGAAAACAAAGCTATCAAGCATCTTTTCAAAGACCACGCTCATGCCCTCGCCATCTCCTCAACGAAGGGAGCCACGGGACATCTGCTGGGAGCTGCAGGGGCGGTTGAGGCAGCGTTTACTGCTCTGGCTTGTTATTACCGACAACTACCACCTACTTTAAACCTGGATTATACAGAACCAGAATTTGATCTCAATTATGTTCCACTGAAGGCACAGGAATGGAAAACTGAGAAAAGACGTATTGGACTCACCAATTCCTTTGGTTTTGGTGGTACTAATGCAACACTTTGCATTGCTGGCATGTAGGACAGACAAATCATTTGTGATTAAACATTGATTTTTAATGTTATAAACAAACTTTATGAAGTGGAGAAATACTATGTTTCTATAAATGCATATACAATATATACTTTTATATCTGTGTCAGTGTTTCTCAGTTTTGCCAATACTGATATTTGAGGCTGGATAATTCTTTGTTGGGGAGAGGGGAGTTGTCCTTTACATTGTAGGATGCTATTACAATGTATCCACCCCAGTTGTGACAACCAAAGATGTCTCTAGACATTGCCAAATGTGTCCAGAGAGGCAAAACAATCCCCTATTACTTTATTTAGATCAAACAGCTCTTCATGATATTTCACTTGCTCTTGTCTCTTTCCTAAACATTTGGTGAGTAGCTGCTCTATGCTAGGTAAGGTTGCTGCTCGCTACAACTCCAGACACACCATTTCCATGTAATATATAGGAACCTATACTAATAAAAGGGTAATATACTAATTAGACCAGGTGACTGGACATCTTCTGGATGCCTGACTTCCTTCTGGACAGTTGAGGGGTGACCAGACCAGCAGGCGGGCAATTGGGGGGTGACCAGGCAGGCCTGCAGGGGGTTAGTAGTGGGGTGACCAGGCAGGCTGGCAGGGGGGCAGTTGTGGGGTGATCAGGTAGGCAGGCAAGTGAGTGGTTAGGAGCCAGTAGTCCCAGATTTTGAGATGGTTGTCCGATTACTGGTTATTCCTCCCTGATTGGAGAGCATGCAGGCCAAGCTGAGGAACCCCCTCTCCCCCATGTACAAATTTTGTGTACTGGGCCTCTAGTACATATATAATGAAATTTGTATGATTGATCAACATTCTTTGAATATAGCAGTCAGCTAGCAATGATCTATTTACTCTTTACCTATGTAGCTCCCTTCATATTATCTACACTAAAATCCTGAAAGAAGAAAGTGAAATTGGTTTGGCATTTCTTATTTTTGTATTGATGGCGGTACCTAGTGATTAATGGATATAAGAGTTCTTAGGAAGTAGAACAGAACTTGGTGATATAAGCCATGCCACCTTATTCCACCTGCAGCTATAATAGGAAATTTTTGTGTTTACTTCCAACATTTCACCCTAAGTGCTGGTGGTACATTCTACTTTTCCACCTTGAGGTTTTCTCTAAAGCCAACAGATCTCATTCATCTCCATTGGCTGGAGGTGTTGGGATGGGAAAGGGTGAAAATTCCCTAGAGGATCAGCCAGCTTCTGAAGGATAAGGGTTGGTGGATAAATGTCTCAAATCTCAGTTGCAACTTCTCAGCTCTGCCCTGGTAGTGCAAAGGCAGCCACAGGCCCTATGCAAATGAATGGGTGTGCCAGGATTTTGCTTGCAGGGAGGGGAGGAGCAGATTTGGCCAATGGGCTGTAGTTTGAAAACTGTTCTAACTCCAAGGAAGCACATTAAAAAATTTAGCTAACTAATTTTCTGTGTCAGTGGGGTATCCAGAAACCTTGCCATGTAAGACTGGAAAACTGGATTTCAGTACTAGAATAAATATCTATATAACAAAGAGCTACTATGCTAATTAGACCAATTAGCAGAACAACCGTCTGAATGACCTGGAAGAGGCTGAGCCTGCAAGGGCTGGCCAAGGCTGTGAGGGCTGGCTGAGGTAGCCAGAGAGGCAAGGGCCGAGCCCCTTGCACGAATTTCGTGCACTGGGCCTATAGTAATTATAACAACAATCCTTAATGTTTGTATTGTACCTACATTCCAGGCATTGTTGCAAGTACATTTCTTATTATCATTTCATTTCTCACAACAACTGTAATTTAGTAATAATGGTATCCAATTTTATGGATAGGGTATTTGAAATTTAATGACAATAAAAAGCTAGTCCTAAGTTACACAGTCAAACAGTGGCAAACAGACTCAAGAGTGTCCTCTGGTTCCAGAGAGTAGGCTCTTAACCTCCTAAACATGCCAGCTACTCAAGAGTAAGGGTTGAGGCTCCCTACCAAGGGAGATCCTCTGGGGAGGAGCAGAACTAACTCATTTCTGAGTTGGGAGAAGGAATGCATCTCCTTTCACCCCTCCTTTTGTTTGAAAAAGAATAAAGATGTAACTTGTTTATGCAGGTACTGACATATTATATTATAATGTATAAAGTCTGATAACCAAACCCCAACTTGAAAATCAAAATGATCCTTCTCTAAGTATAAATAATGTACTCTTTCCAGGCTTACTATCCGTACTTTTTTGTAATTTAAAAAAATTCATCATTCTATCTTAAAGAAAGGACCTATTAATTTATAGGTAAAAACACTGATGGTATATTTTTCATTTATCAGCAGATGGTATATGATACATGCTCATTTTAAACAATTAAGGCAGTGCAGAAGAATGTAAGTCACCTATTCTCCTCTCCCCTTACACTGGCTAATAACATTTTATAACCTCAAAGTAACTGAAATGTGTATTGCCATTTTGATCTGTCCTAACTTTAGCAACTAACATGAAGATTTCCTTTATTGTGTAACTGGTTAATTACACCCAGACAAACCCTATTCAAGATGGCCTGGTGGTAAATAACCCACCTGAAGATCTCCTTGTTTTCCAGAGTGATTTGGTGGAAAGAATGGGAGATTTGGACTCAATAGACCTCGATTTAAGTCACACTCATCGGGCCTCAGTTTTCTCACATGTAAATGAAGTCAGTAGCACTACTTATGGAAAAAATGGTTTTCAGCCTCAAGGTTGATCAACACCCTAAGTGTAATTCTTTGTATAGAGTGGCTATTAAGAGATGAGTGTGGTCTTTTCCATATTAATAAGTTATCTAGGAGCTTGGTTGCTAAATCTGGAAAAACTTGATCAGTTTAGGATTTTATTGTTTTTATAACTCTATTGATGTATTATGACTATTATTAATATTAATATTGTGTCATCCTTGTAACCTGTTATTAAGTGGTAAAAAGCTATGTCAAGGTAAAAGCATTAGACTTTAGAAATTTCCCCTAAAATAAGTGGTGTGAAGCATAGAAACATTAACAAAGAAGCTTATGAAATGAAAGAGATGAAAGGTTAGAAAGCTGCCTCTCTTGGCTAACTCAGGCCCAACCCTTCCCAGCAGCAGGGACTGGGGGGGTGGATGGGGTGAAATGACCTCTCAAGGTTCCTTGTAGCCTGTGGTATTTTTTTAAGTCTATTTAAAGATTGCAATAATACTGCTGATGTAAAATCCTTTGTACACAGTGATGGTTGAAAATACCGGCTCCTGACCCAAATCTCTGCCTGCCTGGTTATAATTATATGCTTGAGATTAACAGGACTCAAATGCTCATGTTTTATACAAGCCATTGGGTCTTTTTTTCTCCTCAAGAATTTTTTTTAAAACTGTATTTTAGACTGAAGCAAGAGGAAGAAGGTTGATTTAAAAATGCATTCAGATACAGAAGGATTTAGATTATTTTAATAACTAAGCTTAGTTATCATATTGCAGTTCAGAAAGATGAATGAATAATAAGGTAGAATGCTAAGATCCATGAGGTAATCCCTGAGATAGGACATCACTGGAGCAGCATATTAACTAGAAAAGTCATTCTTAGCAGAGAACAGATAATTCCCCAAATACATAAGCATCTGGTGTATAATAAGTAGCTTGTATAGTATTTTTTCTTTCTTTTTCCCCCTCAATCTTTATTGTTGAGATTATTACTGATTCCCCTCTTTTTTCCTCCCATAGTTCCCTTCCACTCAGTTCCCACCCCATCCTACGCCCTTGTCACCCTATTGTCTGTGTCCATAGGTAATACAAACATTCATATAAGATCTTTTGTATATTCTCTTCCTGCACCCCCCTACACTGCCTTTCCTCTGAGAATCGTCAGTCTGTTCCATTTCCTTGTCCCTGATTCTATTCCATTAAACAGTTTATTTTGGTCATCAGTTGTTGTTTTTTTTAAATTCATTTGATTTTTAGATTCATTTATTGATAGATATTTATTTGTTGTCACTTTGTTGTTGGATAATTTTTTATCTTTACCTTTTTCTTCTTCTTCCTCTTTTTTTTAAATATATTTTTATTGATTTTGTACAGAGAGGAAGGGAGAGAGATAGAGAGTTAGAAACATCGATGAGAGAGAGAGTAATCGATCAGCTGCCTCTTGCACAGCCCCCACTGGGAATATGCCCGCAACCAAGGTACATGCCCTTGACCGGAATTGAACCCGGGACCTTTCAGTCCCCAAGCTGAGGCTCTATCCATTGAGCCAAACAGGTTTCTGCTCTTCTTCCTCTTTTTAAAGAATACCCTTCAGCATTTCATATAATACTGGTTTGGTGGTGATGAACTCCTTTAGCCTTTTCTTGTCTTTGAAGCTCTTTATCTGACCTTCAATTCCAATTGATAACTTTGATGGGTAGGTAGAGTAATCTTGGTTGTAGGTTCTTGCTATTCATCACTTTGAATATTTCTTGCCACTCCCATCTGGCCTGCATAGTTTCTGTTGAGAAATCAGCTGACAATCGAATGGGCACTCCCTTGTAAGTATCTAACTGTTTTTCTCTTGCTTCTTTTCAGATTCTCTCTTTGTCTTTTGCCCTTGGCATTTTAGTTATGATGTGTCGTGGTGTGGTCCTCTTTGGATTCCTCTTGTTTGAGGTTCTGTGTGCTTCCTGGACTTGTAAATCTATTTCTTTCATCAGGTAGGGGAAGTTTTCTGTCATTATTTCTTCAAATAGGTTTTCAATTTCTTGCTCTCTCTCTTCTTCTGGCACCCCATAATTTGGATGTTGGTACACTTGAAGTTGTCCCAGAGGCTCCTTACGCTGTCTTCATATTTTCGATTATTTTTTTCTTTTAGCTCTTCTTGTTGGGTGTTTTTTGATTCTTCATATTTCAAATCATTGACTTGATTTTTGGGATCACCTAATCTACTGTTGAATCCCTGAATATTATTCTTTATTTCAGTCAGTGTGTGCTTTATTTTTGACTGGTCCTTTTCTTTTCTTTTTCTATTTTTTTTTTTTTTTTTTTTTTTTTTTTTTTTTTTTTTTTTTACATTCTCACTAAGATTCTTGAAGGTTTCACTAAGTTCCTCAGAGGTTTCTAGAATATTCTTGAATAATCTTATAACTGTGGTGTTGAACTCTATATCCAATAGTTTGCTTTCTTCCATTTCTCTCATTTGTGATGTGTTTCTTTATCTCTGCATTTTGGCTGCTTCCCTGTGTTTGTTTCTACATATTGGGTAGCTGTTAAGTCTCCTTGAGTTGATGGAGTAGCCTTGTATAGTAAGTATTATATAAGGCCCAGTGGCTCAGCCTCCCCAATCACCTGAGGTGATCTTTTTCTGTGAACTCTCATGTATGTACATGAATAGAAATCTGTCCTTTTTCTTCATCTGTTTTTAGTTTAATTCACAGGCCCCCAATAACTGAATTCCTGCCCCAGTTTGTTGGGCTGCATTTGGGAGGCAACTGATCATGTGTCTCACATTGATGTTTCTCTCTCTCTCTGTCTTTCTCTCGCTCTCTCCTTTCCCTCTCTCCCTCCTTTCCACTCTCTCTAAAAAAAAAAAATCAAAGGAAAAATATCATCCACCGAAGATTGACAACAACATTTATAAAAACAAAACAATACCAAAATTAATCTTCACACCTAAAAAATGTGTTAATATTAAGTATCCAATTGATGTTTAAATTTTCCCAAATATCTCAGACATTTAAAAAATTGATTTATTTAAAACAGGATCCAAATGAGGTAAATACATTTGGCAGGTATAGCTCTGAAGTTCTTTTAATTTACTTTTTATTTTTTAAAATATGTTTTATTGATTTTTTTTTTTTTTTTTTTTTTTTTTTTTTTTTTTTTTTTTACAGAGAGGAAGGGAGAGGGATAGAGAGTTAGAAACATCAATAAGCTGCCTCCTGCACACCCCCTACTGGGGATGTGCCTGCAACCAAGGTACATGCCCTTGTCCTGAATCAAACCTGGGACCTTTTTGTCTGCAGGTCAATGCTTTATCCACTGAGCCAAACCAGTTAGGGCTCTGAAGTTATTTTTAATCTGAAGCAATCAGTCCTCTTTCCTTTCTTTAACTCTTGCAATTTATCTGTTAAAGAAACAAGTCATTTGTCCCATACAATTTTTCACACCTGTATTTTGCTGGCTACAAACCTATGGTGTCATTTAACGTGTTCCTCTGTCCTTTGTGTTGCCTAGAAATTGGTGGTTAAAACTGGGGAATTGACTTGATCCAAGTTCACAAGAACATGTACTCTTCAAGGGTAGTATGTACCTCCATGAGTAACACATAACAACTATTGGGTTCAATGTTAGCAGATAAGCCGATTATTATAATTTGCTAATTTTGAATAAGAATCAGCAGTGGAAGTGGTACTTCTTTGTACAGGAGAAAGGTATACACAGAACAATATTGTGGAATTATTTAAATTTATTCTTATTGATTGGGCATCACAGCAACTATAAATAGATGGTGATTAGCAGAACTTCACTGGTGCAAACCCTGGATTGCTCCTCATTTGAATCACCTTATATATCCAGGATCTACTCACTTAACCATATCTCAGATTCCTGCTACTTTGGTCCATGTTGCTGTCATCTCCTCCCTACATCACTACACTAACCTCTTCATGGGTCTCTGTGCCTTTGTACTTGCTTCTCTACACCTGTTCTCAACTCAGTAGCCAGAATAACCCTTTTAAATTCTGGCTTTTTCATCTACTACCCAAGTTATTTAAACTCTCTGAGTCCCATTATTCTTATCTGTAAGAAGTTAACAATACTTACCTTATAAGTTTTTATTTATTAAATATTTATTGGCAGCTAAAATGTATAAAGCACTGTATCTAATAGGTATTGGGGATAAGATCCTATATAATAAAAGACTAATATGCAAATAGACCGAATGGTGGAACAACCAGAACAACTGAACAACCGGTCGCTATGATGTGCACTGACCACCAGGGGGCGTGTGCAGGTGTTCGCTGTGGTGGGATGGTGGAATAGGTGAGCAGGGGCGCTAGACCAAGGCGGTATGCCGGTCCCTGTCATCAGGGTTACTGAAAATTCTTTGCTCCTGAGCGCCGTGGTCCTACCTGGTAATCACACCTGCTGCCAGCGCCAGAGTTGCTGCTCACACCCACTGCAGATGCCTGTCCTGATCACTCGGTGCCATCAGTGGGTGTGAGGGATGGTTGCTGGCCCTGATCACCCCTGAGGGCTTCTCCACCTCCTTCTGCTCCTGAGGGGTGATTGGGGCAGTAGCCACTGCTTGTACCTGCTGCTGGTGCCAACCCCAATCACTCAGTGCCATCAGCGGGTGTGAATGGGGCCAGTACCTTCAGTGAATGGGAGTGGGAGTGGCAGGAGTGGGACTGTCAGCAGACGGGCTAGGGGCCATGGTGGGAGGGGCCAGGCAGAGGAGCAGAGGATGGGGTGGATCCGCCCCTGTGCTCACCACAGCCTCACAGCCCACAGTTCCTTTCAAGGTGCAAGACTTCATGTACTGGGCCCTAGTAATATATATAAAGTGCCTGGTGCACAGTAGTTGTTCAATAGGTCAGAGCTATTATTATTGCTATTATTATATGTGCATAAGTAGACTTTTGGAATGACGGTAGTACAGATATATCAGTTAGCCTTCTAACTAACTAACTGGAGCTCCCTGCCTAGTATCTTTGTGAAGCTTTATCTGCCAGGGAAAAGGATTGTTTTCCCCCCTCTAACTGGAAGTACCATGTCTTTCTGCAACACATGTGTGACTTCTGACAATCCTGGTCAGCTGTGTCCCAGAACAAAATGAACTGTTTTCCCTGAATACCATTCTTTTTCACGATGGTTGATAGAGATTCACTAATAATTTTGATCTGGTAAAGAGTCAGTCAGTGGAAAATTAGAAATTTTAATGAAGATTCTCATTAGTTGTTCTTCACAAATAATGGGCTATAATCCAACTCAAGATTCTTAGCAAAGCAATTCCTATTTCAATTATCACAAGTAATTATTAGTGTTTATATCACTTTGTGCTACTTAAGTACTTTCAATTATTTTTTTCTTTGAAAAAAAAAAAAAAAAACAAAACCAAAAAACAAAAACCCACAATGACACTAAAGAACCAGAAAACAAACCCTTTGAGGCATCTCAGAACGTTAATTTTCATTTCACAGTTGGGGGAATGTGGGATAGTTATTGAGCAAACACCAATATACTCTGTTATCCTTACAAAAATAATGCAAATTTCTATCCTAATGGTTGCCCATGACCAGATCCTACTATTAAATAAATGTATTTATACACAAAAACATCAACATGTACAAGCATGGTTGAAAAAATGCTCTTGGATCAATGCTTCTAATGCTCAGCAAAGAAATAGACTCCCTGCATGATTTCTCTTCAGAAAAGTCATGTGTTGAATGAACCGGGTCTAAAGATGGTGATTTTGTCACTTCTCTGCTCGCTTCCTGCCTTCAAAATTCCCATTCTTCTGCCCTTGCTGGTTTTGCTCAGTAGATAGAGCATCAACCTGTGGACTAAAGGGTCCCTGGTTTGATTCCAGTCTAGGCCACATGCCTGGGTTGTGGGCTCGTTTCCCTGTATGGGGTGTATAGGAGGCAGCTGATTGATGATTCTTTCTCATCATTGATGTTTCTATCTCTCTCTCCCTCTCCCTTCCTCTCTGAAATAAAAAATATATTTTAATAAATTCCCATTCTCCTCCTTATCTTCTTCTATTCTTTTAATTTATTTGATCAATAAGTCAGTCGATGTTTGCTGTGTATCAATTACACTGTTTCTGTTGCATGCAACTGTAAGCATTTATTGTTGGCCCATGCACCCATGGGTTGTCTGGGCTGGTTAGCTCCCTGCTGAGGAGGTAGTGTTTTACCTCAGGTATGCTTAAGGCAAAGACCTTAGGGCAATAGAATAAGCTTAATGCATAAGTACATTTTAAATCTTTGCAGGTGGCCTGGCTCATTGGCTCTCCCAAAACCAAGGTGCAGGGCAGCTTCCTCCTCCCACTAGTGGGCCATAGCAAGGGTTTTGGGTGTTTTATTGGTGGGAGTTGAGAGATAATCAAGTCCTGAAGACACAAGCAGCATCTTCCTCTTTTCCTTTGCCCCATCTCTTCTCTGACTTGCCTGTTAGAGTGTAGCAATATTGGCAAGATCGGGCCACAGTAAGATAGAGTCTTAGCAAGACCATGATCCCCAAGGATGTAATACTCAAGGAGGCTATCCAGGGATTTCCTATGAATGTTAGATTTATGACTAAAACACTCTAGTAATATTCTACCCCTGTAGTTAAGCCCCTTGCAATGTGATTTTGAAGATCTTCTCATCAAGAGGTAGAATTCTGGGGAGGAAGGGCATGTATGGGAGGGGGGCAATGGTATATGTACACAGATAATAATTTAATTTAAAAAAAAGTTAGAATTCATTTCCCTGCCTCTCGAATCTGGGCTTACTGATGACTTGTTTTGGCTCATGGCATGCAGTGGACCTTATGGGATGCCAGTTTCGAGCCTAGTCATCCAGGAGCTTTCTCTCCTTGCTTACCGTCATGAGCATAAGCCCAGGCTAACTTGCTAAAAGGTGAGAAGACCATTTAGGGATGAGTTGAGACCTCTAAGTTGTCCCTGCTGAAGAAGGCACTGGTGACCAGCTCACTGCAGGACACGAAGAGGTCTCAGATCAACAAGCTGCCTGGCTGACCCATATGTGTATGAGAAATAATACATCTGTTTTGAGCCACTAAGTTTTGGATGGCTTGTTAGGCAGAAGTACTAATTTAAATACCTTGGAGCTTCTCATCTTGGTTGCTTTGTACCATAGTATCCCTTTTCCAATCCTGCATATTTTGGGGGCAGGCTAGAGGTGATAAACTATCCCCTGGTACCTTCCATATTCCCCAAACCTGCATCCTCACAGTTCTTGAGATTTTTGTGACTCTTCCCCAGTAAGCATTTATAGTGGGTAGCTATTTATTTAGAAAGAGTATAGAACACAAATTGATTTTGGAGAATGTGATTACTCAGACTATAAAAAGGAAAGCAAAGCACACAATGGCTTTGTGTTCAAGCTGTCAGATGCATTCTAATTTCTGTAACAATGGTAATTAATTTTAGCTGGATAGAAAATCCATTTTCTTTGAGGAATCAGTGAACGATAGAGAAAATTTGTCAGTAACCATTGTCTGGAATTTTAGTCTTCAGGAGGCACAATCATTTTACAATGACAGCTATTATATGGGAAAATTAACCTAAGAGAAAGCTATTAGACACTACTGTACATTTCTATGACAATGGGATTGAAGTCAGATAAAAAGGTAAGAGGCCTGATATCAAAGATCTTTTTTTTCTCCTGTTTTCCCAGCACTAAAATGTAATATAAAAAGCGGAATGTAAAGAGGTAGGTGTGGTGGCTTACAGATTAAAATTTTACATTATCAAACATATTTCAGGGCATGATCTTTGGGGATTCAGGAAAATAGCCATTTATGAAAATATCAGGGGAATGCTCTGTTTTTGCCATTAAATCTGTAAATTTTCTGTGGTTTAGTGTTTTGTTATCAATATTTTCCTGCTCATCACTGAACTCTAATGCACTCATTTTCACATTTGTGGGCATGTGCCACTACTTTATTTTTTATGGTGTACTGTGGTAGTTGAACTTTTGTACTGGTTTTAAACTAGACCACCAAAGCAATGTGGAATTTGTCACAAGTGAAATCTGTATAAAAGATGTAAGGCAATGTTTCATAGTATTTTTATGTGTACTGATGAACTTATTTATCTACTTGGAAGAAGTTTTTCAGATGTGGGGGTGTATTTACGTTGCCCCATTCACCCAACCTCATGTCCCTGACTGGAGGGCACAGATGTTATTATTCTACTAGAGGCCTGCTGCACGAAGATTTGTGCAAGAATAGGCCTTCCTTCCCCTGGTTTCCCTCCTGGCCATCCGGGAGCCTGCAAGTCCTCCTGTAGCTCCCTCCACTCTGACCCTCCTCCTCCTTCCCTTCCCCCTCATAGCAGGCATTCTGCCCCACCTGGCTGCTCCACATCTGCGTATGCAAATTAATTTGCATATACACTCTTGATTGGCTTATAGATGTCTCAGAGGTGTGATTAATTTGCATTTTTCTCTTTTATTAGTGTAGATGTGATGTTTGGGTATGTACATGCACTGAATAAATGCATCAGGCATTTTGGGGCTACAAAGGGGTTGGTCAGCTTCCAGGAAGCCTCTTTGTAGGGACAATAGGAACATGAAGGAGCCACACCTTCTTTGCCTACTGACCCTTTCTTGTAAGTTTCCCCTCTATAAAGCCTCTGCCTTAAAATATTTCATGTGTTGTTTGTGAATTCTCCCTGAGCCCTGGAGCTTGACAGGGAGTTGATCACAAAAGGACTTGACTTGCATAACAATTTGTTTTTAAATGACTCATTAAGGGGAGAAAAATAAATGTTTTTCTCTTAAGAATGTGAACACAGCGAGTTTTGTGTATTGTTCATTGTTCTCTCTCCAGCATCTAAAGCAGTACTTGACACAATAAGACCTGTTTAATGAGTGAAAGGAAATTTGAAGAGACCAAGAGATGTAGGTTAACTTACACACCAGCTGAAGAGACCCTGAATAGTTACCTCTTCCTTAGGAGAATTGAATCACATCCTTAGATTAAACAGTGAATATTTGCCATAATCATTTGGGTTGGCAACCTGCCAGTTACACAGAAGCTGTTCTTTCTTGGTCCTCAGTTGATTCTCTCATATTGGAAATAGACTTTTGAAAACACTCATACAGTAAGCCTAAAGCAGGATTCTGATTGGGCCTGCCTGTGTTCATCACATGCACATTCCTGAAGCCATTTGTTACTGGATCAGGAGGATGTTGCACTTGACGGACTCAGTGTGGGTCACATGCCCAAGCCGGGGACTGGTAGGGAGAGTTTGCTACTAGAAGAAAGGGGAGAGAAAAGTGTGCAGGCTAAGCGGGCACGAGTAGTTAACTATAGTCTACTATGATCAACAAAGTCAAGCCTATGCCTCTTATTTGAGGGGCAAATTGAGCTTTTCCTCTGCTTGTTTGAATTTAAATAGGCTAGAGTTCACCCGCACAAATGTGAGCAACTTAGAAGTCCAAATTATCCTCTGTTGTAGATTAGGCAACCGGAAAGTAAAATACCTTTGCTTTTCCTGACTCATTTGTTCTGCTTAAAGTCTATTCTATGGTATTTGCATGGTTTCATTTGGCAAAGGCATAGAAAGCACTTAGCTGTAAATGCAGCGTAATTATATGCGGTGTAAGTG
This sequence comes from Pipistrellus hanaki, assembly GCF_964339955.1. Lineage (NCBI taxonomy): Eukaryota > Metazoa > Chordata > Mammalia > Chiroptera > Vespertilionidae > Pipistrellus > Pipistrellus hanaki. The sequence continues at coordinate 44,889,591 of NC_140515.1, forward strand.
ACTGAGCCATTACCCACAGGAAGTTAGAGTAAAACCTGTTATAGGGAAACAGCCTTTGGATTTATCCTGTAATTAATCTAGATTTGCTACAACAATGTTCTAGAAAAATGTTTCTTGGCCAACTTTCAAGAAATTTAAGAAGACTAAAATTCGTATTATTTAAAATCGTTATTACATTGCATGAGAAAATGAATTCTTGGAACTGGTCAAATGAGGCTGTGAGAGTTCTCTTTGAAAGGAAGGTAATTTAGAGACACTAGTAATTTAATTGCTTCTAGTCATCAGCAGGTTTTAAATTTGTTTTTATAGCATGTATGCTTTTTACCTTGTTGATTTTGGGATTTGAGAACATGATCTGTCAACGACAATAAAAAATGTGAAGCTATCTCTAGCTTCAGCTTGTAATTAAATTACTTTTCATAGCTATTTTTTATTCTCAATGTTTCCTCATTCATTACACCATCCCTGTGAGGAAGGTCATGATAGAGGAGTGGAGAAGCAGAGATATTAAGAAGTTTTTCTCAGGTCATATAGAGAACAAGTGGCAAGTGTGGGACTGAAACATAAGTCTTCTATATTAAATAGGATGCTTTTGGCTATGTTTGACAGGCTATCTGACTAATAGTGGTTTAAACCAAAAAATACATTTAATAATCTTGCATATAAAGAAGACTGAAAGAGCAAAAACCTGTTTGGCTCAGTGGATAGAGAGTCAGCCTATGGATTGAAAGGTCCCGGGTTCTATTCTGGTCAAGGGCATGTACCTTGATTGTGGGCACATCTCCAGTAGGGGATGTGCAAGAGGCAGTTGATCGATGATTCTCTCTCATTGATGTTTCTAACTCTCTATCCCTCTCTCTTCCTCTCTGTAAAAAAATCACTAATATATATATATATATATATATATATATATATATATATATATATATATATATATATATATAAAGAAGACTGAAAGCAAGTGGTTCTAGGTTAGTTCAAGGAGCTAACCACATGTGCCCTGACAGGGAATGGAACTGGCCGGGTAATATTCTTATGTTTTTATTATGTTAAAATATTTCCTTGAATAAATTGTTAGAATTAGATATAGTAGATTTTACCAATGGCCTCCTCAGTCCTAATTGTTGTTCTGTGCTCTGTAACATGTAACTTTTCAGCACTGTCCCACTGTGGGCGGAATGTAATGTCTCACCCCCTGTACACTAAGATGATTTGTTTCAGTCAATGGGATGTGAGAAATGTTGTACAAGTAGAATCTTGAAAAATGTTTTTCCATTTGAGCTTCCGATCATTGTTCTGGGAATGGAATTTCTAGCTAGCCTGCTTGTTCTGGAAGGACAATGAAAGCAGAAAAGCCCAGGTAAGCTTGGACAATTTGGCTCAGTGGTTGAGCGATGATCCATGAGCCAGGAAGTTACCATTTGCAGTGTGTGGTGTGCAGGAGGTAGCCAATCATCATTGATGTTCCCCCCCCCCCCTCTCTCTCTCCCCCTTCCTTTCTCAGAAATCAATACAAACATATTTTTTAAAAAATGAACACCGAAACTGGTTTGGATCAGTGGATAGAGCGTCAACCTGTGGACTGAAAGGCTCCAGGTTCGATTCTGGTCAAGAGCATGTACCTTGGTTGCAGGCATATTCCCAGTAGGGGGTGTGTAGGAGGCAGCTGATTGATGTTTCTAACTCTCTATCTCTTTAAAAAAAAATCAATAAAATACATATTAAAAAAATAAAATAAAAAAAGGTACTACCCAGTTAAGTTGATTTAATACAGCTCTGATAAATCAGAGCTGCCCAACCCGTAGACACTTGAATGATGCCAGCAAGATCAGCAGAACCCCACAGCCAACCCATGGACATGTGAACAATTAATGCTTGTTTTTTGTGTGACAATGAGAACTTGTAGCTGCTGCTACCCAGCATTAACCTGTTAACTGGGGAGTTCCCTTTTTAATTACGTAACGTACAACGGGCGCATACTCTTTCACTAGGAAGTCTCAGTACGTCACACCCAGCGGACGTAATTTTATATTATTATTTTTTTATACTTAATTAAAATAAATGAAATATATATTTTTTTCGTTTATTTATATATAAAGCACAAAGGAAAATACAAAATTACAAACAAATAGAAAAGAATACCAACAAAAAAATGGAAACATCGAATTAAAAAATTATAAATTTTACAAACAATTATAAAGATTACAGCCGAAGCCAGTTTGGCTCAGCGGTAGAGCATCGGTCTGCGGACTGAAAGGTCCCAGGTTCGATTCCGGCCAAGAGCATGTATATGCGTTGCGGGCACATCCCCGGTAGGGGGTGTGCAAGAGGCAGCTGTTCGATGTTTCTCTCTCATCGATGTTTCTAACTCTCTATCTCTCTCCCTTCCACTCTGTAAGAAAATCAATAAAGTATATTTTTTAAAAAAAAAGCTTACAAAAAATATATACCGTCCTTCTCAGGGAGCAACATACCTATATTTCAAGGACGTATTCATATGTCCTACCCATTCCCGATAGTGTTTATGTTTGACGTTTTTATAGGTCCCGCTCGGTTAACAGGTTAATGTGGCAACAGAAAACTCATACATTGTGATTTAGCTATATATTTTTTAATGGTACATGTATTTATTTGGAATTTTAAAAACATTGACGTACTTTTGGGATTTTTTTTTTTTTTTACGATAATACATGCACTTTAGCTTAAGTGATAATGTACATCCATTATTTTACCTAATAGTAGACAAAATTGACCATACATCCGCTACACCCACCAGCCAATCAGGAGTGATAAGCAAATTAACCCAACAAAGATGGTGGTTAATTTACATACATACATAGGGGCAGCCAGGACACTTGTAGTGTCGCCATGGCGATGACCAAGGCATTCCATCCCACCCCTGGTTTCTCAGGGCCTCTGGGCAGTGTGGGAAGGCAGGGCTGGAGCAGAAAGAGATGGCTCTGGGGCTGGGCCAGAGTGGAAAGGTGGTGCCAGCCAGGGAAAGGAAGGCCCATTCTAGCACGAATCTTCTTGCATCGGGCTTCTAGTAGTTAGATAAAAGTAAAAATAACAAAACAAACAAATAAACAAAAACCTCCTTAGTTGTTTCTAGACATCATTCCTATCTTGACCTTTTTAATTAACTTGGCTATTTATTTTTCATATAGATGAAAATATTTTCAGAGGTAAAAAAGGAAGATGATTACTTGTTCACTTATAGAAAGAAAATGGAAAAGCTAAATTACTAAGAACAAGGGAAAATGGCCAAACTGATAAACCAAATTTATTTTTAAAGTTGGCTTATAAGATTGTTAATTTCCTTTATTTTAATCAGTCTCACCAACCCTTAGAATGCTGGGCAATTTAATTTCTGACAATAGTGAACATTATTCTATATAAATTTAAAGCCATGACAATCTGACTTCATTTTTCTATCTCTGCACCCATGGGCTCATATTAATATTTATGCTAAACTAATAGAAAGTTTTTGTCCATTCTTACTTTAGACTTTGAAATGAGATAATTAGTTCCCCTAAGTTAAGCAAGATTGAATTTCATTGCATATTCAGTCCAATTATCCTTGAAATCCACAGATAATCCCCAAATCTCATTTGAGTGATTAGTACCATGTATAAATAACAAGCCTTCCATTCAGAATTGTAATAAAGGAGTAAGATGAACCTTTTTAAAAATTTGATACAGAGAGAGAGAGAGAGAGAGAGAGAGAGAGAGAGAGAGAGAGAGAGAGAGAAAGACCTATGTGAGTGAGAAACATCAAGAGCAATATAGTGCAGTTTAAGGAAGTTGTGGTTCATTTGCCTCAGCACAAAGGAGGTCAAAGCCTTCATAGAACTAGCAACAGCAGCAGTGACTAATGTAAGAGGTGGGTTAAGAAGATTCTGAAATGTGCACAAGAAGCATCTGATTCAGGAGGTGACAAGCTGAGCCAGAGTCACTGAAGGTTCCTTCAGCTCACCTGAGACCATGAGAAGTCAAGAGGGACACAGTCAAGGCCTCTGCTCAGAACCTTGCTATAGCTCCTCATTGCCCTCATTATAAGAATCAAAGTCTCTACAATTGCCCCAAAAGACACACTGTAATCTCTTCTCCCCTCTACCTTTCTTTTTCATCTTCTCTCCTGTCACTCACTCCTTTCCCCTACACTGGTCTCCTTGCTGAGGTTCTAACATGCTCCTGACTTAGACCCATTTGCCTAGGATCTGCCTGAAGCTCCCTTTCATGATGACTGTTAGATTCTTAGAGGCTTAATTCTTTCTTCCTTAACATCTTTGTTCTCAAGCTGCTCTTCGAAAGGGGTTTAAACGGATCACCCATTAAAAATGTCACCCTCTTGCCAAAACCGGTTTGGCTCAGTGAATAGAGCGTCGGCCTGCGGACTCAAGGGTCCCAGGTTCGATTCCGGGCAAGGGCATGCACCTTGGTTGTGGGCTCATCCCCACTGGGGGTTGTGCAGGAGGCAGCTGGTCGATATATCTCTCTCATCGATGTTTCTGGCTCTCTGTCCCTCTCCCTTCCTCTCTGAAAAATCAATAAAATATACTTTAAAATAAAAAAATAAAAAAATAAAAATGTCACCCTCTTGCCTGGCCAGCTTGGCTCAGTGGTGGGCCTCAAACCTATGAACCAGGCGGTCATGCTTTGATTCCTGGGTAGGGCACATGCCAGAGTTGTGGGCTTAATCCCTAGTTGGGAGCGTGCAGGAGATAGTCATTCGATGATTCTCTCACATCATTGATGTTTCTATCTCTCTCTCCCTCTCCCTTACTCTCTGAAATCAATAAAAATACATATATTTTTTTAAAGTCACCTTCTTATACTCCTTCAGCTTCTTATCTTTCCTGTTATATATAGCATTTTATCAAATTCTTCTAATTTTCTATCAAATTTACTTCCTTAGGTTTTAATATATTCCTTAGTAGGTTTATTATTTCTTTTTCCTCTGCCATTACAGAAGGCAAGTTTCACAGGGCTGGCATCTTTGAGTGGTTAGCTGGTGAATGTATCCCAAGTACCTGAAATAGTGACCAGCATGTAGTTAGTGCTCAGAAAATGTTAATTTTGGAATAATGAAAGAGCAACACTTTCTGGTGGGAACACTGAAGTGAATTCTGCCCTTGAGAAAGGGGCTCACTGTTGTGCTTTCTTGGATCCATGTAGTTTGTAACCCACCCAGCAGGGCACCAGCTGCCTCGTCCTAATAGGAGCAAGAACAGAGATGGGCTAGAATTTGAACCATGACCTTCCTTAAGTTGAAATTCAAGCAGAGCAGTGGTGAAAACCAATCTGTTTGTTGGCCTAACAGATTTACAAATGACACACTACCGCTTGAGAGGCTTTGAAAGGAAGGCAAAATCTGTCCCAGAAAAGAAAATAATTATGATTATGATATATTTGATCATGATATATTTATATGATGCTTTCACTTGCTACATAGCATCTTAATACTATAACAGCCATTTTCTGTAGTTAGGGATTAAGATCCCCACCATAGAAAGAAATGTTTATTGATATATTTGTACTTTAAAAAAAGTTAACATTTACACAATATGAACTTATCCATTTAAAGTACACAATTCAGTGGCATTTAATATATTCACAAATGTTGTGCAACTGTGGCTTCTATCTAGTTCCAAAACATTTTGATTATCTCATAAGGAAACCCCACACTCATAAAAGGTCAATCTGCATTACTCTCCCAACAGTTCTTGACAACCACCAATCTGCTTTCTGTCTCTATAGGTTTGTTTCTGCTCAATATTTCATGTAAATGAAAGCCTAAAATATGTGAACTTTTGTGTCTGTCTTCTTTTACTTAGCATAATGTTTTTCAAGGTTCATTAGGTTGTAGCATGTTTAGTATTTCATTCCTAGTAACAATTGACTACTATTCCACTATATGATATGCCACACTTTATTTATCCAGTCATCATTTCCTGGACATTTGGGTTATTTCCACCTTTCACTCTCATGAATAGTGCTGCTGTGAACATTTGTGTACAAGTTTGTGTTTAAACACCTGGTTTCAATTCTTTTGTATATATACTTGAGAGTGGAATGTACATTCATTTTTACCCATTTATTTTTCATTTCTGGAATATATGTCCTGTAAAACACAGACTTTTATTGAGGTGGAATTAAATAGGCTAGCTAAACTGGGTATTAGATAATATTAAGAAAATTAGAATGTTGAGATGAGAAAGCAAAACTTTCAAACAAAAATATGTAAACCACAGGTTTTATATGGTTGTTACAGTTAAATTGAGAATTTGACTCCTAGGCACCTGGCAGATGTCAAAAACTTTTTTTTTCTAAGTTAGAAATGAAACCCAGAAGTGAAATGTTTACACAAGCCACAAAACTTAAAAGACAGGTTTGACTACATAAAAATGAAGAAATCCTGTACAACAAAAGTTAAAGATGACTAGGAAATGGAAGGGAACTATCTGCAACATCAGTAACAAAAGGTCAAAGTCTTGAGTATGTAAACAGAACCGACAAATCATTAAAAAATTCAACCAGTTATATTAAAGGCTAAGAGGCATTTCATCAACAGAAATAAATTTGTGGGGGAAGGGGAAAGTTCAGTAGATTGAAAAAATTTAAAAGGGCAGATAACATTCAGTATTGATGAGGAAGTGGAGAAAAGGTAAATGTAAAACAATGTGTTTTTAAAAAGTATATATTTTATGATTTTTACAGAGAGAAAGAGAGAGCTAGAAATATCGATGAAAGAGAAACATTGATCAGCTGCCTCCTGCACACCCCCTACTGGGGATGTGCCGGAAACCAAGATACATGCCCTTGACTGGAATTGAACCTGGGATCCTTTAGTCCGCAGGCTGATGCTCTATCCACTGAGCCAAACTGGTTAGGGCAAATGTAAAATAATGCTGCTGGGGAGTGTATACTGGTAAAGCTTTCTTGCAGGGCAAACTGGTAGTGAGGACACATCGATTGATGTGGAGTAATGAGTAGAACAGGGAACTCAGAAATAGACCCTCAGATTTTTGACAATGGAGCAAAGGCAATTCAATAAAGGATCATCTTTTCAACGAATGGTGCTGAACAATTGGAATAGCATATGTAAAAAAAATGAACCAGACAGCAGATGTTACACATTGTAGTAAACCCCAGAACTCTAGGGATAAAAAAGAAAGTCCTAAGGGCTACCAGTGACAAAAAACAGATTGCTTACAAAGGAAAGAGAATCAGAGTGATGTCATACCTTTCATCAGTAACACTTGATGCATGAAACAAACGTGCAGTATATTCAGAATCAACAAGAGAGTTCTGAGAACAGAGAGACATGGACACCAATGCAACTTCCATAGGCACCATTTGGCTATGATGCACCCTGCAGCCTTTAAGGCCAGGCCTGAACCTAGACAGAAAACGAGAGCTCAGCTTAAGCCTGGGGATGGAAGGACAAAAATTTGTAGGAAAGAGAAGTGAAAGCCAGGCATGTTAAAGAGGAAACGATTAGATTGGCTAAGCTAATTAAGTAATGGGAGTCTGGGTAGCTGTACGTTTCATCAGCTGTGTGTTTATTCTCTTTGCACCAATTGCGGCAGAGCAGTTTTCAGATATACTCATTTAACCCCTGTGCGGCACTGTACTTTCTATAGAGCTTCTGACAGCTGCCAGGGCTTATGTTCAAGAAAGCCTTCTGGCCAGTGTGATTGCCCAGAGCGTGACAGCTCCTTCTGCAGTAAGACATCATTTCAAAAGAAAGGCTTTTGCTAAGGCCTTGTCAGTTCATCAAAAAGTATAATGTCAGGAGATGCAACTGCATCATGTGGAAAACTTCTGATGCATTTTCTTATCTACTTACCAAATGGGGTCTTGCAATGAAAACCACCCCCTCTACCACCAGATGGAATTTTATGCGAGCACACCAAGAGACAGGCTGGGTAATCAGGGGAGTTTCAAAGCACAGCTGTCAGCTCTGCCTGACATAGGACCAGAAGAACCAAGTTTGTGAGTGAGTGCTTGCCCAACAGCAGGCCTCTCAGTTTAGCCAATTATGTAAATTGAGCTGGAAGAATGATTTGTACCAGGCATAGAGTTTCCGGTGGAAGCCCGGCTGCTGTAAAGCCCTGCCCTGGATCTAGGGCTGTTTGAAAAGTTTCTGGTTTCCTTTCCAGTTCTGATTTGATAGGATTTTCTTGACTTGTGCAGAGGCTCTCTCTTGTCAAGCAACTGTGGGCACAGAGCATGACCTTTAAATATATATATATATATATAATAATACAAAAAATATATATATAATAATACAAACACAATATGCTAAGTGTCTGACCATTTATTAGACTGTTTGACCAGTTGCTATGATGCACACTAATCACCAGGGGGCAGATGCTCTGACTGGCAGGTTAGCTTGCTGCTGGGATCCAGCCAATCAGGAGTGGGTGAGATGGGCTAGGCGGGCCCTGAAGCCCTCACGTGGTCCCTCCCTGGCCCTGATCATGTACTGGTGGGGCCCCTTGGCTTGGCCTATACCCCCTCACAATCCAGGACCAGGAGGATGTTGGAGAGCCAGTTTTGCCCAATCCCTGCAGGCCAGGCCAAGGGACCCCACTGGTGCATGAATCCATGCACTGGGCCTCTAGTGTATGTGTGTGTGTGAATATATATATTGTGTGTATATATATATATATATATATATATATATATATATATATATATATATATAAAATTAATTTCAGAGAAGAAGGGAGAGGGAAAGAGAAATATCAATGATGAGAGAATCATTGATCGGCTGCCTTGTGCATGCCCCACACTGGGGATTGAGCCCACAACGTAGGCTTGTGCCCTGACCTGGAATTGAACCGTGACCTCCTGGTTCATAGGTTAACACTCAACTGAAAAACACTGGCCGGACCAGAGTATGACCTTTTTAAAGTTTATAGCCTTCATAAAGACATAAAATTGGCAGAGACAATGGAATTTCAATCACTGTGCTATATTTTTAAGGCCAACAGGAAGAAATAATCAAGAATTGGTTAAATAACTTTTTTTATATTTTAAAATATTTTTATTGATTTTCCACAGAGAGGAAGGGAGAGGGATAGAGAGCTAGAAATGTCGATGAGAAACATCAACAAGCCGCCTCTTGCACACCCCCTACTGGGGATGTGCCTGCAACCAAGGTACATGCCCTTGACTGGTATTGAACCTGGGACCTTTCAGTCCGCAGACCGACCCTCTATCCACTGAGCCAAACCGGTTTCAGCTGGTTAAATAACTTTTAAAGCAAAGAGTCACCATGTGCATTAGTTGTTGTTTTCTGGTTCCTTGAAGCCAAATCCAATTCCAGAAAAAAAGATGATCATGAACATTCTTTTGGGACTGTGAGCAAATGTTCTATATTTGTGTACAAAAATTGTCTTGGGACCCCATGCATTGAAAAAGTTTATTTTTTATGGCAGAAGAGAAATACACATTTTGAGAATAGTATGGAACGATGTAAGAAGATCATGTTGGGCACACTTCTAGGAATGAAAGGGGAGAAGAGCAGGAAGCCACGGGGTTTTCAGACTGTGCTCAGTGCGTTCTTCTGAGAAAGTCTTTCAAGCATTTGAAGGAGGGGTTCTCTTTTACTCAGCATGCTACGGGCCCCATGCCCCCAGCCACTGCCATGCAGCATCAATCAGACAAACTCAGTTTTAGATTTTGTGCTTCTGCCCCAAGTGTCATTTGGAAAAAGAGCTACTTGCCTTAAAAAATGTGTAACACCACTTCCTCGATGGAGAATGACTTTACACCCTTAGTTCAGGGACAACATAGTTATTTACTTGCTTTTTAAAAACTTTTTATTTCCAAACATCTGTAATTTATAGTTTCCTCCTCTCTTTCCCCAGGCATGTAGCAATAAAATCCCCCTGAACTGCAGTCATATTTAACAGCTTTTCTTGGAGTCTAGAAAAGGGAAAGTAAGAGCCGAAGCCGGTTTGGCTCAGTGGTAGAGCATCGGTCTGCGGACTGAAAGGTCCCAGGTTCGATTCCAGTCAAGGGCATGTACATTGGTTGCGGGCACATCCCCCCGGTAGGGGGTGTGCAAGAGGCAGCTGGTCGATGTTTCTCTCTCATTGAGATTTCTAGCTCTCTATCCCTCTCTCTTCCTCTCTGTAAAAAATCAATAAAATATATTAAAAAAAAGATCATATGATAAACACTAAAATATTAAATAAAAAAAAAAGAAAAAAAGAAAAGAAAAGGGAAAGTAAGAAATAGCTGGGTAGGTCCAGTTATCAAACTACTACAAAATTAAGATGTTCAATTATTAATTAATATATAAACCCCAGCAGATTTCTTATATAGAAACATTGTTATTTCTTATGTAAAAACATAAGCTATTAGAAATTTATATAGAAAATATAATGAAAGAATATATTTGTTCATATTCCTATCAAAACCCGTAAAATATCCATAAAAACCTTAACAAAAAAGGTGAAAAAACCATTTGGAAGAAAACTGTAGAACTCCATTGTAGTGCTTTAAAAAAAGTCTTGAATACATAAATTAAATATTTTGTTTTCAGATAAGACTCTCAATATTCATCATGCTTTTGTCATTTAGATACACATCATAGAGCCTCTTGTAGGACAGTAAATGAGTTACAACAATGCTTTTATCAGTCGCATAGGACCTGATTGAATTTATTTCTATATATCCACTAAATACAGTTCTAAAAGTGTAATTCCTGGCTCAAAAAGATTACATATTTAAAATGTTGGCAAATAATATCAAATTGCCCTCCAAGAAATATACACACCTACAGATGTTGTTTTGTAGTGCCTTTTTCTTTATATTCCTGTTAATACTGAAAGTTACCCATCTCTTAACAATTTTTGTCTTTGTCTACCAGGCTTTCCCCAATATAATACATATATTTCTTTTAGCATACCTGCTTACACTTTAATACACTGGGTTGTCTTAAAAATGATTTGTGGGATATTGGGCCTTTTGTTACCTATTCTGCAAATAATTTCCTCTAATTTCCTAGTTGTCTTTTAACATTTTTTTTCTCCTTTTGTTGAATAGAAGTTCTTCATGTCTATGTAGTCAAACCTGTCCTTTAGATTTTAAGGCTTCTGCAAATGTTTTGCTTCTGGGTTTCATTTCTCACTTAGAAAAGCATTTGACACCTGCCAGGTGCCTGGGAGTCAAATTCTTGATCTGATTCTAGCCACCATGTGGAACATGATCAGTTTTTTACTCCAGTGGCTTCTACTCCAGCTAGGCAGACTGTGGCTTTGGCTACAAATACATCTGCCTCTCTAGATTTTGGGGTGCTATTAGTCCTGCTACCTCAGTCCTCTAATGGGTCCAAGAAAAGTAATTGATTTTCAGTTTGTTCATATTTTTTTTTTTTTTTGACTTAAGGTGGAAGTGATAACTTCAGTCATTTTACACATCGAAGCTGAAATCAGAAGCCTTTTACTGAAAATTACTTTTATTTAAGTGCCAAATAAGTTTATGTGGCTGTAATTAAGTAAAACAAGAAATCTTGCTTCTCATATAAGGGGTGCCATATAAGAAATCAGTTAAAAATTTTTTTTTACAGAGAGAGGAGAGAGGGATAGAGAGCTAGAAACGTCGATGAGAGAGAAACATCGACCAGCTGCCTCTTGCACACCCCCTACCGGGGATGTGCCAGCAACCAATGTACATGCCCCTGACTGGAATCGAACCTGGGACCTTTCAGTCCGCAGACCGACGCTCTACCACTGAGCCAAACCAGTTTCGGCAGAAATCAGTTAAAAAAAATTTTTTTAAATTGATTTTTAGAGAATGAGGAAGCGGGGGAGAGAGGGAGGGAGGGAGAGAGAGAGAGAAACATAAGTGAGAGGGAAACATGGATTGGCTGTCTCCTGCACCCCTTTTTTCATCTCCCTCCCACCAGGGATCTAGCTGGAAACCTGGGCATGTGCCCTGACCAAGAATTGATCCAGTCACCAAACCAACTGAGCCACACCGGCCAGGGCAGGAGTCAGTTTTATTTTTTTATTTTTTATTTTTTATTTTATGTTTTTTTTAAAAGCCAGTCCCTACTCTTCCAATATTCCCATTTTATTTCTTTTTATTTTTAAAAAAATATATTTTATTGATTTTGTACAGAGAGGAAGGGAGAGAGACAGAGAGTTAGAAACATCGATGAGAGAGAGTCATCCATTAGCTGCCTCTTGCACACCCCCTACTGGGGATATGCCCGCAACCAAGGTACATGCCCTTGACCGGAATCGAACCCGGGACCCTTCAGTCCCCAAGCCGACGCTTTATCCATTGAGCCAAACCGGTTTCTGCAGGAGTCAGTTTTAAATACGTAATGTCTGAAAGAACATTTAGACAGCCCAGGGAAGACAGGGAGTGGTTGCATATACAGGTTTGAGTCAGGGAAAGAGTTGGGGCTAGGGAAAAAAGTTTTTGTATCAGCATCGATGTGGTATTTAACGTCTCCGGTGGTTTCCTGTCTCCCTCCGCTCAAGACCTCACTGTATGCTGTCAGAGTCTGATCTGCCTCTTGTCCTTTCCCTGACCTCCACCTCACCCCTTCTGCCCCGTTCACAGAGCTGAAGCCACATTGACCTCTTCGCTGTTCCTTAAACAAGCAAGGGCTGCTCCTGCCTCTGCCTGTAATTTAAACATCTGCTATTTCCTCCGCCTGTATTTGTCTTCCATCACTTTCCGATGCCTCGCCTCATATTGCTTCCCTGAAATCCAGTCCCTCTGTCCTGTTACCTCATATCTGTTTCTTCCCCTGGAATGTGTCACTATCTTACTTACTCTATTTGATGTATGTTGTTTATCTCATATATTATCCCCAGAGATTGTAAGCTCCATTTGATTCTTTGTATATCCAGATTCAATGTTCACATTATAGAAGTAAAAAGAAACAGGTGAAAATAAGTTTAATAATACACTCTGTTGAACTCATTATATCCAAAGCGTTATCATTTCAACATGTAATGACCATAAAAATTATTCTTGAGGTAATTTACACTCTTTTCTATGTGTGAAGGCTTCAAAGTCTGGGGTGCATTTTACACCAACAGCACATTTAATTCGCATGAGCCACATTCAACAGTCACCTCTGACTGGAGACTACCGTCCTGGACAGTGCTAGGTGGCGTGCTATGTTAGCATCGGGACATTTTTCTTAGAAGTGGGACATTATTGAAGGGTTTTAGGTAGCGTTTAGGAATGACATGATCAGTTTTACGTTAACACAAATGGTAGCAGAGTAGAGAATGAATTGGGGGAGGGAGCGAGAGTATATGCAGGGAATTTGGTTTAGGAGACTCTGAGAAATATGGGCTGAGAGTCAGACATAACTGCCTGGGTGAAGGTATTGGCAGTGGGGAAAGACAGAAAATTATAAGGACACAGTTAGCCAATAAATTCTACAGGCCTGATGATAATAATAATAGGATTCAAGTAGGCAGGCTGACTTTATAAGTCAGATAATATTTTAGTTATAATAAATTTTTTTGTCCTCTGTCAGGCAAAGAACAAGTTTGATTGAAACACTGTTTTGAAGTGTTTCCCTTTATTTTCAGGTATTGCTTGTGATTTTTGTGGGGCTGTGAGACTATGTAGATCCTGAGTTTTTAGTGGATAAATCTGAATGGCCACATGATGGTGCCAAAAGCTTGGTAGTTTATATGACTTTTCAGAACTGTTGCAAATTCCTTCTCTGACAGAAATGTTGCCACCATGGCTAAGTTATTTTATTGTAACAAAGAAATTTATTGAACATAAATGAAAAAATGATTGTGCTTTTAAAGTAATGATTTATTTCTAATCCTGTTCTTATGTCAACAGGCAGACCATAGTTCTCATTATATTATACTTGTAGAATTAGAGTTTTCTAATCTTAGTGTGGCACATTCTCAGAATGGTGCAGAAGAGAAATTCAGTCCTATATTTATTTACTTAAGAATGAAACCAGTAGGATCTGTATATAATCACTTTCCCATTCCTTTGGCATTTCTCTGTAGTACTTTGGAAGATATATCAAACTTCAGGAAGAGGTTAATTATAAAGCTAGTGAATCCAGATGCCTTGATACAATATTTGCAGTGATTAGTTAGAAGTTCTGTATTTTATACATAGTAGATTCTTAATATTTGCTGAAACAGTGACTGCAAGTGTGAATTAATGAAAACCCAAACCTATTGGCCAAAGAGTGTCACTTTTTCCAAATTAAGTAGCCAGTTTTGGTTGAATACAAAGCATGGCATATAGAAATTTATAAATATTAGAGATATAATTTTTAGCACGCATTGGAGATCCAAGAAGGGGTCCTTTACTCATTCAACAAACATTCTTTGAGTGTCTGCTATGGGCGTGGGGCCATGATTTTCTGATTAGCACGTGACCCTTAATGCCATTAAACAATGACCTGGGAATGTAAATGCCCCCAGCACTCAACCAAGGAGCACCAAGTGTAAAACCTCAAGTTCTGTCAAGGTCTAGAAACCTAAGTGCACTGCATCCTAAGAAGCCTTCACCATGTGCTGGTTCCACAAAGTGCCATAAAACACCAGAACCTAGAATCACCAGTGCCATTGAAGTGTTATCAAGTGCCACAAAGGACCATGATACTGCTAATGCCACCGACACCTAAAAGTATCTTGGAGCTATTTTAGCTTCTAGTCCAGAGGTCAGCCAGTTGTGGTTTGCAGACCTACCACCTGCTTTGGTAAACAAAGTTTTATTAAAATACAACCACACCTACTCACTTACATATCATCTACGGCTGCTTTTGTGCTATAATGGCAGAGAAGTAGTTGCAACAGAGACCTTCGGACTGAAAAGTCTAAAATCTTTACTGTTTGACACATGTCATTCATTCCTAGAACTAGATTTGCCTTTAATACTTTAAATCAAAGCTGCTATTATGTGCAAGAACACATAGAAACACACTCTGTCAATGAGTAAGCATACAGAAAACCATCTTGGAGGAGTGATTAAGCACTGGGGAAAGCTGCCAAGAAAGTTTTTAGAGTCTATCTTTTGCATTACATTCAGAATGAGATTAGAGAATATAGGCAAAGATGATAGATTTCATCAAAGTTCTCATGATTGCTATTGACTCTATAGTTTTGACCCCTCTTAAGGATATTGATTTTGTAAAAGAGGAAACGAAGAGGAGGAAGTAATACATATTTTCATATGTGAATTCTTCTTGGATATTAAGTCTCAGTTTCAGGAGTAATGATTTCATTAACCTTGAAATATCAGAGTGTGGATAAAAGATTATGAATATAAATGAACTCATGTTGACATCTACTTTAAATAGCAATCGAAATGCTGTCAGAAGGGAAAGGGCTATTGTGGCAAGTTTGGTGACAAGGTTGAGATGAGGGCCTGAAGCCCAATATTATGTCATATAACACTCATTTGTTACTTGCTTAATTTGAAAATATATGGAGAAAATAAGTGTCCACTCTGGGTTTGTGTAGCAGGTTAGAGATGGACCAATATGGCCCTCAGATCCATTAGGAACAGATTGGCTGACATCTCGGATGCCCCTGAGAGTGAGCAACAAATCAAAACCATTTTCGTATTCAAAGGCCCAGGAGATCCTTGGGTGCCATCAAAGAGAAACAAGAAAAACATGAATTAGTATCTAGAGCACTATTTCCCAATTGTGTGGCATTGGGCAAGACACTTAAATCTGAACCTCTGTTCTTTGTAAATAAACTGAAGCTCAGCATATCATCATTACCATCTTCATTGCCATCATTCTTATCAATATTCTTATTATCATGGCCTCTTCACTAGTGTTTTGAAATTGCTTATTATAGGACACCTTTACATAGATTATTCCTTTTAATCTCTAGAGAAAGCATAGATTATTTGCTTTTTTTGGCTGATGAGAACACTGAAACTTAAAGGAGAAGTGACTTTCCCAAGTTCGCACAGGAGCCATTGGCGGAGCTGGATTGCTCTGTGGCCCATTTTTTAAAACTCTGTGCTAATGAAAACTCAGCTTTGGTATATCCATGCATTACTGGTAGCTTTGGTATAACCTTTTTGAAAGAAAAATTTAAATCATATTAATACTCAAATAATGTTCATATTAATACTCAAATAAAAAAATTCTTTTTATCTGGTTATTTCACTTCTGGAAATACCATAAGTAAATATTATTATAAAATTAAAGTGAATAGGACAGTCAATACAGCATTATTTGTCATGGTAAATAATTGGTAACTTCATGTCAAATAAATGAGGAAAGATTAAATGAATAATGACATACAGAATCTTAAATATTCTTCAGGAGGTTTATTTGGTAAAACAGTATAATGCAGAGATCTGTTATGCGAAAAACTGAAATATACCTTTTTATCCACATTACGATGCCAATTCAGTAAAATTTTGCATGCAAATGAAAAAAAGTCAGAGGAATAGAAAGCAAATGTCAAATATTCTTTTCCTGAGGTGGATATTTTGGGTGGATTTTCCTTCTGTTATTGTCATTATCATCTGTACAAAATGTATATTGCATTTTCAAATTTGTTCATTTTTTGGGTACAGATTATAAAAAAATACTTCATAGTATCATTGTGAAGATAAAACAAGAGAATATAAGTAAATGGAAGAATCTTAATAAATTGTGAAACAGTTATTCAATTGTTACTGTTAAAATACTAGACCTGTCTGGCTGGAAGAAGAGCTTTTGCATTCCAAGGACAACAGGTTTGGCTGCTCCTGCTATCTATCTTCATGATCTAGGCCAGCATTGGGCAAACTCTGGCCCACAGGCCACATCCTGCCTCTCTGCCTGTTTTTCTATGATGTGGGAGCTAAGCATGCTCTTCACATTTTTAAGTGGCTCAAAAAAAAAAAAAATTCAAAGAAGGAAATTATTTCATGACATAAAAATTATATGAAATTCAACTTTCCATGTCCATAAATAAAGATTTATTGGAACACAGTAGCATATATTTATTTATATGCTGTCTGTGGCTGCTTTTCTCCCACAACAGTGGTGTTGACTTGTCGCCATAGAAACCATATGGCCCACAAAACTTAAAATATTTACTCTCTGGACTTTTACCAGAATTTTTTCAATCCCTGATCCAGGTCAGCTTCAATTCTCCAGATCCTGTCCTTGCCTCCTGAGAATTTTATTTCATGGATTTTTCTTAATTGCCCTTAAATAGTTAGTAATACTAAATTTTCTTAATATTTAGGCTTGAAAAATGTTTTCAAAACATTAGACATGGGGCCATTGAGTGGCCGTGACACTGAACAGGGTTTCATGGTGATGTTTGCTAACCTGAAAGTACAGGTTCTGGTAGCCACTCAGTGGCAAGTACAAGACCCACGTCAGGCATCAGAAGATCCAGTCTTTTTTCTGCTCAGTGTTTGACTCACCTCTCCCTTGTTCCCTCATCCTATATAATAAAAGGCTAATATGCAAATCAATCAAATAGCAAACTGACCAGTCGCTATGATGTGCACTGACCACCAGGGGGAAGACGCTCAACACAGGAGGAGCACCGCTCAGCCAGAAGCTAGGCTCATGGCTGGTGAGCGCAGCAGCGGTGATGGGAGCTTCTCCTGCCTCTGTGGCAGTGCTAAGGATGTCTGATTACCACTAAGCTATCAGTCGGATATCACCTGAGGGTTCCTAGACTGTCAGAGGGCACAGGCTGGGATGAGGGGACCCCCCTCCTCCCCCGAGTACATGTATTTTGTGCACTGGACCTCTAGTCTGTAATAATGAGGCCGACTGAATAATTCTTGAAGCCCTTTCCGGCTCTGCACTTCTTCAGTGACTTGTGCCGTTTTAATAGTTGGTGGTTCTTCATGGCCATCATGAGCGTTTCTGCTTCTTTTATAATCTTCCTGGCTCTGGGACAAGTTTAAGTCCAGGAATCAAAACATGAATATCTCCCAGGCCCAGACAGGTCAAGAACCCACCTGAGGCGGTAAAGAAACTGTGTTAAGCGCAATAGCAAGCTGTGGAGTGCTGGCCCTGGCTGATGGGAGCAGTGACAATCAGACTCCAGCTATGTGTCACCAGAGTTTTCATATTTTTAAGAGATAATAGAAAATATGCATTTTTGTGTGAAATCTAATGTGTGAATGCAGGCAATAAACTACAAAAATAAAAAGAACGATAGCTCCTGCACTCCCCAATCTCTGAGTACAGAATGGCATCTTGGTTGCCATTTAAAAAAAACCTCTTGCCTCTGCACATAGGAATTTTTTTTTTAAATTAAGGTATTATATGTGTACATATCTTACCATTGCTCCCCCCACGTAGGAAATTTTTTATACCTTCCCACTAAGGGTGGTCAGCAAAGTTTCTCCAGTAACCCTTGTCGATCAGAAAACCCTTCCTTTATATAAATAGAATCTCAAGACACAGTCTACATCAAGCACTCCACGAGACAGCGAATTTCTGCATATTCAACTTCTGAAATTTAATAAAAAATACCTTTATATTTTTTCTACCTTTGAGAACAGATAGTAATTTGAAGCTTATTGATGTGGTGGAGGGATAATTATAAATATGCCATTTATCTCTCAGCTCCTCTGAAACTGAAGATTTTGATAGTAATACGCTATATATTTATACAGCTCCACATCCCATGTGTCAAATGTTTCTCTTCTTTGGATATGAGATATAGAAGGAAAAAATGTCAAAATGATCTTACTGGAGAAACAACTGACTGCAGAAACTGATTATTGTTTATTTTCATGTGGGAATACTGCAAAAGGAATAATGTGAACATGCTTTTGAAATGAGAAAGAAAGAGCAAGGTGAGCAGATTTGAGCCAAGGGGTCAGGGCCTTTGCCCATATCGATGTCACATCAGTAATGAAGAGTTCTCCTTGGACAGAAGTCTCTTTACTTGAGTAGAGTGGCGCATAGCAGTAAGTTCTATTTAAAACCGAGTTGCCTGGAGGAACATGGCTTGTTTATAATAATGTTTCTAATGCAAAGTCCCCACTGTTTCAGCTCTGAGTATGGCATCTCAGTTTGGAGATCCTAAAGAGAGCCCCACCTTGTGGTTAGAAGAAGAAACAGCTCCTCTGGAGGGTGAGTGGTTTGCTTCCTATTCCTTAACAGACTGAGATGAAAGGGATGCTTCCTTGATTTTAAAAGTACATCATTTCCCCGCCCCCTGGAATTTGATGATTATATCCAGCATCTGTTTTGTTTTCCATATGTCTTCCCATATGTCCTTGGCAAACAATTCCCTCACCTGGGATGTTCTTGCTGGTCATTTCTTACTCTCAGATGACTACAGGTAATCAAAGACTGAACTGAATTGAGCTCAGGGAGTGTTTGCTTTTAACAAATGAAAGCCTCTTCATGAAGTAAATGCCTTCAAGACTCCAGGGTGTATTTTGTCCACTTTGGCATGCAGTGGGAGAAATATCTGAGAAGGAGAAAAGAGCAGGAAGAGAAGGCCAGAGTTGCTTATACCTAGCTGGCTAATACCATGACTGTAGGAAATTGAGAATAAGGTACATTTTTATCCTATCTAAAAAAGAGACACATGCAAATAGACCATACCTCTGCTACACCCACCAGCCACACCCACCAGCCAATCTCAAGTGAGTATGCAAATTAACCCAATAAATATGGTGGTGGCCATGGGGCTGGAGCAAGCAGGAGGCTTGGGTTTCCCCAGTGATGGAAGAAGCCAAGCTTCCTGCCCTCTCTGGCCAGCCCTGGCCTCTGCTCAAGGCTACAAAGTTTCAATTATAGAAGATAAATAAAACCCAACAGAAATGGCTGCTGCCACAGAGCAAGCATAAGGCTTGGCTCCACTCCAGGCTACAAAGTTAGGGGCAATCAGGAAGGCAGGCAGGTGGGCAGTTGGGAGCCAACAGTCCTGGATTGGAGAGGGTGCAGGCTGGGTTGAGAGACACACCCTTTCTCCCATGCATGAATTTTGTGCACCGGGCCTCTAGTTAATATTAAATACACAGTCTATTTTGTTTTGTTTCTTTTGATTATTGCAATATACAATAGTTTCTCTCTCACCAATCACACTCTTCTTAGCAGATACCCGCCCCCTCTGCCCACAGCACTCTCAGAGTTATCCAAACATGGTCATGACAGTAAGTACTATTAAAAAGGAAAATCAAGTCATTCTGGCATTAGCATTTCCAAACCAAAACTATTACTAAAGAAAATAAATGTCTTTAATATGAGCCTAGACATTTTACACAGTAATCCCTTGGTTTTGATGAGATGGCTTTTGGTTTGGATTTATATTTTATCCTTGTTATTGTATGTATTATGCTGTTATTATTTGTATTTTTGCTTTTGAAGATTCTGAATAGTACCTTAATTATTTTGGTAGAAACTCATCATCAAAAGTAAATTGCTCTTTTTAGAAATGTGCTGTTGTGTTTTGTTGTGTTTGAATTATCCTTCACATGGTCAAGATAGAGAGAATGCCTTCCTTAAGGAAGAAATTGCATTTTAATTTTAAAATAATTGTTTTCTGGTTATAAAAATGCAACTTAATTTATTATGGACACTGAAAAATAGAGAACAAAATATACAAAATAAACAAAATAAAAATCTTCTCTACCTCTACTACCCCAAAAAAGCCACTATTAAGATTTTGGTATATATCTGATGAATATTTTAAAATGTATCTATAAATTATAAATATATGTATATTATACAGCTCCACATCCCTTGTGTCAAATGTTTCTCTTTTGTAATTTATAGATAAAAGTTATATATTATGTTGTACATAATATATATGTATATATTTGTGTATGTAAAATTATATAGAGGACTATAGATAGTCTCATAATTTTCCCTTTTCACTTAATTTTTCAGAATATTACCATTCTGTTATAACATACTTTCTAGTGGTTGCAAAGAATTTTAACACTTGGATGGATCAACTTTCTTTCAGCAATTGCTATTTTTGGACATTAGGTTGTTTTAGATACTTTTTATTTTTATATAAACACATTATTTTTTATTGTGTTTTTGCCTTAAAATACATTCCTGAAAGTGCAAGTGCAAAATACATTTCTAAAAGTGCAAATACTGGGTTAGAATTTTTTTATGCTGTTGACCAATTATGGTACAGAAAATGGATAACATTCTATTCACTCACTTGCAATATTTAAGAAAACAAATTTCACAATATATTTCACAAACCTGGTCATTAAAAAAAGAGAGAGAAGACTTGTAGTTGGATAGACAGCCAAGTTACTCATAAGGATGGGCATTTTTTCATATATTTATATACCAAAGGCACTTATTTTGTTGTCCTTTGCCCCTTTTTATTGAGGCATTTAATTTTTTTTTACTGTAAATTTTTTCTTATGAGTTCTTTGTAGGAATAATAACTGTCATATATATTACAAACAAGATTTCTAGTTTAACTTTATTATTTGCTGATAAGTAGGTTTTAATTTTTCCATAGTGTGATATATCATTTTTTCCTTCTTTGTATTTAGGTTTGATTATTTTCATTTAATCTGAGACCAAAGTATTTCTCTTGGAAATTTTAGGCCCCAGGACAGCTTTTTGGGGGTACAAATGTAGTGGGCAACTTGCGTTTACCTATTTTGGTATCATACTCTGGCTTCAAACAGGTTATTGTTTCATTTTCAGGCTTTTATGTAGTATTAAAAAATTCTGTACCCCATGATACCTTAGTAAGGTATTTTAATGCTCTCTAATGACTTTTCTAAGAAGTTTCAAAACTGTGGTGGAGAGAACCTATACTTTGGGGTCAAGTACACATACCTGAACTGGAATCCCAATTTTTCTACTTACTAATTAGTAATTTACATTATCTTTAGTCACAGTTTCTTTATCTGAAAAATGAGCTTGATAATACTTGCCTCATGAGGTGCCTATGACATATTAGGCTGTTTTTTTCTTTTTTCTTTTCCTGCCTTTTCTCTTTCTTTCCTTCTGCCTTTCTTCTCCCCTCCCTTCCCCTCCTCTCCCCTCCCCAAATTTAGATAATTCGAATTTCCAATCTTTCCCTTATACTCACTGATGTCCATATGTTCTCATTTTATTTCTAAAATGTATATGTATACTCCAAAGATCTTGGTTTACCTGCAAATATGAGTTTTTTTTTTTTTTTTTTTTTTTTTTTTTTTTTTTTTTTAGCGTTTACACTTTACATAATTTGTAAAAGTTTTACATTCTGAAACTATCATACCATTATTGTTTTTCTCTAGTCCACATAAATGGAGTTGTATCAGAGCCACTTTCTGGAGCATTTTCTCAACAACCAAATGTCTCCCTAACTGCTCTTTACCCACAAAGATGGGCCCAACATCTTGTTTGTGCTACATGATCCCTGACCTCTGGGTCATCGCTGATGGCACTAGAGTCAACCAGATAATGTCTCCTGGAGCTAAAGTACAGGGAACTAAGGGATTTTAGCTTTCTCTGATCTGGCCCTTCAGATGGAAGAGAATTGGCCAGCACACACAGTTGTGTGGCCTGAGAAACATCAAAATGGGAATGTGTGTGTGTGTGTGTGTGTGTGTGTGTGTGTGTGTGAGAGAGAGAGAGAGAGAGAGAGAGAGAGAGAGAGAGAGAGAGAGAAGCTGAGTGGGAGGACTTTGAGGTTCTGGTCTCAGTCCCTTCTAGAGACCAGATTGCATTTTTGCACTTGGAGTTTGTGAGTTATCACTTCATCATTATGACACATTCTCATTTGTCTTAATCTAGCTTTAATGAGCTTCCCTCACATGCAGCTAAAGAGACCTTTATCATTCTCCTGTAGCTCAGATATCTTCTATTTGGTAAGCCTTTATTGAAGTCTTCTATTAGCTCTTTATATTTTGATTCCAGAAAGTACTCTCAAAGGGAATCTATCTTTCTCCCACTCCCTACAAACTGCTCTCTCTATTTACAATGATTTTCTAAAACAAATAAAGCTGTTTGTACACAAGAAAGAACATGTCCAACTTGGGTTTGCCTCCCATCCTGTTAGTATCCAGTTGAACGGAACTATTTCTATACCTATTTTATAAAAGAGTGTGGGAAGGGAGGCAGCGGAGCTTGAATTAAATTTGGTTCTCTTTGTGCGGATCTTTGTTCACATTTCCTAGGCCCTCGCTTTGCACACTTTTCTTAATCATAGAACTTGTCTGATGACTGCCAAGTCCATCTTCTATTCTTGGAGAAGCATCAGGCCCCTTTTGAAGCATCCCATGATTTTCCCCTCTGATCTCAGCTTTTAAATGAATGGACTTTTGACTCAGTCGGGGGGCATTTGGATTTCTTCTCCCAGAGTTTTAAAATGGTAACTCAGAAATGATAGTTCATAGTTGCAATTGGGTGTTAAACCTGTATGGTCATGTTACATATTTCACAGGCTAAGAGACCAGAGAAAAAGGCTACCAATGCTATCATTACCTTAAGAGTTTATTAAAGAAAACCTACAAATGAGGTATACTTTAGCTGTAGCGAGATGCCAAATATTGAGAGGCTGGCACTAAGAATTATATAGGACAGGGCAGGAGATATGGGTTCTGGGGTGTCATGTGCCCCAGATAAGGGGAAGCCTTCTATCATGCTTGTCTGGGGCAGGGCAATAGACTATTCCAGAAACCAGCACAAAGCATGCTGTGAGGGAAGGGTGGATCACATAATTTGGGAGGGTATTTCTGTGAAGCAATCTGTTCTGCCCTGGGTCTAGCTGGATCTAGCATGGGGGTCTGACAGTGGTTACATCAGGGAACAGCCTTTCCTCCACAGTCATATCAAGCTGGAGCTCTGCAGCTGGGACAGCTGTGGTCTGCCAGCATCTTGAAGCTAGGGATGCCTATGTGCAGAGAGAGAATATTAAAAAGGACTGCTCAGAGAGAATCAGAGAGATGAGTTATGCTGTATAATAAGGAATTTGTTCGGTCTTTGTCCTAGGTTCTGGCACATTGCTTTAAAAACTCTTGGGATTTCCTAAGGGATAAATGTATCTTTGTTATTCATGAGTGCCTTAGGTCACATCTGAGTTTATAGCCTTCTCTAACTCATGTTTGTTCATTTTCTTATGTGATTTGCATTTTTCAAAATTCTGAACTTAACTTTAGCTGTTGTTGCCAGTGTCTGAGTGCAGTGTGTATAGGAAGTATCCCTTCAAAGTGACTTTGTTTGTTTCTGTCAGTCCCTGAAGTCTTTCGTGCAGACCAGTTTTCTTATGTTAATTTCTTTGCTTGAAATGCCTGCCCCATGAAAGAATTCTAACCTAATTCATGGTATTGATTATTTATTGCTACATAACAAGCTGTCCCAACACAGGCTAAAACAACAATTTATTATTGTGTCTCATATATTACTAGAAGCCTGGAGCACGAATTTGTGCACAGGTGGGGTCTGGTGGCCGGCCTTGATCGGGGTGAGGGGGGCAATCAGGGGCGGGGCCGGCTCAGGGGAGGGGCCACGGGTGGTTGGTGGGATGGCCCCACCCCCTGGTTGAACTCTGGTTGAACTCCCGGTCAAGGGGACAATTTGCATATTACCCTTTTATTAAGTAGGATTATTATATAGGATTACCTCTTAACTCTATCTTTGCATGTAGGGCAAGCTGAGGATTTTACATTTCTTTCAAGAGGCTTTCTTTTTCACACCCAGAAGACAAGTTTCCTTGATGCTTCACTGTCCATGAGAATAGCCTATCTAGTTTCTGTTTCATAGACTGGATGCCTGGGATGAGTTTCTGGTTCTCTGCAAGGGTCCTGGTTTAATATCACTCTCCCCATTCTGAACCTTGTTTAGGCTTGTCATCCCCCAGAGCCTATATTTGGGTCCAATACCACTCCAGGCTTCTGGAGTTTCAGGTAGAGCTAACCCTTTACACTCATGTTTGGAACTTGTATAGTTTTTGATGGGAAGGTGGCCATATCAGCTCAATCTACCATGTATCTAGCTAGACATGCCCTTCATAATTTTCTTCAATGGATATTATTTTCTAAATGGCTTTTTCCCAGTTTTTCAAACATCTTACCTCCCCCCCCCATGTTCATTTAATTCCTAACATCAAATAATATGCTATCTTTACTTTTTTGTGTGTGTGTGTGTGTGTGTGTGTGTGTGTGTGTGTATGTGTGTGTGTGTGTGTGTGTGTGTGTGTTTGTCTTTGGGGGTTGACAACAATTCATGCCAACTAATTGCTAGCTAAAGATGGATGCAATTTCTATTAACCTAAATTTCATTCAGATTGAAAGAGGATAGGTTTGCTAGTATGTTTCTTTACCTTACATTTTAGAAATTTATTTGCTAGAGATTCTCTTTTGATCTTTGCTGTTCTTTTTCCTTCCCATCCTGCTTGCCTGTGCTGAGATTGATATCGCCACAGTAAAAATGTATTCCTCAAGGATGACTGCTGAAGTCAATTTGTGCATTGTCATTACTTAATCTTCGGCATAGTCTGTGTGCTCTCTGATTTACAACACTGCCTTCTGTTGTTGCATCTTACATGATGCCTGCAAATGCTTTTAGGATTTCATTATATGAGAGATTGCAGACTAATTTTTTATTTACCTCTTAGTGTTCCCATAAGATTGCTATACTGTAGAATGAAACTCAATTCTTTGTTTCATTCCAGCTGCCAGTCGGCAATGAGGCAGACCATACACCACTGAAAGAGAATTAGAACCATCTGCCTGGAATCAAGGTCCCTTAGTGAATGGGTAACTCATCACCACACAGGTTTTTAATAGGTAGAAATTACAAGTTGCGGTACAAACAATTCACATCTCCATCCTGTGTTGCATGTGAAATATGAAGCAAAATTGGCAGGGATCTAGTATCTCTATTGAAGGCCCATATCTGGCAAAAGGCTGTACTGATGGCATGCACGCTTCAATCAGTGCCATAAAAGGCCCCAAATAATCAGTACTTTTATTCTTAGGACCACTTTTCCCCTTTACACAGAGGGTAGCCATGTTTTCCAAACAAAATTCAAGACACTCTGACAGATAGAATTGCAGTTTTGAGAATAAAAAGAAAACTTGTGTTCTTGCCTGGCTAGCATGGCTCAGTGGTTGAGCATTAACCTATGAACCAGGAGATCATAGTTCGATTCTGGTCAGGGCACATGCCTGGGTTGTGGGCTCAGGGCATGCAGGAGGCAGCGGATCAATGGTTCTTGCTCATCATTGATGTTTCTATCTTTTCCTCTCTGAAATAAATAAAAGTATATTTTAAAAAAATAATAAAATGACTCCTGTTTCTTTCCACTTCCCATTCTGTTTTAGTCATGCTGCTGCTACTCTTTGAGTTAAATGGTTGCATGTTTTACCTCTAAGGCTAGGAGTTTAGCAGATAATTGAAGTTGTGAGTTAAATGAATTAGAAACTAGGTCATTTAAGAAAAATATAACCTTTCAGAAAGCTAAATTACAGAGAAACTGCTTTAACTAAAAACAGAGATGAACTCTACATTAAAAAATCAATTCTCATAGAAATATATGATGAAAAACAGAGGATTTATTCCAACCTGTTTGAGTCTAGAATCTACACTCCTAGTTCTAATGTTAAGCAGCAAAATAGGGAAAGGGAGCAAAACCCAAGATATCTTCCCAGCCTCAATTTCTTTTTTCATAGAATAAAGATAAGAAAACATCATAGAGTTTCTGCAGGGATTAAGTAGATAATGTGTTTCAAGCAAAGTACACACAAAAGACAATCTATAAATGTTTCTTTTCTTCCTCCTCTCATTTAACCCAGACCTTCAAGACAGGTGATTCTGATTCAATATTTAGATTTCAAAACACTAGTTGTGATGTTAGCAAAATTATAATTAAGCTGATTGAATTTCCAGATATGCCCAAATATCAATGAAGCCAATATTTAAGCAGAGCTGTATTGTATTGCACTGTAATTCCATAAGCTTTGGATAATTGAAAATTGGCTGTAAACTGAGAATTACTTTGTTCTGCATGATGTCTCCGCATTAACAGAGGCTGAACAAGTAAAGGATTGGAGGTAAGTGAAGTAGCTTGTCAGGAGGAAATATCTCAGGAGGAAATGCAACACGATCGCTGGTATTAATTATTTAAGAAAGGTCTGATTTATCTTTCTGGAAAAATCCCCCCTTCAAGTGCCAATTATAACCCGAGTGTGGATTCTCTAAGGTGTTCAGTAATCACTCAGTTTTCACCAGTGCTCACTCTCCATCCTGGACTTTCTTTCCCCTCCCCCCGCCCCCTATAATTTTTCCCCCATAAGTACCCTGATGGGGCATCAAACCTGCAACCTGGGTATGTGTTCTGACTAGGAATGGAAGCGCCATCTTTCGGTGTATGGGATGATGCTCCAAACCACTGAACGCACTCACCAGGGCTCCATCCTGGCCTTTTAATATAACTCATTCATGTTTTCAATTGTTCCAAGTTCTTGCCAAATCTGTTACAAGTAATAAGCATTATGGGGACACAGCAAATCAAGCTCCTTTGATATCTCCAAATCTCATTTTAACTTTGAAATTCTTCCCCCACTGAACTGTGTATTAAACATAAAAAAAAAAATAGAGTGTGGGGATCTAAATAGATTTCTGAGTCTGCTAGCGGTGGTGATTGTAACTGACATAGCCCCAATATGATAGCTATAGATAGAAGTAATTTTCAAAATCATCCCTGTAACTCCAGGTACTGATTATCTATTGCTACATAACAAGCTACCTCAAAACATAAGGCTTAAAACAACAATTTATTATTCTCTCTCACAGGTTAGTGGGTTGACTGGACTCAGCTTGAGGTCTCTCATGCAATTGAAGTCCAACAGAGGCTGCAGCTGCATTTATCTGAAGGTTCAGTTGAGTTGGGATGTCACACGGCTGGCAGTTGATGTTGACTGCTGAGAGCGTTGCTGGGGCTTTCCATGTGACTGAGAGCCCTCAGCATCGCAGCAGTTTGCAGAGGAAGAAGCCCAAAGGCATATGTTCAGAGGTCCAGGGAGAAGCTCTAAGGCATATGATTCTGTTTCAAATGTCCCAGAGTATCACTCTGCCACCTTCTGTAGGTCAAGCAAGCCACTGAGGCCAAGTCCAGGTAGGATAATGAGACTTCACTTCTTGATGGGAAATGGCTTGAAAATAACTCTTGCTAATGGAACATAATTATATAAGGTCACAGCATATTCGATGGGAGATATTGTGTTGACCATCTTTGGAAAATATAATCTGCCAAACCCAGTTCATCTACCCCTCTTTCTGCTTCCAACAGAACTCACCTGAATCTGGAATGGCCCTGGCTCCAGCTAGTTTAATTGCTTGTGAACTCAGAATAATTTATAATAAGTAAAGTGCATCGAGGATGTCAGAGAATATCAATTTCAGATATATGTTCTGTTTATTTCACAAATCAAACTCTTGCATTCTTATTCTTGGTGCCACTGTCTTGACTGACATGACATTCAGAATTCTATAATTATATCCACCTTGGCCATTGAAATCCTGTTGTCTTTCTTACCTCTGCTTTGACCTTTTTGCATTTCCAGTGCTTCACTTGCTTCTGATCTCTGATACTTACCACTTCTGTCTGTAAAGTTTGGCTTCCAGACCTTTGGATAATGGCTGACAACTGCTAGCATAGTTTCTGTAGCATTTTCTTTACTTCTTGGTTTATAGATAACCGCTTCTAATGTGGTAGCAACCTTAATCTTCAGCTTTCTTATCTCAGCCTGACTCCTTCCAAGTTCTCTTCAGATTTTAAGTTATTAACCTGGTCCCGTTGGTATCTGCTTCTACCAGGTTGGAGATACATTTATGTCTACAATCTAAAATTTCCCCTTTAGTTGAAAACAAAGATTCTTTGCCATAAACCATTAGTGTCTGAGCCTTAAGGCTTTCTAATGTCTTCAGGTTTCCAAACATCCTATATTATCAGGCTGCTGTTCTCTCTAGATTTTTGATATCCCTGTACTTTCATGACCCAGGAGATATATTGCCTCAAGTCTCAGTCATTCAGTGTGCTTCAGCAATGATTCAGCAACAATTTCTGTTACTCATTTAAGATATTGAAGGAAATACTTTTAGGAAGGGTGGTAGGGGAAACCCCAGGGGTTTGAGTCAGTATTTTAATAGATTGAAAATAACTCTTGCTAATGGAACATAATTATATAAACTGTCAGAATCTGTAACCTGTACTAACTCCTCATGGTCTCCAAACTTCAGATGAAATGATAGTTAAAATCCATTGGTAACCGGAGACTTGATTTCCCCCCCCCCCATGGATTTTCCTTTTAGTGGTATCTTATTAAATGTCCTTGCACAAACATCATTTAAAGTCTCTGCTTTGTGTAGCTAGAGAATATTGTATAGAATATAAAATGTATTAGACAGAATATGTCTTTTCTGATTTGGGAAAACTGGAAGCATTCTAAATTTATTGGTAACAGTTTTATTGACCTTCTTGTAACTCCTTAATTAAATTAGAATATATATATTTTTTGTAGATGATCTATCATGGTTTAGGCCACTGTGGGTATGTGTGGGTGAGGGACATCATTAAGATAAATAAGCCTTGCTTTCAATGATTTAGAATTTAATAGAAGATATACCATGCTCACTCCAAACAGCATTGATGGTGTTTGTTATTGAGAGCTATAATTTTTGTTGGGTACCATTGGAGACGTGCCCCCAAAATTGGGCTGTAATTTCTGAGGAGTAAATGGGGAATAAAAAAGGCCACATAGCCCTGGCCAGTATGGCTCGGTGGATGGATCGTTGGCCTGTGGACTGAAGGGTCCCAGGTTTGATTCTGGTCAGGGGCATGTACCTTGGTTGTGGGTACATCCCTAGTAGGGTGGGAGGCAGCTGATCAATGCTTCTCTCTCTCTGGTGTTTTTAATTCTCTATTCCTCTCCCTCTTCTTTTCCCTTCTCTCTGTAAAAAAATTGATTATATATATATATATATATATATATATATATATATATATATATATACACATATATATTAAAGTCCACATAAATGGAAAGAGCTTTGAATAAAGCTATAGAGGCAGCTTCATGCAAGTGTTTTTAGAGAAATGACAGGATAAATTATATTTAGAAAAATAATGGACTGTAAGACTAGAGAAGTAGGTTTGAGCCACTGGGAATGACTTTGAATGTCTTAATTGAGAGTGTCTATATTATTCTGTAGGCAACACTGGCTACTGAAACTTTCTGTGCCATTCTAGGCCTATTGTCTAACTTAAACTGGAAAGTATGTTCACAGTACATTTGTGGTAGAAAGCTTCAGGAATTCCAGTTAGAGACAAGGAATAGTGACAGCGTTGGCTTGCTGGAATCTTGCTGTGGTATGCCATGTATGGTTTGAACTTGAAGGATATTGGGAATCTAGGCTAGTGGGAGAGGGTAGAAAGTGGGAAAAGGAGAAAGCCTAAGTCTAGGTGAGCTATTGTGGAAATAGAGTTGATCTCGAAGTGGCCCACAATCTGACTTTCAGTGGCCAAAAGTGGCCAATGTATATCTGCTTTGCATTTTTTGGTCCTAGAAAATCTTAGATCTAGAAAACTTTGGACAGTGAAAAAAAACAGGTCAGTTGGGAAGCTTTTTTTCCTGGAAGGTTTATCCAGTTTGAAATAGGACCCCAACCAGAGGCTGAAGACACAAAAGTCTCCAACTAGGAGCAAAATTCCCAGAATCCTCTGGCTCCTTACAGATGCAGAGAACCACAGCCCCTTCTGATGTCCTACTCATTACTGGATGTTTCCACTTGTTCCTTGGACTTATCTCAATGTTGAATGTATAATGTTTTCAATATTCTTTCAAAATATTATATTTATCATTTTTATGTGTTAGAAAAACACAGTCCTCAAAATAAGCACACTCATTTAGGAACTAAAATCCTTCTAAAAACAGTTTAAGGTTAGCTCATACTTATTTGGAAGAGCAGATTTTCAGCCTTTTTTGTTTGTCTTTCGTGGTAACAGCTGATTAGTCTTATAGCTACTACTCCTTTTTAACTTTGTGCTTGAACTTTGCTTGCCCACATAATGTAATGTTGGTGAATGGTTCAAACATCGAGGCTCAGGCAATTGTTGCTGTTTTTTTTTTTGTTGTTGTTGTTTTTTCAAGAAAAAAAATTGTAAGATGGATTCTTTTGTAAATGGAAGGTAGTTCTCAGCTCACTCTTAGAGCCACTACAATTTGCATTATGTTTTTGTTTTAGATTGTATAATGGGAAATTTGAATATTCAGATTACAGCTCATAAAACAACACATTAATAAGGATTAAATGAAGAGATATGTGAAAACACGTTGTAAATTTTAATGCCTTATGCAAGCGTAAGTTAATTATTATCAGTCCATACAAATTATTCTATTTTGATTCAGATATAGACTGTGTTAATGGATTTTGTTCTGTCATCAATTTATGCTTGAAGATTGTTTTAATAGATTTTGTTCTGTCGAACAAAAGTTCTCTTTCCAAGCCATAGCCAAGTACCTGAATTATCCTGGCCTGCATTTTAATACTATCATTAAAGCTTAATTGACAATTGTTAATGTCTTATTAACCAGTGAGATAGACAATCATCATAAACTTAAAACTGTAGGTACTCATAGTTCTCAAATTAATAGCCTTGAGATCAGAAAAGCTGGATATTTCAGCAAGTTTTACAATTATAGAACTGAAAAATGCTAGAACTGTGAGAGAACTTGGAGGTTGAGCATTGGTTACCTAAATCGGTTTTGATTTGATCAGGGTAATCAAGTAATTGGTTACTCTCATCAGAATTTAACCCATTGTACTCCATAAGCGTCTGTAGACACAAGCAGTGGACCTTCCCAATACGAAACGGGGGTCTATAAAAAATAATGTTTTCCCTAAGTGGTAGCTCTAACAAACTTTAAAATAATTTTTTTTGTGAGAATTTCCAGCTGAAAATATTCAAGAATACCCAAATTGTGAGTAATATATTTATTTTTATAATATTCATTGCAAATTTATTTTTTAAATTAAATTCAAAATATTGTGGCCTGTGGGAATGGTTTCCATTTTGGACATGTGGCAGTTAACTGGTTAAGCTGCTGAACTAAATTGTGACTCAAAGAAACCCAAAGAAAATGTGATCTTGGCCTAAGCACTGTTTTTTTAAAACCCAGCACAATTCAGGTAGAGCTTTCTAGAACTTTATTAGAAATTTCTGTCTTTTTTTTTTAATACATATTTTTATTGATTGCAGAGAAGAAAAGAGAGAGAGGGGGAGAGAGAGATAGAAACTTCAATGATAAGAGAGAATCATTGATAGGCTGCCTTCTGCATGCCCCACACTGGGGATTGAGTCCACAACCCAGGCATGTGCCCTGACAGGTAATTGAACCATGACCTCCTGGTTCATAGGTTGATGCTCAACCTCTGAGCCACACCAGCCAGGAGAACATTCTGTTCTTGAAGTCAATACAGGAGTTCCTGCGATAGAATCCAATTGTCATGGCACCCTGATCTCAGACTTCTCAGCTTTTGGAACTAGGAGAAAAAAATATGTGTGGTTTAAGCCACCCAGTCTATCCTATTTTGTTAAAGCAGCCCAAAGTGACTTAGATACACCTATAAGTGGAATCACACAATATGTATTCTTCTGTGTCTGGCTTACTGCACTTAGCATAATGTTTTCAAATTCATCCATAGTGTCAGAATTTATTCCTGTTTAAAGCTGAGAAATATTCTATTGTATGTATATTCCATATTTTGTTTATTTGTTCATCTGTTGATGGACACAGTTTTTTCCACCTTTTGTGTGTTGTGACTAATGCTGCCATGAACAATGTTGGACATACCTGTTTCAATCTCTGCTTTCAATTCTTTTGTGTATACACCTAGAAGTGGCATGCCATATCATATGCTAATTCTATCTTTAACTTTTTGAGGGACTGTCAAACTGTTTTCCTCAGCACTTGTACATTCCCGCTAGCAATGCACAAGGGTTCCATTTATCCACACTTGTTATTCTCTTTAACCACACTTTTTCTTTTCCTAATGAATATGAAGTAGTATCTCATTGTGGTTTTAATTTCATTTCTCTAATGTCTAATGATGTTGAGCATCTCTTTATGTGCTTATTGTCTGTGTATATATCTTTGTTGGATAAATACCTATTCAAGTTCAAAATGGGAAAATTTAAAAAAAATTTATTCATCTTTTTTTAATATGTATTTTTTATTGATTTCTTACAGAGAGGAAGGGAGAGATATAGAGAGTTAGAAACATCTATGAGAGAGAAAGATTGATCAGCTGCCTCCTGCACACCCCCTACTGGGGATGTGCCCTTGACCGGAATTGAACCCTGGGTCCTTCAGTCTGTAGGCTGATGCTCTATCCACTGAGCCAAACCAGTTGCAGCCAAAATGGGAAATTTTTAATAAATTCATAACTTGATTTGGACTATAATGTGGGATTCCTCTATCTATAGGATTATCTTGCTGACCAAATGATGCAATGCATGTAGAAATAATAATATTGAATTAAATAAGTTTAAGTTTTCATCTAAAACTTGAAAAAATTTTGATATTTATATTTTAGTTCTAATAGAAGGCTCAGTTATTAGATATGGCTCTGTCTTATTAACAATAGTTTTGAAACAATCAACATAAATCAGCATCACTGCTTGGTATAATTGATATGTTCACAAATAATTGCATGCTTTCTTACCAGAATCATATCTTAAATATGGTAGAGAAAGTTGCCATCTAAATAATTCTCTATGTAGACATAAAATTGCCTACTAATTTTATTTGTTGTAAACCTGGAATTTTATATATTAATTTAGCTCTAATGAGACATGCTTACAATAAGATTTCTATCTCTGCTACAATAACAACAAATATCAAGTCTTAAAAAATGGAATCACTATTTTAGGCACTAATGAGAGCTTCATAAAAGTACAAGAATTGGTTTCAGGTCTCATAAAGCACTGATTTGTGGTAGATCCTGTGATCAGAAACCATGAAAGAACTTCAGAAGACGATAACAGTGTCATTGAGATTAAAAGCCTGTATCTTGAGCCTACAGGACATATTGTTTCCCCAGGGGGCCTCTTAACCTGGGAAATGTGCTTCACTGAGGTTATTGGAGCCTGGTCTGAAGAATAAAAAAGATTGTTTAGCTCTATAAAGCAGTAACAAATAACCCCTAGAATCTCAGTAGCTTAAAACAACAAGGTTTATTTCTTACTCATTCTGTATGTCCACTGAGGGTCTGCTCTGTATGTTACCATTCTGAGACCCTGTCTGATAGAACAGCCATTAACTGGAACATTGTTCATTGTCTTAGAAGAAGGAAAAAGGGAGATCCCTCTTGATCAGCTCAGATGAGCAAATCTAGAGCTTATTAAGATTGCAGATTCCAGGATTCTCTCTAACATGAAGGCATCAATTAGTTAAAAACATTTGGGTAACTTTAATATGACTACCATAGTTGCTTGCATTTGTTTGTTGTATTTGTTCACCAATGTTTGTATGAGTGACAGATCTAGCCTGAGACTTACTTCCATTGACAGCTACCACTTGGTAGAGAGGATGGGGGAAAGCAAACAAGAAGTCTTTACTTCTCTTTAAGAAGTGGAAACTATTGGTGACTTACATGCAAAGTGTCACACAATTGTTGAGCAGATAAACTGGCTCAGGTCTGTTTGAACCACATAGAATACTAAAAGAAGACATGATTCCAAGTGAGGCAAAGGGACAAACTGATGATAATATTTCAGCTCATGTCATTTATAGCTTAAGTGCTTTTCAGTGATAATGGGACACTGGAGCATAAAGGTAACACTTTGAAGACAGTCCAGTAGATTCTTCAGAATATTGTAGACCCTTCCTTCCTTCCTCCGTTCCTTCCTTCCTTCCTCCCTCCCTTCTTTCCTTCCTTCCTTCCTTTTTTTCCTTCCTTCTGCTTATGAGACCCCGTGGCACCAAAGACAAATAGTGAAATTCTGACTTTCTCTCACTGGACTATATAAGCAGGTAGGCTCTTTTAAATAATCCCCTTGAATATTAAAGATTCTGGAAGGCCTATTTGAAAGTTCCTTTAATCTCCAAAGTCATGGAACAGTCAGAGAAACATCTAAATGAGAGTTAATTTTCAGCAAATAATATGCCTGCATTCACTGCCAATTAACTCTAGCCTAGAGCTAAGCAGTATGATCTGGGGATGAAACTTTTTTTGCAACACAACACACAAAAAGCAATTATAGATTTTTTTTTTCTTAAACCAGTTAGAAGGTAGAGGAAACAGAACTGTTAATAATTATTGCACTCCACTTAGCTTCCTCCATAATTTAATAGGCATTGGATTTTTTTTAAACCCCAAATCATTCAATAATTTTTAGCTGTTTTGTAACCTAGATAAATCACCTTATATTTTGCTAGGTAAACCAACTATTTTAAAATGGTAAAGTTAAAATATACAATATCCAGAGAGAGCTTTTCTCAGAAGTGTTTTAATTCCATATTAGGTTTCTGAATGAAAAATAATCATAGTTGGAATTTAAAACATCCAGGCTCATCTGTATCATGATTAAGTAAAAGATCTCGTTGAATTCTAGCAATCAGTGGCACAGTGAACTATAGATCTATGTGTTTACCTTGTTCTGAATTTAAAAAAGAAAACTGCTCGAGAAGTGGAAATGAAATGCTATAATTTCTATAGTTTTCAAGTTAACAACAATGTGTTTAAAATTTTTCTTCTTGCATCCCTAAGGTAAAAGTTTGCCAATTTAAAAATTAAGTGATATCCAAAATCCTGCTGATACAAATGCAATATTTTCTAGTGTATTTTCACAAACTAATGGAACCACTTCCTAACCATACCATAAAAGCAGCTTGTGAACTTATATTTATGATTAAGTTGACTCCATTAATACATACACTTTTTTTTTTAACCTTAAAATAAACAGAAGTTCTGAGTGAGGTATGAGAATGGGAATGGATTGGTCTTGAGAGTGCTGGGAGAGTAGTGATTATAGTTTGGATAGTCAGGTCTACCTGGGGATCCATTAGCTTTATCAATCAGCAAACCATCCAGTGAAGCCTCCCATAGCGAGGGACTCCTGTGCATTTTGGTCAAGTTTGTTTTTAGCTTCTCTTCGTCACTTCCTTTGGGTTTCTTAGGAGGTTCATGCTCCTGACATTTTATAAAACACATCTCTTCTACATTCTACAAGATGGCAATAATTTGAAAAGATGTTGTGTAAACTCTTAGGAAACTGATGTGTCACTTTTTATGATGGCATTATGCCTCAACACAATAACAATTTGCTAAGGCCTCAACATGTCAGATTCACTGACAACCACCAGTTAAAGGAGGTCCATTTAGTTTCTTCTCAGGGAAGGTCAACTTATACGTAGCCACCAGTGATGTCTCCTGGACCATCCCTTTCAAAGATGCAAGGTGTAGCTGGGGATAACAACCTCACAAGCAGAGGATGCCCCTTTGGGGGCACTCTTGCCTGGTGGTAAGAGGTTCATGGTGGTTCCATATTAGAAGAGATCTAGCCAGTCCAAGCAATTCCTACAGTGTCATTGCATTTTCCTGTCTAGTATTAGAAAGAGACCATGGAGGAGAAACAAAAGAAAGAACTTACAGGAAGGAAAATGGAGTTGGCCACTTCCTTACTTTAAATCTGATTCTATAGAAATTGGGAGTTTAAAGGAGAAAAAAGACAAGAGAGGAGTGATCATCAACAAGGGGAGTGGTGCCTGGTTAGGGAGGTGAGAGTTGGAGGAGTTTGTTTCTGAGGACACATGAGGCTACTCTTAGGGACCCTAAGAGAGTGCAAACTGGACAGTGCTCTGGGGTCTTGCATTTTGCAGGTAGGAGCAGCAAGCTAATGCAATCAGGCTCGTTTCTGTTACAATCGAGTTATGTGAGGATCAAACAAATGCGAAGGTGTATGTGACAGTGCCAGATGAACCATAGAAAATGATTCAAGTGCATTTTAATAAGAGCTGTGTGGGTGTGCAGGAGAAAAACATTGAAAGCAAAGTTGGCACATCATGTCTCCATTCCACTAGCATGCTCCTCTGCCCAGGGTTCTCCAATTTCAAATACTAAAAAGTAAAACTATGGAGAAGGAAAGAAGGAATAGCAAAACTTATCAGCTCTCACCTACACTACTGCAACAGTCCCTTCCTCTTGGAGTAATCCTTATAAAGCAAATCTGCTCAGATCACTTTCCACCCATGGTAGACATGGAGATATGCCTAGGTCCTCCTTCAAGGAAGAATGTGATTCACTACAGAATGGTCAGCTCTTGGCGCCTCAGGCTCTGCCTCAGCTTCAGAGAATTGCAACTCCTGCCACCACCTTCCATTCACCCAGGTCACCCCCTTCCCCTGGAGGCCTAGGCCCAGTGCTGAGTGAAGTGGAGAAGGCTTGACAATTTATGCTTGAAGCAGCACAACTCTGAAGGGCTATCTTGCCCTGGAGCTCCATACCCACTTGGCCTAGGCTTTGTTGGGCTTGTATCTTAGCTTAGTTTCTCCCTCTATGCATTTGTGCTTCCTTACTTTTTCTTATCTTCCCAGATATTAATCCTTCATAAACGCATTACAAGCTAAACTCTGTCTCAGTACCTGCTTTCAGAAAACTCAACCTGCAACACCACCTTTAATCCTTGAAATGGTTGCCCATCTTCTTCCTAGAGCTTTTCAATAGGGACATTTTTTGACTACTAATGGAACTCTGTACTTGTTTTTCTTGCCAGAAAATTTTATTTCTTAGAAAGTATTATAAATATGATTGACAAAATATAATTTCCAACTGGAATAGGTAGTTTCGAGAAGACTATCTTATGATCACATGAAGAATGCAGGATGGTGAACTCATTGCTGTAATTTCAGTCCTTGTTTTTGCAATGATTGAGAAATAACTTTTGTTTCATACTTTTGTTGTGAAAAAAAAAAAAAAAATGGATGCTTAGCAACAATATTGGAAGCTTCTTTATTCCAGAAAGATTTGAGGTAGACCAGAAGATCCAAATCTGTTTTTATTTTTTTCAAGTGATATTTGAAGTTTTCGTGCATATTTTGGGAAAAACAACTTTCTCATTAGTTGAAAATAAAAACCAGTTAGTCTTTTGAACATCTTGATGAGTCATTTTCTTGTTTGCTTGGTGGAGTAACTTTTGGCAGTTGAGCAAACACATTAGAGGCAAGTACATATCTGACAAACTTGGTGTGTTGACTTTACTAGAACCAGGTTATGAATATTTCTTAATAAGTGGCCCTTTAATCCTGGTTTTGTAGACTGAACCTTTCTGATATTAAAGGATGAAAAGAGAGACAGTAAACCCTTCTATAAACTCTGAGAGGAAGTTGGTAGGAGGCTCTTTGGCCCTGATGTGGTTTGTAAAACACATCAAAGGAGAGCAGTAGGAAGTAATAATTATAAACAAGAAATTGAAAATTGTGACATGGTTGTATTTCTCTTTTGGTGGGAATCTTACCCATCACATCATTTGATAATGATGGTTGGGAAAATTAATAAACAGAATTTTGTATTAAGAAGAACTAGGAATAATTTTTAAAATATATTTTATTGATTTTTTTACAGAGAGGAAGGGAGAGAGATAGAGAATTAAAAACATCGATGAGAGAGAAACATTGATCAGCTGCCTCTTGCACACCCCCTACTGGGGATGTGCCTGCAACCAAGGTACATGCCCTTGACCGGAATCAAACCTGGGACCCTTCAGTCTGCCGGCTGTCACTCTATCCACTGAGCCAAATCAGTTTCAGCTAGGAATAATTTTATTTTAATTTTATGGTAAGTAGGCAGGCCTAAAGACCATACCTGTCTTCTTTTTACCCCAGCAACTTAATTGAAATTTTACTCTTCTTTGCAATAATCTCAAATTCTATAGGTTAGTTAATTTATCTGCTCTGTTTGCAATGACTATAGGTGTCACAGTGTCATAGAATGATACTATGAGCATGTGCATCTATTTGTCAGTAGGAAAGCAAATGAAATTATGTTTGTTTGCATTATCAAATACAAAATTTGCTGAGTAAGACTTGGCTGCAGATAGGATAAGGGATATGAATAAATACCATTTGAAATCTTTTTAAATGTGCAGTGACATTTTATAAAAAATATAGTTAGCTGTCTACTTTTTGAAACAGCAAAGATCAGAAGAGAGGAAGATGGGAGTGATTCTATTACTGTCTCTGCTAGAGTTTATTCTCAAGATCTGAAGATTTTTTTTTAGATACATACACGAACAATTGTATGAAGAGGGCAGAGAAAACAGCAATTTATTATGATGACTGGATTAAGTATTCTGGCATGAAACAGAGAAAAACAAGCATCTCCACAGATGGGAATGTGGCCACATAATGTTTTCAGCAACAGATTTCTATGGAGGATTTTTGGCATGAATGCTAAACATTCACATTGCTGAAATTGCCATCTGACTTATATTGGGGGCTATTTTAAGATAAACTGCAACTTGCTAATTATTTCTTGGACTCTACAGTTCTGGTTTATGTATTAGATGATAAGAAAAATATAAATTATTAGGCCTGGCATTTGTGGTTCTGAAACAGTTTGAAAATTAAAAATTCTGTTTAGCATTTCCAAGTCAGAAGGTGTAGGGTGTATTGATTATTCAAATGGAGATGTTCTGATTAAGTTAATTCTACCTGGAGAAGCAGACTAAAACTCTCAGTAAGATGGGACAGTCTTATCAAGGTCAACTTCTCTTATCAGAACTTCATGAGGATAATGTTATGAGGATAACATTGCAATCTCATAGTATGGCTACTATGAGAAGGAAATAAACTTACGTATGTGAAGAGCACTTTGTAAATTATGAGGTGCCTAATAGTATCTATAATCATTTCTCTTTCAACCCAGCAACATTGCTTCTAGCAAATGCTTATGATGCACTGCCTTACATCCTGTTAGCCCACCAGGCTTTAGTGCCGCTGAGGGAATATTATTTAGGTTGTATTCCCTGCACAGCTCCATGTGTGTTACCAACATCCCTCATCAAGTGTTGGAGTGGCATTTCTCTCCTTTGCTGCTTTAGAAGACTTTTTCTGAGGCCACAGACAGCTGATCAACTACACACAGATATGGCCTGGAGGTGTGGGGAAGTTAATATCCAATGGTAGTAGTCTTGCCGCAAAGGCTGACGGGAGTCAGTGCATGTCCTAGGTTTCCTGTCCCCTGCTGACACCAGTCCAGTCCCCATGGTTCTGCACAGGCTCCTTAGCAGCTGTCAGCTATAGTTGTCCACAGATGTAACCAGTACACGAACATGCCATTGTATTGTTTCTTCTCACTCTCCAGTCTTGCTTTCCCCATTCTCTCACTTCTGCTTTCTGGGACCACCTTCCATAAAACCATCTGTACCTCGCCCTTATCTCAACTTTGCTTTCTGGAGGTGCTACCCTAGCCTAATTTCCCATGGATATTTTAGCATAGTGCTAAAGGAAAACAGACTTTAAGCTACTGCAAAAGGAGATAAGCACCCTGTTGAGAAAATTCCTGGCAGTGAGTTTTACTACCGTACTGAAGGGATTAGGGGATAGATATGATGATAGTCAATGTACTCAGGATTTCTAAAGCTTCAAAGCTGTTGTCCTCAGTGTTCTTCAATACCTTAATTTATAGAACAAAGTTGCAAATGTGGGGAGCAGAAGCTTAATTGGTTCTTTTTGGGTCATTAAATATTACTGGACAAAGTGCTGTGTTATAAAGCTCTGAGAATGGAAGAGCAAAACATCAAAGGAATGAGAGAGAAGGAAGAGTAAGAATAATATGAATAATTGAACCCCCAAATTTCCTTCGCCTTATGTTTCAGGCTTCCTCCCAATGCAGCCTTTATTTCGTGACGGCTTCGCCCGTAAGTTCCATCAGGGCTGGGAACAATGTGTATTATTTAGGTTGTGTTCCCTGCACACAACCTGGAACATAGCAGCTGCTCATAAGCAATATGGGAATGAATAAGTAAATGAGCTGATTGGATTTTTCCCCTTTGGACTGTGCTATGAGGGATAGTCCTGGAACAAGAGGTGGCAGAACTGTTTTAAACCTAGGATCTGTTATTAACCCAGGACATGTTAATTTTGGCAACTCAACTGATCACGCTGGTCTGAGGTGCCCAGAACGAAGACCTCTAATTGGTCACAGAGTTCTCAGGAACCATGTTAAGGGACTGGCCTTTGAAGTTAGGCAGAAGTGGATGCCAATTCAGTGCACTTAAGATGCGAGACCTTGTGAAACTTAGTTTACTGTTCTGATCCAAGTTCTGAATTTGTCAAAGGCCTATAATAACACCTTCCTCTCTGGTTTGTTAGGATGCTAACATTTAATATATAATAAAGTTTTCATTATACAAGTCAATAATATTTATCATCCCTATCATCTTCCATTAGTATGGTTTTGTAAATCTCCATTTACCTGAAAAAGTATCATATGCTAACGGAAATAAAGAAAAACATAAGAGGACTAGATAATCCATAGCTTGGAAATAAACCCTTCAGACATCAAGGACCTATTCATATTTATTGCTGTATATCCATATATTATAGACATGCCATCAGGGAAATTGGCATACATGCTAGTCATTCATTTTCCAGATAGACTAATATCTTTGAACTTTGTTAAATAAAACTCAGGGCATTTTATTTTGGGCTGTCCAGATTGCTTTTGCCTCTCGGCTTTTTGTTTTGATTTGTTTTTCTCATTTCTCTTAATTTTTTTTTTTTTTTTTTTTTTTTACTGGTATTCTGCTTACTTCTGTCAGAAGCCTTCCCTCTCCCCCTCCTTTGGCACTAGGGCGTTCGTTGAGCCTTCTGAGAGTTGGCAGTACTGTATCTTGTGAGCCCTCTGTGGTGTGGGCGGTACTTGGGGAAACAGTTTTTGGTGCTTTTGTTCTTGTACTGACCTTTTCTGCCAGTTCTTCTGCTCTCCAGCCCCCACCATTAGAAGGAGCCAAGCATTCATTTGTCCATCAAGCGTTTTATTTTTGTAGCTCCTGGATCTTCCAGCTCAGTGGGTGCATTCCAGGCCAGAGGCTGCCTAAATTACTTCCCAACAAACACTGTCCTCCAAACTCTCCTTCCTGGGTGCGAACTGAAGATTGTTTGATAAGAGTAGGAGTGTCTGGCAATAGAACTCAGAGGGAAAAGCCAGTTATCTAGGTAGACTGAAAGCCTAGCCTTATCTAGGTAATGTGCTTAGATTTGTGAGGACCCTTTGGGATTGGAAAGAATTCTTCTCATTCCAAGTTAAACTCCACTCGCAGATTTTTACTTATGTCTGTGGCAGACTGCAAAAATAGTCATATTCGTCACCTCTCCCTATGTGCCTCCCTTTCGCAAAGCGAGACTTTGCAGATTCAGCCATAAAGAGGCAAAGTCCATTTCTTCAAACTGAACCTGGGCTGGGCTTGTGACTTTCCTTGGCAAATAGAATACAGCCAAGTAACTAGATGTGAGTTAAGAGCCGGACCTCAGGAGACCTTATGTGCTTTTACTCTTTCTCTTGGAGCACTGCCAGTCACCGTGGGAACAAGCGTGGACAGCCAGATGTAGGATGAGATTCTATGCGGAGTCATTCCAGTTTCCCGGGCTAAGCCTCAGATATGTGAAGGAGCTGAGCCAAGACCAGGCAAGCCTGGCTCAGATCAGTAGAACCATCTAGATGACTGTAGACTAGTGAGTCATACTAAAGGGTTCTTTTATACCACTATATTTTGTCATGATTTGTTATGCAGCCACATGTAAGTGTTTTAGGTTTTATAAACGCGCCAGTACCTATTATGTTAAAATGATTGTTTAGACCCATGGTCGGCAAACTGCGGCTCTCGAGCCACATGTGGCTCTTTGGCCCCTGGAGTATGGCTCTTCCACAAAATACCACGGCCTGGGCAAGTCTATTTTAAAGTGGCATTAGAAGAAGTTTAAGTTTAAAAAATTTGGCTCTCAAAAGAAATTTCAATCATTGTACTGTTGATATTTGGCTCTGTTGATTAATGAGTTTGCGGACCACTGACCTAGACTCTCCATTCCAATAATTACAGGCTGTTGTTGTTCCTTGTGATTAAGCCCCTGTCCCAGTGATAGGCAAACCCGTTAGTCAACAGAGCGGCAATCCGAGGCTCACGAGCCGCAGATTGCCGACCACTGGACTATAGGGACACGATGACAAGCATGGACAATCATGATTAGCAGAGCAGAGATGAGAATAAAGGGCAGAATGTCCATGTGGATTCCTTATTTATTTATTTATTTATTTTTTACTTGAACCCATTAGCAGGTACATCTGAGGATTCACAGATGTTACTGGTTTTCATAGTAAAAAGCTTGCAGAATGTCATCACCTCTTCTTCCAACTGAGTAGGTCTCAAGCCCTTGGCTTCCACTCTTCTTTTTTAGGGCTTCTGTGTGCTCTGGGGTTTTATGAGAGCTGGGCAAACAGGACAAATCAGATGAAGATTGGCCTTGTCTTAAGGCACTGCTGTTGGATACCCATGGTTCATGAAAAATTTATTGGAAACATTCTATGCTATATCTTATATATCACATTAAGTTGTATGGCTTTACTAAATTATTTTTCAAAAAATTTAAATTTTTTTTTAAATTTCCAAATGACTGAAAGATATAAGTAAAAGATAAAAATGCATAGTTTAGCTCTTGGACACTCAGCATTTTATCGTGTGCTCATTGGCCCATGCATGACACTGAAAGGTCTTTATCACTAAGTGCAAAAATAACTTAAACCAGTTTAATGTAGTAATTTCAGTCCTGAAATTTCTTTTTTCAGTAAAATCCACAGAAAGTGAACGCTGTGACTAAAGCTCCCTCCTAT
Organism: Pipistrellus hanaki; assembly: GCF_964339955.1. Classification (NCBI taxonomy): domain Eukaryota; kingdom Metazoa; phylum Chordata; class Mammalia; order Chiroptera; family Vespertilionidae; genus Pipistrellus; species Pipistrellus hanaki. Next base: position 44,933,407 of record NC_140515.1, read on the forward strand.
TTAAAACATTTCACTAAAGCTATTTCTTTCATTGGGTGACAATATCCAGATTTTATTGGCTTTATCTGAAGGAGGCAATTTCTTATCACTAACCAAACTCAAAATACTAAGAGTAAAATTTGGTAAACTCAAGCAGAAGTGGTATCCAGATATTTGAAGACATTTCTGCATTTATGTTTTTCCTTCAGGAAATTTTAAGACTAATATATATTATCTAAGGTGACCTGCTTTCCCAGTTTTTAATAGGACTGCAAAACATTCCTTACTTTGAAAAGATATTGAGATCCGAGATAAAAACTAGATAAAGAAAAGCACTATTATGAATCACATACTTTCAAAAAGGAAAATGTTCAAATTATCACCAAATTGCATACTGTTTGGCAGGTCAGCTGTGCCAAGATGAGTTTGGGACTTTGCCCATCAGATTCCTTGGCTTCACTGAGCAGAGTCTTGCTTGTACCAATGCAGAATAAAATTCTTGCTATTTACTTAAGACATAAATCAACATAGAAGCACACATTTTAGTCCTAGAGAATCAGAGAAAAAACTAGTTCTGACGAATTGGTAACATTGAAACTTTATTTAGAAAATTATCTTCCAAATAGAGGTTTATAGAGACATTGCCCAGTGATTATTATATGTCAAGAATTTGTTGTGCTATATATTACACTTATAATCTAGGTAGAGAGAGTTGAGTAATGTAAGGTTTGCTTTTGGAGGCTGTATTTGTATCCAAAGACAGATAACAGGTCCTCCTGGAAGATCTGTTGCTCCCAGACACTGAGCAAGCAGCACTTGCATGGGGTTCATTTCAAATGGCCAAAGGGCCCTTTCTTTACAGAGGACTGTTATCTTCCATTCCCAAGCCAGTTAGTTCTGATTCTGCTGTCAGTCCCCAATCACAGTGCTTCAGGTCTGACTTCAATAAATCATTTTCTAAATCAGCCTTGAAGTCATTGGGTCTTAACTTGGGCATCCAAGGAATGATTTAGGGGGTCTGTGAAACTCAAAGAATTATTGTATATTCAGAACTCAGTGTGTTGAAGCATGTAAGAGCATTTTTCTAATGGAAAACACTAAGCCTCTCATTTGATTCTTTTTTTTTTTAATACATTTTTATTGATTTTGTACAGAGAGGAAGGGAGAGAGAGAGTTAGAAACATCGATGAGAGAGAGTCATCGATCAGCTGCCTCCTGCACATCCCCTACTGGGGATATGCCCGCAACCAAGGTACATGCCCTTGACCGGAATCGAACCTGGGATCTTTCAGTCCCCAAGCTGATGCTCTATCCATTGAGCCAAACTGGTTTCGGCTCATTTGATTCTTTCAGGGATGCATCTTGCTCCCACAAATTTAGAGCATCATCCCTTAAACTGGACATTGCAATTAAAGATTCTTTGCTCATTGTGACTCATGGCTCCTTCAAAAGGAATTGGCATAAAGGAACTCAGTCTAACAGCTTATAATTACCACCCATTACAAAAAGCTCTAAGCAGATGGTGCTGACCTTAAGTGTAATAGAAGGGTGGACATAAAAAGTCCTGTTTAATTGAAAATTTTAATATCAGTAGTGAAGGGGCAGGTGAGAAGAGATTAACCAAGGAATGTATATAACTCATGGACACAGACAATAGTTGGGGGCTGGAGTTGGATGAAGGGGTCAATGGAGGTTTGGAAAAGGGGACATCTGTAATACTATCAACAACAAAGATAACTAAATGAAAATATCAAATAGGAACATTTTTTAGTTTGTGTTTACCAACTATTTAATAGTAGCTTAAATAACAAATGCACATAAAGAGTGGAGGTAGATGTTTCTAGAGTTCTATCAGTGGCTCAAGAGTGTCAGATCTTGTTAAGGACTGAATATCTCTTCCTCAAATTTATATGATGAAGCCCTGACCCCCAACATGATGGTAATTGGTCAGGGGATGTTTGGGAGTAATTAAGCTTAGATGAGGACATGGGGTTGGGGCCCTCATAATGGATTCATGCTCTTATAAAAAGAGATACCACAGAGCTATTTCCTCTCTCTCTGGCATGTGCATTCAGAAGAGGTCATGTGGGCACCCAGCAAGATGATAGTCACCTGCAAGCTAAGGGAAGAGACCTCAGAATGAAACCTACCTTGCTAGCACCTTGTTCTTGGACCTCCTAACCTCCAGAACTATGAGAAATAGATTTCTGTTAAGCTATCCCTCTGCAGTATTTGTTATCACTCAGTATGGAAGTCTGAGTAGAGTGATATAGAGCTCTAGGTTGGCATTTCTGTGGTTCTTTTGTCCTTTTCCTTAGGGTTGTAAAATGGCTGCCACATCTCTTGGCATCATATCACATAAGTGACTGTGACTAAGGGCAAAAATCTGGGTGATAGCCAGACAGTCAATATGATTTCTCTTCACATTCTTCTCTTGTTTTATCAGGGAAGAAAAATCTTTCAGAAAACTTTTCTTTATATCTCAAAATCCAGAACTGGGTCACATGGCCATTCCTTGCAGCAGGGAGTCTGAGAAAGTGAGTATCTTGCTTTGTTAGCCTTTGCAAAGGGAAGTGGGAGCTAGGTAAGTATGTCTGGAATGGCTACTGGGCGGCAACAATTATGTCTCTGATATGGTTGGCAAAATAAAATAAAAATTGAGAGATTTTATGTAAATCTCTGAATTGCATCACCTTTGGAAAAATGAGAAAATCTGGAAATTCTGGACATGCTGGCATAGAAACCATAAGCCAGCTCTCAGTAGCAGCTGTTCCATTAAGTTGGGGCAGAAGAATTGATTTTGCCAAAGGCCTCATTGTTTCTCATTTTTCACCCATCCCTCTTACCCTGCAATATGCCATTTTTCATTGCTTGCATTATTACTTTTGCAATATGAAAATCTTTCATTTGTTCATGGCACCTGGTTTATTTTTATTGGCATATCAGTTGAATTGTCTTAAATGATAGGACTAATAGGAAAAACAGCATCCCAGAGGGATTTGTTTATTTGGGCTCCAGGCTATATGAAAAGTTTTGCTTGTGAAGAAGAAAAAATCTAAATTTTGAACAGATCATTTAGAGTCTTAATTATTGTAGATCATGTGAAAGTAATGGAGATGCCAACTGGATATATCTGGAGATGTCAACTTGTCATGGCCTGCAGTAAAAGTTAAAGAGGACAGAAAAATGAATTTGCATCCTCCTAGAAGATGATCAGATTTGGAGTAAAAGCCACATAGCTTTTGAAACAAAATAAAACCCAATCAAATTTTCTTTAAAAAAGGATTTAGCAAGCTTGTTTGTATGAGAACAGCAAGGGGAAATATGACATACGGTGATTTCTGGAGAACTGTAATGGATTCCCACATGAAAATCCAATTAAAGAACTTAGAAAAAAGAATCATAATGTTGGGGAGATTTTATTTATATCATTCTTAGGATATCCCCAATGAATTTTTATTTACATATTGACTTCAGGACCCCAAAGTCTTAAAACTGTACCATTTAATACAGAATGACATGGCAATCCTAATGCTTCCTAACTCTTAAAAATAAAGAACATGCACAAGTTCATAAAGCTCCAATGGTCTCCTAATTTATATACATTATTTTTTTGTACTGTTGCATCAGATTTTATTTAATTCATTTGCATCAGATTTTATTTAATTAATTTGATTTAAAAATATTTTTTATTGATTTCAGAAAGAAAGGGAGAGGGATAAAAATAGAAACATTAATGATACGAGAGATTTATTGATCAGCTGCTTCTTGCATCCTCCATACTGGAGATCAAGAATTGCATGTGCCCTGACCAGGAATTGAACCATGACCTCCTGCTTCGTAGGTTGATGCTAAACCACTGAGCAACACCAGCTGGGCTAATTTATTTGATTTTAACGTCTGAACAATGTATTTCAAAAACTACAATATGGAATTAAAAATAAGAAAGATTCTATGCAATATAAAATTGTAAACCTTGGGGTGCCAACTAATTGAAAGAAGGTCCCTGAAGATTTTAGGATTCAAAAGGGTGATTTTAAGTGTACAAGGGGTTAACTAATAAATGTGAATCTAATATACCTTTCAGGATTCTAAGATTCTGATCTTTAATATTTTAGAGGAAAGATAAAATGTTTTCCAAAGTTATTTAAAATATATATTAACATGTACAAATGACCTGCTTTTATTAGAGAAAGAAGAACAGCATTGAACTATTTGTGTCTCCCAGTAACTGAAAAACAGCAATTTCTGATGCTCTGCCACCTGAGAACGTGCTACATTCACTTAATACCAATGCATTACATCAAAGTTTATCTCAATTCGCAATTACAGAATTCTCCCCTGAGGTTATGTTGTTGTACTTATACATTTGTATGCATCAAATCTTATCTCATCTGCCCAGCTCACAAGGTCTGACTCCAGCTAGCCACTCTCACTTGCTTCTTCATTATTGTCTTATTGATTCTTTTCACTCCAGAAAGATTAATTTCTTTACTGTTTCAGAAATACAGTGGCTATATTTTTTTTCTGTTCTATCTTACTCAATTTCCTTCCTTCCTTTGTCTGAGAAGCCAGTTGTTTCACATTCAACTCCTATCCAAATCAAAACAAACTTTCAAGATGCACCTGAAGACTTCTCCTCCCCCAGGAAGCTTACCTCATCTTTGGCATCATTAATATCCCTTTTCATTGAGCTGCACCTTTCTCTACAGCCTTGAAGAGAATGTTATTGCGCTATGGATGGGGATGAGATGCTCATCAAGAACAAGGATAGAACATATTATTCTTTCGTAGCCTTCACTCTGCCCATCATAACACTGAGTACAGACTGGGAACTCATTAAGTGCCAGTGAATAAAACTTCCCTGACATTGTCAAGCAGAGTTCAGTTCTCTCTCTCTCTCTCTCTCTCTCTCTCTCTCTCTCTCTCTCTCTCTCTCTCTCTCTCTCTCTCTCTCTCTCTGTCTTATGAAGACCTTTATAGAGCTCTGTTAGAATAGTTGGCTATAAATACATGTTTATATCCTGTCTCCCATCCTTGGTGATCTGCAAATGTATTTTCTTTCATCCTCATTATCTCCAATATATTTCCCATGGTATGCTCTTGATAAATATTGGTTGGCTAAACGTGTATTTTTTTTTAGGTTAGAATAACTGGGATCATAGAAGATAATTCAGTTAATAAAATGACATTTACAGTGCTCAATGCTCAGGATATAGAAATGTATGAGACTGGCAGTGGTGATCAGAAGAAGTTTGCTATATTGAAAGAGAATGTTAGGCTCTGGGACTCCACAGAAAATTTCAGGAAGGCTTTAGACTTCTATGGGTCATGGTATAGGGACTGTATGTCATATTATCTGAATCTTAAGGGATTGCAATCCTCAGTGGTTAAGTGCATTGAGTTTGTATCCCCTTGTCAGTACTCTACATCACTCTCACTCATATTTACATCCCTTGCAACTAGCCCAGAATGAAGCAAATAGTAGGGGGACTATATATTTGTTATTTTTATCTTTTACTTTCTAGTTGTGTACTTAGTACTTTTAAACTATGCTTCAGAGAACTGGAGCATCCCAGAAGTTGCTTCATACTGGTTTTTGAAGCACATTGATGACTCCCAAGCCCATAGCTTCATCCTAGATCCAACTGCCTAGTAAATATCACCAATGGGTTACCCCACAGTCCCTCAAATTCACCACACACAGAAACTCAGGGTTCATGTGGCCATTTTACAAATGACAAAAAAGATTGAGTCTCTTGTTCCCACAGGTGTAACAATCTTGAAAGAGGAAACAGTCCCAAACTGTCTTTGGATCCATTCTGTGCCTAGGAAGGTGGAGTAAGCTAATTGGCTCACTTGAGTCATGTGAACTTCCCTCAGGGGAGGTAAGGCACATCTCCTGATTGACAGCTCCATTAGGGGCAGACTTGGATTAAGGAAGTTGCATTTCCCCAGGGAAATACTTAAAGTGGGGCAGATAAAATGACAGTGGGTGCTTAAGGTAGGAACGCAATAAATGCTTGTTAAATTGAGTTGTGGAGAATCTTCACCACCAGAACTTGTTCTGAACTTTACAAAGATTATTCTTGACCTAGCTTTCAATATGAACTTATTTTTCTGTTGAGCCAGCTTGTTCATCCTTAAGAAAATTCTTGGTGTAGAAGCTGTCATGCCAAGTTTCAGCTCCGGCTATCTTGGGCAGAGTTATAACCTCCTGAGATTCCAGCATTATAATGAAAATGCTGACAGCCCTGGAGTTTTGCTGACAAGAATGGCACAGTTGTGATAAAATTAGATTAATGGAAATATGGTGCCTCATCCTTGTGGAGTTGTCTTGAGTTTAGGTTAAAGAGAAACAAGTCCTTAATGAGTCCAGCGTTGGAAGAAAGACCTTCCAACAAGTGAGTCCTCAGTTGGTTTGAATTAAATTGTCTGGATATATTTTCAGATCATTTAAAACAAGCCCCAAAAAGCTCAGAGATTATTATTTACTAGTGGCCATCATGCACGAAATTGGGCGTGAGTAGCTCACTTCTGCTTGCCTCAGCTGGCCAACCCCGCCCATTGCCACTTGTAGCTGTCCTGCCCCTCTGCAGCTGACTCTAGCTCCCTGCAACTAGTAGCTTATGCCCAGTCCTGCCCACCGCGAGAGCCACTGCTTGTTTGGTCGTGACAGCGTAAGGTGTGATGGCCATGGGCTTTTTATTAATATAGATTGTAATATAAACTACATTATGTCTGATTACCCTATATTTTATTATCATTCTTTTTTTTCCTTTAAATATATATATATATATATATATATATTTTATTGATTTTTTTCAGAGAGGAAGAGAGGGATAGAGAGCCAGAAACATCGATGAGAGAGAAACATCAATCAGCCGCCCCTGCACACCCCTACTGGGGATGTGCCCACAACCAAGGTACATGCCCCTGACCGGAATCGAACCCGGGACCCTTCAGTCCGCAGGCCGACGCTCTATCCACTGAGCCAAACCGGTCCCAGCTTATTATCATTCTTTTATAAAAATCATTTTACTTTTGGCTTTGTCATTTAAATCAGAGATCAGCAAACTAGAACTTATGAATCAAATATGGGCCTCCACAAGTTTTTGTAATAAAGATTTATTAGAACACAATTATGACCATTTATTTACACATGTCTATGCTAGTGGTCGACAAACAGTGGCTCTTTGGCGCCTTGAGTGTGGCTCTTCCACAAAATACCATGGCCTGGGCGAGTCTATTTTCAAGAAGTGGTGTTAGAAGAAGTTTAAGCTTAAAAAATTTGGCTCTCAAAAGAAATTTCAATCGTTGTGCTGTTGATATTTGGCCCTGTTGACTAATGAGTTTGCCGACCACTGGTCTATGCAATATTATATGCATAATATATTCATCCATCCTACTCTTTTAAAAAAATATTTTTATTGATTTCAGAAAGGAAGGAAGAGGAAGATAGAGATAGAAACATTAATGATGAGAGAGAATTATTGATCCGCTGTCTCCTGCAAGCCCCCTACTGGGGATCGAGCCCACAACCCCAAGCATGTGCCCTTGACTGGAATCGAAACTGGGACCCTCCAGTCTGCAAGCAGATGCTCTATCCACTGAGCCAAACCAGCTAGGGTTATCCTACTTTTTACGGATATTTGGATCACTTCAAGATTTTTGCTATTATGACCAGTATGGCAATGAACATTCTTGTTCATGTCTAGACAAAAATTTCTGTTGGAGAAATTCTTAGGAGTAAAATTGTTGGGTCAGAGGGATTTCATATTGCTGTGTCACGGGATGCCTGTATTGCTGGAGCATAGAAGGCATGTAAGTTCAGTTTTCTAACAGTTTTGCAAAGTAGTTGTACCAGTTTGCACCCCCACTAGCAGTGCATGAGAGTAAGTTGCCAACATTTGATATTTTTTGTATATTTAATTTTAATCATTCTTGTTGATATGTATAGCAGGTGTCTCATGGTGTTTTGATTTTTCATTTCACTACTGGCTAGTGAAGTTGAGTATCTATTCCTATGTTATTTGGATAACCATTTCTGTGAAGTATGTGTTTGAATCACTTGCACATTTTTTTTCCTATTGAGTTTTCTCTTTTTTCTTATTGATTTAAAGAAATTATTTAAATATCTTACATGTATGTTCTTTCATAGCTTTAGGAGATTTTAGGAGTCCTTTAGACAGTCCTTCTAGTATTCTGCAACCACAATTGTTTAAAACTTAAAATTGCAAAATAGCTTTATTAGTACAGCATGTATTCTCCAATCCATTATCATAAGCTTTGCTATTATTATAGACATGCAAGTGTAAGTGCCGAGAAGAGGAAAACAAGGACTTTTGCTTCTGTAAATTAACATTTACATGTCAGTTGCTCTGTTTACTCACCATTGCATGTACACTCTAGCATGTGGTAGAACAGAGAGACAATGTTACTCTATTTAGAACTTGTCCAGACGTCATACTACATAGTTCTTAATAAATAAGCAGGAATGAGATCTCAGATGGTGAACTCAGAGAGTAAGCAGTGACTACCCTGCTTTACAGATATGAATCCACCATCCACATGCCTGAGAAATGGCCTGTGGAGAAACGTTCTAGCTAACTACCTAAGCCAACACTATAAGTTTTATTGTGGAAGGCAATGGTACAGTTCATTCCCAAAGGAACTTTCCATTCTCTGATCAGGGACTTAAACATACAGAAGAATAATCAAATAGACCTTGACTTTGAATTTGAATGCGTTTCCCCAAATTTCTCATCACTAGTTCTAAACCATGGCTTCACATTAAAATCACTTAAGGAATTTCTAAACAATATTGGTGCCAAATTGTGGTCCTGGAAATCAGGCATATGTTTTTAAAAAATACCCTAGGTGATTCTAATTGCTTCCAGATTGAGAACCAGTGCGCTATGATATTCAATGGGGTAAATGGTGTGTTTTGGGGAAGGAGTTCTGACAGAGTCTAAAACCCATTTGCTTCACTCCCTGGCTCCTCTAAAAGGCACTCTGCTGTCTATCTTTTCTTTTTTTTCCATTTAAAAAATATGTTTCTATTGATTTTTAGTGAGAGAAGAAGGGAGAGATAGAAATATCAATGAGAGATCAGCTGCCTCCTGCATGGGGATTGAGCCTGCAACCCACACCTTCCAACCAGGAATCGAACCAGCGACCTTGGTTCATGGGTTAATGCTTAACCACTGAACCACTCCAGCCCGGCTGCTGTCCACCTTTTTGAAGTCAACTAAGAATCTTGTAAATTTCTGGTCCTCTTTAGGTTCTTCTTCTTTCCTCCTGCTCCTTGGTTTCTTTAAATAATCTTGTTGCTTTATTTGTTTTGCTTCCCTATCTCCTATCCCAGAAACTTACCTTTTCTTCCTTTTTAAAAAAAAATTTTTTTTTTTACTAAATTTTATTTTATTATGATAAGGACACTTAACAGGAGATATACTCTCTTAACAAAATTTTAAGTGTTCACTACATTATTGTTGACTGCAGGGACACTGCTGTAGATCAGATCTCTAGCGCTTATTCATCTTGTTTAACTGAGACTTTATGATTTCCCTTTCCCTCCAGTCCCTGCCAAACACCTTTCCTCTCTGATTATATGAATTTGACCTAGAGGCGATTCTGATGTAGCTAAAATTCAGAGCCATTGCTCTACTGCCTGGGTGCTGATTTTTGAGGCAGCCAGATCACTCTTTCCCTTCCCCTTCCCTTATCAACTTTATTTGAAAGGTCAGGAGGAGCCACTCTTAGAAACTAAAGGAAAGAAGTTCAGGGTATCTGGGAGTGGCCAAAGACAATGCTCAGAGACATGGTCTCCAGGAAGAAAGTCCTAAAGATGACAGAAAGGAGAAAGGACGGGGCAGTGCATTCTATAAATGGTAACTTACCTTCATTGATTTAGAGGACCAGGAAGATAGATAACATTGTCTCAGTAGAATAGAGAGCACTGCTCCAGGTGAGCAGCAGTAAGAAACTTGCAATTGGACTGGAATTTGACAACTGCTTTTGTGGTCAAAGAATTTGGCCAAGGGCAAGCAATATTTCTTCACCAACGATGAAGAGTGAGAATGAAACCCACAAACAACACGGAGGGAATTGGAAAAGGACCTAGAATAAGGAAAGAGAATAGAGTCGTGAAGTTTTTGAGGAAAATCACACTTCTGAAAATGATGTATTGTGAGATTTAGAATAAACTATGAACAGACATTCTTAAAAGGATACAGGGAGCCCTGGCCTCTATGGAATAGCAGCCAAAATTATAAAGGGGTAAAAAACAAGAGGATGAAATGAAAAGAGAGAGGGCTAATATTAAAAAGAATTGCAGGTACATTAAAAATTAAATAGTAGAATTAAAGTTGACATTGGAAACAAAAAAGTGATGATTTAGCATTATAGAAAATCAAATCAATGAAGGTACATTCTTCCAGAATGTAGACATAAAAAGAAAATTTGATAAAAATGATAAGAACGAAGATAATAAAATGGAAGACGGGGAATGAAGATTCAATAAATGATATTTTGTGTTCGTGAGAGGAATACTGAACAATAGAAATAAATGTAATGTTATAGATGAATTAAAAAGACTAGTTTAGGCATACTGGAAGATTCCATTATGATCTTGGTAAAGTAATTAAAAAGAGATCCATATTCAAACTTATCCAGACAAAAAATACTGAACTAAATGACAAGGAAAACAATCTTATAAACATCTGGCAGGGAGGAAATAAATCTGCAAGGGTATAAAAATCAGATGGCTCTGGAACTAGCCTTGCAATATAATTGCTCAAAAATTATTCTTAGAACTCAGGATGAGGATGTTATATAAAAGATGTCTATTGTGTAACTGAAACTAGCTTAATGAGACATATATAAATAATTCTTGTAATACTTTACACAACTGAGTACTTGTGTTAAATGTTTTTAAAAAAGATATCTAGTGCAAAAACAACAATGTATTTTAATAAACTTAATGCTGTATATATTTATTATTTATAAGTAATGCACTTAACCACACACTAAAAAATATAATAACAACATAGATGTGAGTGTATTATAATAAACATTGAGAACTGAGGTAGCAGGTAGTTGGTGAGGAATAAAAGAGGGTCTTCATAAAAGAGGAGATTAAAAAGATACCCTTCGCTCTTGATTCTGAGAAGTTGAAGAATGTAGGTCCAAGGATAATTTTGCATAAAAAGAAATTTTAAGATAGCTATTAACAAAATTTTTAAAAGGAGTATGCCTTTTATATACTTGAGTATGAAAAAGCAAAAAAACAAAACACATAAACAAGAGAAAAGGAAACAGGAAAGCTTAAAAACATTAAACAAAAGACATGAACAAAATAAATTAAATGTATCAGTTATGTTATGCCAACAAATAAAGTGTTCTGAAATTTCTGTGAAATGGTTAGAAAATATAGGTGTTGAGTCATTATCATGGGATTCTGTCCTGTTTCTGTCACTTGCTAGCTTCAGTTTCTTGGGATCATTATTGAACTCCACTGTTCAGCTAAAAGGGAATGATAAGACCTACTTCTCAGGTTGTTCAGAAGGGGAAGTGAGACTTACGTAAACAAATTAATATTATCCACTGTTTCCCATGCTGAGGAAAGGGCACAGTCTCTAGATTTATAGCCTGGATTCTGATGTCTGCTAGGTTCTAACTTACCAATCTTATTTACCAACCTTAAGGCAAATTACTGAGCTCTCCAAGCCTTAGTTCACTTGTCTGTAAAATGGGGGAAAAATAGTACTGATCTTATAGGATTGTCATGAGGATTAAATTAAATAATACTTGTGAAATATTTGGGACAATGCCTGGTACAAGTAGCTCTGTTAAATTCACTATAATTATTATAACCAAATAGCAGCTTTACATCAGAAAATTTAAAATGTACATTGTTAAAACTAGAATTATTATTAAAAGAGCAATAGTAGCATTTTAAAAATATCAGAGTAGATTATAAAAACCTAAGCGTGTAACAATAGTAAGGATTGCATAAGTATATTTGGTAGTTTCCTATGATCAAGTACTGCACAGCCATTACATGATGTAAAACAAGTCCTATGGAAAAGTTTTATAATATATATCTGAAACACTTACATTTAACTATTAAAAGGTCTTAACCCTTTGGAAATATAAAGTGTTATTCTTTATGTTTTTCTGATAATTTCTAAACGCCTATAAGAAATCATATGTAATTTTAAAAATCAATAAAAACATGTATTTTAATAGGTATGTTTCTGAAAATGTTTGATTAAATGGTGAAATAATCTTAATATCAAGGGAAAACAGATACAACATTTTATATACAAAATTTAACAACCATGTTAAAAGGTACTTGGGAAAATATTAATAATGCTAGCATTCTTATTTCTGGGTGATAGAAATATTATTTGATTTTATTCTTAAAATTTTGTCTATTTTTCTAACTTTTCTGCAGTACTCAGAACATACTAATGGAGCCCTAACCAGTTTGGCTCAGTGGATTGAGCATCAGTGTGTGGACTGAAAGGTCCCAGGTTCGATTCTGGTCAAGGGCACATCCTTAGTTGTGGGCACAAATTCTTGGTTGCAGGCACATCCCCAGTAGGAGGTGTGCAGGAGGCAGCTGATCAATGTTTCTTTCTCATCAATGTTTCTCTCTATCCCTCTCCTTTCCTCTCTGTAAAAAAATAAATAATATATATACATTTTAAAAAAGAACATACTAATGGAATTGGAAAGGAAAAAATAAAGTAATAAGAGAAAAATTAAGTCCTTCATAAATAAGCTATTAGCTCAGATGCTGTGGAGAGTGATATTCTAGTCCAGTCCTTTTACAAATGAGGAATTAAGTCCAAGAAACATTTAGCGGTTTGTTGAAGGCAGAAGTGAGCGGATGAGAGAGAGATGGAGGGTCCCTGACTGTAATTTTTCTACTAAATCTTGTGCCCCCTCAATTAGTGCAAACTTTATGCAAAATTTACAGTTTAATGTAAACACCTAATTCCAAACAGGGCATGGAAGATTCCTGATTTGTCCCTAGCTTTAGGAAATTTTTAATGACCATATAGAAAAGTCTTTCACCAGAGTAACAATTGATAGAGAACATTGGCTAACAGTAATATCTGTTCCTCAAGGTTGTCCCAAATAACCGTGCATGTTGGTTTAAGTTATACTCCTATTCTCCACACAAATTTACTAGTACATTTTCCTCAAGTTCTCCTATTCATCTTGACCCACGTGGGAGCCTAGAAGTAAAAAAAAGCAGGTCCTGATAGCTTTTAGGTTTTCAAAGATAGATCCTACTGCCTCCTAAGCAGAAGGACTTTGTTGTTCTCATACCATGAACAGGCTCCCTGGTTTTCTGCAATGGTTCCCAAGTCCAAGTCCTTAGAAGTTCAGTGCTGAGCTGAAGTTTTCAGCTTCTGATTAAAATTTCCCCATGTGAGGCAATGTAATCAAAGTTAAGGACATGTAGCAAGTTATTTCTAAAACTCGCTTTATTCACTCTTTTGGGGGTTAAAATGCTGGTTTATAATGGTGACAGTTCTGTGTGTGTGTTCAGTGTCCTGACTTAGAACAATGAAAAGTTGGCAATCTTTTGTTGACCTCCAAAATATTTTTGAAATTTTTCTGGTCTGTGGAATTTCTAAACCTGGGACCTACTGACTTAGTATTACACATGAGAGTTTGGGATTATGAGAATCAGAGTTCAAATCCTAGTACTGCCATATACTTTGAGAAATGTCTTCAGCAGTAAACTAGGGAAGGTAATATTTATCTCAGGAAGATTAAATATTCTTATAAAACCTCCAGAAAAATTATTGGCACATTTCCCCCCAGATATACTTGCTATAGACTAATATGCCTATAAGTAAGGGCATAATAGAAGACAGTAATGATTTGGATAGTAGTTGTGTGAGTTGGCTTACAAGGCAATAAATGCTGGTTCCATTTCCCTTTGTTATTACTTAGCACCATATAATCATAAAAATCCTGTTAGATAGGGCCACCTTGAGAAAAAGGATGCTTTCATCATTTCTATATTTCCCCCCCCCCTCAGAATCATATATCTTTCAAAAATTTGGTCTAAAAGCTTTTTGTGTAGGTTCCTAGGTGCCATTTATAATAATTTCACATATTCTGAAAAGTTTAGATTTACTTCAAAAGGATTGCCTTGCGTCACTGTCATAGTCTACTCTGTTGTGGCTTGACTTTGTGGCAGATGTTTCCAGAGCAAACAAAGGGAGATGCGTGTCCTGGTAGAAGAGCATAGAGCACATGCCGGCAGCAGCGTGGCCACATGTTTGTGCGATGAGAGAATATTGGAAGCCACCTCACCTAATTTTTCCATTTTGTAGACATTGCTCATGATGCTCTAGCTTCCTCTGTCTGACCTTGCCTTTGTTCTCTTTCTACTCACTGCTCTATCTAGCCTTTATTACTTTTTTTTTTTTTCTTTCTTCTCAATGGCTCAGTTTGACTCCCAGCCATTCTCTTATCCTAAAGGCCTTTGAAATAGCATGCTAAGTCTTTGGCAAACTTTGGATTCTAACAAAGAGACCCCAAAATCTCATTGATTCAAGAAGTCTTTCCTGACAGACTGTATGTCAGGTTAGAATTCTTCTTATTGTGAGAAATTTATACCCAAGTCCTTCAACTAGGAGTAAATGTTTATTTTACTATAGTCCAGAAATATCCATTTTGGGGGAAGTTGTTGATGTTGGAGATATTATTTTCAATGTGATTTTACCCCTTATTTGTCCTTATTTATTTATTTTTCATTGGGAAGAATTTGTGTGGGAATCATCATGTGCTTGTTTGATATGTAAATATAACACAAAGAAACAATTAACAAATTCTTGCTTGTTTGATATGTAAATATAACACAAAGAAACAATTAACAAATTCTTTCATTGATATTGGAAGTGTGTTGTCTCTTTAGTGAAACCAGGATTTGTTTAGCAAGTGTTTTTAAGCCTCTATTATATATAGGACACTATGGTAAAAAGAGCTGAATTCAGCAGCTTGTAATGCCAGCCAGTGAGTAAGATAATAAGGATAGATATTGTCTTCAAAAAGTCATAGTTAAAAGTGAAGGAGGGTTTTAACTTTATTTATTAGGACGCAGTTCCTAAATGGTTTCTAATACTAGCCAACTGATCATTTGAGTGTTAGTCAATTGACATAGAAGAAAAAGTTCCCAGGTCGGGGAAGAGCCAACTCTTATGCTCTGGGTGTGTGTGTACTTGCTCAGGTCATAGGGTCAGACCGATGGGAGACTTTGAGGGTAGACTTAGGAAATTGTGTGCAAGAAAAGCTTGAAAAATCAATCAACTTACTAAACACCGACTACGTGTGGAGCATTCTGCTGCATCTCGAGTCTATAACATGAGTGAAACAAGCTCTAGATCTTGGACAGGTTGGTGTTTAGAGGTAGAAAGAGATGTGTAAACAAATAGTCGAAGAACTACGAGAACATCTCTATTAGATGTCTTTACTCATAACAGTCTTATCTAAAAGCTGGATGCCATTTTCTGGGAAGGTGTAGTTGAAAAAAATCTTTCCTGACATCAGTTTGCTTCTTTTTTTAAATTTTTTTACTTTTTATTATTATTATTTTTTTAGGGCTCTTGGGTTTCTTAAACCTGATACTTCGGGCTCACTTTTGGTTTTATTGTTTGCTTTTATTTTTACAAGCCTGATAAATCAGGTCTTTTTCCACTGACATAAGCCTGAAACTATGTCCCTAGGTACAGCATAAAATATAACAATTCTTAGATCCAAGGCATGCTCTCATGGAGCCAGTGGACCAAGCCCAGGATGCCAGCAGGTATCACATAAAATTGCATTCTTCGCCAGGTGGTTTAGTGCTTGCACACGGTAGGTGTCACTAATTCCAGATGCCCAACTGGAAGGAGCAGGACTGTATTCTTTGGTTCAAAGTGGGTGGGCAATTTGTTCAATCCCAGGGGCCTTTGGACCTGGAGGTGGAGGCTGAGAGAGCCAGTTATCTGAAATGAAGGCGGCTGGCATGGACAGGCTGAGGGCCCAGCAGGGAAGGGAGAGAAGGAGCAGAAAGCCTTCCAAGAAGAAGCTGAAAATTGACCTAGTTATTTTGATGGCACGCTCTGATACTTTTCCCTTCAGGCCAAGTTCAGACTCCTCGACATGAAATTGAAGCACTCACTGCTAAAGATTTAATGCTTGGGGATATTTCAACATTCTTCTTCTCCCCTTTCCTCCCTCCTTTATTTGTGTGATAAGAATGCCCTATCCATGAAATAATATCTGTTCTCAAGCTGAAAAGCACAATGGTAATTAGGATTATTTGTGTTGAGTCAAAGAGTCCAGCAAGGAGTGGACAAAGCAGAAGGTGTGAGGCAAGGCCATCTGGCTTCTATGTCCCATTCCCTTCAGGATCTGGAGAGCCTCTGGGGACATATGGGAAAGAGTGTGGTTAGAGTGTGGGGGCTGAAGAAATGAAGGCAGGTGCAGTCCTGCCCTTTTATTCATTTGGGCTCTCTGCCAATAGCATAGCTCCTTCCATTTTAGTGGTAATTGTTTTTTCCCTAACTTTGAATCTCCATATTTCTTTTGGGCCATTTCTTGGGTTTATAGGTCAAACTATAGTGTAAGATTTTCAACAGTGGCATTATTGACATTTGGGGACAGACAATTCTTTATTGGGGTGTGTTGGGGGCTGTCGTGTGAATTTTATCATTTTCATCAGCATCTCTGGACTTTACCCTCTACATGAGTAGGCCCTGCTCCTCTTTCCACCCCCATTTGTGACAACCCAAAATGTCTCCAGACATTACAAATGTCTCAGAGTTGGTCCGAAGGTTGTGGGTTATTGTTAAGCTGATTAACGTTGTTAAGCTGATTAACAAATGTCTTAGAAGGAGAAAAATCAAAGTTTTTTGAGGACCACTGCTAAGGAGGCAGTTCTTCCCACTTAAATACTCTGAACAGGGACCTTTACCTTGCTTATTCTGGAACAGAAAACCCTCCACATTCTTTCTTCAGACTCTATATGTCATGTACATGCAGGAATGTTCAGAATATTGTAGTGTGTTCTGGGAATTTGAATTTTGAATACTCCCTAGGGAGTCTCAGTTGCCGCAAAATTTGAAAACCATTAGTATGAAATAACTTTATAGATGGCCCCCATTTTATGAAGGTTCAACTTACAACTTCTTGACTTTATGATGGTATAAAAGTGTTAGGCATTCAGTAGAAATGTATTTCAAATGATACATTTTGATTTTTACCTGGGCCAGTGCTGTGCAGTGTGATCCTCATGTGAAGCTGGGCAATGGCAGTGACCTGCAGCTCCTGGTCAGCCACTTGATCATGAGGGTAAACAACTAATACTCTATAGTGTACTGTGTTGCCAGCATGTTTTAATATTGTGTTTTGTATTTTTTGCATTCCATCATGTTGTTCAAAACACTCATATTTGAGATGGGTGTTTTGTAACTCCATATAATTGCCCAATTGTAGACTGATGTAAGTGTTCTGAGTACAGTTGAGGTAGGCTAGGCCAATCTATGATGTCTGGTGGGTTAGGTATTAAATGCATTTTTGACTTTTGATATTTTCAACTTTTATAAGTTGGGGAACATCTGTACTATCCTTGGAGGTTTACAATCTACCTGAAGAGCCAGGGTTTCATGTAAATTGGTAAGTAAAGTTCCAGGCCACAACCATTGTGTGAGATGAAAAATCTTTAATGTAAACCAGATATTGAAGGGCAAACACTGGTTCCTAAGAAATTGATATGAGCCATAATTAGCCGTATCTTAGAATGGAAGAAACACAACATACCCATTTTTCACTTGTTGCAAGTATGTATGATGTATTATTCTCATCTTCTTTATTAGAATATTAAGTTATTGAGGACAGAGGTCAAATGGTTTGCCACCTTTAGGCCCTGCCCCCTCAACACCTAGCACAGTGCTAACACTTAGTAGAGGCTCAAAAAATAGTTGCATAAAAATTGATACCCTTTTCTACTTTTTATTTGGAAAACCATGAGTAGGAAAAATCTATAAATCACTTGCAAAATTCCAGAGAGAGGAGAATTATAGAGATCTTCACATAATAGCTTTTAATTCATTTTGATGTTTAATACCTAAGTACCTGTGCACAATTGTGCACAATTAAACTAAAACCATTTAGGCTTTTATCACAAGGTATTTCTTATGTTTTGATGTTTTTAAGAGATAAGCAGAAAGCCCCTAGATCACCCTTTTTCATACAACAACCATACATATTCTTGGAGCATGTAAACATTGCCACTGCACAGCAATGTTGTTGGCCTAAAGGATTAGGATTTCTATAAATCCTCTTTGTTTAGCATTAGCTTTAAAGCTGGAATCCACTAAATGAAGTGCTGCTCTTTCCTAAATGTATTTCTTAGGAGTATTCCCAGTATAAAAATTATAATTACCAATTTAATCAACAAAGCTCTCAATACTTGACATTCAGTCAGTGGCTGGTACATGAAGATGATAAATCTTCCTCCATCCTGTGTACCACCAGGTGCTGCTTTCTGATTATATTTCTTCTACTTAGGATGGCTGAAAAAAAGGGAAATTCTCCCACTAAGTCTCTCTGACTTGCTTTGTTGATATTCATGCTGTAGTTGGCCCACTTTCTTGGATTCTATGGGCATTTAAAAAAATATATATTTTATTGATTTTTACAGAGAGAAAGGGAGAGATATAGAGAGTTAAAAACATCGATGAGAGAGGATTACCAATCAGCTGCCTTTTGCACACCCCCTAATGGGAATGTGCCCGCAACCAAGGTACATGCCCTTGACCGGAATCGAACCTGGGACCTTTCAATCTGCAGGCTGACGACTGCTGATTCGGTCATAGAGCCAGGCCTCCTATACAGAACTGGCAGAACTTATGCCAAGCTTCCTTGTGGCATCATGGGAGTGGGGTGGGAGTTTTCTTTTCTCTTTGTGTTCTCACATTCTTTTCTTTTCCCCTCTGGTTATCTCTGGCCAGATGCATTCCCATCACCCTCCTCTTTTCCCAGCTATTTCCCATAGTCTACTTACATAAATACAGGACTCATTGTTCATTCTGTTCACCACCAGTGGTTTGTGACCCAGGGTGCATATTAGCATTACTGATGAATCTTTTAAATGCAGGTACAAAGGTTATACCCCAGGAGATTCTAAAAATAAATCTGGATATTTGGCTCAGGCATCTGTGTTTTTAAACAAATGCCAAAGGTGATTCTTAATATACAAGCCACTCTGAAGACCAATGTCTAAGACACCTTGCAAATATAGCCTTGGATTAAGCTTTATGTTCTTTGTACTTGGTAGGAATTTGACTTAAAGGCCAGAATTATTCATTTCTTTGCTATATTATAGCAATTTTAAATGTTAGCCTTTTCTTAAGTTATTTTTTTCTTCCTAGCACATTAATTTTATTTTGGATTTTCCCCTAACTTCCCAAATCATCTGATTTTTTTTTTTCTGAGCTAAGAACTGTTCATTTTCCAGTGAGAGTTTTTATCAGATCTGTGTACAATGAGGTGATTAATACCTGCAAATACAAAGATCCTAGGATTAAAGTAACACCTTTCTTCTTAAACAACAGACAACATGGAGAAGACCATTTCCTAAGATCTTCATTGTCATCCTCTCCCATTTCCCTCCTAAGCATGCTCACACTCTTTTCTTTGCATGTTCTTGGAACCTCTATTTTTTTCTACCAATCCACAGTATATTATCCACCAATAGTACTGTGTACTCGAAATACTAGCTCTCCCAAAGTCTTTACTAACTGTCAGTGTCAGCTCTGCCTGTGTCCCCCTCCAATGCACCTCTCTAGTTCCTGCTGATGGCATCCTCCTGTCCAAGGCTTCTTCTCACCCACGTACAAGGTAGGCTGGAAGTGTGTGTGTGTGTGTGTGTGTGTGTGTGTGTATGTGTGTGTGTGTATGTGTGTGTGTGTGTTTGTGTGTGTGTGTGTATGTGTAGGAATTAACACCTTCCACTCCCTTACCCAAAGATGGATGGGTATTGAGTGACATCATGTTGTTCATTCATTTTTTTTAAAAATGTTTCCCAGAGTTCCAAGCAGGAAAAAGCAAGTCAGTTTCCCACAATGGTAAGCTGATAACACTTTTCTGTTCTTACACGAATTACCTCCTTATTAACCTAGTGTGCTCCTTAGAATTACAATAAACTACTTGCACTCAAAATTTTGTCTTTAATTTTACCCTTTGATAAAACATTTAAGACATTGACCAATTTTCCTTCTGTCATTCAATTGAATAACTTGATTTCCTATGATTTCCTATACATGCCTCTTGTTTTCCCAACCAGATCACCGTGATCAGCATCCACTTAACTGATAGTTACTGGAATGTAGCTGAGGAGGCCTTGAATAATTTTAACAAGGCCATATACCTACCTAAAATCATGTGGGTTTCTTAGAGCAAAACACAGATTCATTGTTCTCTCTTTAATCCTTACATTATTGGTCATGCTGTTGCTGCCATAGTGTCATCCTGAATTCATTCCAAAGACAGTTAGCACTTGAATGAGGTTGAAGAAATTGTAGATTAATGTTCCTGAAATAATGTATAATTTCTTTCTGATAAATTATTCAATCAGCACCTATTTCTGTAGCACTAACTGGTGGTGTATAAAATATTACACAGTATGCATGAAAATATCTAGCATATCTTATTTCTACATACTATTTAGAAGTTATTTGGCAAACATAAAAATTCTCAGCCAGGAACAAAAAACCTTTACTTTCATATGTAGATTTTTCACTCTCAAAAAATATTACTCATTTGAATAATAGCACATCTATTTTTCATGCTTCTCTCATACTTTTACTATTTTAAGTCATTATTAAAGTGTTAAAATCAGATTTATTTCCTTCTCACCTACTTTCCCCTCAGTAAATTATTGAAATATTATTACTACTGTTTCCAATGAAGACACCTCATTTATTATTAAATTCCTCGTGAATACTGTTTTAGATAGTATACAGGGTAAAATTGTGGCAGATTAGTAAGAAGCTAGGAAAATTCCTGGGCAAGTTGAATAGGGAAACTGAGACAAGAAAATTAAACAAGGATGAATAATTTGAACAACTTACAGCCATCGTGTGAACTACAAGACCTTATCTGGTCCAACTAAGGCCACTTGAGAGCAAATGGTTTATACCTCTCCTCCCTAACCTGAGAACACAGCTTAAATCACCCTGGTCAGAGAGAGAGGACAGAGACCCAATTAATGCCATTTGTGCCAGCTAAAACCAAGATCAGATGAAGTCAGGGGAACAAATAACGAAAACCCCATTAGAGCCAGACATAGCCAAGATAAAAATAAAACAGTAAAACAGATCAAAGAATAATCAAAAACTCCTCTATATGCTCATTGTGATGCATCAGCATATTAAAACGGCACCTGGAAAGCTGATGAATATTCTCTTGAAACTCTCCGCTAAGATTCTGGCTGCAAAAGAAAAAAGGTAAGCCCTCAGAACAGACTCAGTGTGGCTCGCTCTAGAGCACACCCATGCCCTTTCCCCAAAATGAACTTGTGCTTCCTCTTAAACTCTAAGGGTCCTCAAGAGACTTGCAGCCCGGGGAGCAGTGGGGGGTGGCAACTTGTCCCAGGCTTACCTCCTGGTCCTGTCTCCAAGGCCCCTTTTCTCGGATTTCCCAGTGAGCTAACAGCAGTCCTGCCTTGGCTCACTTCTTTCCTATAATGTTTCTAGGGAGCCAAATCAGACCACTGCCCAGGCTCACTCCTGTTGCTTCTTCTACCCCAAGTCTTTCCTTTGTTCTATTGTCCCCAGCTTCAATAACCATGCTCTTCAAATCACCTGCTCTCTCATTCAGTCTGCTAAGATGGCTTGCTCATACCTTCATCCTGCCATTTTAGCAAAGGAGTGGATGAGAAAATTCTCCTTCCAGAATTGTTCCCATTTTGACCTTGGGAAACATCTGTTTGGTCCTGCTTGGGTCACTTGCCTACCCCTGTTCAGGGGTGACCTACCATCATGGTAGACAGCTCCTCCATGGACAGATAAGGTGGGGGAATTTTTCAGAGAAAGAAATACTTCAAAGACGAAGAATAGGCACTTACTTCCACCTTCATGAGGCAAATGTTATTTCTTTTTCCCATGTAATGAAATATAATAGATGCGAGAGGATAAACCACGTGTCCTAGATCACACACTCAATACAACTGGGTTTAGAATGTTACTACTCTCATTTTTTTCCCTCTATGTAAAGCTGTGAACTGAAACAGAAACTCACTTTACTGCTATCATTACTCCACTCTGGATAAAATTTCACCACTGCAATATAATGTCTGGAATACTATGTACTTGCCTATGCCAATATATTCTCATAAGAGCTTTGATATCTGAGTTTGCATGATGTAAACAAGTAGGAAAATAGTATTAACAAGAAAAAATATAACTTTATACAACTATGGGAGACTATTTCGTTTTTTAAGTGAGAGGTACATCATGGCCTGCAAGAGATGCTGCTGATGTCAGGGCCTTAACCTCTGAGCACTCTGCATTGATTTGACTGCTGACCCCATGGTTTCCAATTAAGAACACCTGATACTCTTTGCCAATGACAGATAATTGGTGGTAAATACTCCAGCTTTCTCATGCCCTTGAGGTACATGTTTCACATTGCTTCCCAGAATTCCCCAGTGGGATTGAGCCACCATTGCCCATAGTAGTCACATGCTAAAAAATGTCCTTTATTACCTTCTTTCCCTTTTTTGTTGCATATACCTATTTTTCTCCCAATGCTACTTGGGACCAATTTCCAGTCAAACTACGTGCTCTCAGATTCTTTGTCTCAGCATCTTCTGGGGGAACCCATCTCAAAAGAAAGGGCATTTAAACATCACATGTATGAGTAACTCTGGTTATTTCAGTCAGCTCATCTTCCAAATAGCTTTCTTTTAATATGTTCATTAGCCAAAGTGGTGAAATAACACAAATTAACTGCTGTTATTTATTTTTAGCTACAAACTAAATTATTAAAAACATTCATATTGTTATGGCAACTGCTTTGCCTTAATATGGCCCCTGGAGTTGGATGGTTTGGGCTTGAATCTTTTTTAGTTGTGTTCCTTGGTCAACTTTCTTAGCTTCACTGTGTCTTAGTTTCCTATCTGAGATAAATGATATACTATATCTTAAAGTGTGCTAAGAACAGTAAATGAGTTAAAATTTGTAATGAGCTCGGAAGTGTGCCTAGCATATGGTAAATGCCATGTGAGTGTTGGTTAAACACTTGAATACAAAATTAGGTGGATCATGGTTCAAGTTAAAGCTATACTTTCCCAGGTAGGCCACAGACTAACCATTGCATTAGCAATTTATTTTATTTTAAAAATCTCTTACCTATTAATTATACATTTAAAACCAGAGCACAATTATGTTTTAGCTTCAAGAGTTGTTCATCTTTAATGAGTACTGTACTAAGTTAATTAGCAAGACCTGTCTTTTTGGGCACTGCATCTGTTCTGCAACATTTAATTCAGTACTCATTATTTTAAGACAGCAATTCTCTTTTTTCAAAAATATTTAGAGAAGGAAATTAGTAATTACTCTGCCACACTACATCACTAAGTTTCAAAGTACTAAAAATTGGGGAAAAAAACCAAGTGTGAGGCATGGGTATACCTGAGAAGTGACTCCATATTTTATTATATGCATAAGAAATACCTTCTTGCTTACTGAGTTGCTACAGTTCATTATTTTCCCCCTAAGAACTATTTTTAGTCTCTCTTCAGAATGTTTATTGTGCCTTCTTTTTGTCTCCTGAATGTCAATCTAACTCTACTCTTGTGAAGCTATACATCATCCAGATTTTTTTCCCATCCTCAGAGGTGCCAATTTTTGGTATCCAAATTAGATCATCATTGCTTTAAAAAATTAAAACTTCAATGATGACCCCTCATCTTCTTTTCAGTTACATATTTCAGCTTTCAATAGCAGGGATTACAAATAATGTTCCATAAACTGGCTATATCAGAACCACCTAAGAAATAATGGTACACACAAATACACACACACACACACACACACACACACACACACACACCCCTATTGCATAAGCAAGTACAAGTACATATCTACATATCTACAAAATACACACATACTGAATATGCACCACTCCTAGAGATTCTGACATAGTAGCTGTGGGCTAAAACATAAGAGTCAGTATTTTTTGACAATTTTTTAGAAGTTCCTTGGGCATTCCTGTTCTATGAAAAGTCAAGCTGGGAGTCCTTGGACAATGGCTCATCCATTGATTCACTGTCATTCCAAATTGATTCTATAACTTTGCCAAACTTCACCCCCAACTCATTTCTGTTCATGTAATTATACTTCTGGAACTTTAAGCTTAAAGTTTTAGAATTAAAGATTTAGAATTTGGTTCCACCTGCTGCTTCATTTCCACTAGCAGTCATTATACTATCCAGTAGCCTCTTCTCACCTCCTCTTCCTTTCCAACTCAAGTGCACAAATTTCATGCATTGGGCCTCTAGTGTATTAAATATTAAGCTTGCAGAAGCAATATAAAACTGTCCACTGACTGATATTTTACAAGGGCTTAAGGTGGGCATAGAATAAATGAGTATTTAATAATGGCCCCACATGCTATGCTATCCTAAACACGTGGGTCTCCCATTTTAGTCATACAATTAATTTAGATCATGAAATTATTATAGGTTATTTTAATAATTATTCAACTATTTGACCAACATGTATTGTGTATTACATATTCTTCCAAGCACTGGGAATATAGCCATGAACAAAAACAGAGATCTTTACTGTCATGTAATCTGAGGGATGATAGAATATGCGAATATAGATTATGTCAGATGGTGATAAGTGCTATTTGAGAAATACAGCTGAGTAAGGAGAATAGAGAAATTACTCTATCATAGCTAAGTATACCAGGGGAAGTCTCAACTGAATGGGGGGTGGGGAGGGGACGACCAGTTAGGAGGCTGTAGTAATCAGGCAAGAGTGGTAATGATGGAGATGGTGAGGAGTGGTAAGATTTTGGATTCATTCTGAAGGTGTAGTTAACAGGATTTGCTGATGAACAGGGTAGAGGATATGACAAGTAAATATAAAGTAAAAATAAAGTGGAAGGACTGTCATTGGAAGCCAGTGGAGGTAGAGCAATGCTACAACTGTAGGAGAGGGCCACAAGACAGGAGCTGGGACCTTCAAAAAAGAAATGCAGTGGCTCTCAATCCACAAACCAGAAGGATGTGAACCAAGGGAAAAAAGCCCCACACCTCCCACTCCTCCCACCCTCAATCCTCCAATCTTTTCCTTGCTCAATCAACCAGGATCCAGGGGCAACAATGCCGATGCAGCCTGTAGAGGTCAGCCCCCCCAGACACAGAGCAGGTTGGGAAGAATGGAGAATGGATCTGAAGGGGGTGGACAAAATGAAATACCGAGTTTGGTGTAAGGGCAGGGAGTGAAAATATCGATTTTTGATCAGGGCACGTGCCCAGGTTAAGGGCTTGATCCCCAGTGTGGGGCATGCAGGAGGCAGCTGATCAATGATTCTCTCTCATTATTGATGTAAATATCTCTCTCCCTCCCTCTCCTTTCCCCTCTGAAATCAATTAAAAATATTTTTAAAAATGAGGTATCTGGAAATACCCATGCTTAATTTCCATTGACCATTTTTTGTGAGTTTTTAAAAACAAAACTATTCTTATATTCTTCAGGAAATAGAAGAGAGAAAAATTAACAGGAAACTTGCTGGAAGTTTTTCAGTGATTACTTATTTTAAGTGGCATGGCTTAGACACTCAGCTTCCCTTATGGGAAAACATGCGGTAATAATAGAGAGCATTTTAAATGTCCAATCTGGTCAGATTGCATTCTCACTCTTATTGATGAATTAGCCAAAAGATCATTTTATACACCACGGGTATGTATTCAATTTTGATCTATTTGTGCATTGGGTTTTGCTGTTAATAAAAACCATCAGGAAGTTGGAGGTGACTTTTAGAGTGATTTTTCTTTTGTTGTTCAAAAGAACAGCAGGAGAAGAAGAAACTGGTCAAAAGAAAAGGTAATGGTTTTTCTTTGTGTCAATAAAATCCTTGTTTCTTACCCACTCAGGATGGCTTCTTCCAAGTGGAAGAAATTCTACTGATACAGAACTTCTGACCCCCGTCTGCCTTTTAGCTGTTGTTCACAGTGATTTGCTTGTTTGGTAAAATTGGAAATAATTACTGGGTATGCCTAGCTCAGCTCTGCCCTTTCTTAACCTGATCCAGCACCAGCTGGTTGGGTGCATAATCATGTTTAATTCAGGTCTCTTTGGCTTTCATGCTAAGTCGTGTCCTCTAATTAAGTCTCTATCAATAAAAAGATGGTATTTTTTTGCCTCCTGTGCCACTTCATTGCTTTATACCTTAAACTGTACAAAAGCTGGGGCAATATAGTACTATTTATTGGGATCAAATTCCAGGATGTAAGACAAGCATGTCAAACTCGTGGCACATGGGCTGCATGTGGCCCACAACAAATATCTCTGCAGCCCAGCCAATATAATGGCGTGTAAGAAACATTTTAATAAAAATTTAGTACTAACTTAATTTTTACAATATCCTGTTATACATAATTACTAATAACGAACTACAACACTTGCTAATGACTGATTACTATAATTGTGTTGCATTCATTTCCCTTATGTGCAGATGCACCATTTCTTTCCACTAATACTAGCAGCGAATATTTTAGCAGCTGATTGCCAGGTCATTAGTCTTGGACTGACTTGTTTGGTGTGCACAACAGGAATTATTTCGCTTTCAGAGAACAAGAAAAATCAGTTTATTTGTGTTAGGCTTATTAATTTGTGCAGTTATTCAATGTTTGGTTAATTAATGTTCAAGGAAAAATATTAATTTTTATTAAAATGTTCTATTATTTCATGTTAACGATTACTCATTTATTTCAGCCCTTTGTGTTCAGCATGTCTCTATCGAAATAAACCTACATTTGTATGAAAATTGAAGAATTTGTTTTTATGTGGCCCACACAAACTTAAACCTTGTTTATTTGAGTTTTGACATGCTCGATGTACAAGAAGCCTTCTAAGACCTACACTGGGTCAGATAGTGCTCCTGTGTGATTGCAAAGCTCCTTGTACTTCTTCCTTTTTAGCTCTTAACAACTTACTGCTGGTTTAACGCCTGCTTCTTTGTTAGAATATGGACTCCATGGTAGTGGCCAAGTCTGTCTCATTTATCTTAGTATTGCTAGGAACCAACCTGGTGCCTGACAAATAGTAGCACCCAATTTGTTGAGTGAATGAATAAGTGAGCTATTGCTTGAGAAAAGATTAAGTTCCTAATGTGTGTAGTGAATGAGAAAGTGGACCACAAATTTGAAATGCTTCATTCAAAAATAAAAACAGATTATAGACGCTGTTGTTCTTCCAATACTTCATTTTTAAAATTTTTATTTATTTTCATTTTCTTTCTTTATTGATTAAGGCCGTGGTCGGCAAACTGTGGCTCTTGAGCCCCATGCAGCTCTTTGGCCCTTGAGTGTGGCTCTTCCACAAAATACCACAGCCTGAGCAAGTCTATTTTTAAGAGATGGCGTTAGAAGAAGTTTGTTTAAAAAAATTGTCTCTCAAAAGAAATTTTAATCATTGTACTGTTGATATTTGTCTCTATTGATTAATGAGTTTGCTGAACACTGGATTAAGGTATTAAATATGTGTCCTTACCTTCCCATTACCCCACTCCCCCCTCCCCCACACACATTCACGCCATCACCTCCCAGGTGTCAGCACCCATTGGTTATGCTTATATGCTTGCATACAAGTCCATAAGTCTAATTAAAGCTATTTAAATATGTCTATCTTCTTTGATGAATCACTGCTGAACTGAGCTGGAAAAACTGTGGTTAAATATAGAAAACTTTGGTTTTTTTGTTAATCCTCATCTGAGGATATGGTTTTATATATTTTCAGAGAGGATTGAACCGGGGATCGAACCTGCAACCTTTGGAGGCATGGGACAATATTCCAACCAACTGAGCCACACAGCCAAGGCACAAGTCCTTTTTTAAAATAAGGATTACCATTTCACTGATGTCCAACCCTCATCCCAGCATATCGTCAGGTCAGCCTTCTAGACAATGTTCATTTTCATCTTCTAGAATTTTGCATAAACAAAGTTTTGTAAACAGAAAGTTTACAACTTAGAAAGGGCTTGATGTGACCCATTGCTTACTAACAATATCATTTAAACATATATTAACAATACTTTTAATAACTAATAAGTAGATAGAACTGCTCTGGAAGATTTAGCTACCGGTATTTCTGCATGAAGAAATTGGGCGATAGTAAAAAAAAAAAAAAAAAAAAAAAAAAGTAGATATTGTTATTATTTTAAAAGAAAGTACTGTAATAGAATGGATTTCTAAAAAGAAAACATTGGCTTGAGATCCTGGAGTAAAGCTAGTAGAACTGGAACCCCCATTTCTATATGAAACGTAAAACAGGAGCAGTAAAGAAAGCTCATTTTAGTTTGCAATTAACTCCTTCTACCAATTAGGTTATCTGGTGTGTAATAATAAATGCTCAAGAATCTGGAGGTTGAAGGGTTCAGACAGGTGATTCTTGCTTAGGATCCTGACATGATTGCAGGCAGATAGTGGCTGAGGCTGGAGGCATCACTCACTTATCCGGTACCTGGGCTGGGATGGCTGCAGTTGCTGAATGCTGATTGGTTGTGTGTCTGTCTCTTCTGGTGGCCTGTCCATATGGCTATCTTGAGCTTCTTCATTGCATGAAGATCTCCCAGCGAGCTGGACCTTTTATTTTTATTTTTTTAAATTATATTTTTATTGACTTCAGTGAGGAAGGGAGAGGGAGAGATAGGTAGAAACGTCAGAGATAGAGAATCATTGATTGGCTGCCTCCTGCATGCACCACACTGGGGATGTAGCCCACACGTGCCGTGACTTGAATCAAATCATGACCTCATAGGTCCACGCTCAACCACCCAGCTTCCGCAGCTGGGCCGGATCTCTTGCTCAGAGCCTGGGTTCTGTTGGTGGAGCTCATCAAGGCAATGTGACCTCCGATTGACCTCAGAGCTCCATCCGGGCAATTGGAGGCTTCTCACTCCTCCCCCTTCCTTATAATGTGCCTCCTGTTCACCGTTCCCACACTGGGAGCCATTTCCCAGGATGCAGCCTTGGGAGTAAGGCCTTGTTGACACCCACTGGATTGGATACAGGGCTGAACCCAGCTAAGGCTGCTGTGTAAACGTTTGATCTCCTGGCGAGCAGGTGAGGAGCTTGACTCGGCTCTCGGCCTCTGGAGACCAGCCTTGCAGGTAAGTCATTTTGTTTGTTTTAACTGCCCCCTGCCCATCTGGAGTGGGCTGCCTCTTTCTCTGGTCTGTCCTTACTTTTCGTGTTCAGGGGCCATTTTCAGAGAGATGTCAAACCCACAGTTTTTTTGGGAAGAAGTATTCCAAGAGAAAGGAGGTGGGAGCAGCCAATCTCTTGGGGCCCAGGCTCAGAACATTCTGCCATGTTCTCTGAGCCCACCTTTTTAAAGGAAGGGGACATGGGCTCCACCTCTTCATAGGAAGGATAGCAAAGAATGCGTGCTCCTCCCCCCCTTTACCTGCACTAGATGCCATTGCCTCCTCAGCTGGAAGTTGTTTTTGAGAACATCAATTGATCGTAATAGAATAAATGGAAGGCATTAGCCTAAAATTCATTCTTAAAACTTATGTACTCATGAAACCAAGAAATATTAAATTTTAAATCCCATCTACATTATGTGTCTACTGTTCATTGATTCTGCAGCCCATTTAAAATTCTAACTTTAAGAGGTAAGAAAAAAAAAAATCAAAGGTAGAATAAACGAGATCTAATTTTCTTTCTTTCAGTTTAGGAAATTAATATATATCTTAAGGCCATCACGGCTGGTGAAGTGATTGCCTGTAATACCTCTGAAGATTTAGTTTCCTCTTTTAAGTCTTTATATTATGCAAAAGCGAATGATTTTGGTGTCTTCAAATTCTTTTTCCTTTTCCCCTAGAGGAAGTAAACTTACATATATGGTTCATTCCTTTCTCAATTAGAGATGGTTAGACAATTAAAGGAGGGATTTGCAAAGCCCAAAGCAAAATTAATTTTGACTTGGGGGAAAATTTCTTGAAATGAACTTGTGCTTTTTTTGTCTTCCCATTTAAAACCCATGAAACCCATATGTGGAGAACGTTGTCCCTGTAGACATAACCTGGATTCGGTAGCTTACAGAATCCTAGCTCTTCTGAGTGAGATAGTTCATTGTCATTGCTATGGCTCTCTTGTGTTTATCTTGTTAAAATTATAATAACTGAATAGTAACTACTATTTGTTGAGCACACACCATGTACCATGCCCGGTACTGTGCTAAGTGCTTATTTTGCTTTATTTCAGTCACTTGTCTCAGTAGCTCTGTGAGGTAAGTACTACCCTGTTTCCCCGAAAATAAGACAATGTCTTATATTAATTTTTTCTCCCAAAGTTGCATTAGGTCTTATTTTCAGGGGATGCCTTATCTTTCCATGTGCTAGGTCTTATTTTCGGAGGATGTCTTATTTTCAGGGAAACACGGTAATATTAGCTGCATTTTTCAGATGAGGAAATGGAGATGCTGACAGGTTACATCACCTAACTAGTTCACCTAACTAGTAGTTACTGATCTGCGGCTTCATAAATAAGTGTGTCTGATTCTGGAGATTGAGTCCTTAATCACCTGAATATACACCCTCTGAATATGTGCAGTGATCTCAAGTTAAGTGGTGCTCATACATTTTTGATTGTGGCTTATATAGGCTGGGGAGAAACTATAGAGACCCAATCTCTAGACTCACATTTCAGCTGAAAAAGGTTTTGTAATAAAAATTGAAGAGAAACAAAAATGGAAAAATAGTGATTTACTTGCTATTACAGTTACATGTTTATGAGATTAATTTAAACCTATGTATATAATTTTTAATTTTATACAAACACCACGTAAACTGAAATGTAACAGTAATTTTACCATATTTCCTTTAATAATGCGTGACTTAAATAAACTAAATTCATAGGAAGTGTTTCACTAATAAAAAGCTAAACTTACATGTAGGCATGCCTAGACTTTTGAGGTCAATTTGCCTCTGAAGGGAACTTCTGTAACTTCCAACTTTTGGGTTAATATGTTTCCACTTCTAATCTCTGTCCAGAGACAGTGTTCCCCAAATAAAGCCTGAGGTCTTACTACAACTGCCAATATTCACAAAATCAACCTTATGTCTTTGAAGGCAAGTAATGAGGAAGCTATGAGAGAATGGAAAATTCATCTTCTCTACCTTTTGTACTCCTAGCTGTCATAATAGTTTATATACTCAATACATATTCCATGGATGAATTAACATGGAAAAATAAATTACAGGCACATTGGGTAGGAGGTAATTGGCAGCAACCCATTGATTGCCAAGATCTGATTAAGCAGATCTAGCTTTAGATTTTTCATATGTGCAAGGTGGGTAGGGGAGGGAATGTTCCAGACTACAAAGCCAGGTGTGCAGAAAGTATAGCTTTCTAAATGCTTCTATAACTCAATCTAATCTCTTTTATGAATCTCTGTTTTGTCGATGGTCGGAAGATAAAAATCTTTTTTTTTTTTAAATATTTTTTTATTGATTTTTCACAGAGAGGAAGAGAGAGGGACAGAGAGCTAGAAACATCGATGAGAGAGAATCATCGATCAGCTGCCTCCTGCACACCCCCTCCTGGGGATGTGCCCGCAACCGAGGTACATGCCCTTGACCGGAATAGAACCCGGGACCTTCTAGTCTGCAGGCTGATGCTCTATCCACTGAGCCAAACCGGTTTCGGCAGGAAGCTAAAAATCTTAATAAACTCAGGGAAACCTTATGTATAAGATGCTTTTATGCCCCAAATCACATCTTTGTGTCATTTCTGATTTAAGCTGGGTGCACAGTTCCATACGGGCTTTGACTTACCTCAAACTGTCAGCCACTAATCTGAGGTCTATGGTCTGGATCTGTTTGTGTGTTTTTTTTGTTTTTGCCCAGATATTCCTTTAAATTCACAAACATTGGAGGCACTCACGTGGCCTGTAGTGCACAGGTAGCTTGGAAGTGCAGGAGAAAGAACACTTCTGAGGGTGTGATGGTTACTTTTATGTGTCAACTGGTCCAGGCCACAGGGTGCCCAATGAGTAGCCATGATTCTGGGTATTTCTGTGAGGGATTTTTGGGATAAGATTAATCTTTAAATTAATAGTCTGGACAAAGAAAATGGCCCTCCACAATGGGGATGGGCCCCATCCAAACAGTTGAAGACCTGAATAGAATAAAAAGGCCCACCTTCCCCCAAGTGGCTCAGAAGGTCTCTAAACTTTGTGTATTGTCTTTTCCTGACCTTCAGAATGGAGTGAAAACATTGGCTCCTCCTGGGTCTCCAGCCTGCCAGCTCACTCAGCAGATCTTAGGACTTGCCAGGCTCCATAGTCATGTGACCTAGTTTAGTATAATTTCATTACACACACAATTGGTTCTGCTTTTTCTGGAGAGCCTTTTCTGGAGAGCCCTAATCCAGAGGGCATCCCCTGGGCACTGTGGAATGGGAAATAATGGGTAAATGTCTTGGCCTTCCTTCCTTTTCAGGGGTCCTCAAACTTTTTAAAGTGGGGGCCAGATCATGGTCCCTCAGAGAGCTGGAGGGCCGGACTATATGAACTACTAATTCCTACTGTAACACCTCGGCTGCGCTCACTGCCCAAAAAACCTGGCGGGCCGGATCAGACTCCTCTGCGGGCCGCATGTGGCCCGCGGGCCGCAGTTTGAAGACCCCTGCAGGTGGACAATTCTCTATGAGTCTCAGGAGGTCCCAGAGGAACTGAGTTCCTCTTGCCACATAGCTCCCTTAACAACACTCCCTTACTTTGGCTTTGCCTCCTTCCCTGTTTTACTCTTCTAGTTCCTCACTTCTGCTCTCTGGAATCACCTCCCAAGTAAACGCCCACACGCAAATCCTTGTTTCAAGCTCTCCTTTTAGGGAAACCCATACTAAGGCACATAGTCATTTTTGACTTAACCTTGGCCAATTTGGACATTTCCCCTCTCTGCTTCCTCCCCGAACAAGCCTCTAGGCTCTCAGGGAATTTATGGAGAGCCATGGCTTTAGGGGAGGAATCTGGATAGTTTTGGCATCTGGTATTTTGCTAGCATCCTCTGCAATGGTCTCAGCTGCGTTCTCCTCCATCATCACTACCTTTCCACTCTGACTTCTGCTGCAATGTTCTATTCCCACTCATCTATCAGTTTGTGAACTCTGCTTTTTCTCATCATGACCTTGAACCTTTTCTTACCCACTTCTTTTAGCCTTCTTGTATTTTTAGTTACCTGATATCATCCTCCCTGGTATCATTTTCTTCTTCTTCTTCTAGTGTTACTGTTTCAAGCGAGCAAGGTGTGGGGGAACTCAAGGACTTTGCTTGCTTTTAAGGGACCTACCAGGAACTTGAATGCAGGTCCTTTCTATTGAAGAGACTGTTCATAACTTACATGAGAGTTCAATAATTTCCCCCACACATGGTAACTCAGCTTTTGGCCTTCCTTCCCCTCTGCCTCTGCCCCATATTGCCTTCTTATAAACCCTCACCCACCTGACACATCATAGCAGTCACGGTCAATGCTCTGCCCTGGGTTCTCTCATTTCCTCACCCACCTGAGCTGCAGCTGTAGACACTTCCTAACTGCCAGTTTCCCACCTAAAGTGCCTGCAGCTGTCACTTTTTATTTCTCTGCTTGAGGGATTTCTCTGGTATCATGGGGGCTTGCTTGGCTTTGTAAGTATAGCCCGTAATTACACAGTATTTTCATCTCCATGGGCAGCTGTTGGCCAGCAGGTGATGGGATCTGGTGGATACATGCCCCAGTCTTCTTGTTCCTTGGTGCAAAGGTTCTGAGGGGACTGCACAGTTTTCTGAGGGTCCCCAATAAGTTTTAGCCCTAGCTGCCCACAGTGGTAACCAGCTCATTAGCACACCATTGATTGGCAGCTTTTCCTGCCTTCTCTTCTGGAAGGAATCCACAGTGGTTTCTGAAATTACTTCATAAAGAAACCACCTGCACTCAAGTCATTGCCTGAGAACAGGAACAGTCTCTCCACTAGGTGGGAAAAATTATCTTTGCATGTATTCCTTGACATTTTCCTATAATAAATGGAACATGACGTTTGAACTTAAAAGCCAAGGATTTTCAATTTCTCTATTTTTTTTCTTGACAATTGAAATGGATCCAAATGGTCAAGGGCTACAGGTTAAAAGGAGTAAGGAAGAGCAAAAACAAACACCCCCTTACCACATGTAGATGTCGACTAGGCCCACCTTCACAGGTAAAGAAAAGCTGCTTTTGGTTAAAAGTGTAAATGTAGTCCCCCCCACCCCCCCACCTGGACTTCCACTCCTGCCATAGCAACCAGACACTGAGGTCTTTGGCCCATCTGTCATCCCATGCCCTGAGAGGCTGTCTTCTGATTGTATCTTCCAATGACATTAGGCCAACCACAGGTGCTCTGTGGGATGTGGAGACCGGCTCCCTGGACAGCTGCTGCTGAATACAGATGTGGGCACTCAAGCAATCAATGAGCTGCTGTAGGCAGGTGCAGACATAAGCATTCAGGGAAGATTGGTTTTATTGTCTGCTGGGTTTATGATTGAGGAATGTACTTCACAGATATGATTTTGATTAAGTTGAAGAGCAGTGAGGACTTATTCAGGTTCATGTTTGTGTCTTCAGTCCTCAACAGGGCACTCTGCCACATACATACCCAGATTAACCACTTTTCTTCATGCTGAGTGCAGTCACCTTTTAAATTTGAGATATAATAGACATAATGATTTGAGATTTGCACAGATTACAAAATAATTTTTTTCTTAAGCATTATTTTGGTGAGGCTACTCCTCTGCTGAGGAAATCATGATGGCTTCCTGTTGTTTCTCGGATCAAGTCTAGAATATGCCTGGTTCCCAGGACCTCTGCATTCTTTTTTTGTCCTCCCCATTCATCTAACAAGCATCATCTATAGGCAATAGGAAAGTCCTTTCTATATCCGTACTTTATTTCATTGAAGCTAAGATGCTACCAATTGAAAAATGGGCTGTCATTTTAATTTATTACCATCAGCATGTCTACTACATTTTAGAAAATTATGCCAGTTAAGCTAAAGGACATCATTGATTTTAAAGTACATTCCAGCTGAAACCAGTTTGGCTCAGTGTATAGAGCGTTGGCCTGCGGACTGAAAGGTCCCGGGTTTGATTCCAGTCAAGGGCATATACCTTGGTTGCGGGCACATCCCTGGTGGGGGTTGTGCAGGAGGCAGCTGATCAATGTTTCTCTTTCATCAATGTTTCTAGATTTCTATCCCTCTCCCTTCATCTCTGTAAAAAATCAATATATATATATATATATATATATATATATATATATATATATATATTTTAAGTACATTCCAAAATGTGAAACTATGTAAATCTTAGAATCAATGCACTACAATATATTTAAAAACTGTGCTTGGCTCAAATTCCACCTACTACATGAAGCACTCCTTGACTAATCTTGGATAGATTTCCTACATGCCTACAGAACTTATCAGCTTTTTACCCATTTCCTAACTTTGTTAATTCTTTTTCTTTTCCTTCCTCCATTTCATAGATGACAGTTGCACGTCTTCTGTGTGCCTGGCAATGGGCATACAGTGATAAAGAGCTTCTAGTTCCTTCATTTTTATTTTTATTTTTTTGTAAGGAAGTTCATAAGCATTTACTAACCAGAAAGGTCTATGAAGGAAACAATGCCAAAGATGGAGAATAAAGAAAGGATGGTGGAGAGGAATATATTTATGTAGAATTTCTCCCATCTCAACCTCATCCTTCCACATGTCCACCTGTTTTCCAAAACCCAGTTCAAAATTTTCATCTTTCCCCAAATATTTAATATATTTTCTTCCACCTACTATTCTACTCATTAGCTTCAAGAAATTGTTCCCTCCTCTAGCCTGGAATCTGTGATTTTCCTTTGAGAGTAAAAGTATAGCATGGTATGATGTGGATAATGTGGATTCTTAGAGCCAGTCTCCCTGGATTCAAATCCCAGCATTGTTGTTTATTGACTATATGACTTTGGGTGGGGGGGGGGGGAGGGAATCTCTCTGTGCCTCAGTTTCCCCATCCCTAAATGGAGATAAGGCTAATATCTGCATTGCCACATTGCTGTGGGGATTAAATGAATTCAAACACGTGAAGTGTTTAGAGCAACATTGGATATGTGGAAAACATTATATGGATCATTACATCTTATCCATGTTAAAGGATTTGGGCTCAGAATAGAAGAAAATCAAATTTTGGTTGACCAAGTTTTCCAGATGCATGAGCTTGGATACATCACTTGACCCTTCTGAACCCCACTTTATCATTTCAATAGTGATAGCAGTGCCTACATTTTAGGATTACTTTGAGGAATAAATAAAATATGCAAAATGCCCGCACCATTGGCAACTCTCCACGGAGACTGCTGTCATTCTTACCTCAATTCAGGGAGGGTAGTCATCATCTTATCCATCTTTGCGTCTTCATATCTCTCAGAGGAACGCAGCATCTATAATGTCAGTTATGTTAAGTGTTTGATCGCAACTCATTTTATGAGCGAGCGCGCGAGTGAGCGAGCAGCAGGCTCTGCTAGAGACCCTCTCTTGATGGTTGGTATAATTCACAGAGCACTGCTCCGTCATTTTTGGGGGGCAAATGGAGTGTGTGAGGCTTCCTTGCAGCGGGGATCTTGCCCTTCTCTCCACCTCCTTCCAAGTACCTACGTAGAACAGCACGTCCTTCCCCTACGCATTCGCACCGGCCATGCTGTCATCTCTTATGTCCTGTTCTTGACACTAATGGATGGCTTTGGTTATGGGCATGGCAAACTGGCATTCTTTCCTCCCAGACTGACATTTGAAATTTCCACTGGAGAATGTAATTATGGAGACCAAGCAAAATAACTGCTTCTGGTTTTCAAACTGGAATTTATGCATTTGAAAGCTCTAAGAGCTCCTTGGAAGACCATATTCCATGATTATAAGCCTTAGAAATGTTTATTCTCAATAAAGCAGGTGTCTGCATCTCTGACAATGTCCATTTGTATCAGCAAGTGCAACCTTCGATTCGCAGGCCTCTTCAGCTCTCTTGTGTCACTGTAGCGATGCTACTTTGTGGCTCCCATTAAACCCGGCATCTGGCTCTCTGGCTTTTATTTAGTACTAATTTTTTTTTTTGGGGGGGGGGGCAGTTTTCAGGGCTAATCAACCAAAAGCCGTATCCATATGGCTCTGGGAAAACATTTTTCTTCTCACCTCGCCCACATTATAATGTTTAGAATAAAATGCTTCATTAAATAAAATCTCAGTGATAGACACATGTCACAAGTTATTCCATCTTGCAACACTCCCAAGAGATCAGTGTAAAATTAAAATGAAAGCTAAAATAAAAATGGGTCCATTTTAGCAACAACTAAAATTCAAATGTATGTCATATTGTTTATTATATGATGTTTTTTCCCTCTGGTCACTTTCTTTGGTAACAAAAACATCTGATGACTTACAGTTCTACTGAAAAGCAGAAAGAGGAAAGAGTAACTGAGCATGTGACTGCTCCTGGCCCCTCGCTTTGTGTTCCTCTCCCTATGATGATGTAATCCCAAAGTCACCTACACCATCTCTTAGATCTGTGGTTGGCAAACTGCCGCTCATGAGCCACATGCGGCTCTTTGGCCCTTTGAGTGTGGCTCTTCCACAAAATACCACAGCCTGGGCGAGTCTGTTTTGAAAAGGTGGCATTAGAAGTTTAAGTTTAAAAAATTTGGCTCTCAAAAGAAATTTCAGTCATTGTACTGATGATATTTGGCTCTGTTGACTAACAAGTTTGCAGACCACTATCCTAGATATCTGAGGTTGGTCTGTGTCTCTCCATCCTTACAGGTTACACTTCAGTTCAGGCTACCATTTTCTCCTCTGGTCACTAAAAAGGAGCATCACCTGTACGTTTATTTAGGTGTCTGTGAATCCTATCTTGGAGACTCCTTGACCTTTTGCTCTTACCATCTCTAGGACCTGGGGAGAGTGGCTGTGACACACAGCTGGGCCAACAAATGAACTTTGTCTTGTCTTTTTAGGTTCACAGTTCCAATAGTTGGGGAAAAGACCCATTTTGTCTGATTACATAACTGTGACATTCATTTTGGTCTTGTATGGCTTTAAATACGTAAAGACAAAGCATTGGTGTATTGCTATCTGGCTTAGTTTGAGAAATTATTATTTCTGGGGAGTAAAAGGAGCATGGTAAGGTCAATCCTAAAGGGAGTAAATAATATGAGACACATGAGCTAATTCATCATAATATCTTATAACAGCTGGAGTCTGGCTCTCACTTGCTTTTCCGTGTCCTATGTTAATAGAGCTCTTGGAAAGACCCAACCTGGCAACTGGCATTGATAAGATTTCTACTATGCACTCCCAAAGGGCATATTCCATTCCTACTTACATTCGGTGATAAATCTACTTTGATTTTGCTATGTCTCTGTTCAAATTTAGACTTTTTGGACCATCTTCTTCTTGAAGCTGCATTTTTGTTTATTCCAGAACCTGCATGAGGTCCTCAGTTTTTCCCTCCTCTTAGTCCCAGCATGCCATGCAGCTGGTGCAGCTGGGAAATCTATGCCATCCCCCTGCTGAGGAATAATTACAGCAATTAAAGCCTAGACTCTTATTTCAAGGGAGCATAATGTCTGCATCATTGTTACAACTGGCTCAACTTGACATGTGGTTTGAGTGGTAAACACTTCAATATTCTCAGTTTCAAAACATTCTATCAGTGTTACAGAAAGCTAAAAAACGTATAGCTTAGGGTCATGCATTTGGCCAAAACTCTACTGACCATAAAGGCTCTGGTTTACTGTATGAACTGTTATAGGACAAGTCAGCTGTCTTAGGAAAGAGATTTGGCAATTTGAGCAATGCAATAAGAAGGTCAGTTAAAAAAAAAACCCTAAATAACCATGATAGATAAAAATTGGTAAAAACATTTGTACATTCGAGCCATAGTAATTTCTTTCAAATGAAGACACTGAAGCATGATATAAGTTTATGGTTTCCATATACTTTAATCTTTTAAAGGATGAATTTTCTTAGACTATATGTTTTAAATCATGGACTAAATTTCCCTTCAACTGCTCCTATTCTTCTCACTATGTACACAAATGTAATGGAAACACACACACACACACACACACACACACACACACAGACACACACGCACACACACACTCACTCATGCACTAAAACTAACAAAAACTTAGCTAACACAATGAGAGCCACTCTATGCTTTCATGACCCCCAGTTAATTATGATTACAAAGAGCTAATGAGTTCCTCAAAAGCATCAAACGTATAAACCATGATAATAGGAAAGGGAGAACTAAGTAAAGTGTTTCTCTTACTGCGTTTATACTAACCAGACCAATAGAAACCTCAGGAAAGCTAATTTTATTTTAGAGAAGATTTTCTTTTAAATAGCTTTATTTGTTTCTATAACTCATTAAGGTAAGTGGTAAGCTGGGATCCACTTATTCTCTCTTAACTTGTTGAAGGTGTTACCAAGTCACTGATAACAGGATCTAGAAATTTTAGGATTTAGAAAAATTGGTCAAATTACTTCATATTACTATTTACATTTTCTTTATTTGAAGTAGTGTTTAGACCCAAGGCTTACTTAATTAGACTAGTTCTTCAGTAGGAAGTTCCCACCCCCCTTTCTTGAACACAGCATGTACCAATCAACTATGGGCACAATGATGTAACAACAACAAATAATCCCAAAATCTAGTAAGCTCATGATGTGGTGGATAGTCTGGGAGTCAGTCTAGACCTTTTGGCTCAGCTCCACTTGTCTCTCATCTTCCTTTTGAAATAAGGAGCTAGTTTAGCACTTTCTTCTTATGGCAGTTGCAGAATTGCAAGGAAATTTGATTGAAATCATGCAAGACTTCTTGAACTTGTAATTGACAAGGTGGCAGTCATATCATGGTTTGGGAAGAATCCACTCCCAAGCTTGCTCTCGTTGTCATTGGCAGGATTTAGTTCTGTGGTTTGTTAAGCTGAGGCTTTGATTCCTCATGAGTTGTTGACTGGAGGTTTCTCTCAGTTTCTTGCCCTGTAGGCCTCTCCATAGAACATTACAGCAAGCAAGTAAAAGGGGAAGAGTGAATTTCAGCAAGAGAGAGAGAAAAGTGAGATGGAAGTCACAGTCTTCTATAATATAATCTCAGAAGTGATGTCCTATGCTGTGTTCTGTTGGTTTGAGGGAAGTCACTGGGTTCAGCCATGCTCAAGGGGAGGAAATTACACAAGAACATGAAGACCAAGAGGGCAGGGCTCATTGCGAACCATTTCAGAAGCTGCCTAACGCACTCTATCACTCTTGCATTGATGGAGTCTCTACTATGTAAAGGCCTTGGGCTGGGAATAGGTATATATAGAGATGATGAAACTGCAAACCCTGACTTTAAACAGTCTAGACCCGTGGTCTGCAAACTGTGGCTCATAAGCCACATGCGGCTCTTTGGCCCCTTGAATGTGGCTCTTCCACAAAATACCACAGCCTGGGTGAGTCTATTTTGAAGAAGTGGTGTTAGAAATTTAAGTTAAAAAAATTTGGCTCTCAAAAAAAATTTCAATCGTCGTATTGTTGATATTTGGCTCTGTTGACTAATGAGTTTTTCGGCCACTGGTCTAGTAGATTCAGTAATACAATTTAAAAAAAACATCCATTCAGGCCCTAATAAATTCATGCCTAGATTACTATTCTATTGTAGCATCTTCAAATTTTTATTCTATTTTGATTCTTCATTGTTCCTATAACATTCAGGATAAGATTCAGGTTCTTTAGATTAGGTCTTTTTTTGATCCAGCACTTATTTACACATATAGTCCTAGATTTTCTCCACATCTATTTCCCTGTGACACAGAATGCCCTGCTTAGATAAGGCTGCTCTCTCATTCTGTATACTAGACCCAAATAAAAGTCCAGGCTTCAGGAGGCTGGGTAGGGGTACCTATTTGAATGAGAAATGTTGTAGGAGGCTTTATAAAGTTTGGAAGGAAGCTAGAAAGTATTCACTCCTTTGACAATTAAGCTATTTATTCTCTCAATTGCATGACTTTTAATCACTGTCAATGTTTTGCTCATGAGTCCTTCTTTTCCTTCTCTGGATTTGATTATTGTAATTCTTCATCATGTGTACATTCTTTGGGAGCCAATCACCTTAGGTAAACTCTTTAAATTGAGCCAGATGCTTTTAATTTAGAATCTGACAGATAAAACAATTTTAGTTCAATCATGGAAATGTTTATTTCCCCTTGACTAGAGAATATTAAATACAGAAGAGTCATTGTGATTTCTGGAAGTCATGCTGGTGGAATAATACCAATGTTGCCCACAAACATTTTGACAAAACTTGTTTCTGTTAAAAATTGGGTTGAAATTTATCCTAAAGTGACATAGTGAATAGTTTTTCATTTCTTTTGACAGTAATCACATACAAAAATCCATGGAAAATAGCAATATTTTAACATTTCATATGCTACTGAGAACAGGCTTGTAATTCAAATAATTTAATTTCAATAAATATTTGCTAAGAACTTACTATGGGGCTTATGGTTCAAGTAAGTCCATTGGAATCTTGAAAGACAAAATTAACTTTTAAAAAAGAAATTTATGGTTACAGAAGTAGTAAAATGGAATCTATCAGAGTTTAAGCAATTAGTGGGAGCAAGGGAGGTAGCAGAATAGAAAATTCATTTGACTTTGTCGTTAGGAACATTGCTCTTTTTAGTAGCATAGAGATAATTATATTGCAATCTTAGGGAAGGAAATTTTACAATAGCTTACAATTTAGCTATGCTGTAAACTATAGAGTTGTAATAATGGAAATATTGTTTGCTTGTTTTCAACATTTAGAGTTAACCAAATGTTAACTAAGTGCCAACAAATATAAATGTTTCAGAAGAGTGTATAAATATAATCACTTTTGACTATGGAAAGTTATAATAATCCTAATTGACATTGAGAAAAAGAGGAAATGTGAAGGAAAGATAAGGTTGCTAAGATCCATATCTTACAAATGCTGAGATTAAAGAGATTCCATCTTTAGTTGGTGGAAAAGAACTCTATTGCATTAATGATCTAAGCTTACAAAAGTAATCAATTGAAAAACTAAAAATAAGACTAAGTATCAACAGTTTTGAGATTTGGGAACAAATAAAACAAATCCCCATCTATCATTGCAGTGAGGAAATAATGATGTCTAGATTTGATAAATAAAGAATTAGTGACTTATGCCTGTTATTT
Source organism: Pipistrellus hanaki (assembly GCF_964339955.1). Classification (NCBI taxonomy): domain Eukaryota; kingdom Metazoa; phylum Chordata; class Mammalia; order Chiroptera; family Vespertilionidae; genus Pipistrellus; species Pipistrellus hanaki. The sequence continues at coordinate 44,975,930 of NC_140515.1, forward strand.
AAAACTAGAAGCCTAGTGCATGAATATGTGCATGGATGGGATTTCTCGGCATGGCCTGTGGGGATTGGACCAAAACTGGCAGTCCAATGCTGCCTGCCACTCCTGCCTGCTGTTCCCGCTCATCTTGGCCTTACTGCGGGCTAGTGCCCAGTTAGTCCTCATCGGGAGAGGCTTGCACCAATGCAGCAGCGCTTGCCAGCTGTGAGCCCTTTGTATGGTGTCCACTCTGAGGGGGAGAGGGGTGACACAATCAGTCTTCCAAGTGGGTGATAGGATGCGTGGCTGGTCCGGGATCCAGACCCATACCACTGACATTTATGCAGGTTCTCGGGAGCCAACTGGTGGCGACTTTTATATTGTTTCTTCCTTGTGGAATGTCTAGGGAGGGTAAATAGCCATGGTGCCTGAGGCTGACTTCCAGGAAGCTGGCAGCATTGTCTGGATTGTGCTGGTGCTGCTGGCCTGTTGGTGTGTGGTCTGTTCTTCAGAGGTTGGACCTGCAGGACTATTGAGGGAGTAAGTGGCTGCTGCTGGGCTGGTGAACCACAGGGATGAATTGGTCAGTTGAGTAACGCTCCTGCTGTGGGAATGCACTGACCACCAGGGGGCAGCTACTGCATGGAGCGTCTGGCCCCTCGTGGTCAGTGCACGTCATAGTGACTGGTCGTTCGGTTGTTCAGTCATTTAGGCTTTTATATATAGATGTGGAAATAATTCTTTGAAGAACTCAAAACATAAATTATTGAAAATGATTCACTCTGAAGAATATCTGTGTGTGTGTGTGTGTGTGTGGGGGGAGTATTTAATTTTATGAATGCTTTAATTTGATAAAAAGTTAGAATTGATTAAAAAAAAAAAAAGAACCAAGCAGTGAAAAGAGAGAAATGGATAAACCAGGAAAGCCTGGAAGAAGTCACTTGCTGTGTGTCCACTTACTGTCTGTCTTAGTGAAGCATGACAGATTGTCATCTTCTGTACAGAGTGGACAGCAGTGATCAGATATGTTCTTTTATTGATCCATATGGAGCCTTTTATCCTTTTCCATTTGATTCTTATAGACTTTTAGATAATAAACCCACTAAGAAGCTATTTTAAAATTATGGGAGGAAGTGATGTGGGCAGGAATGATAGAATAAGGGTCTTCAAAAATTCTCTTTGCCGCAAAAACAATGAAAACAGTGAAAAAAGAAACCACACTAAAATCAACTTTTTCAAACTTCTGACAATTAACCAAGTGATTATAACAATCTAAAGGGTATACAGTCATGAAAATTTGAATCTTGGAAAAAATAGCAAGCTTTGTTGTATTTTAGTCCTATCTTTTTTCATATAAGCAAGTGGTAGCTTTGGAGACTAATAGCCTCACACTTTTGGTGAATAATGGTAGCCTAACACTCTGAAAAGCACAGTGAAGAGGGAGCTCCTCTGAGCCCAAATCCCATATAAATGTCATTATTTGACCTGTTTGGCAATCTTTCAGAAAATCCCATTCACAAGGCTTGTCTTCACATGACCTGACTCATAGCTGGCCCATTGCACACAGCATTTTCCCCAGGAGCATTTGTTTAGAACAATCAGTGGCAATTAATTAAGAGTTGCAGTTGCCTGAGGTGGTAGTAACAGTTGGGACAAACAATAAGCTGAACAAAAAACAAAAAGCTGGGGAGTGACAATATACATTGAGAGATTTGAAAGGCTTCAACATATTTATAGAAATATGGGAAGTCACACACATATGTCCAGGGAAAATCTGAGCAGGTTTCAAGCTGTCATCTCCAGCTGATCCGAAGACTCAGTGCAAGCAAGACTTAAAGGCTAAGATGAAGTTGTAAATTTCCTGCCTGTGCATTTAAGATGTGCCTGAGCATACACACAGAGGCCTTCAGCAGAGGCCAGGTATTAAGGAAATATTTGTTCAATCATGAGATAACCATAAACTTAGCTGGGTAGAGACTCCAGTGGCCACATACAATAATCCTATATAATAAAAGCCAAATATGCTAAGTGTCCAGTTGTCCATTCAGTCAATCAAAGCATAATATGCTAATAATATGCCAGGGCCTCTCAACTGCTCTCTATGATGTGCACTGACCAACAGGGGGAAGACAATTGATTGGTCATTTAGTCCAATGACATGCACTGACCACCAGGCTGGGGTTTGGCCGATCGGGACTGAGTGAGATGGGCCAGATATGCCCTGGAGCCCCCCTGTGGTCCCTCCTAGGCTGGCCAACCTCCTGCATCCCTCCCTGCCTCTGATCGTGCTTCCGTGGGGTCCCTCAGGCTGGCCTGCACCCTCTCACAATCTGGGACCCTTTGGAGGAAGTGATAGAGCTGGTTTTGGCCCAATCCTGCAGGCCTGGCCGAGGGACCCCACTGGTGCACAGATCCGTGCATCAGGCTTCTAGTACTAAATGAACACACTGCAGTAACACATTATATTATTTAAAAATGTCCATTTTTCACCTAAAATTTATAGCTGTAAATGTTGTATTAACAAAAGAAGTCCATAGCTGGTTTGGCTCAGTGGATAGAGTGTTGGCCTGTGATTGAAGGGTCCCAGTTCCATTCCTGTCAAGGACAGGTACCTGGGTTGCAGTCTCAATCCCTAGCCCTGGTCTAGGCACATGCAGGAGGCAACCAATCAAGGTGTCTCATATCAATGTTTCTCTTTCTCTCTGTCTCTCTCCCTCCCTTCCACTTTCTCTAATTATTAATAGAAAAAATATCTTCAGGTGAGGATTAACAAAAAAGAAGAAAGTTCTCAATTCAATAATCTAAACTTTAATTTTAAGAAACTAGAAAATGAAAAGCAAACTAAATCTAAAGCAAGTAGAAGAAAAGAAAATAATGCATATTAGAACACAAATAAATAATATAGGTAATAAAAAAATAGAGAAAATTAACAAAACCAAAAGTTGATTCTTTAAAAGTGTCAATACAATTGTCAAACCTTTAGCTAGACTGATGAATTAAAATAAAAGAGAAGACTCAAAGTAGGAAAGTCAGGAGTAAAAGAGGCAACATCACTATTGATCTTCAGAAATAAGAAGACCTCTAAGTGAATACTATGAACAATTGTATACCAGCGAATTAGATAAATTCATATAAAGTCAAACCTATCAAAACTGACTCAAGAAGACAGAAAATCCATATAGACCTATAACAAGTAAAGGAATTGAATTAATAATAATAATAAAAAAACTCCCACAAAGAAAAGGACTGCACCAGATGGTAGAGTTACTAGTAAATTCTACCAAATGTTTAAAGAAGAATTAACACCTGTGTTTCACAAACTCTTAAAAACAAAACAAAACAACAAAAAAAACACTTCCCAAATTCATTTCTGTGAGGTCAGTAAAACTCTTACACCAAAACCAAAGATATCACAAAACTAACAAAAAACCCCAAACAACAACAACCACAAAACCACAGACCAGTGTTTCTTATGAATGTAGAAGCAAACAGCTTCAACACAGTACCAGCAAATTGAATCCAGTAAGGTACAAAAAGGATCATACACATTGACCAAGTGGATTTTTCCAAGAATGCAAGATTGTTTTAAGATATGAAAATCAGTCAATTTAACACACCATATTGTCAGAATAGATAATCAAACTCACATGATCATTTCAACTGATTCAGAGAAATTATGTAACAAAATCCAAAACTCCTTCATGATAAAAGCACTCAGCTAAATAATAATAGAAGGGAATATCTTGTCTGATGAAGAGCATCAATGAAAAACTCCCAGCTAACATTATACTTAATGGTGAAAGATTGTAAGCTTTTCTCCTAAGATCAGGAATAAGGCAAGGATGTCTGCTCTTACCCCTTGTGGTCAACATTGCACTGGAGGCTTTAGTCAGGGCAGTTGGGCAAGAAAATGAAATAAAAGGCCTCCAGATCAAAAAGGAAGAATTAAAACTGTCTATATTCACAGAAGACTTAGTCTTGCATATAGAAAATCCTTATTAATCTACACACACACACACACACACACACACACACACACACACAAACAGTAAAATTGCAGGATCAATAGATAAAAATAAGTTGTATTTCTGCACAATCACAATGAACAATCTAAAAATATAATTATGAAAATAAATTTCACGTGAAAGAGCATCAAAAAAAGAATGAGATATTTAGAAATAAGTTTAGCAAAATTAGTGTAAGTCATACATCAAAAACTATAAAAATGTCAAAAAGACCTAAATAAATGGAAATACATAATTTTTGGGGGGTTTGGGGTTGGGGAGGTTGTAAGCCTTAATATTGTTAAGGTAGAAATAACTCCCAAACTGGTTTCTGAATTCAGTGCAGTACTTTTAAAATCTTGGCTGCCCCCCCCCCTCCCAAAATGGCAAGCTGACCTGAAAATTCATAAGGAAACACATGGGACTAAGAATAGACATAAAAATAAAAAAAAAGTTGGAACACTTACAAATTCCCACTTTCAAGACTTCAATAAAGCTACAGTATAAATAGTGTGTAGTATTGGCATAAAGATAAACATATATTTCACTGGAATAGAATTGAAAGTTCATAAATAAACCCTTAAATTTATGGTCAATTTATTTTTGGCAATGATAAGACAATTTTTTTGTGTGTGTGTGTGAATAGTCTCTTAAATAAACAGTGCTGTGACAATTAAATATTCACATGTGACATAATGATGTTGGACATTATATAACACTATGTACAAAAAATAGCTCAAAATGGATCAAAGACTTAAATGTAAAAGTTAAAACTAAAAATTGTGAAAGAAACATAGGCATAAATCTTTACATCCTTGAATTACATCCATGGTTTCTTAGATATGATATCAAGGACAAATGCAACTAAAGAAAGATATATAAATTTGACTTCATCTTAATTAAATTTTTTTGTGTGCTTTAAAGGACACAATTAAGAAAATGTAAAAACAGCCCACAGAATGGGAAAAATCTGTAAATTAAATATCTAGAAATGATTAACATTCTGAATAGATAAGTAACTTTTACAGTTTAACAATAGTCAAAGAATCCAATTAAAATTTGGGCAAAGATTTAATCTAAAAATATATTCAAGTAGCCATTAAGTATATGAAGAAATGCTCAACATCATTCATCATTGGAGAAATACTACAAATAAAAAACAAATGAGATACTGCTTACATTCACTAGGATGGCTACAATAAAAAAGATGGACAATAGCAAGTGTTGACAAGGTCGTGGAACCACCATTTATGTCAAAATTGATTGAGTAAATTTTTTTTTATTTCTGTTTATGGCATTGTAAGGGGGGGGGGAGGACCAATCTCTTTTGGGAACTAAGACAATTCAGGGTACTTCTTGGGGGCCTTAAGGGAGTTAGCATTTCCTGATAATAAGAGAGATAGGGGTTTGATTGATTATTTGAAGAAGCAAAAGCTATTGTCCTAATTGTACTTCATGTTGGTGAATCAGATCAAAGTGATGGCAGGGAGGAGAGTTGGAATATTGGGAGGAGATGGTGGGGTATTAATAAATCTCCTCAAAAAATTTTAGCCTGCCAAATTGTACCTGACATAATAGTAAATGGTATGATACCATAATTTTAAGGTTTTTTTTTTGTCATGATATTTTATTCAAACCAGTTAAGGAAGTGGTACAGAATTTTTTTTTTACAGAGTCTGTGCAGGGAGTCATTCTGTTCTAAGTCCCGTGTTCACTGGCTGTCTTTCTGTTACCAGACTATACCCTTTATTTCTCATGTTTCCAGAGAGCCAGTTAAGCTATTTGAATGCAAGTGTAGCATACAGAGAAACCACTTTGATTAAGGTATGATGAATCATGAATATTTTGGAGTATTCTTTTTTTTTCTCCTACCGATGGCCTTCCTTGAGAAACTAAATAAACCTTTAAATTTAAACTCAGAAAACTGTCACACAAGCAGCAGCCTCACTCAGCCTTTTCCCCCTTCTCCTGGCTGACAAACACTGGGGCTCCAGGGGCACCTGCTTTTGTGGTACCAATTGCGATTACAACAAACTCATCAAATGCAGAAGGAAATGCTTGACCTTGAGCACAGACCTCTGATTGTGTGGTGAAAAACAAGGCTGCAATTTTATCTTTTCTAAAGGCCAGAGATAAGGTCATTTGTTCTTTTGTTGTTTAGACAGGTTTTCTGGGAGGGGAATTTATGGCAAATGCTATCCTGGGATTGTAGGACTTTTTAAGGGCATAGTGATTTCACATGGGCCTGTAAGTGGGACGTTTTTGCGCAAAACTTTTCAAGTACTTATAACTATGTTTAAGTCTGTGTTTGTTTTTTTTATACTGACTTATGCTGGCTCTTTTCTAACTCTAGAATAGTATCAGAAGGAATATGGATCTGTGGCAAAGTTTTCACATAATTAAACATTGCCAGAGTTTGAAACATTGATTAAAGTGGATTGATCAGCATGCTTGCTTTTCTAACCATTATTCAACTGAATTTAATATCCTTTACCTTTACGTGTTTTCCCTTGTGAAAAGCCACAGTTGGCTGAACTCTTTGAGTTCAAGTATTTTGGTAGGAAACTGCAGCAGGCATGTGCCCTGTATTAGGATGGCGCCCCTCACCCATCATGAAATATGCCAGTTTAAAATAGTTGTAGCTAAGGACTGTCCAAAAATCGTACTTAAAAGGAACAGACACCATGGGGGACCGAAGTGCTCAACTCAAAGGAATAGAAGGGCTATTTTGCCTCTCCCTTTCTTCTGTTATTCTGTCAATCTTTGAAACTGTATTTATTTTTAGAATCTCATTCTATAAATTGATGCCTTTCCACCAGGTTGATTCCCCTTCACATCATTTGTTAAAAAGTCAAGCAGTAGACTTTTGGGCAGTGGAGTAGCCAGCGTATTTATTATGAATATTTTTATAGTTTGACCTTCAGATAGCCCAATATCAATAATTCACACCAGCAAAATCCAGATTCAAACGTTATCTCCAAGCTGAGGCAGCTCTCAAAGGGTCCTTCGCTTCTATTGACTAGGAGGATCACGTGTGCAGCAATCAGATAGCAACTGGATCTTCCTTCTTCAGACCTGGGAAAGATTGGTTCAGACCTCAAATATCTTATCCTGTGGTGGTTTACAAGATTCCTGAAAATGTCCACATGTCTTTCATTCTGTAGAAATCCGGGCTTTGAAAGTCTCCGGTGCCCAGCCCAACAGGAGCTGTCCTTGTTCTCTCCCATGTGGACATAGACTAAGTCTGTGCTTTCCTTGGTTTTCCCAACAGCTTCTTTCCCAAGGCGATTTCTGTGCCTCGTAGACTTAAGGGAAGATTTGGGAGTGGGAATGGTCTTGGGGATTCAGAAATGAGATTTATATTTCAGCAATATGACTTCAAATTGAACATTACACATTAACTTTTCTCCTCCCCACCCCTACTCCATCCTCCTCTTACTCCTTCTGCCCATTTCTTTTGCTGTCCATCCACACAGAAGCACCCAGTTTCTTCTTGTCTCATATGTAGTAGTTCTGCTACTCTACCCAGTGAGCATTCATGCCATTTGGTCGTTCCTAGTTCTCTAAGTGGCACATTGCAAATTCAGATACTTTCCTTTTTAAAAGAAGTTAGTATATGTGGTTTTCCTTTTCAAATCATTTTAGATCTCCTCAGTTATTTTCAATTCCATATAAATTTTAGAGTCAGCTTGTCAATTTCTACAAAAATCCTGCTGCCATTATAATTTGGACTGTATTGAAAGCAAAGATTAATTTGAGGAAGGGGACTGACATTTTAACTGTATTTACTTCCATTCAATCAACATGGTATGTGACTCACTGTGTTTAGGTTTTCTTTAATTTTTCTTAGCAAAGTTTTCCAGTTTTAGTGTAGAGGTCTTACATGTCATTAAATTTATTCCTAAATTATGTTTTTTGTTGGTATTACAGAAAGAACCATTAAAAAATTATTTTCTAATTTTTGATGCTGGAATATAAATATTAATCTGCTAAGTTTATTCCTAAGTATATTAAATTTATTGTTGATATTGTAGAAAAATTATTTTCCAATTTTGATGATAGGATGTATGTGTATACACACATATTATATATACATGTATATACATATATATGCTGTGGCATTGATCAATTCATGTATTCTATTAGTTTTTTTTATAGATTCTTTAGGAATTATTATATAAAAATTTCATGTAATCTGCAAATAGAGATAATTTTCCCTCCCTTCCTGGCTGATTTTTATGTATTTTCTTTTTCTTGACTTTTTGCACTGAAATACAGCTCTGATAGCATCATTTTTTTTTTCTCAGAAACTTCTGAATGCTTCACCATTATCCCCACTTTGTGAACTCTTGCTGCTGGATGTAGCTCTCTTGCTTTCACTCCCCCTGCACAATATGCTTCCTGTCATATTTGACTCTCCTTGATCCCATGATGCAATTTATATTTCCCCTTTATCTACTTAAAGTGAGATGCATTTTAAAATCTGTACAGTTAATGTTTCCTCTACTTACTATTATGTCGATAATGCATCCAATATTAAAAGCTCTCAGAGAGGTAATAGCCCTCCTGGTGTATGGCAAGTACATTCATATATCTGTGAGGTTTTACTCAAACTATTTTATCAGTTTGCAATGTCTCCTTCACATCTATGCCTGTTGAAATTCTGCTCATTCTTCAATGACCTGTTTAAATGCCACATTTTTTTTTTTCTGAAGCCACCAGGATTAATATCCTGTTCCCCTATATTTCCATAATCAGTTGTTTTTTGTTTTTTGTTTTTGTTTTGTTTTGTTTTTTTTACCTTATTATAATATGTATTAACTTTGCTTGGCAAATGTTGTATTACATGTCTTATTAACCTCTATATCCTTTCTGGTACCTGGCACAGCACATATAAGTATGTGATTGTTTCCTAAACACCCCTGCCAACAATTCTCTCATTTCAGGGTCGGAAGGGTAAAGTCTCAACATTAATATATTGACCTATTGAATTGGTGTGTGAGGCCATTTAATCAAATGATAATTTGAATTACTAATTATCTCTAGGCCCAGGGGATCCAATAACCATGGCAGAAACTTGGGGGTCATCCTTAATTCCTCCATTTCCCTCAGATCCTTGGCCAGTTGAGTTGTCTCTCAAATCTATTTCTCTCCATTTACAGAGTTTTGTTCAGATCACCCTGATCATGTCACCCTGAATTATAACAGACTAGAGGCACGAAACAGACTAGAGGCTCGAAATTTGTGCATGGTGTGTGTGTGTGTGTGTGTGTGTGTGTGTGTGTGTCCCTCAGCCCAGCCTGCACCCTCTCTAATCTGGGACCCCTTGAAGGATGTCCGACTGCCCATTTAGACCCAATCCCACTGGGCAGTTGGACATCCCTCACAACCCAGGATTGCTGGCTCCCAACTGCTTGCCTGCCTGCCTTCCTGATTGCCCCTAACTGCTTCTGCCTGTGAGCCTGATCATCCCCTAACCCAGGGGTCCTCAAACTTTTTAAAGTGGGGGCCAGATCACGGTCCCTCAGAGAGCTGGAGGGCTGGACTATATGAACTACTAATTCCTACTGTAACACCTCGGCTGCGCTCACTGCCCAAAAAACCTGGCGGGCAGGATCAGACTCCTCTGCGGGCCGCATGTGGCCCGCGGGCCGTAGTTTGAAGACTCCTGCAACCACTCCCATGCCAGCCTGATTGATGTCTAACTGCTCCCCTGCCAGCCTGTTTGCCCATAACTTCCCTCTTCTGCCAGTCTGGTCACCCCCAACTGCCCTCCCTTGCAGGCCTGGTTCCTCCCAACTGCCCTCTCATCCTGGCCATCTTGTGGAGGCCATCTTGTGTCCACATGGGGGCAGCCATCTTTGACAACATGGGGGTCACACCCACACACACCAAGCACAAGCTTTCCACCCACCCTGGCCAGCCCAGGCCTCCACTTAGGGCTACAAAGTTTCAATTATAGAAGATAAATAAATCCTAACAAAAATGGCTGCTGCCACAGAGCAAGCAAAAGGCTTGGCTCAAGGCTACAAAGTTTCAATTGTAGAAGATAAATAAACCCCAAATACCAGAGCTTCTACTTGGGTCCCTGGGATCGTGACCGGCCTACAAACCACCACAGACCCCTCGCCCAGGCTGCCCCATGCCCCAAGGGAACCCCCACCCTGATCCAGGAAACCCTTCTGGGCAAACCAGCTGGGCCCCCACCCATGCACCAGGCCTCTATCCTACCTAGTAAAAGAGTATTATGCAGATTGGCCATCACTACAACACATAAGATGGCTGCTCCCATGTGGTCAAAGATCCTGCCCCCATGTGGACACAACATGGCCACCACAAGATAGCCAGCAGGGGAGAGCAGTTGGGAGGTAGCAGGCCTGCAAGAGAGGGCAGTTGTGGGCAATCAAGCCTGCAGGAGAGGGCAATTAGGGGTGACCAGGCCAGCAGAGGAGGGAAGTTGGGGGTCAAATAGGCTGGCAGTGGAGCAGTAAGACATCAATCAGGAGACAGGGTGTTGTCTTGTTGTTGTTTTGTTGTTGTTTTTATGACAAGGAGAGTGACTGGTGGAGATAAGAAAAGCCAGGAGAAAGGGGGAGAGGAAGAAGGAGAAAGTCTCTAACACTGTTTGTGTCTGCCCTGCAGCATCTAGTTTCCAGCAGGGCAGTTAGCATGCAGATCAGCTGCATGGGGTCCTGCCGCATTAGCAATTGAACAGCAGCTTTCTGAGCCCTTCTCTGCTTCTTCACAAATTCACATACCTTCTGGCTGCTCTGACACAGCCCAGTTCAGAATCCATTAACTGGAGATTTAGTCCATGAACAGAAATGATTGTACATTCTCATGATTAATGAGAAAGCTATTTCCAAGTCACAAGGCGCCATACTGGCTAATATTAATTATTTTTTATCATCATTATACTGAGAAACTCTTTCATCATACCAGAAGTAATTGTTCCAATTATCTTTCTTCAATAGAAAGTGCATTGTGCATCATTTGGAAAGCAAGTATTTTCTGATGCCTTTGATTTATGAAGGTAATCATTATTATAACCAACGGTGTGTGTTTATAGTAAGTAGCCCATCGCAGTAAGTTATTTGCATGTCTTAATTTATGTAATCCTCACAACAGTTATATTACTGCCCATTACAGTGAGTTATTTGCATGTCTTAATTTATTTAGTCTTCATACCCCTTTATAAAGTAGATATGTATACTATCTCTATTTTATAGATGAGGAAACCGAGGCTCAGTGTTTAGGTCATGGATAGGTGGTAAATGGAAGAGCCTGGATTAAAATAGGTGACCTCATACTAGAGCCCATTCTTGAACTCTTATCCTATGTGTTAAGAGAGGAAATTACTTGTTAAAGTTGCTTTTTGTTGTCATAGTCAACACTCTGGATCAGGGGTCTTCAAACTTTTTAAAGTGGGGGCCAGATCACGGTCCCTCAGAGAGCTGGAGGGCCGGACTATATGAACTACTAATCCCTACTGTAACACCTCGGCTGCGCTCACTGCCCAAAAAACCTGGCGGGCAGGATCAGACTCCCCTGGGGGCCGCATGTGGCCCGCGGGCCGTAGTTTGAAGACCCCTGCTCTGGATCAAGCTGTATGTTGAGAGCTCCTAGTGGAGTAGATAAGGTGACTGATGCTATGCTGTGCAGCATTTGAAAATACAGAAGGACAATATATCTGATTTTCATCTCCAGCTTGGATGAAACCAGCAGCTGACATGATCAAGACAGTTTAGTGAAACCTAGTTGAATCTGGAATTTTCCAAGGATCTAATGTGAGGGAGGGAGAATGGGAAGATGTTTGTGGATAATCAGATTTACCAGCAAACAAAGGTTGTTCAACCTGAAGACAGAGTGAAAGGGTCCCATAACAGTGTCTGTGAAGAACTTGACTTTGGCAGATGGCATAGTGGTTTAGTGTGCTGGGTTTGGGAGTTACACAGAACAGAGACTTAAGTTTTGGTTTCACCACTTATACTATGAAATTGAGCAAGTTCCTTTTAAACAAGAGGTGACAATGATGATGAACATGATAAAATATGGTTTGGATTTCAAACTTGATCTTAATCCCAAAGGAGAAGAAGTGTAGGTCCTGTGCATAAGAGGTATGGAAGAAGACCAGGCAAGCGATCTTGCTACATCTGGAGGGCATGGGTGAGCGAGACTGTATCCTACCTTTCTTAGGTTCCCTAGTGCAGTGGTCGGCAAACTCAATAGTCAGCAGAGCTAAGTATCAACAGTATAATGATTGAAATTTCTTTTGAGAGCCCAAAACCGACTTTTGCACATGGGCCATGAAGTTTCAATCACACTGTAAGGTGGTATTTTGTGGAAGAGCCACACTCAAGGAGCCAAAGAGCTGCATGTGGCTCGAGAGCCATAGTTTACTGACCACTGCCCTAGTGCCCCAATCTACATCCCCATCACCAAAGTCAAAACGGGAGGCTCTTTGCAGGTACAATTACCAATGGGGAGTATTGTCTACGGTATTGTCAAGCACTGGTTGATTCTTTTGCTGGATCATGTTTTGAGCTCTGCATAATCACTCCTTCCTTCTATGACTGGAGTCTGTGTTTTCCAGAGTCCCTCTTCCTATATAGTTTTGGGTTAGAGTTTACTGCTGGGAGGAACTTAAAGAGATTGGAAAGGAAAAGTATAGGAGAAGGCATTGTTCTCAGGAGACATTGCTCTCAGATGTGGGGGCTTTGCAGACCTTTCCACCAGCTTCCTTTTTGAGGTGTTGAAGCAGGAAATACCCATGAGCTATGCTTCTCCAAGCCCTTGGTGCTTCAAGCTTCAGTAAAATAGTAGAAGTTTCCTTAATTCTCTAAAGGTACCCTCCAGATCTTTGCTCTTCTGGCTCCTTCCACATTCTTCTAAGCCTTGATTTCTACATCAAGCCCTCTATTATAATACTAGAGGCTCGATGCATGAAGATTCGTGCAAGAATGGGTCTTCCTTCACCTGGCTGCTGGTACCGAGTTTGCTCTGGCCTGGACCTGCCTTTCTGCCTTCCCATGCTGCACAGAGGCCCAGAGTGGCTGGGGCAGTGCGGAACGCTATCTTTGGTGGGTTAATTTGCATACTCACTCCTGATTGGCTGGTGGGCTTTGCAAAGGTACAGTCAATTTGCATCTTTCTCTTTTATTAGTGTAGATTATAGTAGCTCTCTTCAAAATGATATAGTATGTTACTAATTTATTGCCTTGGTTATCTACAGGAGAGGTTGGGAACTTCTTCTTAAATGAAGACAATATATATTTCAGCCTTTATGGGCCATTTGGTCTCTGTTGCAACTGTTCAACTCTACTGTTATAGCCCAAAAACATCTATCAATAATACCTAATGAGTGAGTGTGGCTATGGTCCAATAAAACTTTTTTTATGGACTCTGAAATTTGAATTTCAAATAATTTTAAGTGTCATGAAAGACCATTCCTTAAAAAAAAAAAATCTACCATTTAAAAGTTATAGAAGCTACTCTTAATCTCATGGGCTGTACAAAAGCAAGTGGCAAGCTGTTTTGAGCTGTAGTTTGCCAACCCTTAACCTAGAGGGGGGCTGATGGAATCAGCCAGGTCTGCACATAAACCTTTCTTGCCACTTACTATGTGATGTTGGGGAATGTATTCAATCTCTCTGAGCTTTGCTTCTAAAATGGGGACAGTTACATCAACATTACAGAGTAGATTGTGCAAGGATTAAATAATATAAGTAGACTCTTCAGCTGGCTGCTGGGCACATAGCTCAGCTCACTCTTTGCTACCATTGCTGGTTTGTGGAGCTGCTGTTTGGTGCTTGCAGCACCCTCACACAGTAAAAAGGGACATGAGGGGGTTTGCGCCATGGACACTTGTACTGCTTTTCCACTGGCAAGGAAAAATGATCTCCAGGCAAAGGAACCACGAGAGAATTCCTAAGGTTTTGCAAATTAATCACCACACTTGAATGAAATATTAGAATGAGGATATAGAGTGCCAGTCTGTAATCCAGTCATCAATCACATTGTTAGCAGTGATTCTTTTTGGTGCAGCAGTGGAGATTAGCAACGGGGACATAGAGATTGGAAGGAGGGATGAAGCAGAAAAATGGAGAACTTTAACTTGATTGTATCATTATGTTTAAGTGGTAGGATTATAAGTGCTATTTAATTTCTTGGTTGTATTTATTTCTCTGACAATCAAATGTTAAAACTATGCTGGAAAAGAGTAGTTAAAATTAGAAACACTTTAGTAACAGATTGAATAAATAACATTGTAAAATATATAAGTTCATTATTTTTAAAAAGTATAAGAGCATCCTAGAATGTTCAAAGTAGCTTGACTACTTATCTTTCAGATTTCATCTAAGATGTCACCTCTCTCAAGATTTTCTTGATTTAAAATATCTAAAATAGCCACCCACCTTCATCCCTTAATTACCTTGTCTCATTGCTCTATTTTATCTTCCTAGCACTTATTACTGTGACACACTTTGTTTACCTGCTCTTTGTCTATCTTTCTCCCACTAGAATGTGAATTCCCTGAGAGGCACCGGTGCCTCTCTGTCTCCTTGTGACTCAGAATAGCATTCTTTTGAATGACAGGCTTGCCCCTCCTTCCCTGGACAAGGAAGAAAGTAAGGCATCTGAGTTCTAGAAGGTCAGGCTCTGCTGCTGCAGCTGTGCTGGGCCAGCAATCTTCTTGGTGACAGGTTGTATTCATCTCCCCCACCTGCTAACTTTTAAGGAGGAGGAAACATCTGGAAAATTGTCCTAGCTACAGAAAATAAGCAAGGCCTCAACACTTGAGGCAGATGGTACCATTAAGTAACAACATCTGGAGCTGAAAACCCAGCTAGTAGCAGGAGTAATTATCAAAATATCGAGAGACTGCCCAAATTGTTCATTTCACATTATGTCTTCATCCCTGGCAAATTTTGATTCAGCCATTGGATATTGATAGACTCCTTTTATCCACTGAAAAGGAGAGTTGGTCTCGTGTGGTCCAGGGCCTGTCTGTAGCTCCAAACAGGGATGTTTACCTGAAAAGTCTTTATAAGATCCTCCCAGGTTAGGAAGGAAAATGCTTTTAAGATATTAGATTTCAGTAAGTAACTTTAGCAATGGACTTGCTGGAAGCCCTAATCGGCTTTTCTTCCAAAGGGATGCATCTTATTATTTTTAAAATCATCTTGAAATGTTTTGTTAATATCCTTGAAGCGAAACATGAGATGTTACACCTTAGGAGGCTTTCCCTTGCTGACTAATGCATTTGGTTGCTGAATTAGGGGAAGGAAAGCTGTCTCCAAGTTAAGCTCTTAAGAGATTAGCTTCTAGATGGTTTTCAGTGGAAGACATACAGTTTATTGCATTTTGGCGGTCACACATTCCTGGGCTGTTGAGGTTTCTTTGGTATCTATAAGCTGATTAGTGTTTTTGCTGTTTCTTCCAAATAATAATTGTCTTCTGAAATCTCAATGCAGTTCTTGTCCCATGAGGCATTTGGTCTTATATCAAGAGGAGAGTATTTGCTAAGTTGATCTTTTAAGGCTCCTCACAAGAAATAGTTTAGACCATTTTTTACTCTATGGCCAGTTTGAGGGAGGTAAGATGGGAGCTGGCCAGCATCTGGGCATGTGGGAAAATAGAAGAGGAAATCTTCACCACTTCTGGATGTGGAGTCCCGATTTCCCTTCTCTGTGTGGCATGGAAACTCCTAGCTGAAAGATTTGCTCATAAAGTAATCAGACATTGGGAAACCCCTTGGAAAATGGTAGACACAAACAGAACTGACACAAGGTAACTCCTCAGCCCTTGGGAAGCAAATTCTATTTTCATGTTTGGAAATCAAAAGGATGAGAATCAGCAAATTAGACAAATTACAAAACTCACATCTTAAAAATGATAGAATAATAAAGAAGAAATCCCCCAATTCTCTGCCAAAAAATGAATGTTAGGGGGGGGGAAAAAAGAAAATTTAGGAAAAGACAAATAAAAAATGTTATAAATGAAAAATATACATTCTGAAATAAATTCTATGGATATTTACATAGAGGACTAGAAAGAGCTGAAACTGGGATTAGAAGATATATCTTGGCAATCACTCAGAAGATAGCACTGAGAGGAAAGGAATGAAAAATATTAAGGAGAAGCTTTTAGATATTAAAGTTGAGACAGCTCAGTATGATAACTACACAGGACAGAAAAGAAAAAAATATTAGGCAATATTTAAAGGCAAAATGGTAGAGAACTTCTCAAAATTGAGAAAAATTCAATAAATCTTGATATCAAAGTAGCATAACAATTCTTGAATAAGAAAGCCAAATCTTACACACAGATATATCATAATAATAATGGAAAACTTCAAAGACAGAACTTAAAAAACTCTCATAAAGACAAATTACTTATGAAATCTCAATAATCATACTGAAAATAAACTACTCATCAAGAATATATTCTATAAGAACATGAAATAACTTCTGAGTTATAAAGAAGAAGAATGTGTAGCTAGAACTCTAAACCAAATTAGACTGTCATTTAACAGTAAGGTTCAGATGATATTTTCAAACTATAAAGATTGGCAAGACTTACAGAACATTCCCCACTCAAAACACAAACAAAAAATAATAAAAACTAGCAATGGCTGTATTGTATTAGGTAGGAAATTAAACCTAGAAGAAGGTATCTGATGCAAAAAGCAAGAATGAACCAGACTTTTTTAAACTAAACAAACATTAGCCCTAAAAATAATAATGTTGATTTGGGAGAAACATTTGAAATTAAGGGCGATTCAAACTCCTAGGCAACAGCATAGATGGCAAGAGGCAGGAATTCAGTTACAGTTTTTTAATTTTCTTATTTTGTTTGGGAAGAGAATAAAAACATGAATTTAAAACATATGTAGATGTGCATATTGAAAAATTAAGAGTAGACACTGAAAGGGTAGAAATAGAATACATAAACTCTTAACTATTAGAAAAACCAAAAGGGAAATAGATGGTAGGACAGAAACACATAATTTACAGTTGGACAAGCAGACATATGCCTCTAGAAGTAAAGTACACAGAAGTACACTTGTATGAAGTAATGAAATAATTCTCATTTATCAAGTAATATGGCCCAAAAGTGTTGACTTGGAGTGCAATTATGTCTTAGAAATAATTTCCAGTTTGTAAGAAATACTGAGGTAGAGAAACTAGTTAAATGACATAAATAGGTAGCAGACACAATGTAAAGCATTCCATGGGAAAACTGACCTTAGATCGTAGAGAAAGATGGAAAAACAAGGGAGAGAAATTACTCTAGATTAAAAAGGAACACCACCACAATATAATATGTTTAGGTCCTCATTTGAACAAACTGATTGTGAAAAGGCATTTTAAAGTTAATAGGGAAATTGGAATGTAAACTGGAATCAGGGATAGTACCAAGAAATTAATTTTTTTGTAAGTGCAAATATAATGGTAGATATATAAGAAAATATTTGTGTTTTTGGAGATGCCTTGAAAGTAAGCAAGGGTAAAGTGACATGACCTGTGGGATTTGTTATAAAATACTTCAGCAAAAAGGAATAGATAGGCAAGTATGAGCAGAATCTTGCTAATCATTGAATTTAGATGAAGGGATAATAGGATTAGTTATCCCAGCTCTGTTCTTTTGCCTATGAATGGAAAAATCTTATAAGTATTTAAAATAACATTTAATTCAGAACATTTGAAAATAAAAGGATTGAACGTTTTATACTGGGCTAATATTATCTTTAAAAGCCTGCTTTGACAGTTTTCATATCATATGAAGTAGAATTTAACAGCAAATGCTAGTAATTATAGAGATATAGCAAACAATTGACTGAAGAAGCTATACCCTTCATGAGTTTGTATGCACTATGCAACATAGATTCCAAATATACAAAGTAATTGTCAACCTAATTACAAGGAGAAATTTAAAAATCTGTTGCACAGAGGAAGGATATAATGCAACCATTTCTAAAAGTTACAATTCATGGTGGCAGAAATTATGATGAATATTTGATTGTAGTACCAGACTTAACAAACTAATAGAGATGTATGAGTTATATTTCTAACATATATATGTTTTTTAAACACACAGAGTGCACTCATAAAAATTGGCTACAGTGGAATCTCAATGACACTCTAAGGATCTGTATCATAAACATAAATGTTCTCTGAACACAAAGTAACAAGATTAGAAATGAATAATAGAAAGATAATAGAAATCCATATTTTTGAGCACTAACCAGCACTTGTAAATAATCATATGTTTAGAAAAGTAAGTGAAAATTTCAAATATTTAAAGTAAATAAAAATAATTACATTTTAAAACGTGTGGGATGCAGTTAAAGAAATGATTAAGATAATTACAAAACTTAAAACAGAATATTTGGAATATTCATGCAATTGATATATAAAGCATAAACAACTTTAGAAATAAAAAAGAGCATAGCTACAGAGAAAGTACTTATATAAAAAACTAGGTACAGATTAATCATTTTGTTCCAGCATTTTTAACAACTGAAAGCCAATATATAAAGTTTTTGAAAAACATGTTGCCAAGATTGACTGACAGGAAATAAAGTTGGGTTAATCAATAACCATTAAAGAGACTTAATCAGAGTTTACATCCCTTCTCCTTCCGCCATACCAATCACAGAGGGTTTTATTTTATCAAGAATAATCTTCTTTCAATATCAATTGTTCCAGAGAGAAATGTTCAAACTCATTTTAAGCTCATATAAACTTGACAGTATTGAACAGACTGTACAAAAAACAAACTATTACTCAGAAATGAAAATTTTTTAAATAAGTCAATAAATCAAATTGAGGAGTATATGAGACATATCCTAACTAAATACATTTTATCCCATAAATGCAGGATAGCTTAACTGTGGCAAATCCATTAATGTTACAAACCTCAATAACACACTGAAGAAGAAAAATGTATATTCAAATCTTTAAAGTCCCTGACAAAATTTATAAATATTCACGATAAAAAATTCTAGGCAGCTAAAAAATACTTCTTCTACTTGAAAAAAGATTATCAAACAACTGAAACATATAAGAACACCATAATGCAGTCAATTTAAAATAATTTATATTATAATTAAGACTAAAGATGCCTCTATTATTACTACTATTAGTGTTCTGGAAGTCCTACCAAATGAATAGAGTAAGAAAAAAAAATTGAAAGTATAAGGTTTAGAAAGGAAGAGAGAAAATAGTAAATGCCACATGTAAAAGTTAATGAAATTGTTTATGTAAAGTTAATGTAAAAGTTAGAAAATCTAGCAGGATGTATTGACAATGTGTTAAAAATGTTTAACAAGCCCTAACTGATTTGGCTCAGCGGATAGAGCATTGGCCTGTGGACTGAAAGGTTCCCAGGTTCGATTCTGGTCAAGGGCATGTACCTTGGTTGCGGGCATATTCCCGGTGGTGGTGGTGTGCGTGTATGTGTGTGCAGGAGGCAGCTGATCGATGTTTCTAACTCTCTATCCCTCTCCCTCTTCTCTTTAAAAAAAATCAATAAAATATATTTTTTAAAAATTTAAAAAAAGTTTAACAAATTTTTTGAATTCAGATCAATATTTTAAAATCAACAGATTTGCTAAACTCCAGGAACAACCATTTTGAAATATAATACAATTTAAAAATAACCCTAATCATACGTGAAAGAAGACTAATAATATTTTTGGCAACATTGGGCAAGATCTTTTTGGAGAAAATTATAAAATTTATAGAAGAACATAAACAAGTCCTGAATACATGAAAAAATATATCATATTCTTAGATGGAAAGAGTCAATGTTTATAAGTTCAAAACAATTTTAGTAAAAGTTAAAATAGGTTTTTGTGAGTGTGTGTGCAAATGTGTTCATATATGTATATATGTTTGTGTATGGAACTTGATAAGTAGTCCTTGTCATTCATATACATGGAGTAAAAGGCCAAGAATAACTTACATAACTTTGAAGAAAAAAATGAGATGCATCTTGATATATTAAATATTAAGGTATAAAAAGGATTCTGCAACTAAGACAATGTGATATTATTACTGACGTGTTACTGAAATAGCTCAAAGGAACTGACTAAAGATGCCAGGAAAACATCCATCTGTACATGGGAACTTTATGATGAGAGAGAAGCCATGACACATCATTAGCAAGAAATGAAATATATGAGGAAAAAGATTCCTAAATATGAAAAATAAAACTTTTTGGGGTAAAAAAAAGGAGAATATTGTTATGACTGCAGTGGTAGGAATAATATTTCACCAGAATTTAAATTGCAGAAATTAGAAGAAAAATATTGATACAATTGACTAAATTAAAACTTTAAAAGATATGTATAACAAGAGATACTATATACGATTTAAAATCAAGTATGGACTAAGACACATGTGTCAAACACAAGGCCCGCGGGCCAAATCCAGCCCGCCAAGCCTTGCAATGTGGCCCGCACCGCGCTGTCATCACTGCACTCCGCTGTCAGTTTATGACATTGTCAGTTTATGACTGTTCAGTAAACCATTTGGCCAGCGATTTAGGCTGGATTTTAGATTTTGGCCCCTTCTCTGATTGAGTTTGACACCCCTAGACTAAGAAGATAATATATATCTGAAAAAGTAAACATTTCTGGAATGTATAAAGGAACTTTAATAGCAATAAAAAACAAATAAAATTGGTAAAGAATCTGAAATTAATGGGTAATTTCTAAAAACCTTTTGGATAAAAAGAGCAAGGTATGGAATGATATTTTATAATATTAATTATATAAAATTAAAATAATCTCCCCAAACTATATCTTGTTCATATAATTCACATATAAATTATAAGCCTAAATACATGGACTTAACTTACTTCAAAAGAGCAGTGTTTTGCAGGAAAGAAGAGAGGGAAATAAATCTAGGTGGAGTCACAAGGCATAATTCAGTCGAATTCATAAATTTTAATCATGGGAAGATAAAAGATTTGAAGCAAGAAAAATCAAAACTGATAAGTGGTACTATTTCTGAGTTAGTGAAATGTTGATATATGGCTATATTTGAGAAGTGGCAATCCAAAGGCAGCTTTCAAATCTTTGATTCTGAAATTAGATCTTAAGTCACATCTCAAAAATAGCCAGCTGCCCATAACCTTTAGGCCACGAGTTGCTTTTTGTTCTCACTGGCTCAGCTCTCTACCTCTGTGAATCAGATTTGAATTTCTCCCTGTAAGGGCTGGCCAAATCTTATCGTTCTCGTGGGACCAGGGCAGAAGATGGAAGTGCCTCTGATTGGGAGTCATGAGTGTGTAAAGCCAGATAATCCATGTCAATAGTATTAAAGACAACCATGTAAATGGCATTATAGCATTGGGCAGGGCACCCTCTGTGCATGACAGATGTCTATGAGACTGGTGTAAGATCAGGGTTGGAAGAGACTGTCCTAACTTATCACCCACCTAACAAGAAAACTGAAAGTGGGATTCTAACCCAGGAATTTCTTGGCTTTTAAGAATCTGCTCCACGGCCAGGCCTGGAGCGGCCGGCCCAGAGCAGCCGGGTCGGGTGCTGCCAGGCCCGGAGCAGCGGCTGCCAGGCTGGGAGCGGCCAGGCCCGGAGCAGCCGGGTCGGGTGCGGCCAGGCCCGGAGCAGCGGCTGCCAGGCTGGGAGCGGCCAGGCCCGGAGCAGCCGGGTCGGGTGCGGCCAGGCCCGGAGCAGCAGCTGCCAGGCTGGGAGCGGCCAGGCCCGGAGCAGCCGGGTTGGGTGTGGCCAGGCCTGGAGCAGCAGCAGCCAAGCCCGGAGCAACCAGGTCGGGAGCGGTGGTGGCCAGACCCGGAGCAGCTGGTTGTGGAAAGGACCAGAGCAACAGAGGCCAGGCCTGGAGCAGCCAGGCCCGAAACAGCTCGCTCCTCACCTGCCCCTGCCCCAAGGCTGCCTCTCAGACATGGCTGGAAACTTTTGCGGGAACTTGAGGGTCTGCTGAGTCAAGTGATGAAGGCATAGATCTGGATATGTTGAGTTAGTATAGCGCTGGGGTGTTGATCTGTGAGTGCCTTGTACGGGGCCTGGATGAAGTTGGTTGACCTATTTGGAAATGTCTTTTGTGTGAAGTGTATCTTTGGGCATTTGGAGGTATTATTGATATGAGAAAATGCTAAGTAACTGATTTACTATCTGAAAAGGGATTTACTATCGGGGAAAGGGAGGGAGGAAGAGACTGAACATAAACTGTGCACCTATGGATGAGGACAATGGGGGAGGGGAGGGGGGCAGAGGGTGGGGTGGGAACCTGGTGGAGGGGGGAAGAAATGAGGAACCTTTGTAATAATATGAACAATAAA
This sequence comes from Pipistrellus hanaki, assembly GCF_964339955.1. Lineage (NCBI taxonomy): Eukaryota > Metazoa > Chordata > Mammalia > Chiroptera > Vespertilionidae > Pipistrellus > Pipistrellus hanaki. Next base: position 44,998,240 of record NC_140515.1, read on the forward strand.
GATTGATTTAAAAAAAAAAAAAGAATCTGCTCCAAACAAACAGGCTATAGCTTTCTGGTTATTTGGGGGAAATTCGTATTTTTAAAAATTCTGATAGCTTCATTTTATGCTATTCTTTATTCTTTACTATTTTAGTGCAGGGCTTAAAAAGCTTAAGACATTTCTCATATATTTGCACTCTGAAAAACCTTTTAAGGAGTGCCCCAGGAGTTAGGTGAAAACATACTCATTGAAGAGTTTTTACAAAAGGAAATAATTAAAAACCTATGTATCTATCAATAGAGAATGGCAAAGTATATACTAAAATACTCTGCAGCTGAACAAAACAATTGAAGCAGGTTTTTGTACTAGCATAGAAAGTTCTGGGTCAGTGAACATCCCAGAACAAGGAAAATATTCAGAAAGGTACGTGCAATGTGATTCCATTTATGAAACACAAATATCACACAATATATGTGTCCTAATGTGTACATTCTAGAGACAAGGGATTAGAAAACCCCTGACAAACAAGTAGGGGTAGGAGGAGCCACATTTGGGGCTAAGGATCAAAGAGAACTTAAGACATTTATGTAATGATTTAATTTTTTAGCCAAGACAATTTATTCATCTGTTACTGTTATTTTATTTAAAATAATGTAGGAGAATTTACAAGCTTTGTCAGCTTTGTTAATGAGCACATTTGTTAATGGGCTTAGAAGGGAGTCATTAGGATCTATAGTAACAAGAATTAAGACAGATATCGCTTGAGCCAGCCTTCCTCTTCTGAATCTGACTGGCTCAAGCAGTATCTTGGAAAGGTCTACCAATCTTACATTTTAAGGTTGAAATACTCAATCGAAATCTTAGGGGCAAAAATAGAATATTGGGGGCTAACAATAATGATAAGAAACAAGAGGCCCAGAGCACAGAATTTGTGCATGGGAGGAGGGGCTGTCCCTTAGCCTGGCCTGTGTCCTCTAGCAATCCAGGACCCCTTGGGTGTAGGGTCCCTCGGTCTGGCTGGTAATCAGAGCCTATCTGGGCTTTCCTTCCTCTGGTGGCCAGCAGCTGGCCTGCCCCTGCGACTTCCACTGCTTGCCACCTGTGTGATGCTGTTCTCTCTTTCCCCGCCACTAGTCACCTCCCTCTGTGGGTGACTGGCCTGGGGTATGAACGCTTGGCTGGCCTGGGCCTCCCTCTGTGGCGGCCGGCTGTGTGGCCTGGTCCTCCCTCTGCTGGGTGATCAATCATGGGGTGATGGTGGGGAAGACCCCCCTGCCCCCCAATCACATCACACCTGCCTTGGCTGGCCTGGTGCCAGTGCGTGTCATAGCATGGTTGTCCAGAAGGTCGCTCAGAAAGTCATCCAGACCATCGTTCTGCTGTTTGGTTGTCCGGTCAATTTGCATATTATGCTTTCATTATTATAGATATTAATTGTGTTCTATTGACCCTGATTGTTTTGCTCTGATTAAAGAAAGCACATTCCAACTTGGCTAGGGAGTTGTACCTGGGACCTGGGAGCTTACCTGCAAATGGGACCCATCCTCTACATTCCAGAGTTGCCTGTTATCATGGAAAGTTTAACAACCTGGTTTCAGAAACCAGAGGTACCAGGCCTTTGCATACCCCAAGGCCTTTGCAAAGCCCCAGCCCACATTACCTCTAAACCGCCCCATTTTGCATATCCATTCTTATCCCTTTTGCCTATTTCCCTATGTAATCTTTATCTTTCTACCTAATATAAGCATCTGGCTTATGGTAGAGGTGGTGGTGGTGGGAGTGGGAAGGGGATGAGTAGATTTTTGTAGATGACCTGCTGCTCTCCCATACTGCAGGCATTATTGGAATAAATGCTCATATGTGATTCAACCCTGTCTCTGTGTAATTGGCTCAAGTAATGACAGGCAGCCCAGACCCATGATTGTCCGGTTACAAAGGGAAGTAAAAGAAAAGGCAGTTTTCCTCTTCACACAATATCTATTTGTCATTCATAAACATATGTTTCTCTTCTTGCAGACTTTGTAACCCAGTGAAACAGACAAGTGTCATTGTGAAACCCAGAATGTTCATTAGTGACATTCTCTCAGCCAGTGTCTTACTTTGAGATACATTTGAACAGACTCATGCTAGAGAGTTTTTATTTTTTAATAGAAAAGGAAATATGTTATTTTAAGAATATGTTTCTTTTACTTCATTTAATTTGTTGTTTATCCACTGGCTTCTCTCTTTGGCTGGGATCTGTAGTTGTCTCTAGTATTTCTGGGAATGTCTATCTAATTTTTTCATCTGCTCCAATTCACTTTTCCCAAAGCCCATTTCTCTAATTGATTTCTGGTGTGATTTTTGCACCTCTGTGATTTTTGCATTAGGTTTCTCGAGTGTGCCTGTTAGGAATATTGGCAAAGATGCCTTACAAAGAATTGAATAACAAACACATTTATTGACTTAGTACAGCCTTTTTTTTACTTTCAGCCCAATTGCCAAGCAATCCTACTTGGCATTTTAAAACCACATGATGATTCAAAGCCTCTTTGAAGTAAACTGGAATCATTAAGATGAATATAAAAATCTTTTGGCATTTTTTCACAGCTGTTTTCTTAACTGCATTGCACAGTTCCCATCCACAGTTACGACCTCAACCCCAGACGCAATACGTTCTAGACAAAACCAAACTTTACCTTTGTTTGGGAAGGAGGATGCTGGGAGACCCTTTTCTCCCGGCCTAGGTGGTGCCATCTCCAGCTGTGAGTTTTTGCAAGTGTTTCACATTTGCTGTTTACAGAATTATCCTTCATTTCATGTCCACTCCACTGTGTGAATATCAAAGCAGTCAAACACCCCAGGATTCTAATAGTTTTTCCAGTGGTGTGACTTTTCTTACTGTGGAGCAAGATAGCAAAATGAAACTAAGCAGCAAATGCATTTCCACCAGCAAAATCTGTAAAACTGTGCAATGTCAACTCCAGCTCCAGAAGAGTTAGTTGAGCCCACTTGAGAAACTCATCTCTTCTTTACTTTGAAGAAGACAAATTCATTTCTCTTTGTTGTTTAGTCTCTTACTCTCCTCAAAGGCTATTGGGTTCCAGGTAGAGAAAATATTTTGATAGACTATAATGAAGATGTCATCAGTGGGGAGCTCATGGGATGTCCCAGGAAGAATTTTCTGAGACTTTAAAGATATTGTAGAAAGCTTTATTTCTGTGGAATTATACCCCTGAGTTTCCAAGGTCCCGTTTCCCTCAGTCTTACCATAGAAGTGTAGCTGTGGCTTCAGCAGAGCTAGGTACAAAGCTGTTGCCCAGAGTTTTCATTCCATGTTAGGACACCGTCCATTCCAGCACCAGGCTAGCTTAATTTGTGCTGCCCTCTGCAGTTCATCAGCTCATTTCATGTGGGCTCTGCAGGGCCATGTGATATGGAGGGAACATGAGCAAATGCAAGAGAGACACAAGAGGCCAGAGCTAAGAGGCAAGAGAGTGGACTCTTTTGGGGGATTATGTATCTTCAAATTTCCTTGGGCTTGCAGTGGCCCTACCAGCTCTAGGCAATGATCTCTGGTCCTAGGTTTGACTGACAGGCACCTTCCCAATGTCACCTCACCTTGCTGTGTATGCGCCCATCTTCCCCCTGTCTAGTTCCTTCCCCTGGTAATCTACAGAGAATGGACCAGTTCCCTGAGAAGTGTGAAGCTGCAGCTTCCTAGTGGAGCTCCCCAGATGGCCATGCTTATAATGTCTGGCCTTCCCTTTACTCCTTTCCTATCTCTCTCTATAAAACTTTAATGTGCAAATAATCTGCATGGTGGGACAACCGAATAACCAACCAACCAAACATCTGGTTACTATGAGGTGCGCTGACCACTAGGGAGCATGTGCAGGACATGGCGGGCATTGGCAGTGATGGCAGAGTGTGGAACATGGTGGGCATTGGTCGCTGTCATTGGGGCAAGCCTCTGGTGGTTAGTGAACATTCTTTACTCTTGTGTGCCCTGGTCTGGCCAGGTGCTTGCACTTGCTGCCAGAGCTGGCCCTGCTCGCACCCACTGCCAGCGCTGGAGCTGCCACTCGCACCTGCTATTGGTACCCGGTGCTGGCTCTGATCGCTCAGTGCTGTCAGCAGGTGTGAATGACAGTTGCCAGCCCCAATTGCCCTTCAGGGCTTCTCCACCTCCCCTGCTCCTGAGGGGTGATATGGGCAACAAATGCCACTCATACCTTCTGCTGGTGCTGCCCCCAATTGTATGGCACCAGCCCTAATTACTCTGTGCCATCAATGGGTATGAATGGGGCAGGTGCCATCAGCGCATGGGAGCTGTGAGGACAGGAGCAGGGCTGCCAGCAGATGGGACCAGGGATTGAAGCAGGAGGGGCTGGGTGGGATTGCAGAGGATGGGCTGAGACCCGCCTGTGTACCCACTGCAGTCTTGTGGCCCACAATTCCTTTCAAGGAACATGAATTTATGCACTGGGCCCCTAGTTTTTAATAACTAGCTTGCCAGGCCAGTGTGGATAAGTGGTTGAGTGTTGATTTATGAACCAGGAGGTCACTGTTAGATTCCTGATCAGGGCATATGCCCAGTGTGGGGCATATAGGAGGCAGCTGATTAATAATTTCCCCTCATCGTTGACATTTCTCTCTCTCTCTCTCTCTTCCTCTCTGAAATCAATTTTAAAAAACATATAAAATAGTATGTCATGCCTATTCACTGTTTCATCTTTGCAACCCAGCAGGGAGTACAATTATTTATTTATTTTCAAAGCAAAGCCACTAACCCTGCACAGTGTCATCTGGGATACAAGTTGAGTGATTTAGGTGTAATTTTGTCTTCAGTGATGAGGTGGGACTCAATAAAGTAGATTTGATTCTAGATTTTTAGCGTTGAGAGGGAGGTCCACATAGTCTATCACCTGTCCTGATTTCCTCTCTATCTCTCCACGCAAGGAAGCTTTTCTGCTTACTTTGGCATCTTGCTACTCTCACTACTTGCTTCCCAGCTTCCCAGGGAGAGGTGAGTAATGCCCTTGAACAGTGTTTTTCAACCTTTTTTGGGCAAAAGCACACTTGTTTCATGAAAAAAATCACGAGGCACACCACCATTAGAAAATGTTAAAAAATTTAACTCTGTGCCTATATTGACTATATATAAAGTAATTCTCTTGAATAGGAATCAAATAAACACAAAGAAAGTATTTTATAATTACTTTATTATGAAATATTAAGTAAACAAAATAGTGAAAAATTATAAAATTCTTGTCTTGTCTGCACCTACGGCACACCAGGCAACATCTCGCGGCACACTAGTGTGCCGCGGAACAGTGGTTGATAAACGCTGTCCTTGAACATGCAGTTCCTCTGGGCGGTTCCACATGCCACCAACAAGACAGCAGATAGGATTCTGAGAGATCAGGTAGAACACCCTGTCTCACCTTGCATCTGCTCACATCGGGGGCACGTTGGCAGTGAGAAACATAATTTTGCTTATTCACAATAATGTAGGTCTGAGAACTTGCCCTGAGGCAAAGGGGAAGGCAATGAAAGATCTAGGAACAGATGAAATTCTTTTTACTTGACACTGTAGAAAGCTGCTGCAGAAATGTTCACTTTGGGGAGAGAGGCACTTTAAACGAATGAGTCTTTGAGAAGGGGGCAGTATTTTATACTGACATTTCATATTGAAGATTATTTCCACTTCCTTGAACATTTCCCTCCTATATTTTTTCATGACACTGTGATCTCACTTCACTGCCTCTTTCTCCATTCGTTTCTCAGCCTTTTTTTTTTCTTTCTTTTTTTTTCTTTTCCTATCCCCAGGGAACAGGTGTCCCCTGAGGCTCCTCCATGAGCTGCCTCTACTCCCCTCTACCCTCGGTTCTCACTTCCTTCCGTTGCCTCAACTCTCACCAGCACATGGCTGAGCCCCTAAACGCCATGATCCTCAGTCCCAAGATTCTACTGTCTATCCTTTAATTCCCAAACCAAAACTCAATGTCTTTCTCTCTCTCCTGAGCTTCATACATGTGTTTACCCTGGCCTGATAGACATTTCTATCAGGACGGTGCAAAAACATGCCTTTTCATTTGTTTACCAGTTTCAAGGCTGGTGGCAGGTAGCTGGCTGATTCTGTCACATGGACATGTTTTGCTTGATGGGCTCACTTTTGTTTGATTTTCTAAATTGATATTTGACATACATTTCCCAGTTCATCAATCTCTCCATCAATCCTTAAAATGTTATACCTGCTACTTAGAATACTTCTGTTGCATGTCTCCATCTGAAGCTATTTGAGCTTGAGATTCTAGCCTTAGAGATATTTTCAATTTTTCTTTCTCTCTACCTACCCACGTTAGTGATGTACTTCCCCATCACCCTATCTAAGCAGTTCCCAAGTTCACCAAGTCTGTGCCATTCTTCTCATTTCTCTTCCACTTAATTATCTGAACTTCTGTCTGATAATCTGCTTTAATTATTCTGAAAGCTTCCATAGATAGGGGCCACCCCAGGATCTAACATTCTTTATTGACTTCACATTTTGACCAGATTAAGTCAGTTTGCTTTATCCTTGCATTAGAAGGAATCTGTGGACTCCACCATCTTTTATCCCAGTCACCATTTGTCTACTTTTAAATTTATCTCATTCTTGAGCTCAAGTATATTATTCATATTTTCCTGAGCATAACCTGCACATTTCTGCCTCTGCACCTTTGCTCTGATCTTTCCAGCTCTGAGTGTTGACATCCTATCTGTCCTGTATACAGACTCACCTGCATATAGGAGCAGGTAGACAAAAGAAGCAATGAAACTGGCCAGTATCAGGGATTCTAGCCAACTGGAGGGCCTGTGTTGGTTTAAATATATGGCCAGGCCCTAGCTGATTTGGCTCAGTGGATAGAGCGTTGGCCTTTGGACTGAAGGGTCCTTGGTTCGATTCAGGCCAAGAGTATATGCCTGGGTTGCGGGCTCCATCCCCAGAGTGGGGTGTGCAGGAGGCAGCCCATCAAAGATTTCTCTCATTAATGATGTTTCTATCTCTCTTTCCCTCTGAAATCAATAAAAATATATTTTAAAAAAGAGAAACAGCCAGTCTTCCATTCTAGGTAGTTGCCCAACTGGAAGGTGAACCCAGAATTTTCAGATCTGATTTTGCAAAGAAATACAGAATTCAAATCATTTATAAATATTCCAAACTTTCGATGTTGGCAAAACATTTACAGAAAATATATATTTTAAAAATATCATCTGAGCTGAACAAAATCCATGCTTGGGCCCCATTCAGCCAGCAGGATTCCACGGGCAGCTCAGAATTCAGGCACTTGGGAAGCTGTCTCTGATTCTCCCTCAGCATGGACCTTTCTTCCTCTGACACCACAAAGCCCTTTGTCTGTCTTGCTCTGTGGTTCTTAACTGCTCTGTACCGGGGTGACTGCTATATTGATTTTCACTTCACTATACAACTCCTTGAAAACTGAAACAGCATCCTGCTGACCTCGATAAGTTTCAAAGTTGGCCAGAAATTGGAAGATTGCTTTGCATACATTAGGTATGTTTTAGCAGGTACATTTCTAAATGAACTAGATAGTGGTAACCTTGCATTATATATCTCTAATAATTAGGATCCAGTAATGGGGAAGAGCAGACATGGACATATAGATGATGTAAATGTATATAAACTTCCCAATTATGGCCCTTCCACCAATATTTTGTTCTTGTTGATGCACCCTTAGTGCAGGAATGGCCCCACCCTTCTAGACAGGAAGTCTACAACTTAGGGAAATATTTCATACTCATTTTTACTAAGTCTATAATTTTTTTCTGGTTCACATATATTCTGGATTTCCATACTAACAAAATCATGTTTGAAATTTCCAAATTTTATCTTGACCATTAAACATAGGGCTTGCTCTTCATATCATAGTATACTCTCTGGCGGGGAAGAAAAATGCTTAAGGACAATGTCTTATAAATCAATATTAAAATGCATTTCCCATTATGGGGTTAGATTTGGGATTCTTTCCCCTTGGTAGCTTTGGATATTTAATGTATTTTAGGATTCTGAAACCCAGAACTGAAGGTACTTTGAGGTGAAGCTCATAAAAATTTACTTTCGGCTGCTTTTGCTTTGTTTTCCATGAAATGAAAAATGAGAATAATGAGGTCAAACTTCAGTGCTTTGTATTAACATTAAAATTCAATAAAATCTCATGTCTTATAAAGTATAGAAACATAAAAGGGAAGCTTTCTGCAGCAAAGGGAATGCGAGCAACAGATGAAGGATGCTGTTCCTGCAGGATGAATGGCTGAAGGCAGCTGGTGAGCCCTGTTTTCCACATCCTGTCGAGACTGAGAAATGAAAATGCCACGCCAGTGCACGTGCCGGCTTAGGCTGTGAAATTCCATACCGTTACCCCAATGCCAAGGGTAACAGCTGAGAGAAACCTGAAAATAATGAAAGGTGATTGATTACACTTGGGAAACACAATGGGGCTTGTTGAAACTAGTGTAAAAATAACATAACATATAACAGCCCCAGGAATAATCACAGTGTTGAGCTCAGGTCACGTTGCGTGAAATATCTCAGGTATTTCTGATTACTTTGTTCTCTTGACTGCATTTGCTAGGAAGTCTTACTGTGTGTGTGTGTATCTATCTGTGTGTGTGTGTGTGTGTTTTCCTGTGTATGTATGTATGTATATATGTGTTTTGTATGTATTATATGTGCACTCTATGCATACTGATAGGGATTTAGCTACTTGGGTTGGCAAGCAGGACTAAAGCTTGTAAATGATGACCAGAGTATTTCTTTTTCTTAATTGACCAGCTGTGATACAAATCCCATTTTGTGAATATAGAGGCTTTTGCATAAACAATCAGTAAGGCTCTTTTGGGTAAGTTCAAATTTTGTTCCTTTTACATTCTATAGTCTCACCCTCATCTCCAAGGATGCTTTAGAAAGGTTGAATTTTTAACATCCAGTTCTTTTTTCTTCTTCCCAGAGCTGCCTCCTTCTGAAGCAGGCTTTTTTGCTTATGGAGGATTAGATATAGATTTCTTTCAATAGACAGACTTGTTCCAAACATCCCTACTCATGTTTCCTTCATTGTATAAGCAACTGGACTTTCATTGCCAGCAATAGACATGAGTTCTGATTAACTTGAGCAAAAAGGGAATCTATTGAAAGGATACAGAGTGCTTGGTTGAATTAAAGGAAGGAAGAATAACCAGGTGACAGAAACCAGAGGTTTTCTGGGAATCTCGATAGTGAAAACAAGCATTCTTTTTAGGTACCACAGATAGGGTATCTGGGTCTTCTGTTGTTAGGTGACTGATAGTGATGATAGAGATACAAGCTAAGTGGACACCTGCTTCTTCTTAAAACCAGCTCAGACCAGCACATTTTTACTTTCACTCGCATTCATTTGCCAGAGCAAATCACAGTGCCAAGCCCAAAACCCTTGAGGCTGGGAAATATTTTTTGCCTCTAGCAGGAGGAATAATAAAATGACAAGACAAAAGGTGTGGATTCAAACCACCACCAAGGTCATTCTCTAAAGAGAATATAGAGTCATGTTATCAAGAAGGGGAATAGATGCTTGGCAAGCAGACAAAGGACTTTAATGGGATAATGGCACCATTTATAATTTGTCTTGCATATGGGAGTGTTGGCAGAGGTCACGTGACACACAATATTGTGGGTATGAAAGAAGTTCGTGGTGTCTTTGGAGAGAAGTTTCCAGCCCATGCTTGGATTTGTGAAGAGCTACTTCTGAGGGTGGACAGTGGGATGTGGTCCTGGCATTGTCCCTCTCATCTTTGGGAAAGGGATAAAAGAGGTTGTTCTTCTGACCATCACATCTGGTGCTAAGAAGGCAGAGGCTCAGAACCAAGCATTCAGCCTGCTCTTAGAAATGTGCTCATCTATCTGGATGCTCATCTGATGCATCTTTCACCCTTGAACTTGGCTCTTGGTATTCATTTGAACACATTTCCAAAAGGATGTTATTGTAGAATTATAAGAAGGGTTACACCTTGGGCACACATATCCCTTATCTATGGTCTGATTGTCTATTATTGTGTAGCAAATGATCCCAAATCATACTGGCATGGAGCCCCCATTGATTATGCTCAGGGATTCTGTGGGTGGGGAATTCAGCCAGGAAACAGCAGAGGTAGTTTGCCTCTGCTCCACGGTACCCGGGACTGAAGATGGAAAACTCAAGAAATGGAGGTGATTGATAACTGGGGGCTAGAGTCATCCATCTAAAGGTTCTGTTTGTCAATCACATGCTCGGTGGTTGATTCAGGCTATTTGGATATCTTCAACTCTGGGGGCTGGGGACTGGGCACCCACACATTCTGTCCTCATGCAGTCTTGGCATTCACTCCACACAGTGGCCATGTTCCAAGGGTGAGCATCCCAAAACAGAGAGCCAGGCGGGACTATGTTTCCTTTTCAAACCTACCCTCTGAAGTTGACTATGCAGTTTCCTTTCCATAGCATTCTATTCATCGAGGCAGTGACAAAGGCTCGCTGAGTTTCAAGGGGAGGATAATACATTTTTCCCTCTCCGTGGCAAGATAATGGAAGAACATTTGGAATCCAAAACATTGTTGCAGCCAGCTATTTGTATAAAATACAATTTTCCACAGTCTGCCATCTGGCCACACAATACACATTCCTTCCACTTACTCACCTTTCCCTCAAAATCCATAAAGTTTCATCTGGTCATGGTTGGGGAGCTATGCCAAGACTGCTCCAAGCCCAAGACTCAGGCCCCCTTCTTCAGAGAACTGGAGTGAGAATGTGATAGAGGACAGAAAACCAGCTGGGGGCAGGGCACATATATGAAGGGACAGTTAGGATGCTTAGGTCATATGTTTCATGGTTGCCTTAGGGTCTGGGGGAACTAGGGGCCTATTAGATACAGAAGCAGTAGAGACATACGTACTCTCTGAGGCCAGGCCAGAGCTGGACTGGGGGTGCTCAAGGCCAAATAGTTATGGGAAAGAGGGCAAGGGCTGAGCAAGCGGGGGCTGATGCTTTGCTTAGATTAGTACTGATGGTATTTTATTTTGCTTTGTGTTTTAAGTGGCCTGCTGGTTGAGTCATTACTCCAGCTTTCTAATAGAATTTACTAGGCGACGAAAGGACATGGAGATACCTTTAACGGCATTTAAGTATTTTCCTGACTCAGGCACAATAATAAAGGTGTTAGTTCTCCTTTCAATAGGACACTCTGCTGTCAACACTTTTTTTTGTTAATTCTCATCCAAGGATATTTTTCCATTGATATTTAAAGAGAATGGAAGGGAGGGGGAGAGACAGAGAGAAACATAAATGTGAGAGAGACACATTGATTGGTTGCCTTCTGCACATTCCAACCAGAGCCAGGGTTCGAGCCTGCAACCAGGGACATGTCCTTGCCTGGAATTGAACCCGGGACCCTTCAATCTGTGGGCCAATGCTCTATCCACTGAGGCAAACTGGCTAGGGTGTCAACACTTTCCTTGAACCTAACAATCATCCAACTTATTGGTAATCAAACATTTTCCAAACCACTTAACTAGAATCAGTGTTGGCAGGGACTTTAGTGATCATTGAGTTCAAACGAGAACTCAATGACCCTTAAAATTGCAGTTTTTTTTAAAGAAAGCATACCTGACTGTGTTCATGTAAGAAATTAAAAATGATTTTTAAATATATACTAAGTTTATTAATATTATGTTTTTTTGAGAAATATTGTAAATTTAATGTTGGTGAGGGCTTAATGCAAAATCACAATATAGTCATCATATATATTTTTTATCTTTAAAAATATGGAATGCTTCACAAATTTGCCTGTTATCCTTGCGCAGGGGCCATGCTAATCTTCTCTGTATCATTCCAATTTTAGTCTATGTGCTGCTGCAGCGAGCACTAGTCATCAAATTTCAATGGGTGTTTAACATGCCCAGTTTTATTCCTTGTTCTGTTCTGTGTTTACCTGTTTCAGGGGCCCTAAACACCAGCCTCTTATTTCATGAAGATTCAACCCGATTGTCATAGAGAAAAGAGAATGTTTTTATTCTAGACTGTCCTCAAGAATATTTAGTACAGGTTTAAAGAAACACACAAATTTGGAAGAATCTGGTATATTTGTTAATAATGCAATTTTAGGCAAAAATAGAACAGTTTGTAGTATTTTTCCAGTCTTCTGCAAATTGCAGCTGCTACTAAGTTGGCTTTGACTTTAATGTTTGTTTTTCTGCCTATTTTCTCTTTCTCTTTGTTTTTGTTTTTTTGTTTGTTTGTTTTTGTTTTTGTTTTTTTTGGACCAAGTACATTGGGAAGAAAAAAAAATGAAGACATTAAAACTTTCTGGTATTACTTTTCTCATCGACTCTTCTGAGGCTTTGGAAACATTTGCATTCAAAAAGATTATAGTTGTAACAGTATGACCCTCAGTTCACAACTTGAAGGAGGCACCAAAGCATTTCTTTCCTTTCAATCAGCACAATTCGGCCAGTGAGGGCCATCTTCCGGGCTGGCAGGAAATTCAGCCTCTGTTCTTCTTGAGACTCCTCCTTCCCTGGGGTCATGCTAAGGTTCCAAGGTCTTCGGTGGAGCCAAGCCATTGGGGAGGCTTCATCCTCCCCTATGCATTGTTCCCTATGGTTTCCTAAGATTGGGTGGTTCTGCTTCCATTTCATTTTGGGCCAAAGAATTTTTTTAAAAAAATGTATTTTATTGATTTTTTACAGAGAGGAAGAGAGAGTTAGAAACATCGATGAGAGAGAATCATCGATCAGCTGCTTCTTGCACACCCCCTACTGGGGATGTGCCCACAAACAAGGTACATGCCCTTGACCAGAATAGAACCTGGGACCTTTCAGTCCACAGGCTGACCCTCTATCCACTGAGCCAAACCATTTTTGGCAGGGGCCAAACAATTTTTGACAGTGATGCAAACCTCAGAGCTTAGATATGGTCTTCCTAGGAACACCACGGTGACCTACCTTTGGGGCTTTGCTCTCTGCCTGGGACCTTGCAAGAAGCAGAGCACCAGTCCCTGCTATTCAGGAGACCCTCGCCTGTGCCCATCTCAGTCTTTGTGACTTTCCTTCCCCTCTCTTGTTGTATCTCCTCAACCAACTTAGACTTTTGAAACCAAAAGCAAAGGCAGGAAGTGGTTTGCACAATCTCTCTTTTTCCAACTGCCTGTTGACTTGGAAAAGTGACAGGGAGTGATGCAAGGGAAGACACAAATATTAATATTTCAAAAAATCAATCCTTCCGAAGGAGAATCTGAGATTTGCTCTCTCAGGGGGTGGTTCTCCCTACCACCAACCCATAAACAAAGACTGGACTGAGTTGTTGTCCATCATACCAGGAATATTTTATCAATAGCCATGTCTTCTTGAGGCCAAAGGAAATGTTTGTTAAGTATAGATTCACATCTGCAGAGAATTGCATGCTTCACTCTGTTAAAGAGGGGAGGCGGGATGGAGGGGGCTGGCATTTTCAATTGCCTGGACTGACCTGGAATTCCTAAAGCTGGGTAATTTAGCAATTATGCCTGAGGGGATAATTTTATGTGATTTTATTTAAATTTTCACAACTATCAGATTTAAATTCTATTCCTTTTGCCTTAGTTTCCTTTTGTCCACTTTGATATAGGGATGGAAATTATAATCATATTCCACTTCCATAGTGATGAGATATGGGGCATTGTCTTTATAACTCTCTCTATGTGCATGTTATATATACTTCTATGATATAATTTATATTGTTATAAATAAACACAATAGTTTCTATACTTCTATAGAGTGAACAATTAAAATTATATGTTTACATAGTTTAGCCTCAATAACATTCCTTGGATAAGAGTTTCTCAAAGTGTCGTTTTAAGAACTGAATTCTACCTCTATATCCCATTTTCTCTTATAAAGAATCCATCTGCTAGGTTTTAATCCTCACTCTGCCACAGTTCAATTGGGATCTTTGATTCTGTTGCCTCTTCTATAAAGTGATAACAGTACTGACCTCATTGGGAAGTGGCAAAAATGGAGTGAGTGAATGCAAAAATCACACGTAGAACTGCATATAGATGAGGTGATAACTTATCCTTGGAACATTTTAAACATAAATGCAGAGGAAACATGTCAATGATGATCTCACTCTTCTGCTAAAATCAGGGAGTAAAATGAACAAACCTCACAAGTTTTTCCTTTCACCTAGCATGTAAAGTTCAAAGTCGTGATTAGGACATTCGAAGCCCTCCACAGCCTGGCCTCAACCCAGTGTCTGGCTCAACTCTACCTTCACATTGTCTAGACTTCACACTAGATTTCTGTTCACTGTCCTTCCCAAACACATTGTACCTGTTAACCTCTTTCTGCCTTTCCTGATGCTGCCCTTCTGTAGGCGAGTGCTTCTCTGCCTGTTTAAATCTTTTCATTTTTAAGCGTTTATGTAACACTCCCTTTGTGAAGTCATCTGTTTTCCCAAAGGTAGAGGCAATTATTGTCCTCTTCATTCCTGATAATGCTTAAATAAACCAGCAAAAAAAACAAAAACCCACAAAAAACAAACAAACAAACGAAAAAAAAAAAAACACCAAAAAGCCGAAGTTAAATTGTGGCATGTATTTCCTCTATCTTATAGCATTCTATAATTAGTTGTATATTTGTCTTTCTCACTTCATTGGATGCCACAGTGTCATTGTTATTTTTTTTGTACTGTGGTTTTTCCAGTTTTGAGTACTATGAGAATTTTCAAGCTGAAGGAATAGAACAAGAAATGCAACCCACAAAGCCACCACTTTCATTCAACATTTGTTTTCATGTTGTCACATCTACTTTATGTGATGTGTATTTTATTTCCACTGAGTCATTTAAATGTGTCAGACATCATGACACTTTATCGCTAACATTGCAGCACACAGCTCTTAAAATAAGGACAAATATATCTGGTAACCATCGTGCAATGATAACATCTAGGAAATCAATAGCGATTCCCTATTGTCACTTATTACACATTCATATTCAGTTTCCCCAAAGGAGAGAAGACCAGGCCTTCTTTTCTATTTCTATCATAGTGGAGAATATCACTTTCTGTTGAAGAATTGAGTGCTGCTAATGCCATTAGGATCCTTTCTTGCAGAAATTAGCCTTTTCTACTCAGCTGTGAGATTTGTTTTTCTAGGTTTTCTTAGCCTTAGCTTTGATTCTCTCTTCCTCTCTTAACATTAATGCTATGGAAATGCGACTAAGTCGTTACATTTAGAGATGGGAATTTTAGGAAGATTGCAAGCATTCTGTTCACTTTTATGAGACTTCTGGTGATGGTGGTGGTTTTTACCTCCCCGTAAAATAATAGTCCTGAAGCCTGTGACAATAAAATGAACTCTAATCTGGGGATTGTTTAGTAAACCAGTGGATTAAGCAGAGATTTTGCTTCTCTGCTTTTCTCCTGTTGACTTCCTGTCCATTTCAGTGACAAGTATTTTCATGAGGGTGAAAATCAAAGGAAAGGAAACTGGGCTCAAATTCCCTTATTTTGTTGGCAATTCTGGTCAGAGTTGGTAATGAATGAGTCTCAAGCAAAATTTAAATTTGTGGATTATGGCTGAATTTTCCTTTTCCAGAATCTCTTTGTTCCTATTAGTGAATTGCTTTTAAATTAATAAAGGCAATTTAAGGAGTTTGTATCAGCATAAAACATACTTTTTATAGGAGCTATTAATCAAGAGTTAATGCTGCCACTAACGGGATAGAACTGGTATCTGTTATGTTTCAGTCACCCTTCCCACTTCATTTGCCCAAAGCTAACTGCAGTTCTTTAGTTAGGGCTGTAACTCATTTCTCTGACACTATTTTGCTTATTCACATTCATGACATTGTGACTGTGTATATATGCTTTAAGCATTATATCCAACATCTATTAGAATTATTAAAAACATATTTCTGTTTTCTTGGGTATACTAGTAAAAATGGGTGTTTTTTGTTGTTGTATGTGTGATTTGTGAAAGCAAAGTTTGCTACCAGGCTTCTGCACCATTGACTCATTAACTTTAAAACCCTTAGTTTGCTGAGGCATGAGTTCAATAAAAAGTACTAAAGTATTCAGAGATTAATTTAGACTCATACAGTCCATCCAAGAGGACATACGTCATTGTATGCGAGTGTCCCACATCCCGCATGGTTCAGGTTCAGAGTTCAGGGTTCGGGTTTGGGCTCTGGAGGAGGCCACATGCAAATGAAAGGAACAAGACAAGAAATAATAATTTGGAAATTGGGGGCCAGGCAGAAGCCCAAGGAAGGACTCCAGTTTTGTCATCCCCTTTTATTCAGGTTTGGGATACACAAACAGCAGTGAGGCAGGCAATTCCAATAATAGCTCAGTGATAGCCTATCTGCAAGGGTTTACATAAGACTAAAAGGTGGAAGTTGCTTCAGCTCTCTTTGTCTCAACTAGACAGTGGGCCTATGGCTCTGACCCTTGCCAGAGCTTTCAAGTTGACCAGCCTTCCGGACTCCTTGTCCACCTCTTTCTGCTAGTGAAGGCAATGGACAGCTTCCAACAATTGTGAATGTTTATTTAGGCCAGAAAAGCAAAATGAGTAACTCAAATGACAAGAAAGGGAAATAATAATAGGTAAAAACATGAAAAATAAAATCAAGATTCATTTTATCAAAGCATAAGAGATTCATATGCTTTATCACATTGATCTGTTTTGTTTTCTTTAGTGTTCTTTTTAAGACATAAAAGGTGGCATTAACTGGTTGGTAACATGTATGTTGTCTGTTTTCCCTCCTGGGTGTAAGCCCATGAAGGCAGAGACACTCTGCTTTATTATTGTATCCTCAGCGCCTGGAAGGAGAGGTCTGGTTCATAGTACATGCTCACCAAGTGTCTATTCAATTAATGGATGACAGAATCTTGTATAGCTAAGTAGTTTTTTATTTTAACCATCACAATGATTAAATGAATTACTGTTATATTAGTTAAGACAGTTCTTAAGTATGGCTTGTTTTTTTTTTCCTTCTTCTTCATTGTTGTTCAAAATTATTTTATATTCCCTTCTTCAAAGAAAATTTAGGAAGAAGTTACTGCTTTCTAAGCTCCGAGGGTAATTATAGGCATGCATATAAAAACCCAGCTTCCTTTCAAATGAAAACTACTCCTTGCCATTCCTGTCTTTTCAAACATTCAGAGAAACAATGATAATACTATAAGCGTATAAGAGAGGACATTTCTGCCAAAAGTTGTGCTTTGAATTACTTTGAGTTGAGATATTGTCTCTTTCTACTATGTAGTGAGAAAGGGTAGGAAGTTGAGCATCTCATGAGCTATGAGACAATGAGAAATTCTCCAGTTTTCTCTAATTGGACTTTCCTAATGGAGCGTAATTATTATGTCTATCGCATACCCCTTGTGCTGTGATCTTGCTTTAAATACAATACTGAAAAAATAGTAATGATCTTTGAATTATCCAAGTTATAGATCCTCCCTGCCTGTAGTTCTGTTCTCATTGTTAAAAAAAAAAAAAAAAGAACTGTGGAACTGGTGATGTCTTTGAGGTAGAAGGAAACTCTAGGTCAAGGTTGTAGAGCATTATTGCCCTTTTTCTCTCCTGTGAGCACACTTAATATACTTTTTAATTCATAAGGGAGAGGAAGTCTAGCTTGTTTTCCCCAAGCCCTACACTAGGGACCCAAAACAAGCATCTCAGGGTCTGAATGGTCGTTCCACTTTGAGTTTCTTAGAAGAATATGACTGGTCTTTAAAAAAATTTTGTCCTCTCCTAGAATAACATTCAGCTTCTTTGATGGGCTATTTTTTTCTGGGATCTCCCTCATCTTTGTTCTTAGCAGCTTCCTGATTACTTCAGCTGTGAACTACTTGGAGCTATTACGGCTGGAGCTTGACCTTGCAAATCACAAAAATGAACTTAGTGGTTTTCGGAGCCTCTTAATCTCACAGCTAAAGTCTCATTTGAACCTAAATGAACATTAAATTGTTCCAACTCCAATGATGTACGACCCTGTGAATGCCACTGGTCACCGGATCAATGGGGGTCAACAGAAAAGGTATGGCGCCTCCAGCGTTTATTTTTTACATTAAGCGCAAGTGGTGCTTTGAAAATAAAAAGTCCCTTCTTACATTTTCAGAGCCAAGGCAGCTCCAACAGAGAAATCTGATATGAGAACGGCACTCTCCTTCTGATCCTGATCATATGAACCTTCCTCTCTGTTTCACCAGAACAGGACATCCCTTTGTACTGCTTCTTGCAGGAGGCTGAGGTTCTGAACTGGGGAGAGAGGATAGGATACCAGGTCCACAGCACTTCCTTGTAAGAGTCATCCAGGTTGCTTCTGCAAGTAGGGTGGCAGTATGTGGGCACTATGGTTTTCCTTCTCCCCATCACTCATACACAGAGATGATGTGTCTGCCTAGACCAGTGGTCAGCAAACTCATTAGTCAACAGAGCCAAAGATCAACAGTACAATGATTGAAATTTCTTTTGAAAGCCAAATTTCTTAAATTTAAATTTCTTCTAATGTCACTTATTCAAAAATAGACTCACTCAGGCTGTGGTATTTTGTGGAAGAGCCACACTCAAGGGGCCAAAGAGCCACATGTGGCTTGCGAGCCGCAGTTTGCCCACCACTGACCTAGACCCAGGTAGAACAGATAGTCTGCTTGCTGTTCAGTTCCATGGGAGCCATGCTGATGATTTCTGCTTTTAGAAGGAAAAGAAGTGCTCAGGTTTTTAATTCCACTCAGACCCTCAAGCAATGCATGGTTCAGACAGATAAGCTTTAAGGATGGCAAACAGGGTAGGAGGAAGGAGAATGAGAATCAGAATGCCAGCTTTCCTGGCTTTCTTATGCATCTTTCTGACTTGCTCTTGCCATAAGAACTTATCAAGCTCTTCCTCTATGCCCAGCACTGTGTTCTGTTCCTTGTTAGTTTAGTTAAAGACATTGAACCTCTTATCAGCTCTCCTAACCTACGTCTTACCCCTCCACAAACATCCAGAAAAGTGCTTTGGCTTTGCTGTCAGAAGGACCTGGGTTCAAATTCTGCCATTTTGAAATATCAAGAATATAGATTGTATTAGTTCCCCCTCCTCCTCCTTACCAGTACATGAGTTCCCTTGGGTTAGCGGAAATCCCCGCCCCCCCCCCCCCCCCCCCGTTTGATGTCTCTTGATAAGAATACAAATGTAGGTCTACTGTCCTTTCCTAGCCAAGCCAGGACCATGACTCTCCTAGGATTTGAGTCTTGAGAAAGGAGTAAAGTCTGACAGAAATGTCTGGTCCAGCCCATTTATCCCAACAGAAACATCAGACAAGATGACAAGATGTGTGAGTAATTCCTGGTGCTGGGAGTTGTCCTGTTTTTGTCTGGTTTTCTGGTTTTCCATGAATGCAGGGAGCTATCCACATACTGCCAGCAAATCCCTTTCTACTTCTTTTTGCCAGAGTAGGTTTCTGTAAGCTGCAATCAAAGAAATCCTGGCAGATACCCCTTTGGGTCAGCTACTTAAATCTCTCTTATTCTTTGCTTCTACATTTTTTAAAATGTCAGGAAGAAATAATGCCTACCTGACAGGGTGGGGCGTGGACAAAATGAGATGGCATGGTAATAAGCTTGGCACAGTGCCCCACACACAGGAGGCACAAAAAATGGTGGTTATGATCACGGTGAATGCTTTTTACTCTCTCTGCTAACAAGCCCTACCTTGGGGTGATTCCATTCCAAGCTCCTCTGAGGTCACATTCCTTCTTCAGAGGTAACCTGGCAGCCTGGAGATTCATTAAGAAGAGACAGACTCAGAAATGGAAAAAAGTAGAAATGAGTCAGGACCTCAAGAGCATTGAGGAAACTGGCAGAGAGCTGTGAGGAAGCCGGAGGTGTCCTCTGGGAGGGAACGGTGAGCAGAGAGTGGAGGTGGAGGTTAAGAGGCAGCTGAGGTAGATTCCTATTGGTTCTCGCTGTCCTAATTGGAATTTTGATCTTCTTGTAACTTCCGATACACTCTCTATGGTTCTGCTCATGCAAAACTGGCTGCTTTTTATTTCTGCCTGAGTTAGGTCTGTGGACATGGGCATTTTCACTTACCTTGTTTTTTAAATTTTTTAATTTAAAATTTTTTTCGTTGACCTTATTGCAGATGTCTCCCATCCCCTGCCCCCTCACCCCCTTTGCCCACCTCTACCAGGTCCCACTTTGGCCTTCACCACACTATTGTCTGTGCCCATGGGTAGAAATAACATCTTTTTAGTTCTGCTTGGTAAAAGGGGGCACATTGTTCTCATCTCAATTGTTGTGATATCGCCTGCTCTCTAGGCCTAACAAGAGCTGAAACTGTAAAGGGGCGCAGTATAGGGGTTCATTGAGTTCACACGAGAGCTAGTCTACTTGATTCAAATCACAACTTTTCCAGCAGCTAGCTGTGAGACTTTAGAAAAGTAACATAATCTCTCCCTGCTTCAGTTTTCCCATCTGTAAAGTATAATTTGATAATAACAGTACGAGGTTGTAGAGATGAGCAGTTAAAAGCATGTGGCCCAGTATGAAACTTACACTAAGCGCTCAATGAATACATTTAAGATGACATTTTTGCAGAAATGTACATTGTTTAACTTAAAAAAAGAGGAACGGACTGGAAAGATGCACAGGGCCCTCACCGAATTGAAGACAGAGCTGGTAACTCTGGGTTAAGAAGAGGGAACCCAGGGCAGAGCTGGACCATCGAGCAAGAGATGCTGGATAATTCCTCTGGAGACCTGCAATCGAAGCCACGCTCCTTTCAGTCTGCTTGGCTCCCTGCCCCTCCTTTCAAACGCACAGCACCTTACATATCAAGAGATGGGAAGAACCGATGAGATCATCTCATGTGAAGAGAACACTTTGGCCCAGATGCTGGCTTAGCTTTTCAAAAAAAAGCATGGATTTTGCATCCCTTTTCCTGCTTATCAAAAATGAAATTGGTTAGTAAAGGGCAAAGCTCAGGTGGAGCCTGGTGAGACAGGAGCCGTGCAACTCCCGGCTCCTTGTAGATCCTTGCTTAAGGCAGCATCCCCACAGAGAGCAGTGCTTTCATTAGCCCTGGGATTATGATCGAAAAATTCAGAAAGCCACAGATCAGCTTTGATCCCGAAAGCCTTAACCAAACAAAAGGTTTTCCTAGTTTCTCCATGATACCACTAAGCAATCGTGGCAGTTGTTGAAATATCTTTGTTTTGTTTTGTGTTGCTCCAAATACACTCTGTTTTCTGGCAGTTTGAGATCTGGATGGAGGGGACAGCTGTGTAAAAAATGTTCTGAATTGCTCTGGAGTTTATAAATAATCGAGTAGATCCTCTCCGTGGGTAATCTGCAACTATATTTTAGATGGTTTTTTGGGGAAATTTTTTAAACAAAGGTGCATTGAAGCAATAGTTTATTAAATATCACGTAGTGTCCTATTGAGTTAAAAACAGTTTCCAAGAGTGTAAAAGTTTCTATATCTAAAGAGGCTGCTGCTGCTGCTGATGGGGATGATGATGGTGATGATGATGATGATGATGATGATGATGATGATGATAACTAACACTAACTAGTATACTTACTCTATGTGGTACCAAAGGGCATCAACTCACTGATGGCCTCAATAACCCTGTGAAGTAGGTACTATTATTATCTCCATTTTACAGTTCAGAGAACTGAGGCACAAGAGGTGAATTAACTCACTCAATATCACACAACAACTAATTGGTAGACAGGCATGTACACTCGGGTCATCAAAGGCCAAGGCTCTCAGCCAGCACATTCTACAGTAATCTACAGGCTGAAACATAAAGTTGTCAATTTTCTTAAAAAATAAAAACAAACAAAACCCTAACACTTCTGAAATTGGAAATTTAACCTATACACATCCACACAGATGGTTCAGGGACCTAAGATATGAGGCTGCAGACTCTAAGAGGATTTCGCCTTGAGACGATTTCTAAATTCTCCCACCTAAAGAATGGGATTATAACCTAGCTCATTTTATATGACAACAATGAATGAATGGGATGCAGTTTCTTTATTACATGAATTAAATGTAAGACCTTTCAGAATAGGTTGTCTACTTCTAAAAACAGTCAAAGGAAACTTTAGGAATGACCAAACCCTGCCATAGAAACAGACTTTCTTGGGACTGGAATTAGTCATTTTTATGACCAAGCGCATAATAAAACACAGGGACTACCTCACTCCGAGAGGTTTGCATGGGTTGTTATGAAAAGGCTGCTAATGCTCAAAGGCCCTTTCTAGACACCAAATAACATTATGAATGGGTGAGATCAGAGCTGGTCTAGCTTTGGGATTTTCTTGAGAGTGTTTCTGTCACTGAGCAAGGGTTAGACATGCCAGTTTGTACTATTTATGCCTATGAACATCTTATTGGATCTCATTTAATAATGCTTTCCTTTTGTGTGGGATCCATACTCAAATCCCTCAGATAAGGAGCATTAAATGTACAAGACAGATATTTAGTTGCCAACGATGTCTCCTCAGGTCACGTTAACAAATAGACATTGAAGGAAGTTTCAGAAAACAAGAGACCCAGGCAAAGTAGCATTTCTAGCTAATGAAAACAGGCAAGTCAAATAGGTTTTAGCTCATTCATTCATTCTTTGATCTAATCATTCCATTTATTTTACAATATATCTTATTGAATGTCTATTTTACCACATGCTAAAAGCATCACATGCTTCATGGACCCTCCACAACTCAAGAGTCAAGGAAAGCTTGGAGTCCCACCTTATACATAAGAAAACAGAGGGTAAAGACTGCTTTTCATTCTTCTTTTTCCTAACTTTTCCTCTTTTTGTTTTAACACAATTTTTTCTTACCATTTTAGATGTGGTGCCTAGTATACTGCTTGGCAGATATTAGAATGCCACAAATATTTGTTAATGGAGGGTATAATTAGATGAGTATTAGAAGTAAGACCGTACTGTCAAGGGTACTCTGAAAATATGACTGCTTGTCTTGTCATTTAAAAAATGTAATTTAAATATTTTTACTAGTCTTATTAGCTGTAGCTCTGGTTCATGTATGTGTTCCTTGCCATACTGTGTTAGTGGAAGAGACTGGTGGTGTAACTTCTTGAGGGGGAGCAGAGCTAAGTCTTATTATTTTATTGAGCCAAATAAAGATGAGATGAAAAGTCCAGTTTAGTATCATTAAACCATGTGTTTCTTCAGGTTGCTGCAAGTGGGGTGGAAATAATTTTGTACAAATTTCATGACCAACATCACCTTTCCTCTATAGGTTGAGAATTAATGGATGCTTAGGCTTATGCAACTTATTCATTTATTTATTTGACAAACACTTATTAAAGACCAACTATATTACAGAACTTATGAATGTAATTGTGCATCTAAATTCAAAGGAGAGAAATCTAGAAAAATATGTTTACTGAGAAAAACAGCATATGAATGCACTCGGAGTACTGTTAATGTCTGATATTTTTGTCAGTAAAGAACAAAAGAATCTGTTACTGAGGTTTTAAAAATATGCTCTGTTTTGATAAAAAGCTATTGAAGAGGAGGTTGAATCATAGTGTCAAAATGAAAAATTTAACCTTCTGCTGAAATATGAAGAAGAATATTGGAATTGCAGGAGGGAGAAATCCGATTCAATGTAAATGATTCCGTCTGCTGCAGTAAACAATTTTATGTGTTTCTCTATTCTACAAGTACTTCCATATTTCTAAAATGATGACCCTTTCATTTTGAATATGCTCAAGCCATATGTGAAAGCCAGCCACAGAATTGCAAGAAGTCTCAAAATTTATTGAGGGACTGCAGGAAGAACACTTACTGGGTGAAGAGGTGAAGCAATGAACTTCAGGTATTTCGTGGTTCTAAGGTAGTGATGCTTGTTGGGAAAAGGAAACTGCTCACCCCAGACATCCTAAGGTAGCAAAGTAAATTGCATTGAAGGTCTCCAATTCTTCACACTTTTCCTCTATCCATGTCCTTGGTCATGCTGTTTGGGATTCCCTCCCAGTGTGGGCTACTGACCAATCCTGACCCTTGATCACTGAGAACTTGCTTTAGCCACTGTGATATTAGCACCAGTGCAAGCAGAAGAGACTTGGCTGGGACTTGCACATTGGGGCTTATCTTCTCTCTTGAAATTCTGCTATCACCCTGAAAACAAGTCCAGGACAGCTTGCTTGTCTCAGGGGAAGGATGAAGGGCATGTGGAGTAGTGATGGGCTCAATCAGTTGAGTCTAACTTAGATCAGCCAAGAGCCAGTGAAACCCATGTGAGTGATCTACCCATAGCCAGCAAATCTGCATAGATAACTCCCAGGTGGCTCCAGATGAATGAACAATAAATTCCTATTGTATGTTATCAAGGTTATGGCTGCTATTGCAACCACAGCTAACTCAGACGTTGACCTTCTAGACCTTCATTTGGCTGCTTGATTGAATCTGAAAATGCAGTATAGGGTTTGGTAGAATAGTCAAGAACTTAACCCTCCTTAAGTACTAAACTCAGTATTCTCACTGAATTCAAGATTTCAATGGTATAAAGAGAAGTGGTCTGTGAACCAAAAACTCCTGAATTCATATTTTTTAAATATTACCTGTGTGTTGCATTTTGGATAAGCCCCTTAGTAAATTTAATTTTAGCTTCTGCATTTTATGATGATTAACTAGAATCACACTGGTAAGTTGTATGCCTAAAGCAAAAAATATATGTTGTGAGTCAAATTGTATTCTCCAAAAAGATATGTTGGAGTCCTAACCCAGGTACCTTTGAATGTGACCTTATTTTGAAAGAGTTTATTGCAGATATAATCAGGTTAAGATTATGTAGGCCCTAATTCAATGACTGGTGTCCTTGTAAGTAGAGGGATTTTTGGAGACAAAGATGGGAAGAAGGCCTTGTGATGAAGGCAAAGTTGGAGTGATGTAATTTGCAAACCCGTGGGCACTAAGGATTGCCACTAAAGATTGCCAGTGACTACCGGAAGATAGGACGGGGCAGGGAAAGGCTCTTCCCTAGAGCCTTGAGAGGGAAGATAGCCCTGCTGACAACTTGAGTTTTTAAGGTGACCAGATCATCCCGCTTTTGGCGGGACAGTCCTGGTTTTTTTAACAATTCTTCCAATCTTTCAAAAAATCGGGACTTTTTAAAAACGCCATGGGACTCGGGAAGAATTGTTAGAAATCAGACTGTCCCGCCAAAAGCGGGATGATCTGGTCACCTTATTTTAGACTCCCAGCTTCTAGAACTGTGAGGGCATCCATTTCTGTTGTTTTGAGGCACTTAATTTGTCGTTCTTTGTTATGACAGCCCTGGAGAGCTAATCCAATATAGATGTCAGGTATTGTGCCAAATTATGAATTATGAATTTTACAAACTTGTCTAAGATCAGGGGCGGTAGAAATTTCACAGAGGAGGATCTTTTGGGGGTTCTGAGTCCCACAGGTGAAGTAACTACACTTGTAGGATTTAAATATTAATATTAACGTGAATTCAACTGTATCAACAAAAGAGTAAAGCTAAGGGGATTGTTTGTTACTTAGAGGAACAACCACATATAATAATGTTTAATATTCACGAATATGTATCAAGTTCCAAGTACTGTTCTCAGTGTTTTTATATATTAACTCATTTAAATCTCCCAATAACACTCTGAGGTATAGGATCCCTCAGAGTTTTACCAGGTCCTCTCTTGAATGTTTAAAACTGAGGAATAGAAGGGTGCAGTAACATGCCTGTGGATCACTCGGCTGGAACCAGGATTTGAACCCAGACAGTCTGTGCTCTTGACCACTGCCCACCATAGTATTGGACTGGATTCAGGAGGAGAGTGGGGGCAGGGAGCTTAGTGTGGAGATGATTATGTTCATTCATAGATCAGGAGCGAAGGGCCTAGATTAGAATGGTATCTGTGAAATTGAATAAAATAGATTTCTCTGAGAAGGATTACTAAGGAAAAGATTACTTGTTTAGGACAATGAGAAAAGAAATAGCTTTTTGTTCATAGAGAAATATTTGAAAAGAGTGACAATTTATTTGAGCCACAGCAGTATTCAATTTCAAGGAAGAAAATAAGTGAGGCAGCAGGATGAGATTTTTAAAAATTTCCATATTCTAACAAATTTCACCTTCACGAAATAATTTGAAGTGTCTCTGAAAGTCTGTATTTTCTTTTTCTGAAACTTCCAAAGTCATTTCTCTTTTATGGTTTCTTTTTATAATCTGCCTTAAGATAAAAGCTAGTTATACTATTCTTAATAAATAACAGTATTCCAAAATATTATTTTTCTTTGTAAGTCAGAACCATAAACCTAAGATGACAGTGGTAAAATTAGAAGTGTTGTTTTATGCACAATTTACTTTTTAATCTGGGGTATAACATAAAATAAGAAACTGAATTAATTGAACTAGGAAAAAAAATGGTTGCATTTTAAAGTAATTATTTGTTAGCCAAGTTTAATGAAGAAAATTAACATATCTTCTAGAAACTGATAAAAACTAAATAATGGGTGATATAAATCTTCTCAGAAGATATATAAATTTCAAAAAAAAAAAAAAAAAAAAGGAAAAACCAGCTACAGGCCACTTAATGGAAATGGCATTATGAGAGACTGCATATAAAGATTAAGTAGGGGGCGTTACTTCAGTTAAACTAAATTCCAATCTAGATGATTTAGGTAACCTGAATTCCCTTTCACATCAATGTGAGTGCATGTGGTGTCAGAAGCGATAAAGCCAGTTAATCTGATATTGTGAAACTGTAAACTGAAGAGAATAGACAGAAAATAAACTCCAAATAGAAGAAGTGGATAATTGAGGCACAGCGTTTATATAAAGTGGTTTATATAAACCCTATACATAAAGATAAACAGAATATTTAGATGTACTTAAGTGTTTCATAGTACTTTATTTCACCTAATGTAAGGCATTACATTAGTGAGGGCCTATATAGGGAAAGATGAAACTTAACTATGAATTTTTAATGGAGGCAGTTACTGCAGGAACTGGCTCTGCAGGAATAGATGGCTAAAAGTGTAAGAAGTGGATGCTGAAGTTACCTAGAGATTGCAATTGCAGTAAGGGGCTACCACAGTAGGAAATATAAAAAGATAGGTTCACCAACCCAAGAACTTGGCCCTGCGTGGCTGGTGCTTGACTCTCTGAGAAGCTACAGAGTGACTGATGTGGGCATGGCTGGTCACCCCAGGGGGCTGCATGATGGCTGGTTCTGGAGCTGCCAAAAGAATCTGGTGGCTGAAGCTACACTGTCTTCTGTCATTAGAGCAATGCTGATGGTTATTGGAAAGATAAATCATTTCTCCTCTCTTCCCAGCTCCCAGTCTCCCTGTCAAGTTGCCATTGGCAGAACCTTCCAGGAAATCATGGATTGGGAATGTGAGATCTCTGGTTCCTATGCCCTATCTACCTCAGGCATCGCATATTATAAGAGTGAGTTTGATGCTGAGAAGAATAGGCCGATCATCTGCATAGATGCCACTGATTGAAAGATAGCTCTTTGTATCCCCAAGAAAGAAAAAACGATAACCACAGCACAAAGCTTTAACACCTTAGATTTTTCCCACAGATTATTGCCCTCTGTGCCATCTATTGTTGTAAAGCAGCATTTATTGTCTCTTGGATTTCCTCCCCTCAGTTGCAGACATCCATTCTGCAAGCTTTGATGCCCACACTTTTTTAGTCTTACTGTTTGAGGCCACTGCCCATGTGACCTGGGTTCGAAGACTTAGAGAAAGGGCTGATGTGCAAATTAACGCACAAGACAAGAAATACAAATTTGGAAATTATGGGGGAAGCCAGTTGTGAGCTTGGTACAAGGGACCAAGTTCCATTGAGTCTCCATTCCCATCTGCCTTTTATTTAC
The DNA here is from genome assembly GCF_964339955.1 of Pipistrellus hanaki. Classification (NCBI taxonomy): domain Eukaryota; kingdom Metazoa; phylum Chordata; class Mammalia; order Chiroptera; family Vespertilionidae; genus Pipistrellus; species Pipistrellus hanaki. The sequence goes on from NC_140515.1 coordinate 45,026,121, forward strand.
TAGAATACACAATTGCCTTTGAGGAATGCAAACAGAAAAAGGTGATGTTTAGTAAACAGTAAAGAGATCACCAAGTTTGGGGGTTGCCTTAGGCCATTTAGTCAGCAGCAGGCAATAACAATGCAGACATTCATCCTTCTGAATATCAAAAGCCCCATTCAGCCTTCTGACTGGACTTCTCCCATTTATATTAATTACAGTTGGTCTACTGAAGGTTTTCAGACAAAAACCAGTGTTATGGGCTGAATTGTGTGTCTCCTACCCCACCTCTTATGTTGAAAACCAAGCCCCTCAGTACCTCAGAATGTGACTATATTTGGAAATAAGCTCTTTAAGGGATAATTAACATACAGTAAGGCCATTAGGGTTGGCCATTATCCAACATAGCTTTATAAGAAGAGGAAATTGGGAGACTGAGAGACACATTCAGGTGCTTGTGCAGAAGAAGAGGATGTAAGGACCCAGAGAGTAGATGGCCATCTGCAAGCCAACGAGAGAGGCGTCTGAAGAAACCATCTGTGCTGGTACCTTGATCTTGGACTTCTAGACTTCAAAACTGTGAGAAAATAAACTTCTGTTGTTTAAGCCACCCAACATATGAAGGACCAACAACTCACAGAACCTGCCAAAGTACCAATGACATACTAATGGTCTATTTTGAGGTTCACACCTCTGCAGGCAATCAGAGCTATCTCATAAGAGTAGCTTAGCAGGTGATTGTAAGATGCAGCTCAATTTCTGAGATCTATAATGAGGAAAAAATGTGCATCTTTGAATTAATGAAATGCAGCAATTCCTTCAGTGTTTTTACCTTTCATGTATCACAATTTCATGGCAGTTCTATCCACTCTAGAACTGGTTTCCAACGTGGTGCACATGCTCCACAAGGGGACAGTTTGATTTTTAAGGTGGGGGAGGAGGGGCAATTCGAGAATGAGTTCTTAACAGTGCATTTTTTGCATTTCTTAACAGTTCTAGGGGCCTCATATATAGTATATAAATAATATATTGTGATGCATTTATGCATTTCAGCTCTCTGATATGTTTTGAAACTTTATTTGCTATTTTTAAATTTCACTTCATATTATTTTTTTTAAACAATTTCCTAGCGATTTCTTCCTCAGTACTTCAACTGTCTTTTTATTCTTTTATTTTTCTCTTTCATGAATGTCATGTGTTTTGGAAGCTTGTCAAATTAATGGTCTTTCAGTCTTCCATGTGAATAGGAGTTCACTTTTTGAATAGTAAGAATTCTATGTCACGGGGAGGTGTGGGTCATCAGGATTTTAGAGATGCTTAGGTGGGGCATGACCAAGAAAAGGTTGGGAACCGCTGCTCTAGAATCTGGTTTTTCCTAAACACTAAATATCTAGTGAGTTCTGAATAAGCGTATTTGTGTGAATTTAAGAGCTGTTTTGTTTATGCAGTCATTGACTCAGGAACCCAAGTAAGGGGAAATAAATAATTTAGTATTGAATTGCAAATTAAAAGCAACCTGAGTAGGTGTAATTTTAATTCACAAATCAAAAAGTCCTCTTACCACCGAATAATTTAATCTGTGCAAGCAAGTGGGATCCTAATTGGTGTCATATGAGGGAGGGCTATGGCTGAGGGAAGAAAAAAGGGCAAAGATCCACCCAGGTTCTAAATAGGAAGAAAGAAGGCTGAAGTGAAGAGCTCTGTTTAGCAATTTGTGTTGTATAATTTTATCTAGAAGCTCAGGCATTAACATTAAAAAATACTTTCAACAATAGAGATAAACTTTAGAAAGTGTTGTAAATTATGAGATTCTGCCATATCCAGAATGTGTATGAAAACATACAGTACATGGTTTTGTTTTTGTTTTTTCATTAAACTACCAACTTTTCATCTTATCCTTATTCATTTCCTCCTAGGCTCCTAGAAAAACCCCTGCCTTAAAAAAAAAAAAATATATATATATATATATATATATATATATATATATATGCACACACACACACACACACATACATACACACACACACACACACACACACACACACACAGAGAATATTATGGAACTATGGAACTACCACAGAGAACCTTAGATAAGGAATTTCAGCTTTTACCAATTCGAGAACAATAAGTAATTAATTTTCTTTTTGGCAGTCCCATTGGGGTGAAATGTTCCCCTTTACAAGTGCTGTCCCCAAACTGTAATTAAGCAATTATCTTCCAGTTTCCAGCACTGAATTTTTTCTTTGTCTTCTGGACTCTTTAAATTGGATTATTTTCAGATGCATTCAATCCTGTCTGGGTGCCCGAAAACTCCCTAACCCTTTGCATTCAGTCCATTTGATACCATGTCACTTAGAAGCTTTGGTTGTAAGTGAAAGAAACGGCAGTCACATGGCTTCAACAATAGAAGGGATTTATTGGGTCACATTACTGAAAAGTCCAGAAATGAGGCAGGTCTCAGGCATGATTTATTCAGGGTTCTGCTTTCTTTCTTTGTGTTTTCTCTACAGTTTGTTAACTTTCTGACCCTTCACAGTCACAAGATAGCAGCTGGGAAAGTGTAGTTTTCCACAGTTATTGAGCAAGATTGCTGAGTACTATGCAGACTAGACTGCCCCAAAGGAAATCTTTGTGTCTAAGATAAATAAATACTAACTAGGCAATAGGCAAGATATGAAAATAACTTAAGTGCCCATCAAAGGATGAATAAAGAAAATGTGGTGTATACATACACTGGAATATTATTCAGCCACGAGAAAGAAGAAAATCATTTAATTTACAACAAAATCAATGAAATTTGAGGATGTTAAGAAAATAAGACAAAGATAAATACTGCATGGTATCACTTCCATATGGAATCTTAAAAAAAATATCAAACTCAGAGAGAGTAGAAAAGTGGTTTTCCAGGGGCTAGGGTATTGGGAAGATAGGGAGAGGTTGGCAAAGTGTCCACCCCTTAGCTATGAGATACGTGTAAAACATGGTGGCTATACTAGATTGCACTGTATTGTATACTTGAAATTTGGTAAGAGGGTGGAGCATAAATGTTCTCACCAAAAAATAGGGAGAAAGAAAGAGAGAGAGAGAGAAATATGTGAGATGATAATACATTCATGGACAGCATATATCAAATCACCACTTTAAATACCTTTCAGTTTTATCAACTATACCTCACTAAAGCCGAAATTAAAAAATAAATATATATTTATTTGGTTTACCAGGTAAATTACCTTTGAAAAGCTTTGGAATTTCTGTTACTGATTTGCCCCATCAGATACTGCACTGGAGTTGGGATTGGGGTTTAGAACAGATATTGGGAACTAACCACAATGCTTATAATTATTTATTTCTGTGTATATATTTTTCTCATATTCTACAACTTTTTTTCTGTGCGCCCTCCCCGCTCCATGTAACTAATACTTAAAACTTGTTTCTGATTCTCATTCATGAGATTTCTTGCAACTTGAGTCTTGGAACAACAAAGAGCATCCCTGCTAAGATTCTTTCATCCTAATCAGAGGGTGACATGTTGATCCTGAATACTGCCATTTTAGTCTCAGCATAATGAGCCCAGATTCTAATCCCAATCTGCCTGACTCAAATCTGTAGCCCTCAATATACCACACTACAGAGAACGTGTTACAGTGTAACAGCTACCTGGAAGCTATGGATTGGGTCTCCTATGTGGAGTATTGATTTTCAAGCACCACATTAAAACCCATGTATATAGTGACACTCCTTCACACAGCTTTTGGTGAAAATATGACACACTTCTATTGGGTATACCTGACCGTGGAATTGGTAGATCATATGTGTAAAGATATATTCAACTCTAGTAAATACTGATCAAGATTTTCTTAAATCTTTTTTTACTTTCATTTTAACCATTTTGGTGACTTGTCAATGTAATCTTATTGGAGTTTCAACTTGAATTTCCTGATGTCTAATGAAGTTGAGCACTTCAATACCTGCTTTTGTGAAGTGTGTGTTATAATTCTTTGCCCATTTTTCTATTCAGTTGTCTGGATGATGATATTTTATTGCCTTAATTATAATTTGGAGCCATAGTTTTAAGAGCGTGGAATAATCTCAGTACTATGGGGCTAGGCATTTCGCCTATATATAGTTGTTGCAGCTTGTTGAGTGTGACTGAGTAAATCTACCAGTTGCCTAGGGCAGTGGTCGGCAAACTCATTAGTCAACAGAGCCAAATATCAACAGTACGACGATTGAAATTTCTTTTGAGAGCCAAATTTTTTAAATGTAAACTTCTTCTAATGCCATTTCTTCAAAATAGACTCACCCAGGCCATGGTATTTTGTGGAAGAGCCAAACTCAAGGGGCCAAAGAGCTGCATGTGGCTCGTGAGCCGCAGTTTGCTGACCATGGGCCTAGGGGAAAAGATGCCTCTTCACCTTCCTCCAGAGATTACAAGTTGTCATAAGCAATATATAGTTTTGGCAACTGGCATTTAACACCTGACATGTTAGTGGGCATTTTCTTCTATCACAATGGCCATATGCTCGTAGGTGACAATCTGAGAGTGCTTACCTACAAATGCTGACCTGTCACCACTTGACATATGGTGAACAGTTGGGGACCTTTGCTTCCCTATATATAGGGCATCTGCTCCCCACTGATTTCCTGGAGAGGTGTCAGGATGCTGTTGGGCATATGCCTATCCATGCCCTATAGCAGTGACACTGCCCTTCGCACGTTGGAAAGAAACTGAGCCCATGTCAGTGGTTTCCCACGAATTTCTTCACCTGGCACAAGTTGGGAAATGCTCCTATAAAAGCAAAAATTTGAGTGTTGTTTTGTCATTAAAAGGCAGGAGTAGAAATAATAGGGCTATTAGTGGTAAATACATATGGATTACTCAATCACTGTAAAACTCAGTTTCCTTATCTGTAAAGTGGGGATAATTATACAAGTCTCACTTTTTAAAAAGTTATTTTTGTTGGTAGTATTACATATATCTTCCATCCCTCTTTCTTCCTTCTCCCATCTCCTTAACCCCACCCACAGTCCTATCCTCACTACCCTATTGCCTGTATCCATGGGGTATGCATAGAAGTTAGACTCACTTTTCAAGGTTGTTGTTGGATTAAAGATAATGTATACAGCATGCCTAATCTGGGGAAACACTTCACTTTTAAACAAAGGGCATAAAAGGCCTGTTTAAATTATCTAGAGTGCATTAGAAACCACACTGAAATTCAACAGCCAATTAATAGGCCTCAAAAGGCCAAAGACAAGGTGCTGGCTAGCTGGCACTTACCTGTAGGCTTGGGGAAAGAATGTAGTTCTAAGCCCTTTCTGATTGTTGGCAGAATCTGTTTCCTTACTGGAGGAAGGCATGTCAGGAGCCACTTACTGCTTCTGGAGGCAGTTGCCCCCTCAATCTTCAAACCAGCAGGAGTGCACCGAGTCCTTCTGTCCTCTTCTCTTGCCACCAGTCTAGAAAGTTGGACTTCATCTTACAGATGATGAGGGAGTGGGACACTGCCCATATAACTTAGACCATTTCAGTATGCTCAGTAGACTTTCAACTACCAATATCTGTATCTCTGTACCTGAAGACTTTTCTGAGACTTTGAAAGGTGGTTCTGCCTGTACATGAAATTTAAGAAATACTGTGGACTTAATTCTCATCAGTCACTGGTCGGGCAAATAATATTTAAATACCCCAGATCCTTCCAATGACATAGAGTATTATACAAATGCCCAACCCAGATCCTTCACTTAGTGTGTTTCCTAGGGCAGAATTTTATTTTGTTGTAGTTAATCCTCACCAGAGGATATTTTTCCCATTGGTTTTTAGAGAGAATGGAAGGGAGAGAGAGAGGGAGAGGGAAAGAGAGAAACATTGATGTGAGAGAGATATATGGATTGGTTGTCTCCTGCCACACATGCGGAGACCTGGGGTTAGGGATCGAACCTGCAACTGAGGCACATGCCCTTTTCTGGAATGGAGCCTGGGATCCTTCAGTCTGCAGGCCAGTGCCCTATCTGCTGAGCCAAACCAGTCAGGGCTGGAATTTTATTCTTTTATAGTTCTGAAGACTAGAAGTTGAACATCAGATGTTAGCAGAGTTATGGTCCCTCTGCATCTATGAGTAGCATCAATCCTTCCTCTTCTAGATTCTGCTCGTTTTATCAATCCTTGGTGTTCCTTTCTTCAGATTTTTACATGGTCTTCTTAGAATGATACCAATCATATTGAATAGAGGGCCCACACCACTCCAGGGTGACCACATCTTTGCTTAACTATTTATACCTTCAATGACCCTATTTCCAAATAAGGTCACAGTCTCAGGTACTGGGAAATGGGACTTCAGTGCATCTTTTTGAGGGACATAATTCAACCCACAACACTTAGGGTGGGAAAATTCTTTGGTATGAATTTTATGCCACTTCCCAGAGCTTCTCCACTCTGTTGCCCTTTGTGGTAGCTGCTACTATCATGCTTTTATTGACTGCCTTCCCCTCACCCTACAGCTTCCCTATTCTCTGTGTGGTATTTCCTTCATGTCCTAAATAAACTTCCTACAATTGAGTCCTTGTCTCAGAGGACCCAAACAAAAAATATTTTGTTTCTGGGGGAACCCAAATGAAATTAATGACTGTTAATAAAGATTTTTGATGGTTTTCTGACATGTTTAAAACTCACCATTTGGACTTTAGTTGACAGAGTAGCAATGTTTGAGGTGGATGGATGGCACATACAGTGTACTGGAGTTGAATATAAGTAAGTAAAGTGAATAATAGGTGAATAGAGTGATGTCACACTTATTTTCATTCAGGACTAGACATAAAAAAGACAGATCTTGTTATACCTGTTTCTCAATTTCTGGTAGGAACCGGAAGCTTGCATGCTTCATCTAGCACACTGACAAACAGCTTTGAATTCTTAATTGTAGTGATCTGAGATTCGTACTGCTTATAAAAGCCATTCTGCTGGAAATTCAGCTGTGGTTGATTTAAGGATTTAGCTTTATGTGGATTAGCCTCAGAATTTCTTATAATCTGAGTTTACCTAAGGATTCTTAAATATGTAATTTCCAAAAAAAATTCTTTTTGTCTTAATCCTTCCATAAGTTTAATTTAGTGCTTATTAAACACATGGCATAGAGTTGTTATTTCAAGGCAAGAAAGCAAAAGATGAATTCTTATTCCTTAAGAAAATAAACTAAGCGGCAAGGATAATAATAAGCATAACCATTACAATATCAAAGATGGTCATGGTGTGAAATCCAAGAGCAGGAAGGTAATGGCTGATAAAGGACAAAGTGAGGTTATATTCACAGCTCAGTCCCTATCTCCTATATCTTTCAGAGAATCATGAATGCAGTAGTTATAAATCCCTTTCATATGTGAAGAATCATTTGTGACAACCTTGAAACTAAGATCTAGATGAACAAAGAAATATGTAATCAACCCTTTGACCCTTGTGTGATGGTTTTTTTCTGATTCGTTTACTAGCTGAATCCCAAAGCACGTATAGCTCATATTATTAGCCAGTTCTCTGGGCACAAGTGGAGTCCTGTGCCTGTGAGGTCAGTCTGTCTGGAGCATGGCATCTAAGGTTACCTCCCTCCACCCTTGCGTTTACCTACCTGTGGCCAAATTAGCATCAGAGCAGAAATGAAGGGCCCACAGAGTGTGGTTTCTGATTAGAGGTGCTGTTTTTATGCTTTCATGCATTTATTATGTCAGCCATCACATTCTGTGTTGTGTTCCGGAAATGGATTGTTTACACATGTGTGTTCAACTCTTAGCATAGAGTCGATAGGAAGTGCTCAATATATGTTTGTTAAATCAATCACTTGCCTCATAGGTAAACCTCAGCACAACACTGTGAAATAAGTGTGTCCACATTGCAGTGACTAGAAAATAGCTGTGAAATGAGCTCCAGGTTGCAAACTTGAAAGAGGCAGACCAAAGATGCAAAATGAGTTTGCGAGCTTCCATAGATCTGGACTCTTTGCAATGCATTGCTTGCAGTGACTGGTGCAGAGCAGAGCAGGGCAAGGCCACAGTGCATATGCTGAAGGGGGTCAGCAGGCTTGCAAAACAGAAGATGAACCCAAACCAGAAAGTGATTACCACAAAAGGTCCAAGTTGCCATCAGTTTCCGATTAAAGGAACAACCTGGACTGGTATCTGAATCCACTGACTGCTCATATGCTTGTAAATTAATAACTCTTATTTTTATCATTTAAGAATACATACATTTGCCTGGCCAGCATGGCTCAGTGATTGAGTATTGACCTATGAACCAGGAGGTCATGGTTCAATTCCCAGTTAGGGCACATATCTGGGTTGCGGGCTTGATCCTCAGTGTGGGATGAGCAGAAGGAAGCCAATCAGTGATTCTTGCTCATCATTGATGTTTCTATCTCTTTTCTCCCTCTCCCTTCCTCTTTAAAATTAATGAAAATGTAATTAAAAAGAAGACATACATTTTAAAAAATCTCTTTCAGATCTTATCACAGATATTGATTGATCTTACGAGACTCTGGGGACCCAAGAATCTGATGTCCAGAACAGACCCTAATCCAGACTGTTAGTAGGCCTGTCCCTCTATAGGCAGCCATTGCCTTAACCACACAGAAGCAGCTGTCCTCAGGGAACTGCTACTCTGTAAATAACCTTAAACGTCTGCATTTCCACATGGACGCCTGCAGGTTGTCACACAAAGAGATTAAATGGCTGCAAGTGTGTAAGGGACACGTTGCTGGTCTTCTCATGTTCCACATCACATGCCTTTTAGACTGAGGTGACAAGATTAGTCTGTAGAGAGATGTTCAGTAAGATTTGTTAAAGGGACCGGCATTTAGACACAGGGAAATAGCCCTCATGGTTGCATCAAGGAGTCCACGATTTGTAAACACTATTAGGGGACTCATCCTTCTGTTTCTGGACATTGCTCACTAGGTAAGTCAGGAAGAAGTGTTCCTCCCCACCTCCAAAACAAGGTATTTCAAGTCTCCACTTTCTCCCCTCTGCCCCGCGTTGGCAGTTAGCAGATGGAGCTCTGTGACCCACAGGTCAGTGTCTGTGAGCAACAGAAAACAGAGTCTGTAATCAAGCTTGGAGGAGCTGCTCCAAGTCTGAATTGACCCAGGGGGACCTCCAGAAAGGGCAGCCTGGAAGCAAAGGTATACAAACAGAGCCAGGCAGGGGGAAAGATTAAATGTTGCTATTTGAATGCATAAACCTCTTCATGTTTAATAAGTATTTGCAGAACTGGGAGAGAAAGTTGCAGAGAAATAGTTATAAATAGGATCCCATGTGAGCAGCTTGAACCCTGAGGCCGGCACTGGGGTCTATGTACGTATTTATGCTGGTACAGGAGCCCTTGATTTGGTTTCTGTGTCAGTATCTTAGTTTGTCCAGTTTGGACTGCCTATATACATACATATACATATACATATACATATACATATACATATACATATACATATACATATACATATACGTTTTTTTGTTTTGTTTTGTTTTGTTAAGTTCTTACTGCCTCCCTTTTCTGGCATGATCATCCTACGTTTCTTTAGGTAGCCATTCTATCTCCCCCTACCCTGCAAGGTTAAGTCATATATTTTGCATGGAACTGGTCTATTCCTTGCTCCCAGATTAGGAGTAGACATGTGACTCAGATCTGACCACTTGGTGTGTTCTACAACTGATTAACTCCCTAACTCTTATTGTCAGAGATGGACACATGACCCAAGTTGCTCGCAAGTATATCAAGCTCACATGTTAAACTAGCCATGCAGCCCACAGGACACGAGTTTGACCTGCTTAGAAGAGACTGAATTGTGAGAATATTTTTTTTCTCTAGAATTATTGAGGAGATGCTCTCTTCCTGTCAGGGCTGGTTTCCGAGCTGGTAGGATGCAGACCTGGAGCTGTGAAAACTTGGCCTCCAGGTGGGAAAGCAGAGTCCAGCAATAGAGAGAAACTGAGTCTTGATAGCATTGTTTGAGCTCTTAGATCCCACCTTACCTGAAGCTAATATTTCTGGGCTTCAGGTATTTTTTTAAATATATTATCTTTCATTGCTTAAGCCACTTTGGGTTAAGTTACTGGCAACTGCTGGACATGCTTTCCAAGTTTTTTTTTTTTTTTTTCTAGAGACTAGAATTTGTCCCTAAACCTTAGCTACCCTGCCTGGACCTGCCGTCAGCCCTCCTTAATTTTTAGGATCTCCCTACATTTTCTACTCTGTTCCTTTACAACAGTGGCGTCAGAAGTGTTATAATATTCAGAGAATATTGTGTCCAATGTCACAGAAGTAACAATGTTTTTATTCACATTGCCCTCTTGAGAAACTCTTGCTTTAGGTATTATAATCCACTCATCTCCCAGGCACTGGTACTTGCCACCATTCATTCATTCTTCATGCAACAATTGTATATTAGGGGCCCTGCTCTAAGCATTGTACTAATGTCAGGGAGGTGGCACAGTCAGGGCACAGTCCTTGCTGTCAGGGAATTAGAATATAAGACTCCACTGGCCTTGTCCACTAACTGCTCGCCTCCGCTAACCTCCCTGAGCCTTGGATCCACCCCGGGGTCCTCTGGGTGTTGGCCATCCTGAACAGGGTCCATTCTGTTGCCTTTTGAATCAGATCATAAGTAGTAACATTCGTCGTCCCAAATAGATATTTTGAGCCCAGGAGTGTGTCACTTGTAATGGCAGGGGAGCATGTCCTCAGATTTTGTGTGGTCTAAAAGAATTTGAGCTTCCTCATTTTATTTTTGCTTTCCTGGGAACCTTTCTCTGGAGAAGCAGCAGACTGTAATTATGTCTTTTTTGGCCCTATGATGGGGCGAGTAATAGATGCTGGTTGAAAGGATACCATTTACAGATGTAGGGGAAGTGAATACCAATGTGATGTCCTGTCTATAGAGGATCCGTGGTGTGTAATTTTGGAAAATGGCTTGCTAATGTCTGGTGAATAACCTCTCAAGGTGTCCCTTTCACATTGTTATGCTAGCAGTGTATTTCAGAGCTCAGGAATGCGATTCAAAGGATTTGATTTCTGTGTGCGAACAGGAGGCAAGAAAAGAATGACAGGAGTGTATGTTTTGCTCCTAGGTGGTTCCCAAGGACAAAACAGGTTGCCGCGGAATGCTTTGTGACAGCTATTTTGGAAACCTGGTCATGTATTTTTAGCCTTGCAGAACCTCTGTGCTGACACGTTTCCTCCCGGGGACCCGCTGCGGCTGCTGGGAGAGGGAAGTCCCAGCTCAGGCAGGCAAGGAAAGCCCTTCTGAATTGTAGTTATGATAATCCTAGAGTTCGCAGGGCCGCAGACTTCAGCCTGGCAGTTGTATTCTAACATCATGCAGAGGTGCCCAGGGGTCAGGCTGGCTGCTAAGAAAGTCCAAGCAGTGGGAGCTGAGGTGATGAAGGAGAGAAGCCTGGGATCTAGGAAAGGCAAATCAGGACATCAGAGGAACATGTTGATAACTTCCTGTTGGAGGGGCCAGAGGAATGACCCCATTCGGTTTCCGTTTCTTAATTTGTCATCATTCAATAGCCCCATGCCCAGTGAAATCAGAGACACAGTTCAACCTTCCGCATTTTTCTGCAGAGTTGGGGGAGATAGGACAAGAGGTCTTACAGCTGATCATTTGTTATGAGTTGAATTCAGATATGTCTTATTGCTTTGATTATTTATGAACTGCAGAAGCTGCCAGATTAAAAATATCTTCCTCTTTTATTTTCTTTCCTTTTATTTAGTGCTAATTACAGAAGACGTCTAAGGTAGGGAAGGCACAGATAATAACTGAAATGTATTTCAGACGTACTATGTATGCCCCAAGCATTGTGTTGTGCATGCTACATTCATTATCTAATTTAATCTCAATGAAGGAGGTGCAGTTATTTTAATTTTAGCGATGCAAACACCATTAAGAGTTGTCTTTTGGCCTTCTTCACCATTCATTGTATCTCTCCTAGAATAGTGCCTGGAATGTGGCATATGTCTAGTTAATATTTACTGAATACTTTATAAAATAAATGATGAGATAACTCCGGGTAAGAGAGATGAAGCAAGTTTCTCCCTTACTTCTTGTGATGATAGAATACCTTATTGCAGATAAAATATTGTTCAAATAATCAGTTGGAACTAAAAAAAGAGAGAGACAGCAATTAAGTCAGCTCTTTCTTAGAGAAATCTTCCTTAGAGAATTGAAAGGAGGTACAGGGACCTGTACCCCCAAATTGATACCTTCCTTTCCCCTTGACACAAATAGCACCTACAGGAGTGAGGAGAGTCTGAGAGGCTAAGAACTTCCAGAGATTTCCATAGGCTGTGATACAAGTACTAGAGCTCACTGCCCACCAAGATGCAGAGGCCCTGTACACTCCCGGAGGATTTGAAGGTCCTGCAGACCTGGTTCAAATCCCAATCCCACCACTTTCTAGCTGACACATTAGTCACACTTAAAAATTTTTTGGTTGTTAAATTTTTATTGAAACCTCATCAATGCACAAATTGAACACGATTTAATCACTACTCGGGTGAAGAATGAGAGCCCCCAAAACCTTCCTCACATCCTCTTTCCCCAAATAACCATTGTTTGGACCTCTACTATCATAAACTAATTTTATCTGTTTTTTTTAAACTATATGTAAATATCTGGCATATTCTATCAGTTTTATGTCTGAGAGATTCATATATCTTGCTGCATGTGACCATTGTCATTCATTTTCTGTCGCTGTATATAATACCATCTCGTAGCCCAACATAAGATTTTCTACTTTTACAACTCACAGTGTAAACACATCCTCTGGAGAGGCATCTCCTAGCACTGGAAAATCAATGCAGATTAAAGCAAATCTAGTAGTGTCTTTGTGGAATCACAGAAACCCTACTCTTTCAGGCCATTTTCCTTGTGTGAGGTGGGGAAAGGGACCATCCCTGGGTAGAGCCATGACCCCAGGAGAATAGAAAAGCATCTGAGCAGAGAGTAAATTTGGGCATGAAGAGTGGAATTTGTAAGTGGGAGGACTCCCTCATTCCCGATCACACCCTTTTCCACCAACATTTCAGGTAGTTTGAGAAGCCTGCTTTATACTCTGAATGTGGCTGCCCATTTCTGTTCAGTAAATGCGTGACTATCTGTTTCTCATCTCTTCTTTGTCAGCACCTGGTCAACCACAGGGCTGTGTAGATGCTTCTGTGTTACTGAGGAGCATTTCTGAGTAGAGCTCAAAGGCCAGCTAGTTACCTGTGAGCTCCCTTTCATCTTACTGCAGTACGACTGGGCTCCACACCTTCTCTGACTTCAGAGTCAGTCTCCCATGGGAGCACTAGGCCTTTGTCTAGCCAGCAATTCACACACATTTCAGTTCACTCCTAGGAATACTTTATTTATCTGGCCTCTGCTCCGAGTCCAATTTTCCAGTTGTCCCTTAAGGATCATCTCTCCTTCTAAATTTTATTTTATTTTAATCCCTTCAAAGAGGGACTTTCTGAAATACCCTGCTTCCATCCTCTGTTAAAAAGCACAACTAAAAATAGTGGACTTTTAAGAATAATTTAAAATTATCATCATGGTTATCAACATTTGCACTCACTTTTATAATACAACGCTCTTGTTGCTTTTGAAGTGTTAGATGTTATACAAAACGCCTCCAGCCTATTGCATTTTAATATGGGTAGTTGTGCATCCTGCTTGTGCAGTTAAGTCTTAACAATGGTAATGAATCTCTGGCTTCTTGACTGTCACCCTGCTGAATCCAACAGAGCCACGTTGTCTCAAAGATGGCTTTCCAGGGAACCCAGCCAAAGAGCGGAGAACCCCATTTTGTGTTTGAACTTTGCCTTTCTGAGCAGTTTGAGGTGAATGATGAGGATGATCAGACCAGTTTCAAGATTAAAGAGCCACGTGGAAACTCAAAATGTAAGGGCCTTTAATGTCCTTATATGGCCTACAGTGCTGAACAACTACAAAAGGATTGTCCATATGGGAAAACTCAAGTGGGTATGGCCTGAGGGACATGCAGACAAAGGCCCTAACATTGCCTAGGTTAAATCTCACCTAACTGGAGCTCAGACAGGCAGCCAATTGGAACTTTGGAACTTCAAGCCAAGGTGACAAACGGAAATTGGTTCAGAAGGTGAACTGAGGTCTATAATGAGCCATTGATTAGAAGGAGGAAGGAAGAGACAAATAGACAAATGACTGGTGTATAGATGACCTGGGGGAGAGAAGGGGGCAAGCACTGATATTTAAAGGAGTAGAAGCAAGAAATATTGTGTATGTTCCCTGAAACCTGGGGATGGGGGAAGAAGCTAAGAAAAAAGAATGAGCTCATTAGCACCTAGGATTTCTATAGAATGAACTTTACCCAAAATTTACTGCTGACAGCCAAACTGTTACAGCTGGCACACTGACAACCTCAGAAGAGCCCTATCAGATCAAGACAGATGCAGAGTCCTCAATCATTGCCCCTCCCCTGCGTGTCTACAAAGCCAGGCTCTTCAACCTCAAAGGTTCATGGGTGGGGCCTGCCAGGTTATAACTTAATAGCATTTATGAGATTTATTAAGTGCTTTATGAGATGCATTACAGTGGGATGAACATAGTATGTTTATTTTCTTGGTTCTTTCAGAGCAGAATAAAGAGCTCTAGACCTTGAACTTGGGGCATTACAGTTGTAAATTACAGCTGTATTATGTGATCATGTCCGGCTCTTGTGCCCATAACATAGTTTCTTTTATTCTCTCTTTAAATTTGGCTTATTTCCTTGAATACTTACATGTATTTGATTAATTTAGGATAGGTCAAATGTCTAAAAGTGTGAATGTTGAGGGCTTAAACAGAGGGCTCAACCTTTTTGGTGCAGATACCAAATATTAGGATGTTTTGTAATCTTAAAATTCAAAATGGCAATAGCTTTAGACAGAAATTATTGTAATTTAATTACATCTACAGTACAATAGCCTCTTGTAGCATCTATAAGTACATCACACTGTCCATTTTGTCCTCCTTCGGCATCAGGCTGTTGTTGAATAGAACTACTTTCTGCCCTGATGTCAGGTGCACATGGAAGACAGTCTTTATGTTTCACCGACAGTCTTATAGCTTCACAGTCCCCATGTCACTGCCTCATTTTAAAAAACATTTTTTATTGATTTCAAAGAGGAAGAGAGAGAGGGGGGAGAGAGAAACATAAGAGAGAATTATTGATTGGCTGGCTTCTACATGCCCCACATCAGGGATCCAGTTCATAACCCGGGCCTGTGCCCTGACCAGGAATTGAACCATGACTGCCTGGTTAATAGATCAACACTCAACCACTGAGCAACACTGGCTGGGCGCCTCTGCCCCTTGACCAAATGCCATGACTATCACTCATATTCTCAGAAGAAATTTTATTTGTTGATCAAAAGAAAAGTGTGCTGGTAAAGAATTCTAATGAAAGTATTATAGAGTAGAGCAAAAGTAGGTTTTAATTTCTGTAAGAAAATCTATAATTGAACATGAATTCTTATTTTAAATGCTGTCTCTTGTCCTCCCACTGTCCTCGTTAGTATTATCTTACTCATTTTCACAGATGAAAGCAAGTCAATGAGGAAAGAGAATCAGTATCTGAGCTATGCATTTCTTAAAAACTGATAACCATTAGGTACTTAACAGATCATAACCAAGTAATGTATATATAACTTAAAAAATCCCCCACAAAGGCAGTGTACACATGATTAGCCCCTTGCTGTTTTCATTTCATAGTATATCCTGGAGTGAGATCCATTTTAATACATGTAGCACTGCCTTATTTTAAAAATAATTTTATACTATTACATTTTACAGAGCTATCATGATTTATTCAATCAGACCCAAATAGTAAACATTTAGGTTGTTTCCCCACTTTTGCACCTGCAAACAACACTTCAAGGAACATTTGTATATCAACTTAGTCTACAAGCTGCATATAAATATGACATCTGAATTCCCCAAGTCCTGCAAAATCCTCCTGGCTCTCTAACACAGCCTCATAGGTAAATGTGGAGTATGGAGGCGGGTAGACCTAGTTGGGGGCGGGTTTAACCTTCTGACTCCCATCCCTGCCCTTGTGTCCTCCACCCCTCATGTTTATTTTTTATCACTGCATCACTGCTTGGCATTTTCCTCAACACGACATGACATGCTGGTTCCCAGCTCCCTGCTTGCTGCCAGGAATGTTTTTCTGCATTGGGCACCTAACAAATGTCTACTCATCTTTAAAAAACTATCCACACAAATCCACTCTTATTCAAGCACCTCCGTCTCTTTCCAGAATCATCTATTTCCAGTGCCCTTCACCTTGTGCACACTTCTATCACTGCCCAAATAGTGCTTCATCATAATTATGTGTGGATGTGTTTGTCTTCCCTGCTGGATTCTGAGTTCCTAATGAGTCGGGGCTAGGACTTACTTGTTTTCCCATCTTGACTGCTAGGCAGACTTTCTCTGACACATAGACCCTTGACTATGTTTACTAAAAGGCACAGTGAAACATTCTAAGTAAACTTGACTGTATGTAAAAGAGAAAACATTTTGGACTGCGAGTCAGTGGTCAGTGTTAGATCTTTAGGAGGCAGTGGGGAGTGTTTGTGGAAGAGAAGACCACTTAGAGAGATGGTGATACCAGCTTTTCTTCCTGTCTGCTCTGTCAATTTTTTTGTATTATATTTTTATTGATTTTAGAGAGGAGGGAAGAGAGAGAGATAGAAACATCAATGATGAGAGAGAATCATTGACTGGCTACCTCCTGCATGCCCCCCACTGGGGATTAAGGCCACAACCCGGGCATGTGCCTTGCCTGGGAATCGAACCCCAACCTCCTGGTTTATAGGTTGACTCTCAACCACTGAGCCATGCCGGCTGGGCTGCTCTGTGAATTTTTACATTTTCTTTCCTCTTACATTGTTCAGAACATGCAACTTTGGATTCTCTGTTGTTATTCAGAAATTTTCAAGTGTTGAGGAATCATAATGAAGTTGGTAGAGGGATAGCACTGATACTAAAGTAAAAAATCTTTGGCAGGAAACAAAGGGTAACAAAAACAGTTAGAGACCTAAAAATACTCACGTGTAATGAGGTTTGAAAGGGAACATAACATGTGGCTGTGTGAGATTATCCAGGGAGGAATTTTGGCTCCAATTACGCTGTTCATTCTATTGGAGCAGAAAAAAAATGATTTCTGCTCTCAAAGTGTGTCAAAAACTATTTTTTTTCAATTTTAGTATAGTTATTCTCTAAATTTCCAGCATTCTCAAATAATATTTTGAATTAACTGATATTTTAAAACCATAGACAATAGGAAAATAAACCCTCAACTTAACAAAAAAACATACTTACTTTACATTGCCATGCTTTATTTTCTACTTCGCAAAGAATCACCTTCAAATGAAGTAACTTTCCCGGTAATTAAATAGAAATTTCTTCTAAATAAAAGTATTTTAAAGTCAAACTTGTAGGTTTTACTATAGTGGCAAGCAAGAACTTTCAAACCAAGATATTAATGGATATCTTAATATGTTAGATTTATAATTTGAATTTGTTCCATTTAGCATGGACCTAGTACTCTGTCTCTCCATATCCCCATTAAACTTATTCAAAGTCCCCTTTAAAGATAATCTACCATAGTGTTATTGTTTTAGAATTTTTGCATATGATGAAAAATTTAAAGAGCACAGAGGAGTAGACAATGAAAAGAAAGTTTCATCTCACCTGTTTTTTAAGGAACTCATATCTATTTCCTGAAGGCAAGTATAGAGCATATCTATAATGCTTTTACCATATTAACTCATACTTCACAAGTAATAAAATAACATACACATTGTCTTGCTTTTGCTTTTTAGCACTTGGCTTGAGTATCTTTTCCTAATAGTTCAAACAGAGCTATATAATTTTACAAATGCATTAGATTCTACTCATTGGCTTTATCATAATTCATCTTAGTCTTCTGTTGATGGACTTTTGGATTGTATACAATCTTTTATATGTAGGGACTATAACATAAATTCATCACTTGGTATCAGTGGGAGTAGGAATGTAATTACTGAGCCAAGGAAGATGTAATTTTAAATTTTGATAGATAAAATAAAATTGCCTCCCATAGAAGAGGTTCCAAATCAATATTTCTTCCAGCAAAAATAAGGATGCTTATTGTTCATAGCTCAAACAATTGGGTATGTTACAAACTTTTTCATCTTGGTCAATCTGACTGCAAAAGCTGTATCTCATTATACTTTTACTTTGCATTTGCTCTTTATAAAGAAATCAGGCATTTTCATCCAAACAGTCATTTTTTTTCACATGATTTATGAGTCATTAAAAACCCACAACTTTACTGAGGTTTAAAGAAGAAATCAGGCATTTTCATTCAAACAGTCATTATTTTTTTCCACATGATTTATTAGTCATTAAAAAACCACAACTTTATTAAGGTATAATTTACACATCATAAAATTTTCCCTATTGCAAGTATGCAATTCAAGTCATTTTTTTTGTGTGAGTTTATAGTTGTGTAAACATCACCACAACCCAGTTTTAGAACATTTCCAAGACCCCAAAATATCTTCTGCCTATTTTCAGATAATCCTCTATCCCACAACTACATTCACTGAATGGAATAGTCTACATAAGTCAATTAACTTGAGACTGTTGATAGTGTTGTTGAAGTCTTCTATGTCCTTGCTGATTTTTTTTTTTTAAAATAAAGTAGCCCTATCAGTTTTTAACCTCAGGTATTGAAATCTCCAAATAATCACTATTAAATGCTATTTCTTTATTTCTCTGTTCTGTTACTGCTTTCTTTTTTTGTTAAGAAAATATTTTTAGTGAATCATTTCAAAGCTTTTAGTTTCTTTAAACTTTTTTTTTTTATTCTCTCAATGGTTTCTCTAGGAATTATAAAATGCATCTTAATTTATCACTTTCCTAGAGATTATAACTAACTGAATTTTAGTAACATATGGAAAATTTCTTCCAATATAGCTCTAGTTTCCTCTTCTTTGTGCTTTATTATTAGATATATATTACATTTGTTGTTAATCTAACCAGACAGTGTCATAATTATTGCTTTAAACAACCTTATGTCTTTTAAAGACATTAAAGGATAAATGGAAAAATATGCTATTAGACTGTTTTATATTTACCCACGTATTTCCATTTCTGGTTCTTCATTTAATTGGTCAATTTGAGTTACCATCTTGTGTTATTACATTCCAGAATTTGTAAAATTTCTTTTAACCTTTTAAAGGTTCTTTTCTTTTCTTCCCAAGAACCCCAAATAGATGAGTGAGCTCATCAATATGTCCTCCATAGGTATAAAGAGACTTGGCCAAGAAGATAGGCTAGCTCTTGGCCTGGAAATCAGGGTCTCTCCTCATGTTTAGGGGGAGCTTGATTATGACCAGGTGGGAGAAAGTTTAATTCAAGTTACAAAATCAGAATGTGAACAACTTATATTCTAGGTTTGAGAATACTAAATTTATTGTGAATCTAGTCACATGCAAAATGGGGATAGTCTTACATAACTTATTGTAAGAAAATAAAGAATTCTCTGTGATTGATGATGATACTGTCTCATTAGGTAAATATGGGCAGACAGCCATGCTTTACTGGCTCAATCTGTACTGTAGGTCAGAATCTTAAACCCATGATTAAATTTCCCAAGAATGTTGTCAAAGTATATAAGTCAGTTATCCACGGAACCAAAAATGTATATTTGGAAAAGCATCCTTTGAAAATTATGTCTTTATGAAGTTTTGAATTAAATTATTTATTAACCAGGAGGAGACAACACACTCAGCAAATAAAACAAAACAAACAAACAAAAAAAAACAACAAAATTTAATAGAGTACTGCTTCATTTTTTTCATTGTTTACATCAAACAAAGCTAAGATTGAAAAGAGGAGAGAACAATTATCTTGATAAGACCTGAAATTGATTATACCATAAGTCTTCCTTTTGAAAAAGCATTCTACTCCAGATTAAGTTTGCCTCCATTATTGTGTGACACGATCCATGAGCACCTTGCTTGGTATTCACATTTTTTAAGTATTGACTCTATTATTAGTCATTCTGAATATCATTATTACTGTTACCAAGGCATACGAAGGGTTTGTTGTTAAGTTTCAGAAGCTCTATTCTAAATCTTTTGCTCTAGATTTTCCTTGGTGACACTTATTTTTTTGAGATTTATATTCTTCTCTTTTATATGTTGAGAAATGTCATGGAGTATTTTATTTCTGCTAACTTTTTCATGATGTTGGAAAGCTACAAAGATTTGTGGGGCTGAAAGAAATTCCTTCTTAATCATTTTAGACATTTCTATAATAACAAGTATATGCAACTTCCCAGCTCTCTTGCACTTTAGAAATACTCATTTAAGGTTAATGGATGTTAGTCTTATTTTGTGGTAGAAGAAAAGGGTACAGAGGAGTTTGCCAGTTATTTTAAGACAAGGAGAAAATTTTGTGTGTCTGGGCAGTGGGGGGAGGGAGCTTAATGAAGGTTTTTTCCCGAATTCTGCTATTGCTTGAGGAGGCAAGGTTATCAAATATGGTGGATTGTGGATTGACAACTCTTAATACTTTTGGAAGAGGCTTCAGGAGCCACAGGGTTGAACAGATTGTTCAGGGGACAATATGTCCTTCTAGGCCTTCTGTTGGATTTTGCACTATGGTTTCTTCAGAGTCAATATAGTGCATAATTCTTCTCTCCCCATCTCAGTGTTATTTTCTGTCTTATGGTTGACATTACTACAGAAGTTAACTACCTAGAGATTAGCTAATTCTATTAATGTGCCACTTGAAATAGGCTACTTAGAATTCTGACCCTATGACCTCACCAAATTCACATCATTAAACAATAGATACATTTAGCAAAGGAGATAAAGTAGGGGGTACGTGATATATTACTTCACAGATATTAATAGATTAATAGATATTAATTTATAGCCCGTAATTTTTTTTCTAAGGCTGGTATAGCTAGAGTGATATTGGTTTACTTCCTGGGAAAATGCCAGACTATTGATGACTTAAAAAAAAAAAGAAAGAAAAACATTTATTCATTCAAGTATTTACTGAGTTTCTATTATGTGTGTCTAGTGCCATGTTAGATGCTGCATGTACAATACTAGCCAAACAGACAAGCTCTATTTTCTCAAAAAAATTTCAAACTAATGGAAGAGATAGATAATAAAATAATTAAACAAATAAAGATTTCTATAAGGAAGACATATAAAGTCATGTAAAGGTATAAAACCAGGACAACTGGTCTAGTGGCTAAGGGAGACTCATCAACATCAATGAGGGGCTTATGGTAAAAGCAAGTGATTTAGAAGAAGGAATAGATGTGTATACAGTCCTCACACCAAAAGGAAGCATCTTGTTCTAGGAATCCTCCTTCCCCATCCTTCCCTAATAGCTTAGATGGCAAAGCAGAAAATAAAAGGGGCACAAATATAAGATAAGAGGCTAGAAAGGTAAGCAGAGGTCAGATCATGAATACTCAAAGGTATAAAGGGGGTTGGTCTTTAAAACTCTCAACTTTACAATTCTGGAAAATATATTCAACTTTGAGTCATCAGTAAAGTAGACCAAGTCTTAGCTCAAGAGTTTTTCAATAATTGAGACTTCTTCTCTTGAAGGAATAATAAAATTTGTGATTTGTGGGGGAAAAAAAAGGTAATTTTGCCTTAGAGTGTGGTGCTGTATTATTCATTTCTGGATGCAAACTAATTATGTTTGTCAAGTTAAAGTGTATTATCAGCAATATTATTACCACTTAGAAATAATTAATCATCTTGGTTTACAGAGTTATAGTATAATATTGGAGAATATAATTTTTCATATTCAAAAGGCTTGTGATAAAGGTAGCTTTGTAGGTTTAAACATTATCTTTAGAAATAAAAATATAAGAAGTGCAAATAAAGAATTTGTCTTTTCATTTTTTCTGCTGTGACTATTAGCTGGCTTTAATGTTATAAATGTTTGAACTCATATATTCCAGTAGGCATGGCTTGATAATGTCATTTCGTCTCCATAAGAAGAGAAAAATATAAAAATGAATCACTTGTTTATAAATGGGGCAAAAGCTAAGACCACTTTTATGGGAGTTCTTGTACCCTTCAGCTGCCTCGATAAGGAGCTAAGTTAAGGGTTATTTTTATGTCCTTCCATTTTTTTTTTATGGTTTAGTGGAAGTAGCAAAGGAACTTAAGTGTGACTCATAATATTGCATCATTCCATAGCAATTTTCCCTGATAGTCTTTGATAAGTTTGCTTTACCTATAATGTTAAGGCAAAATTGATCTTTCTCCCATTAGGGAAGTCCAGGAGAAATTGCTTCTCCTCTACCTTCTCTTTCAATGTCACACTTGGAAGAATGGATTCATGGGTGGGAGTACATGAAATATGGATTCTCAAATGCTTTTCAGAAAGTTATTGCTAGTTCCAAGACACTCTGTTTAATCTCGATAGGAGATAAAACCAAATGTTGCATTGAACATCCCTTTTTGAAAGTCTATGACTGGGCAGAACTTCCCGATAGTAGACTGTGTCCCAAATGATTTAGCTCTGATCCTTTGAAGATGTGCATTTTGGGTGTGATACTTTCTTCAGGGGACACTGGGGTGATGTCTGAGGCCCATGATGTATCTGGCCGAGCTCATTGGAGAGCAGGTCTTACTTTTACATTCACTATCCTGCCCTTCCAATCCCAACACATGCCTTTTCTTAGTATTTGGTGACTGAGGAGCCTCGTTTTCTGTTTTCAAATCCTACATACTATTCTCATGTATTTGTCACCACCCGCAAAATGCACTGTGGACCCACTTCATTGGACACATACTAAGTACTCTGACAATATTTTCCAAGCATTCTCATTCAATGCTCTCAATAAACCCACAAGACATACTATTATCCCCGTGTTACATATGATGAAACTAAGACAAAAGAGATGAAATAACTTGTCAGTTGCTAGGAAACAGGAGGACCCAGATTTGAACCCAGGCAGGCTAACAATATTAACAACTTGACAATATTGAGCAAACCTTATCATATTAACAGTTCATACTTATTTATGATCTTTACTTCTGCTTAATGAAAAAGTAGCTCTCATATCACATAAAATCTTCTAGGAACTCACATCTGGACCTCCTTCAGTAGGTCCAAGAGGAAGGAAGGCAGACTTGATAAAGGGGAGCCTCTGTTTCTAGTTCAGTTTTTAATGAGGTAAGAAATGTACAAACAAGGAGAGAAGTGTTCTAAAAAGGCTACTGAAAAGAATTATGAGATGCAAAACCAAATATTGGCTTTATTTTTCCTTCCTCCTATACTGACATATGGAACTTCAGCAAACTCGGATGAAAAAGATGGTTGTGAGTTTCTGAGTAAACACATCAAATGTGGAGTGATTCTGATGGAGAATGCCCGTGGAGTGAAAGGAAAGAGGAGGCCTTGGATCTGGTTTCCATTCTGTTACTCACCAGTAAGCCTTGAGCAATTCAAGACTTGCCTCTGTTTTCATGCTGTTAGCTTGGGATAAGCAAAACAGCTAAGCTGCAAGAAGCTCGTATCTGGACCAGCCTAGTTCTTGAGGTCCTTCTAAGCCTGTAAGATTATAAAATTTAAAAGCAGCAAAGGACAAGCATTTGAACCCACTTCTAGGTCAAGGCATGACCAAAGACCAAGCCTGATGAACAGAAGTTTAAAGGGAAGAGAAGTATAGCTGCTGTCTAATACTTCATCATTTCTTTTCTGTATACAGGTGCAATAAAAATGAACTGAGTGAACAAAAAGCATCAATCATTTTTGAAAAAATTTGTGCACAGGACCTTGACCTTATTGCAAGTGTTAGTGGGGGCTAGTTGCAGCTCGCGAGGACAGCAAGATGATTGTGACGGGTGATATGCCTACTTGCCTGATTTGAATATTTCTCCTGTTATCTCCCTAAAGCACTCAGCCTTGATTTCAAATGTCATTAAGGTTTCCATGGTAAATTAGCTTCCAATTATTTTTGGTCTGTCCGAGGCCACAGCATGTCTGCTTAAACAGGATTGCCAATACCCTTTGAAGGGATGAGATGCAAATAAGCCATTGGAACAAGTGTGGTTATCTTTGCTTTTCTTAGAAGAAAAACACAAAGACGGCAGAGACTGTCTATGTTTACACAGCTGTTGATGGCATGTGGCACGGAGGACTCTGCTAAGTAATGGCCTTGATCACATTGAACATTTCTGGCTCGAGACCCCCTGTGGTGAAGTTATTTGTGGATCTGATTGATATTTAGAGCCCATGCTGTTTTGTGAAGAATAAGGCTCAAGCTATCTAGAATCACTTAGTCAGTTTTCTCTGTGTTTGTTTGTTTGTTGTTTTTTTCAAAGTAACTTAATGTGGCTTCGTGCCTCCAGCAAAAAGAGTCATCAATAAATTTAAGCTTGTTTCGTGGGTAACAGCAAGAAAACATCACAACACTCTCCTCGCGGACAGTTGTATCGATCAGCATCATTTCACTCAGAGTTCCCGCTGTGTTACAGAACATCTAAAGAGCCAGGTTACAGGAAACCTACTCCCACAACTGCTTCTTGCTGTATTTATTCAAATAACAGAAAAAGTAGTCTGGGGTTAGCCTATGTTGGGTTGGCCCAGATTTTGTATTTCATCACAATTTTATATGCTCCAGAGAACAAGTGAATATAAATAGATCATTGACAATAAGGCATATTGTCATAGGCATGAAGAGTGAAAGAAAGGAAGAAAACAAGGAAAGAAGGTAGGATGGAAGGAAGAAAAAAATGATATGTAATAGAAATAAATGAGGATGCTGCTATCCTATCTAATAAAAGAGCAATGTGCAAATTGACCATCACTCACTCACAAGATGGCTGCCCCCATGTGGTCAAAGATCCTGCCTCCATGTGCACACAAGATGGTCAGCAGGGGAGGGAAGTTGAGAGGGGCCAAGCCTACAAGGGAGGGCAGTTGGGAGGCATAGGCCTGCAAGGGAAGGCAGTTAGAGGTGATTAGGCTG
This sequence comes from Pipistrellus hanaki, assembly GCF_964339955.1. Classification (NCBI taxonomy): domain Eukaryota; kingdom Metazoa; phylum Chordata; class Mammalia; order Chiroptera; family Vespertilionidae; genus Pipistrellus; species Pipistrellus hanaki. The sequence goes on from NC_140515.1 coordinate 45,051,147, forward strand.
GCAGAGGAGAGAAGTTGGGGCAAATAGGCTGGCAGGGGAGCAGTTAGACATCAATCAGGCTGGCAGGAAGAAGTGGTTAGCAGCAATCAGGAAGACAGACAAGTGAGCAATTGGGAGCCAGCAGTTTGGATTGTGGGAGGGATGTCCAACTGTCGGACATCCCTCAAGGAGTCCCAGATTGGAGAGGGTACAGGCTGGGCTGAGGGACACCCCCCCATGCATGGATTTCATGCACCAGGCCTCTAGTTTTTATAAAATCTTTATAAATCTACCCTAAAAAGTTTACTGTTCATGCCTTTTAAGGCCTGGACTTGAAATTATACACAAAAACTTACAATTTTATAATTACATTCATTATGAAAAGTGATATTTGTCCTTTACTACATACTGAAAAACAATGAATAATTATGTATACTTTTGGAATATACACCCATATATTTAGAATTTGTGATGAGTTAGAGAGGAACTGATATGAAATTTTGCTGACTGTCAGGGGATAAATAGATTCCTCATTCTATATGTAAGATCTTGAATAATATTACTTTTTCCCACTGACCCAAGAGTACTGACAACATTCGGTGGCAACGAATGTGTTTGTGTGAGCTGATTTGTAGTGAAAGATCAAGGGAAGTTTGTCAGCATCCCAGGTGTTAAGGAAGATATGGAGAAAACAAAGTGGGGTTAAAAAAAAAAAAAGAAGAAGAAGGAAGTAGAAGTGATTCAGCTATTAGGAAGCGGTAGATATAAGTAAACAGTGGAGACTTCCATTTTGTGAGGATCATTTATGGCCATGGCTTGTAGTATTATAGGTTCTACAGAGGGGAGAAAGAAACACACATAATGAGCAGATACCACAGTCAGGTTGTTTTGTATATACCTCTTTCTCCTTCTCCTCATTTCCCTCCTCTCCCTCCTCTCCCTCCTCTTCTTCCTCTTCTTTTCCTTCCTCCTACTCTTCTCCTCCTCTTCCTTTTTCTCCTCATCCTTCTTTCTTCTTCTTGCTTAATTTTTATTTTCACACTATTACAGATGTCCCTATAACTCCCCTCCTTCTTTGCCAACTCCACCCAACCCCTGGATCCTAGGTAGCAACTATGTGGTTAAAAGGTGTTCCAGTTACTACTACTACTACTACTACTACTATATGACATACTTCCCCAAATTATTTTAGGATCTCTGGGACAAGAATGTGGGCAGGGCGTGGCTAGACTGACTATTCTGTGTTCAATGCTGTTGACTGGATCACTCAGTGGTACTGAGGGGTGGCACTCATGTTGAAACTTTATAAATTTTTTAATTTTGTTCCAAATAATATAAGGCTTGTCTGAGATTCCAGCCAATTATTCATAGCATCTGTTCAATTAAAAAAGGTATCAGGGAAGTGTATATACATTAAAATTGCTAGAGAAAGTGCCCTAGATGATTCAGAGTTATATTTATTTTCCAAGTTCATGGAGAAGCGCATTATCCAAACTATGTACAATAGAAAAGCACTCAGGCCTCCAAATGCTGTGTCACAGTTAGGGTGAGGAATTCATCCCTCCCCCCAAATCATTTTTATAGACTTATGATTGGTACAGGTTTTAAAGGCAGTTGTAGAGTTTGTCAGGAGACCTCATTTTTCACCCCAACAGAAAAGTCCATTTGTACCCCACTGTCTTTGCTTTAAGTGAGACGATCGTGGGAAAAGTGCTGGCTACTTCAGTGCTGATAGTACTTTGTGACTAAACTCAGTGGCAGTATCATAAGGTGAAGCATCAGTGGTGAGAAATTGTGGATTTATCAGATGTTGGAGCGGGAATAATCAGCCTTGGAGATTATTTCAAATACATTCTCAGGGTTAACACCTCAGATCTGAAGGGACCCTATCAGAGAATGTTAACCCAAGGACATTTGCTTGGGCTTTTGGTTTGCTATTTACCTCACTCTTTCCTTAAATCGCATCATCTATGATTTTGGATTAGCTTTTAGTATCTAATTTATTATTTTTGACCACATTTGAATTTGGCATCATCTTTTAATTGACTTATAAATGATTTGGCCAACATTCACTTTTCTCTCACCATATGCCAGGTTCTAAGAGGCCAGCATATCAAGGCGTGTGAGAGCTTTATTTGCAGATCAGAGCCCTTGTGTCTGATCTCAGCCTTGGCTTACTGCTTTGGGGTAAATTATTTAACCTCTCTGAGCATTCTTTTGTATTACTTGAAAAGTAATGAGTTTTAATACATGTACTTGCTCAAGAGGTGGTTGAAAAAGATAGGCACTATATACAAAGTGCTAAAAACAACCTTTATTGTTTCTGCTGCTGCTAAATTCTTTTAATTAAACCATCCTCTGTTTTTAACTTTGCTATTCTAACTCTGCCTTACCAACTTCAAGGGCTCCCATGCTGTTTATCCGCTAATTGTCAGTTCCATTGCTATTCAAGTGTGGCCTGTGGGCCAGTAGCCTCTCATGGGAGCTTGTTAGAAATGCAGAATCTCAGGCCCAACCCATTTTTCTGATTCAGAATATGCATTTTCACAAGGCCCTTTGTGTGATTCAAGTGCACACAACCTTGGAAAGGCCTGATCTAGATAAAAGGGAATGTGACATAGTTGTGGAGGGAAGGGTAAAGGATGTAAATCAGTGTCCTGAACAAGATGTAAGGCTGGGTTATTTTTATGGGCCAACAGGGGCCAGCAGAAAGGATGGTTTGCCCTGGATTCCTGATAGGAATAGGAATGCAGTAAATAATGAGGGATCTTAGAGCAAATATGGGGTGGGGGAGGGCTATAGCTTGGCTTTCTATTTAAAACTCTCATTCATGTTTCCTTCAGAATAAAATGAAAAGCTCTGATTGGAATTCTGGAGTAGGGAATAGACCTCAAGTCCTTCAGGCTTCCCACAGCATCCATTTGAGACAAGCTGATGAGGTGCCAGGATGAAGGTCATAGATGATGGTTTATCAGTGATTTTCACGGAGAAAAAAAACACACCTTTATTTTGTCTTCCATTTTCTACCTTTTAACTGAGCTTTACTAGAGGACCCATGACTGGAGAAGACATAACACTGTGTAGAAAGACAATCATTACCATGAAATATATATCCCTGCCCAAACCAAAAATTGCTTCAGCTTTTCAAGGACATAGAAAGTCACCACGATATTAACATTGAACCATGGCCTCTGCTCTCACTTTATGCATAAGGACCTCACCAGAGGAGAGATGGCATCAGAGACAGACTCTCTTCATCTTTCTTTCCCCCCTGTCCTCTAAAGAAAGACATTGTTCAGCAAATTAAACAGGTAAACACGATTGTAATGAGAATGTTTAAACTGCTTAAAAGAACAAATTGGTTTTTTTTTAACATCTTTAAGCAGCTTTTAGAAGCATCAATTTACATACAAATAATGACTATGCTTATTGCAAGTCTTTGTCTTCATTAAAAATATGCATCTCTTGCCCAGACCGGTTTGGCTCAATGGATAGAGCGTCGGCTTGGGGACTGAAAGGTCCCGGGTTCGATTCCAGTCAAGGGCATGTACCTTGGTTGCGGGCATATCCCCAGTAGGGGGTGTGCAAGAGGCAGCTGGTCGATGACTCTCTCTCTCATCGATGTTTCTAGCTCTCTATCTCTCTCCCTTCCTCTCTGTACAAAATCAATAAAATATATTTAAAAAAAAAATATATGCATCTCTTAAAAAATAAATAAAAATATGCATCTCCTTTGGGACTTCTAAAAGGCAGCTCATTGTTCTTGCAGTTACTACACATACTTGAGTGCACCTATTTAAATATCTTTATAACGTATGTGTTTTTGCAGTTGAGATAGGTCTTCTGCACACATGTAGTTGAATTTGGGAGATTCGACTACATGTAAACATGTATAAATTTGCAAATAAACGTCTAAATCCATTGTCTGATTTTTTTCACTCACTTTTCTAGTTTACCTAGTTTATGCTATAATAGTTAAGGCGTATCTGTAGAACTGAATATTAAGAGCTTAGGGAATTATAATATTATTGCTTTGAGTCATAATTTGGATTACTACTGATATCCCTTTATTTTCAGAATGTAATTTACTCTAGGTGTAACCAGTTATTTTTGGATATCGAACCTGTAGGATTTATTAATCTGCATGACTAATTTGCATTAATATTAATAGGAATACTGATTGTTTCTGAATTATTCATCACTTATGGATCACTATCTGAATGCAGTTGCTTCCTTAAAAACAGAAAACATAGTATTTATTTCATTTATTTTGTACATGAGGCAGTTTATGTTTTTAAGTATAGTAATTAGAAGAAAGCCCAGGAAAACTCAAGGAAACAGAGTAGTAAATGTTAACAGGCACTAGGGGAGGATGATTATCTAAACTGGGCACTGAGTTTAACTGTAATTTCAAAGTGGTTAAAGAAATAAAAAGAAGCCAAAACCGGTTTGGCTCAGTGGATAGAGCGTCGGTCTGCAGACTGAAAAGTCCCAGGTTCGATTCCCATCAAGGGCATGCATATTGGTTGCTGGCACATCCCCAGTAGGGGGTGTGCAAGATGCAGCTGGTCATATTTCTCTCTCATCGATGTTTCTAGCTCTCTACCCCTCTCCGTTCTTCTCTGTAAAAAATCAATAAAATATATATTTAAAAAAATAAAAAGAAGTGTTAATTTTCATAGTTAAATCATCATTCATTTTTAATTCCTGACTTAGATATGTGAGTGAAACCCACCACAAGTACTAATAATTTATATTTTAATAAATTTAACATGGTCTGATTATTAAAGTTTAACTAAGAATGCTACCAAGTGACCATGGTGACAGATTCTGAGTTTTGACTGCTGCAGAGCTGCTTGAATAATTTAGGTGAAATCAATTTTTGGAAATAACTCAAAGCAATCATTAAGATATTGTCCAGTTATGCACAAAATCTAATGATATATATATATATATATATATATATATATATATATATATATATATAATTCCAAAATACAGCTTTATATAATAATTTATAAATAATAAACTGGTTTAAAAATTTGAAAATAAAAAAAATTTAAGAACTCAAATTATTTCTTTATTTATACTGACATTTTCATCCAAAAATGATTCATTCACCTAAGTCCCTTGCACATTTGCTGATGAGTTCTCCTGCCCCACCCCCCTTTAAAATCAGAATTAGGGAAGTTTTCATTTTTCACTCATACAGTTAAGAATCTTTTCTAATGAGTGGGCTAAAAATATTTCTTCAGATCCTCATCAACTTATAATATTGTTCAAACAATTGGTTGTTTTAGTGACCTTATAAAAACATATATAGTTTATACCATTTACCTTAATAAAAGTATTTCAGGTATGACTCATGGTCTAACCCAGTGGATGGCAAACTCATTAGTTCACAGAGCCAAATATCAACAGTACAATGATTGAAATTTCTTTTGAGAGCCAAAATTTTTAAACTTAAACTTCTAATGCCACTTATTCAAAATAGACTTGCCCAGGCCGTGGTATTTTGTGGAAGAGCCAAACTCAAGGGGCCAAAGAGCTGCATGGGGCTCGAGAACCTCAGTTTGCCTACCAATGGTTAATGTAATAAAGGATGATACTTCAAAAATTAGTAGGAACCTAGAGATAAAGAATATATTTTAAGAAAGCATTCAGCAAGTTGAGTGAAATATAATTACAATTTCTAATACACATCTATAGAGCCAAAATCAGAATATTTAATAAATGTTAGGATCTCTTCTGAAGTTATTACCAGGAAAGAGTGATATGTTGGTACTAACATAGTACAGGGCATTCAATTCATCTCTTTGTTTACATACATGTATATTCAGTGTGAATATAAATGCCCATAAACCCAATGTGCTATTTAAAGTTATACTTTTATCAGGATAAACAATGTATTTTCTTATAACTAAAAATGAGGACAGAATGAAGAGAGAAAAAAATAAAAATCTCCCTGGCAAGCTGAGATTTATAATGACAAGCTGAGAATAATAATGGGAATTAAGAACAACAGAAATAAGTTTTTAAGAAAGCAGCTTGAAGTCTAACAAACCTAGACTTTGATTGCTGATGACATATCCTTTGTAATCTTCTGTCCTTCATCTCCATCTATAAAATTGTTTTACAGCTACTTTATCTCAATGCTGTTCAAGTCAGCCAGAGAACTCTATGACTCCTTTTGACACAATAATCTCCCTCCCCTATGGGATCACCAATATAGCAAACAATTATGAATCTTCAGGGAAAAACAGAATAACCATGCAGAGCTGAGCATTTTTTACCCCAGGGGATTATTGACTTGTGCAATGACTTTTGTCCTTGGTAAATCTCAATTTTCAGTGGTGTGCAATTTTTTATGTATAAGCCAAACTCCTGGGGCATTTATTCAAGTAATACCTACTTTACTGGGAAGCTTGTCTTTCTCCACAGGACTTCACTCTAGACAAAATAAGATTTTGAAAAAAATAAGTATACTAAAATGATGAGCTAGTGTTAAGGTCAAACTAGCTTTAGGTCAGCCTCACAATTAATTTTTAGTAAAATTGGAAACCAAATTTTTATTATAGATGGTCACATATACTCTGAAATAGTTTCTCAAACTTGTTATTGCTGATACTTTGAGTTGGGGTAATTATTTTTCCCTGGGAAGCTGTGCTGCGTTTCATAGGATGTTCAGCAGTATCACCTAGACTATACTCACCAGAAGCCACTTCATACTTGCTAGGGCCATTTCTTCATTTGTCTCTACTCTCTCGGGGCTTCTAATGTTTTTTTTTTTCCTCTCTCTTATGTTTGTGATTTGGATGAACAGATGTGTGAATGACAAACTTTTTGAGTAAAAATTCTACTCTGTTTCATTGTATTTTTATTTTTATTTTTACCACTAAATTTTGTTGAAATTCCTGAAATTACTGTCTTTTCCCAGCTTCATAAAAATTATACTCTTGAAGATCTCTGGATCTTATAAAAGATTGACGACTTTTCAAATCTAGACACTTTTCCTTAGTTCACATACATCTTCCTATAGTTTTGGCTCTACTGTCTGTTGTTTCTTGAATCCTTGTATCTCTCAGGACCTCTCCCACCATCCTACTCTCAAGATGCATACGCTTTTTCCTACTGCATTCAGCTTTTTTCTTCTTCTTCTTTTTTTTTTCTATAACCTTGGGCATCTTTAATTATCCATTTATTTTCTCTCCTATTTCCTAGAACAAAAGCATCTATCTATGCAGATGTCACTCAGATTTGGACTTGAGCTTGCTACCAAAGCCCAGCACAATTTCTCCCCTGCTGACCACCCATCTCCATGGAAAACAAGTAAAAACATAACTAATATGGAGCACTTAACTTTCATTCTGACTTCTCCTCACCTAGTACCCAACTTGAGAATTTTATATAATGACTAGAGGCCCAATTCATGAAATTTGGGGGTACAGGTGGGGGAATCCCTCAGCCTGGTCTGTGCCCTCTCACAATTTGGAATCCCTTGTTCCTAACAGGCCACCTGCTCACTCCTTACCGCCTGCCATGTCACTGATCCTTAGTGCTGCCTCAGAGGCTGGAGAGGTTCCCACCACAGCTGCTGAGCTTGCCAGTTGTGAGCCTGGCTTCTGGCTGAGGGGTGCTCCCACTGTGGGAGCGCACTGACCACCAGGAGCAGCTCCTGCATTGAGCGTCTGCCCCCTGGTGGTCAGTGTGCATCATAGTGACCAGTCATTCTGGTTCTGTTGTAATGGCTGCTGGGCTTTTATATAATAGATTATTATTTTGCAAAAACTACTAATTTCAATTGTAATTTGTTCATGTATAAATGTCAGAAAATAAACAGTAGAAGAAAAAAAAATATTTACCTCTAATCACATTAGTTAGATAGAAGCAGCATTGATGTTTTGTTGCAGAGAGTGGACATTATAATGTTTATTTTTGGATCATGCATATTGTTTGTACATTTGCTTTTTACTTTATATACCATGAACATTTTTCCTTTTCAATGTATATATTTCTGTTATTTTTAGTGGCAGTATAATTTTTCATAATTTAATCAACCATTGCTTAAAGAAAACTTCAAGCAATTAGGTTGATCTTGCTTAAACCTTATCTGCATCTGCCATTTCCCTGCTTGGAAATCTCACAAATGCACTCAGGTCTTACGGTTAAAGCCAAGCTGAACTCTCTAGAATGCCAGTCAAGCCTTCCCCCCCTCCACAAATGTGCATGTGTGTGCGTGCACATACACACTTACACACATACACATTCTCTCCCCCCCCCCCTCTCTCTCTCTCACTGTCCAGTGTGCACCCTCTATCTCTCTCTGGGCTAATATCCTGTCCTCCTGGTGCGCCATACTCTTTCCTGATTCTGAATGTTTGCATTTCCACCCATTACTCTTTCAAAGATTCAGAAAGGCATTGCAGTGTCTCTCTTTCTCCCCCTCCTCCCCGCCCCTTCCATAGCACACTCTCTCCCACTGGTATGTTTTCTTCTCAAACTTTGATTAGCTCCGTCTTTGCCCCTAATTTTCTACCTAATTAGCCACCAGTTAGTGTTATCCTGGGGTATACTAAGCTCCTTCTTGGTAGGATAGAAATAATGTTCACCTTTCACTCTTCTGAACAGAATGCCATTCACTCTATTTATAGCCCATACATGTATTCAGCGCTTACTGAGCATCTACTGTGTGCTGGTCACTGTATTTGATTCTGGGGATGCAGTAACTAAATAAGCTTTGTTCTTTACCTAGTTTGTACTTTATAAACTTATCTTTTTAAACATACCCTTACTATCCATATTTCCCCTATGGGCTCAATTATGGGCTGCTGTTACTCTACCCCATTCTCAAAACTGTTCTCTGATAAACTTCTTTCACAATTAGGTAAAAACCTGGAAATTTAATGAATAAGCACAGCTCAGTACATTATTTATAATTTAAAAAAAATCTGGCCTAACTTTTATAATAAATGGAAGTATTCAAAAGTATCGCAGGAGTGAGAGAGCCCGACAGCCTCTCAAAGTCAAATCTGTGGCTGTCTATGGAAAGGATTATTGAAAGAAAAATGCATACAATATCTTCTTATATTCTAATTTCAAGTGTTAAATAAGATTTGCTTAATGAAAGTAAACACAAATTAGGCAAAAAGATATGAGTAAATGGAATGAGGGCACAGCTATGGATTTATACACTGAACAGCAAAAGCAATGCAAATGCCATAACATTTAGCTTTAGTCCCCAATATATTGGAATGGATTCAATTTGGATGGACTCTGGATGGATTCAATTTTCAAAGGACTCTGAAAAGTCCTTTGATTAAGAAAACTAAAATCACCAGCCTTTGATAGGTATTAGGTTCTATTCTGCACTGTGAAATGTGCAATTTTATCTTGATCTTAAAGCTCAAAAAATATATTTACATTTAAGAAAATATCTTTTAAAATATATTTCATTGATTTTTTTTTTACAGAGAGAAGGGAGAGGGATAGAAAGTTGGAAACATCGTTGAGAGAGAATCATTGATCAGCTGCCTCCTGCACACCTCCTTCTGGGGATGTGCCCACAACCACGGTACATGCCCTTGACTGGAATTGAACGTGGGACCCTTCAGTCTGCAGGCTGACTCTTTATCCACTGAGCCAAACCAGTTAGGGCTAAGAAAATCTTAAAGAAAGTATAAACACAGTGGTCTCTGGGTTATAATTTCTTTAGTTATCAAACTCTCCAAGAACATGAGCAGGAAATGTTGGAGATGAATAGGGATATTTTATACTTTCATTTGTAACAAATAATTCACTGGAAAAGAAAGGAGAAAAATCTCCCAAGTAAAAGATAAAAATTCAATTAGGGATGTAAATGATCAATATTTTCTTTTGGCTAATCTAAACTCAGGTCCAGGAAAATAGGAAATATGAAACACCTAAGATGCTAAGAAGCAATGATGATGATTTATTTCCATACACAGGGACTTAATGAGAAAATTTTCTGGGCAGAATGACATGATGTTTATTATGTTTATTACTCACACCTCCTATTCAAGGTAATCTTTAAAAATATATGAGAATGAAGACAATTGATGAGTGTTTTTCAGTTCCAACATTTTATATCTAAAATTTTAATGGATAATTAAACTAAAGAAGACAGATTTTTAAAGTAGGATTGTTATTTCTCTTGATTTAATTTGCTGGAAAGTTAGAAAAGTTGGTTATTTAGAGAACAGTTTCTCAAAGCACAGAGACAGCATTTAATAATATATATCATAAATAACACATGCATGTATATTTACAAAAAGCAGATGGTTCTACCTAAGACATAGGTAAGTAAAACTTTTTTTGCTGATATAATTTGCTGCATTTCTATGTTTGCTGTCTCCTTGCCTTACAAAGCCTAGAATGTTCCCTGGTGTTCTGAAGTTTTTGTACACCTTTAATTGTTTTTATGCTCTTTAAGCATAATTTTCGCTTTATATTCACAGTTCACGTGTTTTCGAGATGCAAGATAACCATGTCTCCCTGACAAAAAAATCACACGTGTATCACCACTGAATGGCTATCAGCAAACTGTGAGTCCAAAAATGGTTTTGCACATCTGTTTACCGAGTTGATTTCTTCTTAAACTTAAGTACAACATTTTGCTTAATAATACATTTTGCTTTAACCTAAGATAGTGTTCTCTTGGCAACGATGCTTTCATAAATATTACTTCAGACCTCAAAACTCTTACCAGTGAGCTCACGTGCAAAGCATTGGAATATGGAGAAACTAAGGTTGAAATTGTTGCAGGTCACAGCTCTGGCCCTTGAGGGTCATTGCTGCTAAAAGTACTCAAGAAGTGGCTGCATAACCATGCGGAAGCTGTGTTTAGTTAAAGATGTTTTGCTATCATGATGTTTTCACTAGATCAGTAATTTATTTCATTGTTATTATTCTTTGGATCTCAGCTTCAGAGCTCACGTGAACTCCTTAAGTCATAGCATTGGGTCATTATCATCCACTCAAGAGTCCTTTTCCCCCTAATTTTATTTTATTTCATTTGGCCTTTTGTTTTGTTTTTTGCCAATCCACATCTCCATTTAATTCTCTTAAATTAGAACTCACTCAGATGTCCTTAAATTACCCTTAAATATGCATGTATTCTTATTAAATATGCAGACTTTATGAGTACATGTGTTTTAAATGTGTAGGCATGGTGTTATTTACCAATCTCATTTAATTTTTTACTTTAGACATTTGATATCTATTTACATCTGATGCATATTATAGTTACTAATTAGAGGGTATAAAACTTTTGTTTTTGTCTGTAGAATTCTCTGTTAGAATAAAATTCTAAAGACCATTTGACAGACACATGAATGTGGGCTACTTGGCTAGAGGGGGTGTGTGGGTGTCTGAGGCTTCACTCAATCTGCTTTCCCTCCCTTATTCCCTAACGTGGCTCCTGAAGCATCTCTTCTGAATGAAGGGCACTTTGGGACACATTATGGAAACCCTTGAACTAGCTTTCTAAACCTCACCTTCCTCCACTTTCCAGGATCTAGCCTTCTATAAATGCAGTGCAGTCATGTCCTCATAACTACTTTTCCGTCAACAATGAACCACATATATAACAGTGGTGTCAAGAATTCCTATTGCTTAGTGACATTGTAGTCATCTTAACATTGTAGTATAATGCATTATTTATGTTTTTGTGGAGATGCTGGTGTAAACACACCTACTGTGCTGCTATTAGTATAGCACATCCTGTTATGTACAGTACATCATACTTGATAATGATAAGAAACAACTGTTATTAGTTTATGTTTTTACTATACCCTACCTTTTATCATTATATGAGAGTATACTTTTTCTACTTAGGAAAATCAGTTTGCCGTAAAACAAACTTATTTTCATAAATAAGTTTATGAAATACGCATCAGATGTAAATAGATAATATCAAATGTGTAAAGTAAAAAATTAAATGAGATTGGTAAATAACACCATGCTTACACCAGCAGTGGCCTCAGACAGCTCATGTTTACCGTCTCTTCCAATTGCATCATTTTCTCTTGTGCTTGACTCAACCTCATGTTGTTTTATAAATTTAGTATTGCTTAAGAGTACAGTGTTCATAAAGTCTCTGGTCGTGGACCGTAATGTTCTAGACATTCACATTCATTCACCACTCACTCACTGATCACCCAGAGCAACTTCAAGTCTTGCCAGCTCTGTTCAGGTACCTATACAGGTGTGCCATTTAAAAAAAAGTATTTAAAAATATTTTACTGTACCTTTTTATTTATATGTACCAAAACGTATGATTGTGTTACAATTGACTATAGTTTTCAGTACAATAACATGCTATTCAGTGTTGTAGCTTAGGAACAATAGGCTATCCCATGTAGCTTAGGTGTATAGTAGGCTATACCATCTAGGTTTGTGCAAGTGCACTCTATGATGTTCGCTCAATGATGAAATTGCCTAGTGATGCCTTTCTAAGAATGTATCCCAGAGTTCAGCAGTGTATGATTGTGTATATTTTAGTTTATCTGAGCTTTTTGTCACACCAGTTAATGTTTGTGAGCAAGGTCTGCTGTTCATGGATTCACTCAGGTCTCCAAACACATATTAAGGGAGTGAGCGGGCACGGTCCTTATTTGACAAAGAGAGACACTGTGGTATATAAACAAGTAATTTATGCAATAGGCTAATAGAGTGCTTTGAAAAAAAGAAGACAGTAGTAATTTACCTCTCGGTGTGAAAAGTTACTTCATTCTTATTTCAAATAACTGAGATATGGAAAGTTAGCACCTCATGAGACATCACATGGAGTAAAACCTTAATAAAGTTTTCTGAAAACTTAACAATCAAGCATATATATTTCATATTTAATGGGAAGTTTCGTAGATTTCTGCCTTCATACTCAAAGTATAGTGAAGAGAAATATGAACAAACTGCTAGGATTCAGAATTGGTATATCTTCTTCATGCTCTGTTTCTTTCTTGTACTTCTTGCTCATGTCAGTTTGTCTGTCATTAGCAGCCAGTCTTTTCTAATTCCCTTAGTTGCCATTTCTAATATGTTAGTAATTGAGAAACCAGATAAGCAAACTTTGAAACATTGGCACCAAACCATACAATTCTACTTGAAGGCCTTAATCTTCCCTGAATAAATTGCACAATATTTAATGTTTTGATTTTATGGCAGCTCTTTTGGTTATTCGGAGTTTCATTTATTTTTTGGTTTTTGTATCTCTTTTGGGCAGTGGAGGTTACTACCTGTGTACCTGAGGTCAGCTTTTGCTATGGTTATTTTTGTGAGAAACACATAGTCAGGAATATTGCAGCTCCCATGATTTTTCTGCTTCCTTTTGATTGGAATTCATTTGTCTTGAAGACACAGGTGTTTTTTTTTTTTTTTCAGAGTCACTAAATTATTTCTGGTTTATAGAAGTAGTCAATCTGATTTATGAATGGGTCTCAAATTTACTCACAAGAAGCTTCTTAGATAATTGGTGGTTATAATTTATTGTTTCTTTCATGATACCCCAAAAATTCCAAAGAGTTTAAGTCCAAATCCATGGGCTATTTCATTGTTTTGTTGTTAATATCAGCTACACTAAATAAGTGTCTTTCAAGGGTAAAGACATTTATTATGACTTTATAATGGTATGAGGTGGATTTGCCCATTATTAGCATTTTAAATAATGGTGATGTCAGGGAAGCCTAATAAATATCTTGCTGGCAGTCTTCTCATAGCAAGAATTTGCCTGCATTTAGTTCCCATTTTGTAGAAAATAATTCAATGCATAGAGATTCTCAATGCAAGAGAATTTATAATAATTCTTGTGTTTAATACGGTCCCACCATATTCATTTAAATAACAACACTGCCATAGTCTTAGAGAAAAGATGTTCATATCAGTGTTGTCAAGCTCTAACTAAAAACATGCTGATGCTGACATGAGATTGTCACTGTATAGTGTCATTCATTCTCTTTTCTCCCTGATCTGAATTAGGAACCACAGGATTTACAGAGTCCATGCCCCACCCTGTGGTTTTGCCATTGTTTATTTTTTTTCCCCATTTCCAAACTATTTGTTGCCCTACATTGCTTTGCAGCCTTTACTGGTTCCATTCTGGGTTGAATGAAAAGGTGAGAGCCTTCTTTTCTCCAGTAATCTATAATAATAAAAGCATAATATGCTAATTAGACTGGACAGCCGAACGACTTTCTGGACATCCTTCTGGACGACCTTCTGGATAAAGCCGCAGCTGCGAGGGCCAAGCCCCTTGCGGGTATTTCATGCATTGGGCCTCTATAATTTCCATCAGAAAGGAATGAAACAGTAGAAACCCATGCAATTGTTTAGAAAGGACAAACAAGGTGGAAATATTTATACCTATGGCAAGAGTCCATGACACATGATTAAATAGAAAATGATGGTTGAAATATAGTATTTTGACCCTATGTTTATGCCATAACACATAGAAATAACAATACAGCAATGCATAGGTATGTGTCAGAAAGAAAAATTCACCTACTATAAAAAGTACTGTAATTGGGGAAGGGGGAATCAAGAGGGAAATACTTGAGGAATACATAATTCTTCATTGTATAACTTTATAAAACACAGATGTATTACACTAGTAGTAAAATAAAGGCATTTGGGGGCTATTTTATAGAAAAGACTTCAGCAGCTGTGTGATGGATTTCTCTAGGTGCAAGAGTGGCATAGAAAGGGCAGGGTTTCCTGGCCAGGATCTCTGTAAGATACACACTTTGTTCATGCTCTGAACACTGTATTCTATGGACTTAGCATTGGGACTGTCTTGCTGATGGAAATTAAGTGATAGCATTGGAGAATAGACTTTCTGTCACCATCCAAATCACTGAAAATAATTGGACTGACCCTCTGATTGGCTGAGAAGAAACTCTCCCAGAGGGGCTTTGACCTAATTCTCTATAGTCATTTTCTGACAGTGGTTGGCTTGCTTGTATTTGATTGTATTGGAGGATGAATGGAGTGGAGTTATATATTTAGAGCTATGTCTACTTTAAGATGAGCTTTCTCCCAGCATGTGTGGACCTGGGATCATTCTCAGACTGACCACTGGGAAATGACCCGGAATCATTTTTTAAACATTGCTTTTCAATATCATTGTCAGCAAATTTGATTCTAGGTAACCCGACATTACAACTACAATGAGCTATTTTTACAGTTCTGGGTATTAAAAGTCTCTCTTTGTTTACTCTACACAGAAAGGACAGTCTACTGACCCTGTCTTTCTGTGTGTTGAGTACAAGAGAATAGCAACACCTCTTCATTACAAAAGAAGTTATAAAAGGTGGTTTTTTTGGCTTTATAATCATCACAAAATGGTCATCTAGAAAAAATGCCCTTTAAGTTTTCTTAGTATTAAAAAAAATGCATAGTAGGAACCAGGAAATTTCATATATTAGTGGTAGGAATGTGATAAGTGGTATATCCTCTTGGAGTTCAATTGGGAAATGTTGATATGAAAATTAGCAGAGTTTATTGTTTCAGATATATATTGCTACATTTAAAAACTCCAAACTTAGTGGTTAAAATTTACTTTTATTTTTTAATGGCTCTCTGGGTTGACTGGGCAGATATGGATGGTTCTTATTGGAGTCTTTCATGTAGTTGCAAGTAGATAGCAGTTAGGGCTGGACTCAAGTGGGCTGGACACCCAAGGAAGATTCTGCTTTCCCTTTTCTTACCCTCCCCATTCACTCATAGCATGTATGGTGACTCAGTTTAAATATCTCTGTCTACCCTCATGACATTTCCAAATGGTTAGCTTGGGCTTCCTCACAGCATGGAAGTATCAAGGTAGGCACACTTTTGAGATAATGACAGCTTTCCCAGGTGGAAATGGCAAGGTTTCTCATGATTTGGCATCAGAAGTTGAAGAACACAATTTCCAGTGCATTCTATTGTCAATTAAGTAAGTAAGGCCAGCTCATTTTCAAGGAGAATTGTATCTACCTATTGAATCTACCTAGTGAAGTGAGGAACAGCATGAGTTTACAGGGAAGTGAGGAATTGGTGGTAGCCGTCTTCAGAGACTATTAACCACTTATATGAATGGGCAATTCCATGTCTGTCTAATTGTCCAATAACAATGAAGTACTTGGGAAAAATGAATGTACTTTTACTCAAGAAGACATGTAGAAACATATTTATTGTAACATTGTTTATGTTCACTCCCCAAATTAACTTAAATACTGGTCAGTAGGTAGCGGTATAAGTAAACTATAGCAAATGCATATTAAAACTAAAATGAATTCATTAAATCTGTATAAAGTAGCATCAAGATATTTCCAATGAAGATTATTTAGGAAAAAGTTTCAGAATACTATGTACCGCAGAGCACCATTTATGTAATACTACATAATTTTCATGCAATTTCTCTTTGTAAATACAGGGTGTACTAAAGAAATTTATACAGACTTTGAATGATCATAAAATCAGTGTTTATTAACATACAGTTCTGGAAGAAAGTCTGCCACAAACTTGGACATTTGGTGAAAGAAGAAAGATTGGAATTGTTCAATGGGGTAGGGGCCTTAGATGTCAGATCTCAGTTACTTTGAAAAGAATGTAAGATTTTACTATGAAAAGTTTAACATTAAGAACATACAAAATACATTTGAACAATTCGAGTGTTAAAAAACATTTATACCCAATGGCATATGCTGGGGAAAACAAAATGTCTTTCTTTGTTGTGAAGGAGTTTCTAAAAATATATATAGATAGGTAGATAAATATATGGAGAGAGACATGAACAATGCCCTCTTCACAAACACATAGGAGCGGATTTTCTATAAAGTGATGTGCATTGCTTTGTAAACAGCAAGTCAATACGGCTTATGATAAATTAAGACAGAGTGATATAAAATGTTTCCACAGCTTAGAATTAGGTACATCTTTTTCAGGCAGTCAAAAAAGAAAAAGAAAAAAGAAAAGAAAAAGAAAAGGTACTGCAGCCCTAGCTGGTTTGGCTCTGTCCCGAGTCCTAGTCAGGGTGCATACAGGAGGCAAACAATCCATGTGTTTCTCTCACCTCAATATTCCTCTCTGTCTTCCCTCTTTCTTCCACTCTCAAAAAAAATGATTGAAAAATATCCTTAGGTGAGAATTAAACAAAATAAAATAAAATAAAAGGTACTGCAGCTGTCTGTCATAGAGAGAGAAGATGGCTTCCCATTATCCTTCACTTTTTCTCCCTCCAATTGTGTCTTTCTCAGCACCTCTCTCACAAATCCAAATTTCTTTTAAACACTGATAGGTCTAATAATTGGGATGAAATATGGAGATATGATATTCAAGCAAATGTATGAAAAAGCTAAAAGGTTTTGATTCTGCTTTCCCTTTTTCTCATACTCTCATTAGACTTTTTAGAAAATCAACAGCTCTGACCCAGTATCTTTCTTCTCACAATAACTCTACTTTGAACCTGGGATATGCATTTTCAGAGCTATTACCCATTCCACTCCTTTTTTAAAATTCTGACTGGATTTGATCAATGGGGAGATACAGCACAAGGTCTGAGAAAAGGAAGAGTGTGAGGTTCAGATATTACATCTTTTCATGAAAAATTGTGTTGGGCTGGCTGTGTCCATCAACTGACTGTAGGGGCAGCTGTCCAAAGGCAGCTTTCTCTACAGCATTTCCCTCCCCCCAAGTTCCTTTTTTCTGTTTTAAGAGTGGCAATTACTTGGCAGCTATGATCCTAGTAACTGTATTATCCTTTGGTGCTACCCTAACCCTGCAGCTTTGACACAGCCTCTTATGAATTTTCCGCGAATTATTTTATTTTATGTCCAGTTCTGAGCATGCCATTTATTTTCTGTTAGGATTTGATTAATCTTTGGGGTATGTATGTAGTGGGGGACACCATTCCCATTTTACCCATTTTACACACACACACACACACACACACACACACACACACACACACACTTGTGTTATGTGTGTATCACTTTGCAGTATTATAGCAAATAGGAAATTCCAATAAATCTGAAGAAAAATATGAGAATTTAAAGGCATTCTCCTAGAAGGCAGACATCAACCTATCCAACCTCCTTTATCGTTAATCTGCAAACTGCTTACAATGAAATATAAGTTGATGAGATGTAGGGTAGATGAGAGGAGAAGAGGGGTTTGGGTGAAGCTCAGTGGAAAAGAGCATGAAGAGTTTGCTGATTGAGTTGACTCAGTCAGAGTCAACCTCTCTGAGTTGGATTTGACACAGGACATAACCTGTTTCCATTTTCTAACATGTCTCATAAAATTAATTATATATTGAGAAATTTTACAAACCAGACTGATCTTTGTACTATGTTTCCATAGATTTTAGGGAAATTGTAAGGAAGTGAGTGGGGGCAGTAGGTACCTAGTACCTTTATTCCTATTTTCTAAATAGAAAAAAAGTTTTGGCTTATGGAAATTTTATTTTGTAATCAACACCAGGAAAAGTATGGAATAATTTTTAGCAAGAGCCTACTTCCTGTGGTAACAGAGATTGGCCAGAGTGCATTAGTTCTGGCAGAAACAATTAATAATAATAAATACCTGGCATTTGTTAGGCATTCCATTATTTAGGAGTTTTTTTGCATTTCAAAAAACAATAGTCAATTACAGTGGCTTACAATAGGGTGTTTAATTTTCTCACATGCTGAAATATCTACAGGGAGATGGTTGCAGGGTTTGTTGATACCATGACTCAAAGATGTCAGGTTTCTTCAGTTGGCTTCTCTGTAACTCTCTTAGCTTTCCCGTCATGCTAGCAAGATGGAGGCTACAGCTCATAAAACTATGTCCATGGAAGACAGGAAATTTAAGAATCCCCAGCAGAATTCCCCAAAGTTTCATTAACTGGGATTGAGTTTTAAGCCTACCTTTAAATCTGCTATTGTCAAAAGAGTTCAACATCTGGGTGTGAAGGATAGCTTCACCTTCTCTAAGACATTACTATCCTATACCAGAGTGGCATCTAGCGTTTATTATCAAGAGGATGGTTTGGGGTAGTTTAATCAGTATTGTCTTGCCACAAGCTTCTGTGGGCCAAGCATGCTGATAAGCATCTTATTTTTTATGGCTTTAAAAAATACATATTTGAACTGATTTCAGAGAGATAGAAACATCAGTGATGAGAGAGAATCATTGATCAGCTGCATCCTGCATGCCCCACATTGGGGATCGAGCCTGTAACCCAGGCATGTGACCTGAAATCGAACCATGACCTACCTCCTGGATCATAGGTGGATGCTCACCCTCTGAGCCACACTGGCCAGGTTTTATTTTTATTTTTATTTTATAAGCATTTTAATTCTTTCCATAATCCAACAAGGATTATATTATTATCTACATCTGAGGAAACTGAGGCATAGGGCGACTATTTAACTCATCCAGGATCACATAGCTAGTAAGTAAGGGAATAGAGAGTCTTTCATTCATCAGACATTTAATAAACGCATGTGGTGGGAGAGTAATAATGGCATTGCAGGTGGTAAAGGCAGCTCGTGCAGGTGTGTAGCCAGCCCACCAATGGCACAGTAGATAGGGTAATTTCCTCTGCATGAGTGGGTATGGAGAGGTTTCCCAGGAAGCCTGACCCAAAGCCACACAGACAGATGGACCAGGGCAGAGAGGGAATCAGTGTTGAAAAGGTTTTGCTCACCATGAGAAAGAATGTTCCTTTTCTAAGAATGAATAGTCCTTTTTTCTATTTGTCAAGCCTTTCAAGGTTAATTGGAAATGGTGTCTCTCAGGGCATTAGAGCCGCTATAAGACGCAATGATCCTAGACCAATTTAGAAATGCGCTCCTGCACCTTTGTTGAAATGACTGCTTCCAAATTGCATTAAAGGTAACCTTTCTCACAATCATATTTAAAAAGAAATTTAAAGAAAGGGAAAAACCCCTTTCCTAGATAGACTCTTCAGACAGCTCCAATCTGTTTTTAGACAACAAAATAATTAGTTGTAAACTCCAAATGGCACCAAATTTTATCATTTGTCTCACAGAGTAAATTTCCTCAAAGAAGAAATTACTGATTCCCCGCGGCCCCCCCCCCCCCCGCCCCAGTTGATTTGAGAGGGATTGTATAGAACTGTGGTTAGAGAGTAGGAGGAAAGTTAAGAGAGGGGTACAAATTAACTTAGGAAAAACCAAGAAGACATTTTCAACTAAGGTAATTTCAAGAGCATGAAATAAACCTTCTTTAGCCGGACTTAAAACACCATTGTATTTCTTTCATGTGAAGTAACACCCTTCAGTGGTGAAAATCATTTAGTAAAACACCACAGATTACTACAAGAAACAATAGCATTTCCCCTCTTACCTTTATATTCTGCAAAATGTTCTGTGTGATAACCTTTGCCTTTTCTATACTGGAGTTAATGACTTCTAAATGACTGCCGTATCACTCTGCCCCCTTGCCAGCCCTTCCTACCATTTTCTTGTCCCAACCCAACGTGTGGATGGGCCAAAAGCATCTGGCATATGTTGGTTGGCAGCCTTCACTTGGAGAATTTGATCTTTAAGTGAAAACAACTAGAAGAGTCCAACCAGCACATTTCAGAGAAAGTAGCACATGCTAGTGAAGGGTCAAGGGATTAGAACTCTGGCAGACATATAATCAATGTGATTATATGATAATCAACAAAATGTATCCAGCTGTTAATTCATCGATAAACTACTTTTTTGCTTATTTTGCATTGTTGTTTTTGTTTGGGTGTAGGGGGGTGGGCAGATAACAAACCTAGAACTGGCTAATGAGAATTTACCCCTTTCATTGTTCTTGAGTACTCTGTTATTACTGAGAAGCCCACCAGCGAAGGAGGCCAGAAGCCATCACCAAATGAGTACAGAATCAATTGCTAGAGCAGATCATCTCTCACACCATCATAGATCCAGGAGAAACTGACATGCTTTATATCCAATGGGAAAATTGCCCATCATGAAGGAGAGCTTCAAGATAACATAGGAGTCAGGGAAGGCTGTATGAGCAGTAGTTTCAGTACATCCCAAATTCATGAAGATATAAATTATTAAGAGAACATTCATAATTTAATAGTAATAAAGGTGAGGATACTGAGAAAATAAATTCTATTTCCTTCATTGGAAATGACAATGACATGTACTCAGGTTTGTTGTTATTTTTATTAGTCACAGAACTCTTTAATTGTACTGTAGTAACTATGAGATGTGTACAGGTTTGTACTAGTTTATCCTATTATATGGGATGAATAATAGGGATAGATCCTACTATAAAAATTAAGTTAATGATCATGCCCTTTAATGATGAATGTTATAATATTTCCTCAATAAACATGGGAAATACCATTACTATTGATTTTAGAACACACATTCCCATATCAGGGGTTCTCAGGCACAACTGGCCCTGGCCAGATATTTTCTATGAGCTGGAGGTGGGAAAGATTGTGGCATCCTATTGCTTATATCATAATTCCCCTAATAATTTAATTCACCCTAAATTAACTAGAGTTTAGTGTTAATGATGTGGTGACAATAGATATTTACTGGAAAGTCTGTTCTGTAATCCTGTCCTGGTCCCTTCTACTTACCTTTGCTACAATGCACAGTCAATCAGGTAGTTTCTGAGACAGGTCAGCATCCTCATTAGCATTTAGGCACAACAAGAGTCCAGATGTTAAAAGAACATGTTCAATGTCTCAGGGAGCTCTGATCCCATCATGCAAATAAGATCTAAGGTAAGAAACTTAAGAGACCTACGTAGTACATAATAACGTGCCACATGTACACTGCATGAGACATTTGGACTTCAGAGAAAGGAAAAATTACCATGGGCTGAAGCAACTTCTTGAAGGGAGTGTTGAATTACACTTTTAAAAATGATGAGATTGGGCTGAAGAGAGAGTGAAGACCTGTTACGGAAGAAGGATAGGTGTGATGAGAAATAGGGCATGGAAGTCAGGTCTTGCTGGAGATAGAGCTAAGTCTCTGATCTCCAGCACTGAAGTCTTTGAGACCCCACAGTGATATCCCAGAGTATCCTGTTTTAAAGATTGAGTCATTGTTGGTACTCTACCTCCCTGGAATTGTAGCCATTTCTTTTCTTTCTATTGTAGAAGATATACACCCCTGATCCTCTCAAAGGGCAACTCTTCCACTGTGCTCCAGGTTCCATCTCTCTCACATTCTCTCCCACGCTACCGCGTCCCGCCCCCCCCCCCCCCCCCAGTTTTAAAGATAAGTAATTGACACATATCACTGTATAAGTTTAAGATGTGCAGCATGATGATTTAATTTATTTATCTTGTGAAATTATTACAATAGGTTCAGCTTACATCCATCTTCTCATACAGATACAGTAAAAAGGAAAAAATATAAAAGAAAATTCCCTAGTGATGAAAACTCAGGATTTACTCTCAACACTTTCTTATATATCATATAGCAGTGTTAGCTATAGTCATCTTGTGCATTATCTCCTTAGTACTTATTTATCTTATAATTTGAAGTTTGTACCTTTTGACCACCATCATACAATTTACCTCCCCTTGCAGTCTGCCTCTGGGAACCACAAGTTTAATTTCTTTCTTTCTCACATACTTTGAGTCACTTCCTCATCTATGTCCTCCTATCCCCTTCATCTGTAGTGTTTCCATCTCTTTGGGATTCTTCCTATAGATATGCAAACATGCTCTCAAATAGTAACAAAAACACCTATAGACTATGGGCCTCCTCTACACACTTCTCCCTTTTTGTGCTCTTTTTCACAGAAAATTACATTCAGTTAAATATTATCAATGTTTTATTTTCTTCCCACCCACCCTCCTTAACTTGAACGCATCGATCACCTTTTCCTATCAGTCTTCTGATAGGAAAGAAGGTGACAGTCATGAGTGATCTATATAGTGACAAGTCTAGTGGTCATTTGCTGTTCTGATCTTTCTCAACTTTTTGGTGGATTTGGACACAGCTGTCTATGCCGGCCTTTCTGACACATGTGGACACGTGGTTCTCTTGGTTTATTTGACACCATACACTTGATAATTTTTCTATTCCTCTGGACTCCATGTTGACTTTTCTGTCTTTATCTCCTTTTATTATTTTCTTTTGGTCTGTCACACAGTAGTTTTAGTTTCATTTTCTGTCTCTATTTTTAGCCGACCTCATCAAGTCTCATAACTTCAAAAATTACTAGTATATACATCTGGCCTAACCTTTCTCTTGGGTTCTAGATTCATATATCAACTACCTATTGTATATCTTCATTTACTAAGAAGCTCTTAAAATGTAACATGATTAAGTCACACTCCAGATGAGTTTATTTCTTTTCATCTCTCTGGTCCTCTGACTTGGTGGAAAGTATCACCATCTACCTGTGTTCTGCAGCCAAAAGCCTAGGAGTAATTCCTTATTATTCAATTTCTCAAATAACAAACCAATTCTAAATAGTTTCTTTTGCCTCTACCTCCAAAGCATATTGAAATTCACTCATTTCTCTTAATTTCCACAGCTACCACTTTATTAATAGCCTCTATTGTCTATTGTCTCAGTTACAACAATAGCCTCCTGACTGGTTTCCCTAGGGCTGTTCTTGTTTTCCCACAATCAGTTTTCTGTGCAGCAGTGATCTTTAAAATCTAAAATAGATCATGTCTGCCCTAGCTGGTTTGGCTCAGTGGATAGAGTGTTTACCTGAGGACTGAGGGGTCTCAGGTTCGATTCCAGCCAAGGGCACATGCCTGGGTTGAGGGCTTGATACCCAGCCTGGAGCATGCAGGAGGCAGCCTATGAATGATTCTCTTCATTGACATTTCTATCTCTCTCTTCCTCTCTGAAATCAATAAAAATATATTTAAAAAGCAACAAAATAAAATAGATCATGTCACTCTCTCACTTAATATATTTCAAATGAGTTACCAGTTACTCTCAGAATAAGAGCTGAGCACCTGGCCTATTTTTTTGTTTTTCACCTGATAAAGCTTAGGGTAGATGAGAGGCCAAGCAAATTATTTAACTATGATACTGAAACCACTTTCTGATACACCCCAAACACACTGGTCATGACTGTGGGATTGCTAGCAAATAAGTAGAAACTATAAATTCAAGGGCAAGGAGAAGAAAAATTGGGATACAAGGCACTCCCTTTTCCTCTTGTTTCCTCCCCCAACGAATCAAGACAGAATAGACAAATTTTTCCTCCTTCTATGACAGCTAAAAAAAGTTAGGAATGTAAAGTCAACCTTCTCAAGACTATTTTCCTAATTCCATTTTCAGAATCTGTTTTATTCTCCCACTTGAATTTTTCAACTGTACTAAGTCATGAGAAGGTTGGAAGATAAACCCCAGAACCCAAGAGTGTGAAGAGTTTGAAGATGTTTAAGCTGTTTTCCCTTTTGATCAATAAATATTTAAATTTGAGTTCAATGCAGAGAAAACACATCTCTAAAATGTTACGGAAGAGACTTATTGATAGTTTATCAACTCTTTGTCATGAATGTCACATATTTCTTGTAGCATAGTGAATCCCAGGACTTAGCTAACAGGTTTTTGCTGTGGTGGTAGTGGTTTTCAAAAATCAATCATCACAACACAATTTTAGTGTTGTTTTTTTTTTGTTTGCTTGCTTTTTTTTGATTCAAGACACAAAAGATAAGCCCTGCTACTAAATCAGTTAATGTCAGCATCAATTCCTTGAGACTGATGATTTGATTATTGCTAGAAACCTTGACTAAGAGCCAGCTGCTGTCTGTACCCTGAAAACAATAAAAAGCAATCCCCGTCCTTAAACCTAATCACACCAGACACCTCAGTAAAGACGAATGCTGCTGCCTCATCCTTCAGAAGAGAGGAGAGAAAGCATAGTGTACAAACAAGGCTTAGTCTGTCACTGGTCTTGAATGAACCTAAGATTATCTCAACATTTGGAAGATTTTGTTAAATGTTTTTACAGACATTGAGCAAAACATGTTAAATGAAGTATGGCCACCCAAATTTTATTAGAAAATGTATAATGTTCAGATGCACCCACAGCCAAAGGTGGAATTGCATGGCCCCGTGAGGAGTCAGGCTCTCTTCTCTCAGATTCCAGGGTGCATCACCCAAGAACCACCGCTGCCAAGTCACAGCAACTCAACAGTAAACCAGATTCGGGCTGACAGTGCCCCAGCAACAACATAACCCATAGCCTAAGATAGAATTGCATGGTTCTATGAGGAATCGGTCTCCCTCTTCTCTGGTTCTGGGGTGTGTCACCTGAGAACCGCCGCTGTTAAGTCCCCACAGCTCAGCAGTTCCTGCATTGAGCATCTTCCCCCTGGTGGTCAGTATGTGTCATATGTATCGGCCAGTTGGATGGTCGGACGGAAGGTCACTTAGCCTTTTACTAGTATATTTATAGTTAGAAGAATAAAGTTAAATCAGAATCCAGGTCTCTCTGACTCTGAAATCTAGGCTTTTAACTATCATGCTTTTTTGAGGTAAAAAACCAAGGTTTACAAATGGTTAATGATTTTCAACAAAGTACCTCTAAGTCATTAGAAACTCAAGGTGGGTTCCAGTGCCTTTTGAGTGGCCCATTTCCGCTAGCCACTGAGCAGTGCCAGTGAATGCTTAGCAGTCCTGCCCAGAGCCCTTCAGTGGAGAAAACAATGGAGGAAGCTACTACCGTGTAAGTAAAATTGTCACATCTCTGAGGGTTCCGGATCTCATATCAAGGAATATGGAGTCACTCTTGAGAGTTGAAATGATTGAATCTGAGGTAAAAGACATTGTCCAGTCTTACTAGTAGTACCTCTATCTTTCCTTGAGGGCCAACATACAGAAGGTCCTTCACTTAGGTAGGGAGATACCCAGAGGATATTTGATACCTGATTCCCAAGCACAAGGGAATTTTGGCTTCTTAAAACCAATATTGGAGTAAAGCTCTTAAAGGGTTCCTGACTTGTGCTATTATTATTATTTTGCCCAGAGCATTCTCCAGGATGTTGCTATTGAAGTCATGAGTTTTAAAAGAGCAATCTTATAATTAGACAATAAGTTATTTCTGCTATCTCTTCTGGAAATGCTGAGAACCAGGCTGCTGCTGCTGATAGTCCACAGTCACTTTGTTGTGGTCTCTGGGGTAAAATTTTCTGTACACACTATTTTATATGAGCTTTGGAAGAAGTCTACAAAGAAGTTGTTATTTCCATCATTATAATTGTTATAATTTTACACACTTAAAAACTGAAATTCTAAGAGAGGAAGTAATTTGTTCAAGGTTGCACACCTAGTAAGTGGAATCTAACTTCAAAACCCTTGCTCCCTTACTAGATCACCTGTCATTGTAATTTTCCTAGAATCCTCTCCCGATTTCTCTTAATGTCCCAGTTCCTTTGGGAGTTTGCTTGTTTTACATCTTCTTGGAATGAGGCTGCTCATTTCCTAGTATGAAAATGAAAAGAGCCAAACTTTATATTTCTTCCTGGTCTTTGCACACTGCAGTGATAGAATGTGGTCTAAGCATGGCCAATAAGATGTTGAATCTTGAGTAAAAAAACACAAGCATGAGGAAGGAATCACTTAATTGAGATGAAAGCACTGTGACACTGTGGTTTTCTAAACCATGGCTCTCTCTAGCTTCCAAGGTTCTGTAGTTTCCAAGCTCTAACTCTCAGACTCTAATCAGTCTTGGGATCCCTCAGGGACCCACTATAACTCCTTTTGATTAAGTGTTTCAGAGTTGGATTCTTTTGGTTTTAACTAATATTAGCGAAAATAAATAACTATACTATATATTTGCCTACTATTGGAATCCCATACTTGAACTGGCTTAGACAAAAAGACAATTTATTATCTCCTGTAAAGGAAGGCAAAAAAAAGTCTTCAGTCTTTTCTCCACCCCTGGTAGACTGGCCTAATTCACTATTGCCAAATACTGATTATGAAATTCTTCTCCTTGGCTTCCTTACTTTCTTATCTTAAAATTCAAAGGAATGATGAGTCATAGTTGGAGTCAGTGTTGATAATGAAAAGTTGTAATGTAGAACACACTTCATTGTAACGAGTTGACTTATATTGTCTTCTCTAGTGACAAAAGGCCTTGTAAAACCTGAATTACACATTTTTACAGTTTTACTTCACAAGGCGAAATGGCATTAAGCTCTGGAGTTGGAGATGTTTAAGAGATATTTAAAACTATGCTATTGCTTTTCCTAAAACATTGAATTACAAAAATTCAGTACAAGAACCTATATGCAAAATAAAGAGGGGGAAAAACAAAAGAAATAGTCCTATAGAGACAGTGAAATACAACACTAACTTTTTAATTAGCAGGATATGTGTAAATGGACCTCATTTCCCAGATTCTCCTAGTCAGGGGTACACGATGCCTGCCAGATCTTTCCCTCCCTCAAGGCACTAAATGTAGCTGATTACATTCTCTCCTGCAGAGCCCTTCAGCACAGAGAGGAGCCTTTTTCCCCCTTTTCCCTTGTATTAAGGGCCTTTGGGAAAGAAATACTTTAAAATCACATAAGTGAAAGTGATGATTTAATCTTTCTTTTTTTAAAACCAATCTTATAGAGCTAGAAACATGAATACAATGTAGGAAATGCAATGTTCCCATTTGAAAGTTGGATTAGTTATAGAAGGGGATAGTAGAGGAGTAGGGGAGGAAATGACAGAAGAGAAAAGTACAAGAGGGCCTTCTTCAATGATCTCTTTTTACCCAAAGAAATAAGTACCAGGACGCCAAAGGCAGACTGCAGAGTACATACATACACAGAGGAACAACAACAGGGACTCATGTGCCAGACGTAAAATATTCCTTGGAGCAACATTACCCTCTTGATCATTATCAGGCTCTTGCTAATGTCCACTTGGGAAACTGAGCTGTGGTTCTGTAACACTGCATAGACATGGGGACAGAAATGGTGAATTTCATGCTACCCCTTGCAGATGAAAAGGGGCCACATGCTAACCTGACTGGCTCAGAGGAGGCCTGCATGGCAGCCTTGCAAACTCAGAGACCTAAAGTGACCACAAAGGATGTTCTGAAATTAAAACTTTTTAACTAAAAGCAGTTTATGGTGGGTAGTCGTGTTCTAGGACCAGTATCTTCTCTGACACCAGTCAATCTTTACCAGCCTGTCTATTGTTTTTTGTTTGTTTGTTTTTTTGTTTTTGGTTTTTGTTTTTGTTGTTTGTTTTTTGTATCTACAAGAACATATCATTGGAATGTCAAATTTTCCTTTTTCCAGACCTCTCAAAACATAGGCATCTCTCTGCGGAGACCACACATTCCTTCGTTGTCACTGAGTTAATTGTTGTCTGTTAACTATCCTATACCCACCTGTGTAAAAGAGATATGTGTCTATCATTTTACTTTTTAATCCAATCCCAGAAGTTTCCCTGCTTTGTTTTTTCCTGTCTCCCCTGGAGTGGGAGAGAGGGAGGAAGGGAAAGAGGGAGAGAAAAAAAGAGATATCAAAGTGAGAGAGACATATGGATTTGTTGCTTGCTGAATACTCCCTCTCTGAGGCATGGGGTCAAACCTGCAACCCAGGTACCTGCCCTTGACTGGAAATTGAACCCACAACCCTTTGATGTGTGGGGAACATTCTGCCACTGAGCCACACCAGCCAGGGAATGTGTCCTTTTTATGACTGACCAATTGAGAGAAGTATTTACAACCAAGGCTAAAATGGCTTTCAAAGTTTGGCAAAACAAAAGGAAATTAAAAAAAAAAAATTGAAGACCAGGGATTCTGGTTGAAACCAGGAAGGAATAAATTATAGTGACCCAGGCCTACTGGGAAGAGAAACAGAATACAGTTTAATGTTGGGATAAAATAATCAGACATTTGATTTGCAAAATAAAACAATTTGACCTTCTTCAGTGTGTTTTGCTTAAGATAAGAGTAAAATCTGTTGGAAATGTGACATAGTCTCCTGAACACTATTTGGTGTCCTAGGAAACTAACTCTGCTTTAAAATAATTTTTTCCAACAAAATAAAAGTGGTTAATTTACCCAACAAAAATGGAACACTGTGGACTTTTCCTGTGTTGGTTTTTTCCTTTCTTATTTTTCTATTATTTATGCCAACTAAGATAATATTCGGGTATGTAACAGAGGTTGAATGTCTTTTCTTAAAAATTGTAAATGAAGTGTAAAGTGAGCTGTTTTTTAAGCAACAGAATTCTTATTATATAACAAATACAGAGCTCTCTTAGCACCAGAAAACATCCATCTGCTACCTCGGTTTTGCTTTGCACACAGCAGACTTTGAAAAAACAGCATTATGTCATTAATTTAGACATGTTGTGGATGTGAAAACTTATGAGCAATTGGTTTTACCCTGATTGACACAATGGGGGAAAATCTTAATTAATGGAAAAGGCTCAAAGTAGCGACCCAGGCACTTTAGGCCATAGCAATCACATGACAAACTGTAATGGGAGAGGTTTTAATGGAAATTTTTAGTTGGCACTGACATTTTCTCCAATTATCATCAGTCGCTCTTCCCGTATTCAGCTGTGCTTTCACTTTTATTCCACATTGACCTCTCTCGTCCACTTAACCCAATAAAAGCAAAATAATTTCCAAATTCTGACTTCACATTGACACCCCGCAAAATAAACAAAATTATTTTAAGAATTTGACAATATATAGTCTAGAAGGTACGTGTAATTATTGTCCCTTATCAAGTAAATGAATAAGGTTTAACATGATTTGTGGTGTCACTGTTTCTTGGAATGCATTAGAGGGTCTTAGGAGGAGAGGGTTAAGGAGGTAGATTTATTTAGAAAGAGGAGTGCTGAGGTGATGGCTTGGTAAGCTCTCACTAATAGGGTATGCTGGGAGAGTAAAACAAGCCTTGCCAATGGGTCTATCTTTGTTATTTCAGAAAAAAACTTGAAGCAGGTAATTCCTCCATAAGCTACCTACTGGCCATCAATTTCTTTAGCTGTCTGTCCTTTCAGATTTTCCTGTTTGTTTCATTTTTTTCAGCTCTGTCTTATCATAGCAGACATTATTTTTTCTTTTTTTAATATGCTCCCAAGGATATATTTTACTGATTGAGAGAGAGAGAGGAAGTGGGGAGGAGGGAGCAAGAGTGAGTGAGAGCAAGAAAAACAAGAACATATGAGAGAAACATCTATCTTTTTCCTCCTGTACACACCCCCACTAGTAATGGAATGAATCTGCAACCTAATTGGGAATTGAACTGGCAACCTGGCCACCTTTCGGTTCACAGGACCATACTTCAACCAACTGAGCCACCCCAGGGCAGAATTATTTATCAGATTATCTTTCTACTAATAATATTTTATATGTATAATATTTGTTTTTTTAGAATTACTTTCTTGTAACTTATTTTATTTCTACAACAATCTGTAACTTAAGATTATTGTTACCATTTGACACTTAAGAAGACTGAGACTCAGAGTGCCTGGGAGTTGCTTACAGTCCTGAGTCTGATAATAAGCACCAGAGGCTTTGGCTCCTGGTCTGGGCTTCTTTACCTGCACAATTCATGGTCATTCTCCTCTGGAATTTGAGTGTTGCCATATAGCTCCCTTTCACCACACTCTTTTTTACCATGATGACTGGCAGCTTTCCATATAGAGGCTATACTGTCATCCCATGTCCTTGAGTGAACATGAGAGAATGTCACAGAACAGAGCTCCCAGCTAAATAGTTAGGATCTGTAGTATAACTGAAGGGGAATAAGAGGGAGGGAGGGAAGAGAGAGAAGGAGAGAGAAGAGAGGAGAGAGAGGAGAGGAGAGAGAGGAATATTTTGTGTAGTGCTACTAAGATTTGGGGGATTATTATGATAGCATACCTTGGCCTAGCTTGACTATAACCCCCACCTTATAAATCTTGATGGGAGACACAGCCTCATTCCCATAAGTACCAAAGGCTAGATAGTTTCTTTTGTTAACTCTATTGTAGTTAACTCTTTTTTCATCTAAAGTTGACCAACCAGTAAATAGATTCATCTAAGTACATAAATATGGAGCTAGAAATGCAGAGTAGGAATAGAGGATAATAAACTCATTAATTTCAGATTAAATCTCCAGATTGTAATGCTTGTAAATAAGATTCCTGAGTAACACAATATATAAATTAATCTTAGCCGAAACCGGTTTGGCTCAGTGGATAGAGCCTCGGCCTTCGGACTGAGGGGTCCCAGGTTTGGTTCTGGTCAAGGGCATGTACCTTGGTTGTGGGCACATCCCCAGTAGGGGGCATGCAAGAGGCAGCTGATCGATGACTTTCTCTCATCGATGTTTCTAACTCTCTATCTCTCTCTCTTCCTCTCTGTAAAAAAAAAATCAATAAAATATATTTTAAAAAAATTAATTAATCTTATAATGTTATCTTTTAATGTGTAGATTATTTTAGTATCTTTCTGGCAGTTTGAATTAGTTGCTCTGAATGCCATTGCTTATCCATGTTAGCTGTACACTTAATTTAGAAATACCCACACTTCAGCCATTTTTTTTCAAGGTATCAAGTTCATGGTTTTAAAAAATATTCTTAATGAGTTAAATTACAAATTTCACTTAGGGTTCAAATGATATTAATCATATAATAGTCAAAATCACTTCTTTTACTCTTTCCCTTTGAAAAATATAAGTGAATGATTTTTCTGTATTAGCCTACTAAAATAAGTATTGCAGTACTAAAAAAGACTAATGAATCTATGTTTTAGGTAAAGATCACATTGTGTTCTTTATTTTAAACTTGGTTCAATCTAGACATTAAGAATTGTGGTCTTAGGAATCATGGAACAGGAAAGAAACTTCATGATTCCTAAGACCATGATTTAGCTACAGGAGTCACAATTCCCTGTGAGGGAGATTCATTTAGTTATTTGGGTAAGATCATTACTCTTCTAAAGGCTCATTAATCCTGACATACTTGATAACTAAAATGAACTGGAATCTGTGTGCTAGGGACTGGGAAGAGATAGATTCATTATAGCACAGATGTAATTTTACATATTCTGGGTTTAATATTTATTCCTAGTGGGTGCACCAGCACCGTAATTTCCTTGCTGAAGTTCACATCTGAGATTTGTCTCTTTGCCTCTCATTTTAATCTGTATTTCACCAAGTCTACACACAAAAAAATTAAAACAACAAATATTGGAAATGCAAGCAGCTAGAGAGAACTAGTAGAAATGATCACTGTAAAGAAAGATGAATATTGATTTCCTTTGTTCTAAACCCTTTGTTTCTGGAAAGGTGAAGAAGGAAACAGAGTAGAAAATGAGTTTTTTTCCAGGAGTCCTGGGGTCCTTTCTATTGAAGGCTCAAGCAAGAAAAAAAAAACAAAACAAAAAACACACACAACAAACTTGTAAAATTGTGAGGCTTGGAGCAATAACATAAGCAGGCTAGAAGTGACTGTTGTACATTAAAACAAAGGCTTTGGATTTCTAGAATAATCAGTAAAATACATTTTTACAATATTCTAGCTTGTGGGAGATGAATCAAATGGAACAAAAGCAAAAAGAACCCTACTAACAAATATGTGGCATGCAAATGTAGAAATGTACAATTCAGAGAAGGCTTAAATGTAGGAGAATGAAAGTTCTAGGTACCAACTTCTAAGTCCTGATTACTTGTCTAACTTTACTTTGGAGTTTGTTGTGTAGATATGAAGGGCCTGGCTGCAAATCCCTGAAGATTTGTGTGATGTGAGTACAGTCACAGACTATGTTCTTTAAGAAAATTATTTTTTCCTTAATATATAGATAGACTGCGGCCTGGAGATATCAAGTGACTTTCCTGAGGTCACATAACTTGTTCAGAATAGGAATTCTGAGGACCAATACTCAGGCTCATATGATGAACACAGATCCTGATGCCATTGGGTCCATCTTGGTTTCATTCTCCTTATCCTCTGTTGCGAACAAGATATTTTTCCAATAACTGTGTCCAGATTCAATGGCAAAATCCACTCCTCTACCTGGAGAAATATGCCAACAACTTATAAGGGTCACATTAAGAAATAAGTAAACTCTTTACAAGCTTCTTAAAACTAATTTTTAAAATTCCAAACAAACTATTTATTTATTTTTTAAAATATATATTTTTATTGCTTTCAGAGAGGAAGGGAGAGGGAGAGAGAGATAGAAACATCAATGATGAGAGATAATCATTGATTGGCTGCCTCCTGCAGCCCCTACTAAGGATTGAGCCCACAACCTGGGCATGTGTCCTGATGGGGAATCAAACCTGGTACCCTTCAATCCGTAGGCCTATTCTCTATCTACTGAGCCAAACCAGCTAGAGCACCAAACCAACTATTTAAGAAGGAAATATTGGAGGCCTTGGCTTTGGATTTGGCTAATTCTCAATTTAGGTTCCAACTCTGCCACTTCCTCTTGGTGTCATCTTGGAAACATTAGTGAATGTCCTTAAACTTCAGGTTCCTTACTGTAAAATAGAGATAATAATGGTACCTACCTTATATGGTTGGTTTGAGGATTTATTTATGCAAATAAAGAATGGTGCAAAGAATGAAATAAGAGTTTAATAAGCAGTATGAGAAAAGAGAGCCAGGTATGAAAAAATAATAAAGGGTATAATACATATTAAGAGAAGAAGAGAGACTTTTTCCTCTTACTATTTATTAAATTCCATCTTTTGGTCTTAATGTTTATTAAACTCTTTCTTTTGAAATGCTGAAATGCATTTTTCTCAAATATGCTTACCCCGATAACTTTCCTTGTTAGGCACCAACTGCACACACCGTTCAAAAGTAGAGACTCCGAAATAACATCTTTAATCCATAGAAGTTTTCCCTTTGAAAAGTCAACAGGAAAAACGTATCCAGAAATTTAAAAAGTGGTGATTAAAACCCACAGGGACTTAGCACAGCTAAGAGAGGAAAGGGACAGACTGTAGCCAGAGATTTACTGAGTTTTAGAGCTGGAACTGGCATTGGCGGTCGTCCAGTCGACTTGCTAATTTTAAAGAAGAATAAAAAGAAATCTAGAGAGGCTACTCCTGTACCTGAGGTCACACAGCACTTCCACTTGGAGGACATCACTCTCGACTCCTGGTATTTCTGTTTATCTTTTTCATTTCAGTTTATTTCACATCATCTTGAATGCTTCCCATGCTAGTTTGGTAGGAGCGTGTTGAAACTTCACAGACATTGGTTCCTATTGTTTGGATTTGCTGCGATTTTTGCAGGTCCCAACCAGGGCATGTGCAGTCCAGGTATTCTGAATGAATGAACTTCTTGCTGGTGGCTGCTGTCTCACTCCTGTCTCTAAAGTTGGCAAAGATTCTCCACTAGCCTGTGCCCATGACTTTGCATTTCCTCCTGTTATGCTCTTATTACCCTGATCCCACCTCCTGACAACATCTAAGAGGCCAGTTAACAAGCAAGAGCAGAAGCTGGACCTAGAGGAAGAGGCCTCTATTCTAAATAGGAAACATGTTATCTTGGGAAGACTTTCCCACATAGTGTGACAAAGTGTTGACAGGAGGGCAAACCCCAGCGAACCGCCGCTCAGAAAAGGGCGAAGACTGGGATCACATGACCCTTATCCACACATGAGGCAGTGATGTGTTCATAGGTGGGAATTTTGACTTTTTTTTTTTAAAGCCTTAAAGCTACAGTGAAAAAACTCCTGTATATCATGTGTTATCAGATCTTGTAATGGCTTAGTAAGTCTAAACCGTTATCCCTATGGCATCCAATATTTAGGGAATGGCAACAGCCACTCAGTTGGTGGTGGCAGAGTTCCTATGAGTTATACCTTAAATAGTTACTCACACACTTCAGCATTTCAGGATCCCCCAGAGGGCTGGCTAAAATTCAGATTGCTGGGCCTGCACCTTAGGAGTTCTGGGGTGGGGCTGATGCTGCTGGCTCAGTGACCACACTTTAGGAACCACTGCTAGAGGAGAAACAGGACTGTCCTGACCTTTCCATCTAATTCCATGCTTCAAACCCACACACACAAATGATCATTGCAGCTTCAAGTTTTAATTCCCTCCAGACACTTACTCTGTAGTGGAGCCTTTTGACAAACCAGTCTATACCTTAGGCATTGCTGGCACAGAACACAGTTTCTGTACCTTCCCTAGTACCTCTTTCTGTACATTGGTGTGTATGGAGACTTCTGTTTTTCGTAACTGAAGATGAGGGATGGGAGTGAAATTTATTGTAGGTTGGCTTCTCAAAGGGAAGGAGTATCCCATGAAGAATGGCATTTTCTCTTGTCTTCAGCTGGCTTATTGAACTGGATTTGACCCCTCTTGCTTAAAAAAAGGCTGAAAGAACTGGTTAATGAAAATTTCCGTGGAATTCTAGGCACAAACAGAATTGTTTGGGCACCTGGACAAAGGGGGTGCGTCTTCCCTAAGCTGACACCTGTCAATCACTGGTTAAGGGCTCCTCAAGGGGACACATGCATTTTCAGGTGCTTCAGGCTCTCCCTTCCAGTGGCCTGAAGGAGTTGAAAAACTTGCTGACTGTCGGAATGTAAAGCACACCACAGGGATGAAGAGTATGCACAAACATCTCAAAATATATCCCAGGGAGTTGGGGTGGAACCCTGGCATTGCCTAATATAACAGGGAGACTTTAAAAAAATACTTTATTGATTTTTTACAAAGAGGGATAGATAGTTAGAAACATCAATGAGAGAGAAACATTGATCAGCTGCCTCCTGCACACCCCCTATTGGTACATGCCCTTGATCGGAATCAAACCCAGGACCTTTCAGTCCACAGGCCAACACTCTATCCACTGAGCCAAACCAGTTTCGTCAACAGGGAGACTTTAAACAAGTAGATAAAGCCAGCTGGCAAGGAGGGTGGGTGAGACTCCTGGAGGTTGACTTTGATGACATCTCACCCAATCTGCCCTTGGAAACTGTTCCTGAATCTCTGAAGAGGAGCGGGCTGTCTGGTCCAGAACTGTCCTAAGATGCTCTTTTTCTGAGGCTCTTGAGTGACATGGGGTGCTGGTTTGTTTGATAAGCCCAAGAATCTTAGCCAGGGCTGCCAACACAAGGCTCCTTCAGGCTGAGGTTAGCAGCTAAGCATTTAAATCATCTAGCCATGTTGCCTGATTCTTCAGGCAGGGTGCTCAAGGGTGGTATGTTTTCTGGGACAGCCTGCCAGTTGCCTTTCATGCTTGCTTTCCTTTAACCCGGGTTGCAGGCTGGGAATTCAGATGCATCCACAGACATAAATTTTGCAGCATCATTTGCATGTTTAACCTTCCTCTGCTTCTCTTATTCTCAGACAGATGCAGGCAACGGCATTTGAAATTTCCATGCTGCTGCACAAGGCTGGCATTTTGATGAAATAAATAATTGTTAGGACTGTTTGAGTCTTACCACCCTGGTCTTTTTTAAGAAGGGCATTTTGAGCAACTGTCTTATATAGATATTTCATCAGTGAAACTATCTTGGATTTTTGTCTCACCCACGACTCAAGGACCATATTACGGTTGATCTTCCACATTCACACAGCAGTGTTACAGTTGTGCTTTTTTCACTGAGAACAGTACCGATGGTGAAATCAGAAGACCTGGCCTTCCGTTGTGGCCTCCCACTGACAAACGAGGTGATTTCCTCTGATTTGTGGTCTGTGACGTGTTTTGCTTACATAGCATGGCCAAATGCACCTATTTGTGGGACTGTTAAGAGCAATACAAAATAAAGAATTTATAGCATAGAAGAACCATGCAATTACTTCTTACACTGGACCATTGTAATCAACATATCAGCACACCCATCTACAAGGGATCACCCTTTGCTATCTAGGTGATTTTTGTATATGGACCTGGGCTCACATCTAGGCTATTACCCTTACAGGTTATTTAACCCCAAGAAAGGTATTGCAGCTCTCAGAGTATTAGTTTTCACATATTTGTCTTTTACAACATGATGAGGATTATAGCTAACATATATAAATTCCTGGAAGAGTTCCTGAAACCCAATTAATACTGTTTTTTAGTATTTTATTTTTTTACTTTTGCCAAATATAAAGTAACTCTTCCGTGCTATGCAGAATACTTTCTTTATGGCAGTGACTACTGTTTCCAAAACATAATATTCAATTTTGGAGCCTCTATCATTGGCTCAAATAAATGAATTGAATAAGAAGGTACTGAGTTTCCCTGAGGAAAAAAAAATCTCAGAGCTAAACCACTACTAACTCTCAAATGTTGACATCTCTGTTGTGGTTGTTGTTTTGTCAATAGGCTCCTACTTGCAGGTCACCTGTTTTTTTGCTCACCTAGGCTTGCCTGTTTCTGATCTCCCTGCAGAGCTGCCTGCTCCTACTCTAATGCCATGAATAAGACAACTTTTGCAGCAATGGCTGCAATGAGCAGGCTATAACGTCATCTTCCTTGTGAATCCTTCCCTTGGCAACAAGCATATATTGGGGTACTTCCTCCATAACTCACTTTGTAATTAGTGTCTGTAACTTAAGCAATTATTATCTGTAATTCAAGTAGCACCTTATTGTTCTTTTCTCTAATTGTCTAGTAGACCACACAGTGTAGTACTGTCAATATAGACACACACGTCTTGAGGTTTTTTGTTGTTTTTTTTTGTGTGTGTGTGTGTGTGTGTACACTGATCTCTCCAGATACATTCTGAGTGCTTTGTGATTGTGAGCCATGCCTTTTCTACCCCATAATACTAATGCAGAGCTGACAGCCCAGTTGGGAGCACACAGTAGGCATTGATGTGAATTTATTATATGATAGAAAGGCAGTAATGGTTTCTATGGTGTGTGTCTGCCAATTTTAGGCTATAGGTTGCTGCTAAAATATAGGGAATGTTCTCAGAAGGTATATCAACTGCTTTGCGCTTCCGAATACTTTTTAAGGATCCTTATAGATGTTTAATATTGGGAGAACAGAGGGCACTAGATGCTGGGCATTCATGCATTAAAAGTAATTGTTTTGAAAGATACCAGATAAAAAAATCCCGTATCCTATTATGTCACTTAATAAGGGCATTAAGTAAGCAAAACCATGCCATACCCTTGGAGGTGCAGTGACAGGCTGCATGTAGGAGGAGGTTTCTGGACACTGTGATATTTGTGTCTTGATCTGGAGGATGGTAGAGAGGTGTGTTCAACCTTGTGAAAATCTCTCCAGCTGAGTACTTATAACCTGTGCTCTTTTGTTTCTGTATATTATTTATTAATAAAATATTTCTTACTTGTATTCTCTTACTTTGTTTTGTAGAATAAGAGTAAAAGCATGTCAATTCAGGTTCAAATAGAGACATTGTGACCTCATATTCCTTGGAAAAGAGAAATTCTGCTTGTGTGGGTTTGAGTTGGGACTTTTAGAAGCAAGGTTTATAGAGAAATGAAAGTCAGCTGGTAAAAGACCTAGAACTTGTCTTGCCTAGACAGAACAGAGGCTTGCGCAGAAGTGGCAAGCAACTCTTCTTCATCTGCTGTGAATACAGCCACTGGTGTAGTGGTCAGCTCCTGGCTCGGTCTGCAAATGCCCTGCTGTCTCACTGAGCCCACAGATGGCGAGAGCATTTGTGGGGAATGTTGGCAAGATGTTATCATGTATATTCAGATACTGTAATCTCGTGGTTTATTAGGTGAGACAGCATTTATATTTATGGCCTATGCTATTTTTTTTAAGGAAATCTTATTATGTACAGAAACTAAAGCTTACTAGTCTAACAGCATATTTTTTGCTGAACCCATATTTTTGGTGAGCCACAGTCATTTTATAGGTTTCTTCTTTTTCTGGAATGGTCTGTATACAAGCTTTGGTGACATTAAAATCAGAACCTGCTGATTTGGATACTGGGGAGAGAAGTACTGCATACCATGATAATACAAATTCCGTGTCCACGTGACCAGGCTCCAGTATTGGGCTATTCCCATTTTTATCCTGTGATGGTGGGATGATATGTCTCAATCAGGCATCTCAAAGAGTCACTTGTGTTCATTATTGAAAAAAAAAAAAAAAAAAGAAAAAAGAAAGAAAATTCCTAGGCCCTATTCCACACATCATAAATCTCTGGTGGTCTCAGGATGCTACATTCGGAATAAGCTTTCCCAATGATTCTCAGCCCATTAAAGTTTGAAAAGCATTGGACCAGTGGCTCTGGCAGATGTTAACACACTCTGGGGATGGGAGCGTGGAGGGACACAGGAAGCTTCCCAAGAATCTCTGGGAAAGAATTTGTGTTGGAACTTTTACAAAACTGGAGTCATGGCACCACTAAGAAGAAGGAAGATATTTAGTGGGAAAGAGATGCAAGATGCCCATAGCTTGTCTTACTGAGCACGGTGAGAAACAAAGCTATTTGTGCTTAGAGGACCTGGCAACCTTCCCTTCCCAGTGTTTGCACCTGTGTCCTCTGTTGGTAGGAACTCTAACTTTTGCATTCCTTTGGATCACAAAATTGTCATTTGTAGTGTTTCTTTTTTGCCACAGCAGGTTCTTTCCAAAAGAAGTGTTGCCTTCCTTTTGTAGGATTTTTTTTTTCATCACAAACGATATTTGAAAGAATTCCTCCCTTTTGGGTTTTGTTCAGTTGACTTGATTACAAGGACACACCACTAAAAGTACATCTAACGATGTGCTAGTTGGGGGTGGAGGGTGAAGGAGGCATGGCTTTGTTAGAAAAGTAGCTAGAAATACTAGTAAACCATGAGGGATAAAAGATTATCTCTGGTATAAATCAGTATTTCATAGAAAGTGTTTGCAAGGAATAGCCTAAGGCAAACTGGTGGTTTTCTTCCATACTCAGAATCACTGTGGGTGTTAGAATTACAAGCACCGAGAACTTCAGAGTATTGTCTCATGGTTTCCTTGTTTTCACCTTAACCTTACAATATGGGAAGCTCTGGGGCAGAGGATGTTCAGCTTTTTCTTTGGTGGATTAAAAAATATCAGGCTTGCAAGTGATATAGGGGAGATGTCAGATTTGAGAGAGAGTTTTTTAAGAACTATAGACTTGATTTTCTAGATCTTTCCAGGTAGGTTCCTGGTATTGGCAGCCAAGCATTCTATAATGTCATACCTGTAGCTGGCTGTGAGAATCTATATCCATTCAAGTGGAGATTTCTAGTGGAGTTCCACAGACTTTAATCCTTCATCTCTATTTTTTTTTAGCCAACGGCTGAATGAGATGATGCAAAGCAAAGAAGGAATTTGTATATATTGGTTAAAATAAAATAAAAAACTTTATTACATCAACAAATTAGAAGGATGATTTCACAATCTCCAAAAGGAAATGTAAGAGTAGTGAATATATGCCTCTTAATTTGCTTCAAAAGTTAAAACTGGATATAATAATAAGGAAGATTTGGTTTGGAAGCAGTTTCTTAAGAACATCTGTGTTTGCAATGAACCATAACTTGAGCAATATGAGATAGCTGTCAAAAGATAGAAACTAACTAATAAAACATTAGACTGCTTAGCAGGAGACTATGAAAACGATTGTGCAAATCAGGCCACACTGAGAATTCTATTGTGCTCTCTTCTGATCTTTTAAGGAGCAGTATAATTGACCTACTGTTGAGATGAGAAGGAAGATAATAGTGAGTTAGTTTAGAAACCATGTCCTAGGAGAAATATTTGAGGGAACTTAAGAAGGAATAAAAAGTACAGTAGTCTTGATGAATAGCCTCCTTAAGATTTTGGAAAAGTTATTGCTTAAGAAGGGTTGTTCCATACTAACAAGATAGGGGGTATGAAAATGAGATTTTTGGCCCTCATAGAAAAAGCATTGTCAAACAACAGAAAATCCTGTCTGAGAGCATTTATATGCCCCAAAGAGGTTGGAACTAGGATGGGGAAGAAGAGATTTATTTGATAGAGTGTGAATTAAATCAAAAGGTTTCACACCTGTTTGTTACTAGAATAAATGGAAGCTATTTTTTTTTAAACATACTAATGTCAGGAATCCATCTCAGAGATTCAAATTGAACAGATGTGGGGAAGGGGTCAAGAATCTAGATTTTTTTAAAACAGAAATTTCCTCAGATGAATCCAATATGCAGTCAAATTTGAGAACCACAGAGCCCCTAAACTTCCTCTTCTGTTTCATGATTCTGAGTGAAGATAAGGTCCATGTGGGGAAGGTCTTGACAGCACCTCTCTGAACTTGCACTTGCTCTCAGTCTCCTTACATTTTGTATAGATTCTATCAAACTCAGGCACCTTGGTGAGCAGTTTCCACAGATTATCTCACTTAGTTCTCATGACGGACAAATGACTCGGTTCTCTCCACGGATTTGATATTTTGCTTTCCACTGTGCTATTCGGCAAACAAAGGCTGTTCGGGCCTAAGGTACATAAAGAAATGCATCCTGAAAAAAGTAGGAGAATGCCAACTGTACGAGATGCCTCTTGCTTTTCCTCTCTTATCACCACCTCCTCAGACCTGTGTCTACAGGTTCTTCATTCTCTCTCTGACACGGCAGTGAAGCACTTTTCTTTCCTTCTTAAGGTAGGATTTCTTTATTACTTAAATTGTCAAAACTTTCCTGGATTTTTTTCTTCCAAATTAACACTAACACTATTTTTTTGTGGTCTACTGAGAGCTTTATTTATTTGTGCAGAACTTCCCTGAATGAATTGGAAGGAAAGACACTCTTTCAATAGTCCCGGTAGGCATGACTGCCATGCCTTTGTTCTCACAAGCATCATGTTGTAGGTGACAATCCACAACAGGTTGCATGTGACATGAATGAGTTAGAAATATGTATAAAAATACCCTCAGCCAACCACCACCATAATGTGAACATTCTTAGTGTAAATTCTTCTGCAAATTAAGCACAGTGTGCCTGGCCAACCATCCTTTCTCTGAAGCTTTACTTGATCTGCAACATCAAGCAATTTTCAGAGAATCATATTTTTCAGCCATGACAATACTATTATCTATGCATCTATCTGTTTATCTATCATCTATCTATCTATCTATCTATCTATCTATCTATCTATCATCTATCTCTCTAGCTATCTATCATCTACCTATTATCTATGTATCTTTATCTATTGTCTACTTAATTTCTATGGACTTTAACTGATTGTGACACTTTATTTGGGATTCTAATTTCTCCAAGCACAACTACTAGAAGAGCAGATATTCTGAAGGTATTTATAATCAATGCACTTTTGAATAAGGTTTCATGAACACAGAGGAAAAACTGCTCCAGTAGCTGTCAGTTCCCGCTGACATTTGAAACACAAATCAAATGGCTCCTTCATTCCAAGCACAAGTTGAATGCTTTTTTTTTTAAAGCCTTTTTAAAAATACAGCACATTTAAATAAAATCTCCAGGCAGGTTGTTCAGTAGTGTCTGACCTTTTTGTAAATATGAAAAATCAAGATCCAAAGTAAACACCGTGCCCCTGGTAAAAAGTTCAGCTGTGTGGAATGGTGGATCTCCAGATAGAGGCAGATTGGCATTACTGAGCTGCTTCTTAAGGACCCTAAGGTGCCAGCTTACTGCCAATCTGGTCTGCTTTGCCAGGGCTTTTTAACGAATCATTATTAAGCCATAGAATTCTTTTTAGGCTTTCCACTTTGTTCACGTTTCACTGACTATGCTCCCTCTTCATAGTTACTTCTCACATAACATCCTTAAGCACTTGGTAGAGACAGAGTGAGGTTCGAATTTCATCCAAGCATTAGATTTCTATTACATTTAAGAAGGGGCAAAACGCAGAAGTGGATAGGAACATTTGGTGGAGATTAGGCATGCTGTCTGATTTCCATGTTCCCTGAGAAATTCCGCTTCTTTTCAGTTATTTAACAAACACCTGTTGAACTGTGACTTGGGAAAGAGGATGGCAGAACCCAGAGTCTGGTGAGGGGGAGGAAGGCGCACTCCTAATGCTGCTGGGAAATGGGAGGGCAGGCCCTTCTTCTGGAGACATTGGTTTCCATTTATTTATTTATTTATTTATTTATTTATTTATTTAAATCTTTTTAAAATATATATTTTATTGATTTTTTTACAGAGAGGAAGAGAGAGGGACAGAGAGTTAGAAACATAGATGAGAGAGAATCATTGATCAGCTCCCTCTTGCACACCCCCTACTGGGGATGTGCCCGTAACCAAGGCACATGCCTTTGACCGGAATAGAACCTGAGACCTTTCAGTCCGCAGGCCAGTGCTCTATCCACCGAGCCAAACCAATTTCAGCGGTTTCCTTATATTTATAATCAGGATATTCAATAGGACATTTTTTTCTGGCTGCTTTTGGGCTGGATGATTCCAGTGCAGAGATTGGTAAATTTTCTTTACAAAAGGTGAGACATGGTAAATACTTTTGGCTTTGTAACCCCAAAGGCAAAATTGAGGATTTTGTGTAGATATTTATAAAACAAGGGAATAATATATGTTCATAAATTTTTATAGAATTGAAAATCAATTTTTATTCAATTGATTTAAAATATATTAATAATGAGTACACATTTTTGTAATGTAGATCTAATTGGAATGGAATTTGTTGTTTTGTTGGGGGGATAACATCTCATTTAATTCAAAGTTAGTGTTCCTCATCATCATTTTGATTGCAAAGGCTCATCTGTAGAAGCCATTTTGTATGTTCATGGGCTGTACAAAAACTGGGAGTGGGCCAGATTTGGCTCATGGGAGATAGTGTGCTAATCCTTCTCCAGTTGTACAGTAAGACCCTTCAAGGAAGTGGTTTTCTTATTCATCTCAACCCCAGCACTGGGGACTGACTAGTGAGTAGTCCCAATCAATCAAGGAGATCTCATGTTTCTTGCTGGTGATTCGTTGAGAGATGAGCATGTAATCAAGTTATGCTCAATGGGAAATATGCTGAGGGCTTCTGAGAGAGTCCCCTTATTTCTTAAAAAGAACTATGGGTATCAATGTTGTCAAGTTTGGGTATGGATGTGTGGATGGACTTTTCTCATCCTGGAGCTGAGAGGGAAGCCAGACTGAGGGCAAAAAAGACAAAAGACAGCAGATATGGCATCTGGGAAGAGAAGTAAAGAACTTTGGTCTTACGTGAGATTCAGTCCATTATGAGGATGAAACCAGAGCCTGCCATTTCTCTGGATTTCATGTTTCATAAGATATTTTTCTTCCTATTATTTAAGGTCCTTTAAGTGAGAACTTGATTACTTGAAACCAAAAACATTGTGAAGAAGAATTAAATCCCC
Source organism: Pipistrellus hanaki (assembly GCF_964339955.1). NCBI lineage: Eukaryota > Metazoa > Chordata > Mammalia > Chiroptera > Vespertilionidae > Pipistrellus > Pipistrellus hanaki. Next base: position 45,095,283 of record NC_140515.1, read on the forward strand.
AACAAATGGTAACCATCTTGAGAGGCAACGAACTATTCTTTGTTCAGAGGTTGTGATAGAGTAAACACAAATGGGTCCTCATTTCTCACTTGGCTAAGAAGCACAGAGGGATGCCTATATGTCAGTCAGATGCAGCAGAAGCAGAGTCAAATAACGAGACACTTTTTTTTAAATCCCCAGGCTCTGTTCTTTCTCAATGCCAATTTTTCTTTACCTACTACTGGCAGAGATAATGGAAATACCTTGGAGGTCTGTTGTAAAGAGGCAGTGAAGTGTTGTACATAAAGCCTCTAGAACAGTGCATTCAACAAATGTCTCCTTTTTCCTATAGCATGCTTGTTGACATCCATTTGATGGACAAAAAAATGTGCTTTTTCCTTCCATGGCAATGGCTTTTTTTCTAACTGACCATATATAATGATAGTATGGAAAAATACTAATTTCACCAATACTCAATAAGCAGTGAAGCACTTTCAAATCATGAAATTCTACCATTTTGTGATCATTTACATTTAGCTGTAATAAAGGTATGTAGTCTATTGTCTGAGATCTTTTCATATTTATATAGAGACTTTTTGCCATAAAGATTAATATCCAGATTAGGTCTATTCATATCATCTGGCTCATTTCTAAAAGCAGAGGGTTTTTGTGGATGCTGATATCCTAGAGTTAAGCATTAGTGATCTTTTCCATCAAAATTTAAAGACTTGCACCAGGTTATGTCAACATGGCATAAATAATTGATACAATATACACTGGTACTTATTAGTTCAAGCAATTTAAATGTTTGAGATGCCCTTGGCACAATCAGCAAGGCCGGACTTATCCTATATTCGATATGACTTCATGGTAAGGATCTATAAACAGTCCTCACCCTACATTCTGTCCAGCTCTTCTTTTTAGTATAGTTCTTGAGAATCCCCCTTTATCATTCTCCTTTATCTTCTCCATGCCAATGGAAGAGTCCCACTTGACTAGTTTAGCAACTCATCTCACCCTAAGGCCAGCACTGTGTAGCCCAAGATGCCACACCATTCTGGTCTACGTAGACATGCCTCTGAGAAGAGTGGCTGTGGATGTTAACAAGCCATTATAATGCGCATTTGCAAAGAATTTTTATTACAAAAGTAGTACTTTATCATTGTTAGTCTCTTTAAAAAGGGTATGAAAAACAGCCATAATAAATTTTTAGCTTCTGTTTGTGTAACTGTTAAAACTATTCCCTATCTATCTATCTATCTATCTATCCATCCATCCATCCATCTATCCCTCCCTCCACCTTCCCCTGTCCCTCTTTCCCTCTTTCCCCTCTTTCTCTCTGCATAAATATAGAAATAAATACACAAAGACTTATTTTTTGTAAGAATGAGGAAATTAGATCAGAATATTTATGATATCTTCTTATATTTTTTCTTTTTACTTATGGACTTATTTCCACATTTGTTTATTTTAAAAGGCTGTGTGTGCTTTTTCATCAGAATGCATCATAACTTATTCAACCTATTCCTTATTTTCCTGTTGATGAAGATTCATGTTATTTTCCAATACTGAAATGAAAACACTGCTACACATATCACACATTGTCCTCTGACTATCTTGGCAAGCATGGAGGAATCAATTGAAAAGCTATTAGAAAAAAATAAAAGCGCTGAGCAAGGTGGTCAGTTACAAAATAAATATATCAAAATCAATAGCTTACCTAACATGCCAGCAGGAATCACTTAGAAATTTTAATGAGAAAAGAGATCCCATTGACAATAGCATCAGAAGCATAAACTACCTAGGGATAAATGATAAAAGGTGTCTAAGATCTGTGTGAACAGAAGTGTACCATTCTATAAAGAAAATATATGAAAAGAAAGAAAGGTTTGTCCACATATTGGAAAAGTCATTATTGTAAGGAAATAAATTCTGCTTAATGAAACCTATTCTGCACACCTAATCCTCATGGAGTCCCAACAGTATTTTTGTGGAGGAAGAGGATGCAGGGCAGGACAGAACACAGTGTTTCCACAATGTACCTGTAGAGACTGGATCATAAGAATGAGCTCAGCACACATACCATTCCCACTCCAAACTCTAAGAAATGACACAAAGCACATGATTTAAAAACAAATCTATAGCAATGCTGGAAAACCAGAAGGGATCCTCTAGGTGGACATATGTTATGAGAAATCCCTGAAACAGTTCAGATTGGCTGGAAATGGGAAACCTGCAGCCTATAATGTCATTTTTCTTCAAAAAATAGTTACAGTCTCAGGACAGGTTCAAAGTCAGGATAGGCAGATAGATGAAGAGGCAGTGGGACAGCTTCAGCATGATAGAGCTTAGTGCCACTCAAGGAGAACCCAGGAAGCTCTGTAATATTCCCATCTCCAATTGTGCCAAGCAGTTCACAGAAGAAATAACTGACTGTTCTCTCCTCCCGTATCCCCCTGCACCCCGCAGAAGCAATGAGTGGGGTGTCTTGGGCCTGAGAGAAAGGACAATGCTCTAGTAGCTACTGACATCACATGGAGGGGAGAGTCCAAGGATAAGACAAGCTACTTGCCTGCCTTGCCAGATTGCACATTCTCCTCTCTCCACAATGAATGATGACAAGCACAGTATTCACAGGCAGACCAATAGAAAATCTCAAAGTCAAAATGCACACACTACCAGGATCAGTAGAAGTAACATTGTGAGAGAAAGCCACTAGAATCAATCATTAGAGGGATGAAGACAAACAATTAGAATCAATAGAGCAAAAAAAAAAAATAAAGCAAATATGTTTTAGAATCTTCTCATGGGTGAATTTAACTGTATCATATGCTTTTTAACACACACGTAGTGTTTCAGGGTGGGCCATGTCCTAACCATGACCTTGTTGAGGACATTTAAATACTTTCAATTTTCCATTATTATATGCGAGTAAAAAGATGGCCTATAAACAAGCTTGTTTGAACATATGTGTAAATATAATAAATATCTTCAGAGAAATGTGATAAGATAGTGCAACCACTAAAAAAATCAAAATATATTCCTTAAAGAAGAGCTGAATCAATGATTCTATGGTAGATATTTTTGGCTCCTTAAATTTTAATTATATATTACATTCTCATCCCATCCAACAATGACCTAATGAAATAATTTTAGGAAGCAATGGCAAGTACTGTTTTTTCTTGGAGGAATTAATATTATTCTATATTAGGTTTTTTTATTTTATGTTGATAAAGGTAATCTTACTTTGATAAAGGCAAATGTCTTGTTATATACATGCCTCAACATTTTTAAAACTGTGAGTATTACTGCCATATTCCATAGAGTAATTCAACATGGATCAGAATTTGGAGCCTTATCCTCTTAGTCACCTGTGACAGCATTGATTCAGAACAATTTTCTGAGAAGGTTGACTGGCCCTGCCTATGGGCTACTGGGAAAAGGAAGCACTGTAAGTTACACAATTCTTCCTGAGCAGTTCCTTTGTTTCCTCTCTTGTGGACATTGTGAATTGTGTAGCTGGCCTGGCTTTCCCTTTTCCATTGGCTGCCGGCCACATTGTGGGCCACATGTTCACTCGACAATCGATGTGCACTTTAAACCCCATTTCTGTTCTTTGTTTATATCTCTCATGAGTTTTTCTTTTTAGATCTTTCACTTCACTTTTAATTTCTGCCATTTCTTGTATTTGATGTCTCCTTATAAACCCTTTGGTGGCCTTTTTGAAGAAAAGTGAGATAGAGATGAGTAAATAATGTGAACAATGGCTAAATAAAAATAATAAATAAGCATACTATACAAGCCAAAAGTTATACTTTCTGAGTATCGACACCTTTAAAATGTTCAACTACAGACTTGTCGTAGTAATTTATGTTGTCACTAGTGAAAACATCTTTGAAACTTCTCCTTTAAGAATATCCTCCTAAGCTTGTGGCACAGTGTGCAAACGTTTCCCATGGTTGTAAGGCTTTCTGAGTCATTTGGTTTTGGAAAAATCCCAAAGTGTTTCGTGGTGAAACCTGCTAAACCTAAATGGCTCATTAAGCTGGGTATCAAAAATTTTTTTTCAAAAATAAAGTACAGTATAAAGTGATAAAAATATTTTTAATGTAGTTAATAAATTGGCCTTGGAAGTGTATCCCAAAGAATGCTTCAGAGGAGCTGGCATTGTTAAAAAAAAAAAAAAAAGGGCATGCCCTTTGAGGAAGTGCATTCATTTGCATGGGTTTGTTCTGATGTGTTTCGTCAAGGGCACCTCACCACCCTCACCCCCACAATCTGAAGGAGAGGGGAAGGTTCAGTAAAGTCTTAGTCACAGTGATAAATGCTCTGCAAGGCAACTACTATGGGCTCCCATCCATTTGGGGGGAATAGAGGAAACTGCTTGGGACCCCGGGCACTTGCCCATCTTTCTCTAATTCACCTAGAAGCCACAGGAGAGATGGGAGTTTTGTCCAAATGTTGAGGACACAGAACTTCATGCCTATCTTTCGATTGCTGATCGCAGTGTCATGTAGTTACTTACGGATGGGAAATCTGAAACCGTGTTGCCCCTAAACCTCACCCCTTGTGCAGTTCTGCTTGTGTTGGAACGTAACTACTGTTCACACCCAGCAAGTCTCTTTTGCTGCATGTTATCCGTAATATCACTGCTGTAGCATCCATGACATCACAGGGTGTTGTAACTGAAAGGGGCCTGTTGGGCTACAGATAGGGACAAGTATTGTGCACAGTGAGGTGTAGCATTAGGAGGTCTTTTGATTTGTATTGAACTGTATTTTTGTGTTGAAATTGCTTCAAAAATGTGAAACAGACACTTTGTAAAGTATAATCACTATTCTGTGCACCTGCAATGAATACCAAATAATATTGACATTAAACTGCAATTGAAAAAAACTAAAAATAAATTTAAAAAAGAACTGTGAAACAAACTCAAAATAAGTGGTAGTGATAGTGGAAACATTTAAGAGGAATGGATACCAATTCCATCCTAGACAAGCTTAGAGGAGCAGAGGAAGAGAGGACAGGGACTGACAGGACCAGGAACCATAACAAAAGTGGCAAGATTATTATGTGTGCAATTCAGCTGAAGACAGTTTCCATGTCTAGTTTGGAGGATAAGATAGAACTAATGAAACGGGATTAAATTGTGATACCAGTTTTTTCGAAGAATGGAGTAAAACATTTAGAGCAGAGAATGGTTTATACTCTCACTATTTTTCTCAGAATGTATTCTATTAGCCTCAGAATAATCCAGAAAATGTATTAGCCCCAGAATAACCAAGAGAAGTTAAAAAATACAGATTCCCTCCAAGTAACTGAATCAGATGTTTAGGAATCTTTATTTTCAATGACCTAAATACAAACAGACTACCAAATGAAGACTGCAATCATTGTTTGTATATTTAAAATGTTTTTTAGTGCATTCTTATAAAATCATTACTTACTGTTGAAAGGTTTGGTACATATTGGCACAGCCCCTTGGAAGGTCTTGCAGAATAAGAGGAAAGATAATTCACCAATTTGTCAAAAAATATTTTTTATTCACCCTAGTGTGGTAAAAGCCTATAATAGCATATAAAATGAATGTAGCTGCTATTTATGAACTTCTGCCATTTGCTAAACATTATGTCAATTGCTCAACATACATTATCTCCATTTGGTAGTCTCAGTCACACTAAGGAATAGATATTACTAAAGTCTCCCATTTTACAAATGAGGAAACTGAGGCTAATATAGGTTAATCAATGTGATTTGCAAAAATCCTCACAGCTAGTGAAATAGTTGGGGGACCAGGCATGCAGGGGAGGGCAGTTATGGGTGACCAGGTAGGCAGGGGAGGGCAGTTAGGGGCAATCGGGCTGGCCAGGTGGGGAGTAGTTAGATGTAGTTCAGGCTGGCAGTGGAGTGGTTAGGGGATGATCAGGCTGGCAGACAGAAGTGGTTAGGGGCAATCAGAGAGAGACAGGTGAGCAGTTGGGAGGCAGCAGTCCTGGATTGTGAGAGGGATATCCAACTGCCTGGTGGAATCGGGCCTAAACGGGTGGTCAGACATCCCTGAAGGGGTCTTAGATTGTAGAGGGTGCAGGCTGAACTGAGGAACACTACTCCCCTCCCCCACAAATTTCGTGCACCGGGCCTCTAGTTTTTCTATATAATTTGCAATATATTCTACTTATCCATGGCGAGAAGACAAGAAATGATCATTGTTTCCTTCCATATTGACTACTGGTGGGAGTTTCCATTGATCATTGGCAACAGGTACCACTTTTAGAATCTGCTGCTGCGGTGGTGATCCGTTCAGGATACCACCCTACTGCTGGTCTGTCCATTGCTCCTGCTGCTTCCAGATTCAGATGTGGCTTTCTGTATTTCATATGACCTTAACATACATCCCTGCCACTCCTGCTTTCCTTAACCCCACTCTGTTTTCCCTTACCGAACTTATTTGGGGGCTGGCCATTTGTTCTTTGAATAGTCCTCTCACAAATTCGTTGCTTCCTGGACACCAATACTACTGAGAGTATCAGAAATTGGTGGCACTTTAGAAATGTGGGCAAAACAAGTACAGTTTTATTTCTGGCCCAAAGTAAATTCAATGGAGCTGAAAGGTGATCTTGAAATTCACCTGCAATATGACTGAAGATTGGAGTAAAGGATCTTTTGCTTGTCCTTAAGAAATCCTTCCATTTATAGACAACTTTGTACTGAAATCTGTACCTTTCAAATTAGAGCCTGGATGGAGTTTCCTTGAATAAGTAATATCTAGGCTAATTTATCCGGATGAGAGAGCTGTGATTTAATATTTAATGAGAAATTTATAGCATTAATCCTCATCTCAAGATAACTAAATGAACTTGATTCAGATGAGGCATTCGCTTTGAGCTCATAACCGAGGGCATTGCAGTTATGAGGAATGCTTTTCTCTTCGTAACAAACCTCATTTGTGTCTTGTTGATTTTACTTTAGGAATTATAATTTTTACTTAATGTGTCTCAGTCTGTTTACATTTGTAGTAGATTGAAGTAGTAGTCCTAATGTTTTGCCCTTTGCTAATAACTTTGCCATTCCCTTACTTTGGATGTAGCCATGTGACTTCTCCTGGCCAATGGGAAGTTATCACATTGTAACACCAGGAAGAGATTTTAATATGCCTGTGCAGTTGGGTGACCTGTTTTGTACCCCTGCCATCTCTATCAGAACATTTTCTGGTAAGCCTATGATCTAAGGAAGATGAGAGCCAAGTGAAGCAAACACATAGATTTGGGTTTTAAGCTACTATTTTAAGACACTGGACTTTTGGGATAGTTTGTTACACAGCAATTGCTGACTGATACGATGCTGTTCTAATCAATTTTCATGGTGTACTCAGACAAGCACTGGATAAAGGAACTAGATTTTTGACTTTTATCATTGCTCTGCCACTTTTATGGTGGTTTTATGCAAGTTATTTAGCTCTTTGAATTTCAGTGTATCCTCATTAGTGGAACAGTTTCACTGAGGCAGGGGCAAAAATATTGCTCTATTAAATTTAGAATACCTGTGATGTGGGAATATCACCAACCTGGTATTGGAATAAAATCCTATATAATGAAAGAGGAGTATGCAAATTGCCCCCTTGACTGAGAGTTGTCTGGAGTTAAACCAGGGGGTGGGGCTGGCCGAGGGAAGGGAGAAAGGCCCTGGCTGGCAGTGGCGACCTATGGCTGGGGAAAGGAAGGGAGGCCCTGGCTGGCAGCCAGCCACCACTAGGGGCTCTAGTTTTTAAAATAATTAACTGGCATACATAAATCAAAGAAACCTATTCTTTGATAGTAAGAAATATGTATTTCCTTTCAGCAGGAAAACAGAGGTATTATAAAGATTTTACTGACATAAAACAGGTGTTAGAAGAGTTTACTGATGAATATCTACTATTTTATCTCTTCCCATTTTAGAAAGTCAGAATTATTAAATGATGCAATGAAGAAAATCTCTAGAAACATGGATAATATTGCTTTGTATACCTTATTTCTTTGATTACTTATGACATTTACTTTTAGAAGCATCTAAATAAGAAGGCTTGGAAAAGGGGCTGGATAGGGGTGGAGTGAGATAATTGGGGGGTAAGGGGGCATCTATAATACTTTCAATAATAAAGATAACTTTTAAAAAAGGATTACCAATTCCCCTGTCATGAATAGAAGAGCCCTCATCATTGTCATTTATTACCCCAGTTCAGCCAGTTCCACATGCCTGTTGTTAAAAATCTGAATGCTAAAATGCTTTCAGTTCAAACTAATTAACAAATAAGGTTTGTGGAGCAGTCTTTGGGCATAGGTAAAAAGTGGTCCAGAATCCTTTCTCTGCAATTCTCTTTCCTTTACTCTCCTTGAGTATTGGGTTCCTGATGGTCATCAGCAAGAACTCAGAATATGTTCTTCTATGTTTGCATCAGGGATGGGAAGAGCATAGTTTCCCACATCACCTCTTCTAATTAATTTGTTGGATTTCTTAGGACTTTATAAGGTGGAACCTTGTCATTGATATGACATATTGGACATGAAAATGCAGGGGGTCATAAAACTATTGCTAACTTGCTCAACAAAGTGCAGGATAGAAGCTGTCCTCATTTTCCTTTGGCAAATTGTTCTCAGGGCAAATAAATCATAGAATTTTGAAGAGTTGAATAGCAGTTTGCTGGAAAGGCAGTCATAATTTCCTAAGAGATTTATTTATTTAACAAGCACATATATAGCATTTACTATTTGTCAGGCATACTTCTAAGCACTTGACAAATATTAACTCACAGATTTCTGTTTCGGCAGCTGCTTTATGGTGGATCTAACTTATAAAACCTCTAAAATTAAGAGAACCTAAGCTAAAAAATGCTATGCCCAAAGAGTAAATATGGTGTCTCTGGAATTTTAGAAATGAGAATTTTGAATCTCAGAATTCACATAATCGTTTCTTCCTACGTGGGCAAATTTTAAGCATAAAAATATCTATGATGTTAACACCTTCAGCAAATTTAACATATGAAGTTTTGAAGCTTGTTGTCAATACAACAAAATAGCATACATATCAAATTGCATATATACCAACGTATCTATAACTCTATCTTTTGAAAATAATCTACATTATTAACAGGTACACCTGGTAACCATGTACAGGACTGACACTGAACCCAAAAGTAATTCATTAACCACTTAATCTACCTACCTATGTTTTTTTCTTCATGATACTTCCTTACATTCCTCCTAGCGATAATCACGGTTTTGGTTTTCTGTTTATTATTTCCAGTGTTTGAAAAAAAATGATTCTGACACACATATATTTCTTTATATACTTTAACATCATTTAAAAACAAAGAAATCACACTGTGTGTAGTATTCTAGAACTAAATATTATGGCTCTGGAATGAAAACTATTTAAACTCTACTAATGTGGCTAAACTTGGATCACATAAAGCTTGAATAATTGTGTTTATGTAAAAGGTAACACAACTGGGAGACAGGCATATATTGCCAACATAAATGTTAGCCTTGGGCTGCTGACCCCTGTTGCGTTTTATGATAATAATCAACATCACCTTTATTATCCTTCTCCTCTGCCTTCTCATCATTATCATAGAAGCTCATTGTTATGGGTACCAACTCAATTTAAAGCTCTGTTAAGATGACTTACTTGCATTTTTATTTGATTCTTCCATCTTACCAGGAAATAATTATATTTATTCCTGTTTTATAGATAGAAAAAGTATGATTTGGTGACAGGAACTTTTTCAAAGCCATACAGTTAGCAAATTGAGGACCCAGAATTCAAATCTAGGCAGTCTGAACAGGAGCTGGTCCTCAAGGCCAGATAAACATACAACAGAGTACAGAACCCTCTCTGAGAACCACTTGTTTCTTACCCATGAACAAGGACCACTTGCTAAAGAAACTATCCAAGTAAGGGTCCATCTGTCATTGGCTTGGAAAAGGCATCATAGCAGTGAAAGCCCTAGATCAAGAGCCCAAAATCACTAATCAGCCTTAGGACTTGAAACACAGTTCCCCTTTACCTAAAATAGCTTTGAAGATGCCTGTCCTGCACATTTTTAGTGGGTAGATATTGGAATCAATTTATATTGTGTCTATGACAACATGGTATGAAATAGAAAGCTCCCTACAAATATTAGATTTAAAGGGACTTGAGGCTTAAACAATTTATATTGAAAGTACTGAGCTCTCTATCCTATATAATAAAAACCCAGCAACCAAACAGCGGAATGAGCAGAATGATAGGTTGATCAGTCATTATCATGCTCACTGACTAGACCAGTCACTGTGACATGCACTGAACACCATGGGGCAGACACTCAATGCAGGAGTTTCCCCTGGTGGTCAGTGCACTCCACAGTGGGAATGCCACTCAGGTGACTGGGATGAGTGACACTTCCCACAGCAGAAGTAGCCACTCAGAGGGAGAGTCCACAGCCGCTTGGATGACTGAGGCACTCACACAGTGGGCCCATCCCTGCAGGCCACGCCCCCCACCAGTGCACAAATCCTGTACCCTGGGCTTCTAGTTTAAAATAAAAGAAGATATTTTGTGACTTTTCCCATACACCTCCTTTTCTATTCATTCTAGTTTTCAGTAATTTGACTTATAATTTCTTGCCTTTTATTCCTATGAACCAATAAGTAATGGATTTCCTTTGAGGTAGGGGGATGTTCTGAGAATATTAACCTAGGGAGGAATGCAGGCCTTCACTGAGATCATAGACTCAGATCAGAATGCTGCCTGAAAGAGTATAATCATTCCACAGCCAGCATCTTCACTGATTTTAGCAAAAACTAGACACCTGAAATTCAGTCCGCATTTTAGACCCTCAAATGCCTGTGGAGGTTTCCAACTGTCTCCCAATCATATCATGTGGTGGCTGGAATTTCAAGTGCTTTTGTGGAACCTCCTGCCTTGAAAACCCTGGGCAGCCTCCTCTTGGCAGCACATCAGTGTAATTTGTATATGCTGTTCTCCTGTTGCCTGGGGAGTGAATGATGAAATATTCATGCTGGTGACCATTCCTTTTCTCTTCACTAAGAACCTGTGCTATCATCCTCCTAAAAAGGAATTACGGAATTTGCCTGCTGCTAAATATGCCTCTGCTTTTATGAAAAGCAAAAAGCAAATGAGTTTACAGTGTCTGTCTTTCAATTTGAACCAGGTACTTTGAGAGGGTCCTCGGTAAAGTTGTGAGAGCCTTCCCTTTGTTGTTTCCAACTCCTCCAGCTGAGGACGTGGTTGACTCTCTGTTGCTAGAGCTTTACTGTGGAAGGAGATGTGTTTCTGTCTATCTGGTCAATAAGTTTGCCAGCTCAAGTGCAATGCAGATATTTTATATCTTTATAACAGCATGCGTTTTAATATCACAACTTTGGCACCATCTTGGATGTCCTTGAGGGATAGCCATTTAGAACTGGATTATCCTGAAGGTGACTCTCATTTAAAATTACAAGACCAAAGTCACAAAAATCAATGGTCAATTTTAAGTAAGTAAATTTGTCACTCAAATTGAAAACCACCTGTTTTGTCTTTAGTGCTGTGAAGGCCATTACCATCTTAAGGGATACTGGTCAGTCCATGTTCTGCTGTCTGTACGTCCATTGTGTTTGAAGGCCATTGCTCTTGAAATTTCATCTGCCACCTCAAATAAGCATTCAAGGAAAGCATAGCTGGAACTGTGCTGAGCATTGGCTGTGGCGGCCACATATCAGTTGGGTTTCTGAGAAAAGGATCCAGATGAAGATGGTCTATTTGGGAGACTGTCCCAGGAAACGAGATGAGGTAGGGCTGGACTACAAGATGAGGGAAGGATAAGCCAATCACAGCAACAGTAATATTTCACAGGTGTGTTACTGACATGGTGATCACTGTGGTATTTGGGTTTAATCCTACGTTTCCTCTGAGTGACCCACCTCCACAGAAAAAGATGCTGGTTAAGCATCCACTGAATCCTCTCCCCCACTGTTTAATGGTGCCTCTCAGGAGTAAAACCTTCCCAGCCCTCTGGTTTCCCTTCATATGAACAGATACAGTTTTTGAACTCTGGAGGAAGCTGAGACAGAAAAAACACACAGACAGAGAAGCTAAATAACATAGTTGATGTATGTCTCAGTCATGTGCATGGAACCCTCTAATACAGCTGCTCAGAAATAAGAAGTGGGCTGAGTGGATGTGATAGTGGCCCCAAAATCATTTGCCACAGTCCCAAAGGCTCTTCAGATTGCCCAAAGAGGGAAGGACTGTGAGGGAAGAGGAGGAATTAAGTAGTAAAAGAAGAAGTAGATACTCTCCAGGAAGTTGGAGGAGGACCAGTAGTAAAATGGTGTCTGCTGGAGAGGCAAGGCTCAGTCCTGGTCCCATATAAATACCATACATACCCACCTGGATTGTCCACATTCCCTACCTTGATGTCTCCTTTCCTCCTCTGTGCCTTTGCCATGTTGTTTTCTTAGCCTGGAAACTCCTCCTGCCAGTCATTTCTTTATGCAAATCCTACTTGACTTTTCAAACACAATGCCCTTCCTTTTCTCTTAATGCTTCTCTAAATGGCACACTATGTAACCAGTTCCATGTTCTCACACACTGCATTCATTCTATATTTTATTCATTTTTTTATTCATCCAACAACCATTTATTGAAGACCTATTATATACTAGGCACAAAACGTAAAATACTTGTGTCTTATACTAAACCTTTCAAACATCCATCTATGGCAATAGTTCTTAAATTATGGTTCCTAGACCAGTAGCATTAACATTCACATGGTTAAAAATGCTATTTCTGGGGCTTATCCCACACCAACCAATCAGACTACGGTGTTGGAGCCCAGCATCCTCTGTTTTAACAAACTTTCCAGGTGATTCTGAGCCACATAGTATGTACTTTGAGAATCAGAATAACCCTAAGTGTCTGGCCACAGTAAGTAATTAATATGTTTTTGTGGCATTCAATTTAACTTAACACATTGGGAGGGAAGTCCTGATCTGAACACTTTGGCTCTTAAGAGTAATCAACTCTATTAAAGTGCAAAGTCTCAAATGAAAAAGGACCCATTTATGTACCAAAACATGTCACATTCACTCATGAGACAGTTGGCAAGTAGGACTTTTCTCAGTTAATATGCTACAAAAGCATATAAACAGAGCACAGCAGTGCTGGTCAGATCAAGATTAAGCTGCTTCTCCTCCCCTCTCCCCACCCAGACATCCCTAGGACCACAAGCCTATCTAACGTAAATGACAAGGTCTACATGGGTCAGTGCTGCTGCTGAGCACTTTGGACCCTGCCAATCATTAGGATGGAAGATCCACCTCATACAGGGCCAAGAGTGTGCCTGTGGAGGGGGAGAAGCCCTAGGAGTGATACTTAAATATCAAGCCTAAGTTATTCTCTAGATGGAGGTCAAGCTTTTTGGACAACTGCATCAAAACAGGTGGATGATGATGCCAAAGCTTTTCCAAGTGTCTGGTAAAGCCCAGGTTTGTACATGGGCACCTTAAAAAGAAGGGCTGGCCCCAAGGGGTTGCTTTTTTTTTTTTTTTTTTTAATAATGATTTCAGAGAGGAAGGGAAAGGGAGAGAAACATCTATGATGAGAGAGAATCATTGATCAGCTGCCTCCTGCACATCCCACATTGGGAATTGAGTCTGAAACCCGGGCATGTGCTCTCACCAGGAACTTAGCCATGATATCCTGGTTTGTAGGTTGATACTCAACCACTGAGCCACATTGGCCAGCCCTTGGGTTGCTTTTGTTTGTGTCTCCTCTGCCCCTCTGGCTTCATTATCCCATCTGTTTCACAGACTGTGAAAACACACATCCTTTCTTACCCTTACAAAGTATTTCATAGATGCTTTAAAAGGAAGAAGTAACTGGAGAAATTTCAAGTAAACAGTGTACCTTGATGGGGCAAAGGCCAGGGAAGAAAGATAGGTATGGCCAGGGAGCAGAATCTGTCTCTGGTTCTGCATTTGTGGCTACACTGGAGACATAATGATACACTTTGGGAAATATACATGAGCACAGCAGGAGGAATGTCCTGTGGCTAAGAATGTTGCTTTCAGTCACGATTCTTGGCATCTGCCCTCTGAACGGAATCATAGCAATCTGTAATCATTTGTAGAGGCCATTTTCCATGCTCTGACTTCTAGGGGGGTTTTCCATCAAGTGGCAGAAGCAGTTTCCCAGGAGGTGCAGGTGGTTCATTCTCCCCTTTTCAAAGAAATGGCTGGTGGGGTTAGGGGAGTGAATAGATAAAATCATGAAGAGACAAAACTTGTTTTGTCTGCCATTTCACATAAAAACACTTAAGCATCCTTCTTAAATAGGAACCTCTGAAATCCCTTGCCCTGCCAATTTTTAATGGGTTTGTGTTCTATGTATTCAGATCGGTGGTTTTCGAAATAAGATAAATTAATCTTTACTAGTAGATGTACCCAAATGCAGAACTCTTTCAGGTCAGTTTGAAAAGAATTAATTGGTTCCTGCTAAGTCAATGATTTTTAAATTTTGGTGTGCAAAGAAAATATTAACTTCAGTGTGCAGAAGAAAACTTAACATGTGAAAGCTTATTAAAACTACAAGTGACCAGGTTCTACTTCAATTTGCTGAACTTGAATTTTGATAGGAAGTGGTTGTAGAACAGGGATTGAAGAGAAGCTTTAAGGCTGGGTAATCTCATCTTTAATCCCCATAATCCCACTGCAGTCTTTGAATCAGACCGTGGAGAACACTGAATTAAGTGGCCATCATTTCAATAGTAATCTTCTATATCCAAGAGGAAGACTCTAAGTAGCACATTCAAACATTGCATCAGAGAGCAGAAGCATATAATGAGCGTGTCCAATTATACTTTATTTTATCTGAAAATATTTAGTTATGGAGACAAGATATGGACTCCTGGTTACTAGTCATGAGCTGACATTTACTTATTGTGTATTTCTTGGTCAAATTGCTTAATCATTTTGAAACTCAATTTCTGCATCTGTAAAATGGGGGTGAAATAATTCAGGTAAAATTATTGGCACTTTTTCCCCCCTTGGGACCTATTGAATAAGTGTAGTCTACAGCAGATGAGAAAGAATGTGTTTTTAGAGTCATATAGATGTGTGTGTGTGCGTCCTATCAAAATCACCTCTTATGCCCATACATGGAAGTGTCAGGGTTCACAAAAGGTACTGATTGAAGTGAGATTGAAGTGAGTTACAAAAATCTGATAAGAACGGAGTTTAGTTCTTGCAGTGGAATCTCAACAGAGATAAAGTAAAACCTCAATCATTCACTTATTCAACCCATTGAAACTGTACAGGGGTAGGCTGGAGGGAATTTGCTCACATTATTGCTTAAATGCTAAGCCTGATCATATGGTGAGAGAAAACTAAAGAAAAAAAAAATCAGCATGGACACCAAAGGTAACCATGTAAACCAGGGGTCGTCAAACTACGGCCCGTGGGCCACATGCAGCCCCCAGGGGAGTCTGATCCTGCCCGCCAGGTTTTTTGGGCAGTGAGCGCAGCCAAGGTGTTACAGTAGGAATTAGTAGTTCATATAGTCCGGCCCTCCAGCTCTCTGAGGGACCGTGATCTGGCCCCCACTTTAAAAAGTTTGAGGACCCCTGTAAAACCAATCCCTTGCTACCGCTTTAATGTCCCTTGTCTCTGTCTTTATGTAGCATCAGTCTGGCAAAGTCTCACCCAAAGAGAAATGGTTCAATGCACCATGTTTGAACATGATCCAGAGCAACCAATTGCTACTGGGGAAGCCACAGAATAGGGCATATTGATGTCATTGACAATTCATGATCAACATCAGATGTGCTTTCAACACTACCTAGCATTCTTTTAACCAACTCAGCCTGAATATGTCTAAAGGTTTAACCTATTGTCAAATAGTCACCTTTCTCATTTCTGTGCACCATTCTCAATGAGTAAATTAACTTCCTATAGTCTTAGAAATTTGAAGCCATTTTGTGGGCAATTATGTCTTCTAGATGTCACATCTGCAAGCTTGCATACACCTGTGCTCATTCTGTCCTAATTCTCACCACAGAAAGGGGCCCTAATCCTGTCTAAATCCAATCTCTCTACCTGTACTTTGCTTCTCTTCCTCTTTCCCTTCTTAGGAACCAGATATCACTGATCATACCTTCTCTCTTTTGTACATTCATTCCTCAGACCTAGTTATTGTCTAGAATTCACTGGCTAGGCTGACTACATCAGAAAACTCATTGACATCTTTCTCTATCTCCATGATCTTCATTTCCCAATACAACCAATCTTTCTCCATGCACTGTAGATTTTTACATCCAAGGCATCGCTTTATGTGCATTGCCACTATCCTAAGAAAGCTACCATCATTTCTCACTTAGATTACAGTATTACTCAACAATCCAGGCTTTTTGTATTAACTTTGGTATTAATGCTGAGTTTTCTCCCATTCTTCAAAGCATTATAATTTTCACCCCTAATCTGAAAACAAGGCCTGAAATTTTAATATGATCTATGAAACCTTGCATGCTTTCTACCTCATAACTTTTGTATAATCAGTCACTTCTCTCCATCTTGACTGGATAATTTCTACCCACCCAAATACATCTCAGCACAAGTTACTTTTTCAGGACAATACATTTTGCTTCTCTTCTGATCTTGATCAGACCCCTTTATTATACACTCTGATAGAACTGTATTCCATTTATTTCTTTGCATTTGTCTTAGTTTATATGTACTGGGTGTACTGGTTAACAATGTGGATTTTGTAATAAAAGAAAACACGATAATTTCAAGAGAAACATCAAAAGTGCTTTATTCAAAGTAATGTCCATTGCTAGCTACACATTTCCCTATCTTTCAGGTAATTTGTGATTACTGCCCCAATAGAACTTTTTTTTTGTTTTGAGGCAGGCCATTCAGAGACCCAAGATTTTACTTCTTCATATGTTTTAAAGTGCTGCTCAGAAAGTGCATGTACCATTGATCAGAACAAGTGGTAATCTGAAGGAACAAGGTCTGGTAAATATGGCAGGTTGGTTAATATTTCCCAGGCAAGATCTTAACTGATTTTGAAGTTTGTGCTGGTGCGTCATCATGAAGCAAAATTACTTTGCCGTATCTTCTGGCCCATTCTGCTGGTTTTACAATCAAAGCGTGGTTCAAATTGATTATTTGTTGTCGAAAGCAATCAGTTTTCACCTGGTTTTAGAAGCTCATTGATACCACACTTTCCTAATCCCACCAAACACAGAGCATTGTCTTCTTTCTGATCCATTTGGCCTTGCAGTCGATATTGATGGTTGACCTGCATCAACCCATGATTTTGTGCATTTGGGATTCTCAAAATAAACCATTTTTCATCGCCAGTCACAATTCAATGCAAAAAGACTTTCATGCCATTTAAGCAATATTTTATTGATGACTTTTCAGTTTTCCATTTGTCTTTTGTTCAGTGGATGTGGCACCCGTCACCTTCCTTGAAATTGTTTGCTGAGCAACGTTTAATCTTTCTGCAAGTTGTTTTTGAGTTTGACATTCATCTACATCCAATAATGCTTGTAATTTTTGTCCTTAAACTTTTTCAGTTGACCTGGACGTTCTTTGTCTTTCACATAGAAATAATCATTTTTAAAGCATTTAAGCCAGCATTTACAAGTATGTTGAATGGAGCATATTCACCAGAATCTTCCTGAAGTATGTGATAACTTTTTCTTCAAAATAAAGTAATGAATTAAAACTTCCCACAAATGTTCTTTTTCTGGCACGAAATTTGACATTTTAAGTGTAAAAATATCTATGATGTTAACACCTTCAGCATATTTGACATGAATTTTTGAAGCTTGTTGTCAATACAACAAAATAGCATCCATATCAAATCACACATATATCAACATATGTGTAACTCCATCAATTGAAAGAAATACGCATTATTAACTGGTACACGTATAATAGTTTGTCCTTTCACGTGATTTCTTAAAAAATATCGGTCTTTCTAATTAGCAGTCATCTCCATGAAAATAGGGATCACATCTAATTTTTGTTTTCTATTATTTCTCCAGTGCCAAGCACATAATAGGTCCACAATAAACATTTATTGAATGAATGCATGAAACCCACATGTGCATTAGGGCATTTAATTTTCATTCTGGTCTCCTTGTCACTAATAAGTCTGTGGGTATTCTGTGGCTAAGAATACAGTGAGCAGACATAATCTCCCTACTCACTGTCATTTCTTTGTTGCATGGGAATTTAGGGACATTTATTAAGAAAATTACTTAACAAAGTGAATAGCACTATGTGGAGAGGAAGAAAGAAAGAATGGTAAAAATAGTCACTCTTTAAAAATTTAGAGTGTCCAGTCCCTGACACTTTGGAGACATGTTCAGAGAAAAATATGCTTCAATGTACTCTGTAAAGACCCAAATGAGATGTGGGTTTTATATTCTACAGGACATGAAATGGACAGTAACCTCTGTTTTTAATTTATCTTTGCTTTTGTTTTGAGGGAAACCAGCATTCTTTTTGTATTGTTTTGATCCTGTGGCAGGAAATACAGAATTAGTTCATATTCACTGAGCATCTACTATTTTTAAGACACTGTGCTAGTTATGTTCTTTTGATGAAATATGGCCCCTGGTTATGCTTTAGAGAGCTATTTTGGCAAGGCCAAAGGTCACTCCCCCCCATTTTATGTAAGAGAGGGAACCGAGGCTTAAATAACTTCCCTAAGATCATCTTGTTAGTGAATTAGTCCTGGTCCTGGGTTTAGCCTCAGGTTTATGTGTTCCTTCCTCTAAATGATTTGGGGCATTTTACATGTTGACAGTCCATGAGATTTCCTAGAAAGAGGGCAGAAAACCAACATATCACAAGGGTTTAATAAATACAAGCACTGATATGCACACAAATTCACATACACATTTGGTCAGTGCTTTTAAGGCAGTTTATTGTGTTCTTTACAGAGGGCCCGTGTTACCATGTGAGCCATGCTGGTAGCAAATAGTTGATTTGAAACGTGTCTGTTTCTAGAGCCCAATGTCTGCTGATCAAACCATTTGGTTCTTCCTCTCAGTCCAAGAAAAGAGTGAGAAGGCTGAGTGTTTATTCAATTATAATTGTAAAAAATATATGTTATTGAACTTCAATACCTGCCCTCCTGTGTGTTATTACCATGTGGGCAGGAGGCAAGGAATGAGATATTAGTATAAAAAAAAGCTCACTTCCATGCTAAAGTTTGACATTGCCAGCCAATTCTATACACTCCTTCAAAGGGACTACAAAGATGGTGAATTATCATAGATTACATCCAGTTTCCTAAATAAAATAATTTTTTCTGGACCTATTATTGGCAACAATGAAATCTTAGGAAACTAGAAATGATACTGAAATGGTAAGCAGGAAAGCTCTTTGTAAACTGAGCAGCCTGAATTCAATTTACAATATTTATTATTGCTTACCATTTTGACTTGGTTCCATTACTTATGATGCTATTGACTGGTTTCTTGTGGAATCAGTAGTAAAAGGTGAATTATTTGAGCTTAAAAAGAGTTTTAAGGGTTGTCAAAAAATCAGGGCTAGAAAGGATGATAGCAATTACAGAGTTCAGAGGCTTAATATTGTAGAAGCTGAAATTAAAGTCCAGAAAAATGAAATGTCTTTTCAGAGTTCATTCCCTGATATAAATTATCTTCAATTTCTAGCTGAGAGGTGATCCCTCTGTTAGGCTTGTCAAAGTTATTCTCCATCAAACAAACTGATGAAGATCAAACAGAACACACCAGACATGTCTCTATTCTTGGACTTCACCCTTGGAATTGGAAATTTAGCCATAAAAACATCTAGGTCTGGCTTAATCGCCTTGGTTTTCAGCTCATATTTTCTCTAGAGACTCGAAAGTTGTTATAGTATCCCGGGAAACTGAAATCAGGTTGAATAATTTGCTTTCTAGAAAAATGATGAGTTTCTAATTCAGTATAATTAGGTTTCTTCTTTTAGTTTGGGTCATTTGGAATCCAAGTATTTACAACTCTCTATTATGTGATATTATATCTTCATATAAAAATAAGATATAAGCCCGGTCAGCATGGCTCAGTGGTTCAGCATTGACCTATGAACCAGGAGGTCATGGTTCAATTCCAGGTCAGGACACATGCCCAGATTGTGGGCTCAATTCCCAGTAGGGGATGTACAGGAGGTAGCCAATCAATGATTGTCTCTCATCATTGATATTTCCATCTCTCCCTCTCCCTTCCTCTCTGAAATTAATAAAAAATATATATTTAAAAAATAAGATATGGAAAAATGACCTTGTCAGTGGGTAAGAGCTGTTTTTTAAGTTCCTCAAAACCACTCTTTCTATGCTTCTGGAAGGACAGACTTTTATATATAAAATCCAACAAGAGCTAATTAAATTATCTGGGAATTTCAGATTAAAAAGAAAAAACAAAACCAAGTCTCTTCTCCCAAGGAGCCCAACAAAATAAACAGAAATAAATAATGTAATCAACATATCTAATAACAGTTCTATATTAATATCTTAGATTTAGTTGTTAACTATATAGAAATAGAAAATGAGAACAAATTAATGTGCTCTCCCTTATTCTCTAGATCCCAAGCAGAATCTTGCCATGCTAAATGGTCTGAAATTTATATGGTGGATCACTCTTGCCCTTGGTACTTTTGTCCTGGGAGAAAAATAACTTTCTCATTTATAGAATCTTAGGGAATTGTATTGAATTCCTAATGCTACAACAACACCAGGTCTATGAGTGGTGCAAAGTCTCAGGCTCCTTTCTAAGAAGCAAATATTCTCTAATGTTTTATAGTTCTATATTCCCCATCTCTCCCAGACCCCACAACCCCATTACCATACAACCTCAATTAAAAAACAACTATAGCCGAAGCCCGTTTGGCTCTGTGGATAGAGCGTCGGCCTGTGGACTGAAAGGTCCCAGGTTCGATTCCCGTCAAGGGCATGCACCTTCCTTGTGGGCACATCCCCAGTGGGGGGTGTGCAGGAGGCAGCTGATTGATGATTCTCTCTCATCGATGTTTCTAGCTCTTTATCCCTCTCTCTCCCTCTCTGTAAAAAATCAATAAAATATATATATTTAAAAAATAAAATAAAAACAACAATAGAGAAGGCTTTGATTTTGTTTTGTTTTATGTGTGGGAGTTATATGATTCTTAACTTTAATATTCTGAAGTCATAATTTCTCAGCAATCCAGACTCCCAAGTATTCTACAACATAATACTTTAAAGATCCCAAATTAACTAAATGTAATATAACAAAAAATGGAATCAGACATTCCAATGAGAGGATTATAAGAAAGGGTGTAAGATGAATAATGAGATGAAAGTATTCCAAAAATAATCCTCGAAGGGCAATAGTGACCACCATTTAGCAAGGCAGGATTTTACCTGGGATCTAGAGAATAAGGGAGAGGAAATACATTTGAAAACATTTGCTTTTTGGTCCCATTATCTGCTTCTATTTAGTTAACACTAAATCTAAGATATTAATATAGAATTGTTATGAGATATGTTGATTACATTTTTTAGGCATTATTTTTATTCCAGACTAACATAACCTAGGGTCTCTCTCCCTCCCTCTCTCTTTTATAGTGAATCAGAAAGATTGGGGGATGACAATATTTTGCTTTTCTTCATTCTCCTAAAACTTGTTTGCTTTTGTAAATGGCTCTATGTTTAAAGCCACACAAAGAGTTTCAGTGACATCATATGATCAGACTCCAAGTATACTTCTTGTGTAAGTTACCAAACTTGCCTGATTTCTACTGCTCTGTCTCAAAGGCTTGTCCACACGAGGCCATCACCAGTGAGTGTGAGATCAGTCACGGCATTTCTATAAATGATCCTCAGCCTACTCTGCACTGCACCCAGCACTGGTTCCAAATACAAGAAAAATGCAAATTGAAGTGATTAAGAAACACTTAGAAGCTGATTTGCTGGTCACTAATGTGCACAAAAATGAATCAAGTGCCACTTAGCCAAAACCACTGGTTTCAAAGCACAGGGAAGATGAGAAAAGTTATGCGAGCCACATCGATTCTCTGAGCAGAGTAATTATTTCATCATCCTTCAACTGCATTTCTTCTTGAGATTGTCAAATGAGGCCTCACTGAGAGAATGGAAAATATTATGATTGGAGCACATGTTAACATGGGTTTCAGCAAACACAAATACACATAAAACCAGATTCTCATTTTCATCATGTTGTGATAGAAGTGTGCAATTGATCTACTTGACTTTTTAATATGTAGATTCGTATGGATTCCTTTATTTCTCTATCCATGTGGTCAATGTTATTAGAGCTATTCTTAACCCAACATGAAAAATATGAGTTAAGACTCCACCTTCAAAATATTTTAATAAAGTAACACTAGAAAAATAATTGCACTGCAAATGATTGCTCACTTCTTTTCCAGGCATTGTGCTTATGGCTTTGCACACATTACCTTACTTAATTCTCACTGCAACTCTGTCATATAGCTATTATTGTCCCCATGTAGAGATTCAGAAGATTAAAAATTTGCCCCCAATCAGTTATTGTGCTTCAGGTCTCTTTGGCTGCAAATCTTATGCTTTTTTACACTATTTCAAGTTTCTTCCCTTAATTTATCCTAGAGTAGGAGGGATGATATGAGACATCTCCTCATGCAAGAAGGATTTGCAAGCCAATGAGTGCAGGTGTGGTTCTATTAAGATTAATTAATATCCACATTCCCCTCATATTCTTCATCGCTCTTCATGCGTCTTTCCCATTGTACCAAATATTTGAAAGCAGTTTTTATCATAGAGTCTTTTTGTCCCTTTCTGTAGTCTGCCTTCCATGTGACCACTTCAAGTTCTCAGAAGTTTGAATGTCTGAATCCTATTAGTGAGCAGAGTTCAAGCCTTCTTGTAGATGGCTCAGACACCTTTTAGATCAGTGGAGATAGATAATCAGGGAAAGGATGTTGCTAATGAGCACTTATTAGAGAATCTGAGTCTCAAGTCTTTCCCAGAAAAGTAAATTCTCTTACAACAATAGAAAAATGGGCAAATGAGTTGAACAGGCTTTAGCATAAGGTGATATTCAAATGGCCAATGAACATATAAAATATGCTCTATTTCATTAGACACTAGAGACATGGAAATTAAAACCACAATGTGAAGCTACTATACAACAATAACATTTAAAAATAAAAACAAATACATAAATCTTGGCCAAGGATGTAGAACAAGTGAAACTCTCAAACTGGTGGTAGGAATGTAAATTGGCAAAATTGATTTGTTTGGGATATTTGGTTTACAAATCCAGGGTGGAGCAAGTAATTAAACCTGCTAGGTCTCTGTTTCTTATTTATAAATGGGGGTGATAATAGGTCCAACATAGAATTGCAGTAGAATTAAGCAAGGTTAAGTGTGAAAAAACAAGAGGGAAGGTAGATCATGTCGGTCCAAGTATAGGTAGAAGGTAGATGCTGTGATGAGTAGAAACAAACATTCTTAACAAGATAATGTTGTATGGCCACTTATGCCAATGTTATGTTTTCTGGGAAACGTTAAAATCTCTGAGATTTTATCACAGAGAAAAGTTAGTCTTATTTATTTTATAAAATGTTTTAATGATCTTTTCTTGGAAGAAAATAACCAATAACTGAAAGTAAGGCATTTAGCAAATGCCAAGGATTTTTATGGTGAAACACTTCAAAAATTTTCATTTTTATGTTTAAAGATATTAAAGTATTTTTCCAGTTGGAAAACTCAGACAACATCCCATAAAATGATAACTTTGCAACTGTATTCTTCACACTAAGTATAAAGGTCAGTTTCAGGGAGAGATAGTAGTTTCTACTGAAGTTTCATGTAGAAAAGTACAAAGTAACACATTAGGTTTATATAATTATTTCTCCTTCAGGTTATTTTAGTTTTTGTTGTTGTTGTTTGTGTCTTTTTGTTAGCAAAATCAAATAATACATACACATATGATTAAAATGTTTATACCATCATCTGCTGGCCATGCTTCCCCTCCAGAGTTAACAACAGTAAAAGGTCTTGTGGTGGCCATCTTGTGTCCACATGGGGGCAGCCATCTTATGTGTTGGAGTGATGGTCAATTTCCATATTACTCTTCTATTAGATAGCATATAGATTCTTCAACTTAACTTGGTACTTTGTTATGTCTTGGAAATCTTTGTATGTGAATCTGTATAAACAATCTTTTTTAACAGTATTTCTAGCATTCCAGAGTACAGAAATATCATATATATTTTTTAACCATTCTTCTTTTGGACACCACATAGATTGTTACCATATACTTTTGTTGATAAACATTGTTATAGTAGTCTCTTGCAACAAACCTTATGTAATCCTTTTTTGGGGACTTGTGCACAGGTTTCTCTGGCTAGATATTGAGGCACACAATGGGTCAGTCATAGGGGTGCACATTGTTAATCTAATAGCTAATGCCAAAATGGTTCTTTACAATGAATGACTGAATGAATGCTCTTCACTCTCATCAGCAATGTAAATGAAATTTCCATTTTTCCAGTGTAACCAAAATAATATCATTATTTCACATTTAGTTAGTTAAATAGCAAGATGTAATCATTCAATGTTGGTCAAGTATGCAAGTCTTTAAATACTACTGAAACTGAGCATTTGGGCATACCGTACATTTTTATGATTTCTTGTCCTCTGTTGCCCATATTATTGCTTTTGACTCTTCTGTCCCTTTGAATGGACCATTGAAGGGAACCTAAGCCTAGAAGAACCTCTGGGTCAACAGTTCCCATATTGAGAACACATCTCCACACCAGGAGAATAAGCTATACTTTCTTCTGGTCCTGAGCTTCCTTAGCCTCGGCATCAAAAATAACACTTTGCCAATGTTTATTAAATTCCACCAGAAGTTTTAAAAAGTATATATGGTAAAGATACTGGGTTTACCTCTTTGCATAAAATCATTTCTAACTGAACTTACCTAATCAATGTTGAAAAATATCAGAATATAAATTTTCTCATAAAGAGCTGAATTAAGACCAGTGGGAGAAAGGTATTTAAGCATTGTTGCTATAGTGACACGTAGTTATGGTTCTCCTACATGAGAGCACCATTCACATTGAACAATGCTGTTAACTTTTAGTACACATGTAGTCTTAAATTTGCCAAATAATTGCCTCAGTGACCTGCTTCATATTGGCCATAGAATCTTGGTCAGACCATTTGTCCTTATTTTCTGCTGGATCACAGTTTAGTGACCTCAGTCAAAACCTCATCTCAATGTGAAAGTGTTGGTAAGACTCTCCTAATGAACTTTCATTATTATTGTGGCTGAGACATCATTTTTCTACCTCAAAGTAGTTCAGCTGTATTGTTGCATAGAGGGAGTTCTAATTTAGGGCTCTTATAATTATGTATTGCCAAAGTGAATATGGGCAGATAGAGGGAATTTGTTTAGGTACTTACTGCTTTTCAGGAAAATTCCCATCAGATCTGATCATTGTCAATGCCTAGCACCTTGCACAGGGCAAAAGAAAACATGTCATATTATCAGTTAGCATGTTCTGATTGGAGGAGAGCTCAGTCAATTTTATTTGCAGTAGAAATCTCAGGAACATATTAGCAAAGCTAAGTACAGGCAGTGAAATTAGTCCTCCAATGGGGGGTTGGGTGGGGGGAGAGGTTTTCCCTCCTAACTCTAGTATCTGGGAGAGAGATGGAAATCTTAGGATCTCCAAATACCCTCATTTGACTTTCAGATTTGAAAAGTATTTGTGGGAAATCTACTTTTTTTTAGTACATACGTTTTATTTAAGTTTCAACACAACCACGTGAGAACTATTCACACATGAAACAACATGCAGGGACCTCAGAATCATTATGTTGCATAAAGGGAACCAGAGTCAAAGGGCACCAATAGAATGATTCCATCTATATGACAACAGGCAAAAATAATTTACGGTGATGAAAGTCATATTGTATAGTCTTCCAATTATTTCTCAACTTACAGAAGAGGGAACTATGTGAGGAGACTCACTATCCTAGAGTCAGTTTTCAGCTTTGCCACTCCCTAGCTATGAGGCTTTAGGTAAATTTCAGCTCTTTCATCTCTAAAACAAAGTCCCTCTTTCAGCTCTAATTTAATGAATATTATCTACAAAAATATTATCTACAAACCTCTTTATCCATTCTTTCTAAGGAGTAGGATTGACTGAACTAGCCAAGAAAACTTTGTGGGTGATGGACATATTCTGTATATTAAATGGTCTGTTGGTTACACAGGTGTTTATGTTTGTTAAAATTCATTATGCTGTTCACTTAAAATCTGTACATTTTACTGACTGTAAATATAAAAAATGTTAAAAGAAAAACTTTATGAGTTGCTCTAATGACCTATATTTTACTCTTGAGATAACTGGTACTGAAGAAATGAAGTGATAATTTGCTTATGTTCATTGTGGGAGTTGGGAAATCTGTATTATTCAATGAGAACTGCACATTTCATCTTTTAAAAAGTGGGGAGATATTCACCAGACAATTCGTTATGATTCTAAATAATGCCTTTGTACTTATATAGAAAGAAAGAAAACCAAAATATAAAAATGTTTCCCACATTCTATTCTGTTTATGTGCACATTTACATTTTATGGAGGTAACTGGCAAGGAGTCCTGCTTTTCCCTGGGAAAAACAGAGGAAGGCTGTCCAGCAGGGAGGTCATAATGATGTCTCTCAATCAACAGTGTTCTGAGACATCTGCTGTGTAGAGAATGCTGATAGATGTTTTTCTTTACAGAGCTGAAAAATTTGACATAGCAACTTTCACAGTTTGTGAAGTAATTTCTAGTTAAACACTCTATACAACTCACCTAGCATCTTGTTAAAAATACAGATTCTGATTTAGTGGGTCTAATGTGAGTTCACCAATGTGCAATTTAAATAAACTCCCAGGTGATGCTGCTGCTGTTCGTCTTTGGACCACACTTTGAATGCCAAAGATGAGGTTATTAAAAAGTTTGAGTGGAATCTGCGATTCACTTAAGGTCTCAAACTCAAATGGCAGACAGAAACCAGAACCCATTATTACGAACCCCTAATTCCCCCTCCCCATATAAGAAACAAAATGAGAGGCTATATAAATAAATAAACATGTGAGACCAGGGAAAAAATTGTTATAACCTTTATTCAAATCAGATGTTTAAAATTATCTTAATGTGAGCAGTTTTTTCCATTTTTATTGCTATATTTCTATGTACATAGTTTTAGGTTAATGTTTTCCTAAATTCCAATCTAAAAGTTACTCTTGTTACCAAGGATGCATTTGTATATTATAAATTGTAGGATAAAACAGTGACCCACGGAAGTGTTTGATGACCACAACACACACACACACACACACACACACACACACACACACACACACACGTGAAAGTTATTGATTTTTGTATCCATCCTCCAAGATGGCCTTCAATAATCCTATAATCCTTGCCTTCTGCTATTCCCGTTATTGTGTAATCCTTTTCCACCTTAAGTGGGAATTACTCTGTGAAGCCAGCAGTATAACTGAGGCCTCTTGCCAACAGCCATGTGACAGTGAATTATCTCGCAAGTGGGTCCACCCATCTCCAGGATTTTGAAGTACTTGATAACTAATGCAATGTTTGAAAACAGGAAGAAATTATATATGTATATGTATATGTATATGTATATGTATATGCATATGCATATGCATATGTATATGTATACTTTGCAGATATATGACTTTTGATTTAGAGAGGTAGATTCTATAGTAAATCCAAAAAATATTATCTAAATATAATCACATTCTATTTGAACTTACTTAAGTGTTCTGATTCGTGATGACCAGGTCTCAATCCCAAACAAATAGATTTTCCAGTGGAGAAAACAAGACAAAGAAATGTAAAATCATAAATTGGAGCATTTACTTTACATTAACAAATAAAACCTGTATGTTATGTGATCTATTATTAGTTATGTTCTATGCTCAGGTATATCTTGATGAAGCCTTAGAGGAAATAGGAAGGGAAGGATAAAGATGAATTATTTTTAATAATTGATAGGATTTCATAATAAATTGATTTGGTGTATAAAGGAGAAGGAAGGATAGACGATACCTTTCAGAATCTGTGCCTATTAGATTGAAGAATAATGACACGCACCATTGAATATAATAGATTAGTTGGGAAGATAAGGCAAGATTTCAGACATAGGGAACAGGACATACCTTTCTATTTTGAGATGTACTGAGTTTTACTTAACAAAAAACCCTGGCAGAAAATACTTTCTCCTTGATTTTTAACTGTCTATGTGTACCATATAATAGTGATATTTTTCTTATTCTCAAACTCCATCCCTGAAAAATAGATATAGCCAATGTATTTATTTTATTTTTGAAATGAACTTACCAAGCAAGAGTTTTAGCAATATGTACAATACTATAGAGTTAGGGGGGGTCTAAAATCCAGCTTTACCCCCATTAAAGTCCTGTTTTTTTCCAGTTGAAGCATATCTGATCATTGAGCAGCTTTCTTCTTCATCTTGGCTGTTGGCCCAGGCCCCTGATGTCTAGAATTCATCATTGCTTTGAAATAGGAACTGTTTGGTTATGTGTATGTGCCCCTTGGTTGGAACATGGTAGAGTTTAGCTTTTAGAAATCCAAGGCTTTAAATTCATTGAGGAATTATAAGGCCTTGAGAAATATGTCAATATAGCCTACCTTGTAGGAGATTTATTTGTGAAACTAAATGCCAAAGTGCTAGTTAACAAATGGGCATACAACCTTCTAATAACTGGAGCATTCAAATATCTTTTACTACATTCCACCTCTGAAAGTGAGTTTAAAGTTTAGCAATTAGGAGGTTACTTGGTGAGAATAAAGTTGGAAGAGACTCTAGCTCTATAGAAAAAAACATATAGGTTGTGGTGGAGTTCGCAGGATATTTCTCCTACTTCAGAACATCATTTTTAGCAACTGGAATAGTTATGCCTTTAATATCCATTGTGTTGCAGCAGTATCTCCTGCATGCCTTCATCCAGTTGTTCATTGGGATCCACTTCTCTTACTACATCTTGTAATTTCTTCATGGTCAAGACCTGATTGTTTTCAGGGCGGAGACACCCAGGAGTGCCTGGTATCTTTACCATTGTAGTGCTGTTGGCCTTGGAGCCTTGTGGAGGGGTGCTGGCTGGTTTTGGTTTTTTGGATGAAAAATTGGAGAGGTTGACTAGGGCTTAGGGGCCAAAATCTGGTTCAGAATCTGCTGAGCTGTAAACTTCAGCTCACAGAGCTTATTGAAATCTTGCTTCTTTTTGGAGGTATGAGGACCAAGGTCAATCAAAGGCAGCAGACCTACCTCACCATGATATGCATAGCAGGCCTATTATCTTGTTTTTATTAAGAGAAAAATAAAAGTCACTTTCAGTTGCATCACCTCTATTAGATTTTTAAAACTAAAGCTATATCATGAACCTTTTTCCAGATCTTTATTCTTCCATTATATAATGTTTAGTAGTTCTGTAACATTTTGTTGTAGGATTTCACTATAATTGGTAATTAAGGCCATTGCCAAAATATTTTTCATTGTAACCTAGATCCTTGTTTTGTTGTACTTTCTTGTGGATGAAAATTATGCCCCAAATATCTTCAACTTCTGGGTTTAGCAGCCTTTACTTTCTTGTTTCTCACTGTCTATTGCATAGGGCAGGAGTAACCTTGGGGCCTTAGTTTTTTATTCCTAGATTCTGCCAGGCTTATTCTCTACTTAGTTTAGAGAATTGGTCTCCATGCTTTTAAACAGATAATTGATACTAGAGGCAGATTCTGTATTTATGGGAACTGGAGGGGCATGGGGGCAGGGGGATGAAAATGATCTGTTTCTCTTTAATTTCTTGTTCTTCTAAGAACAATTAATGGGCCAGTAACATTGACATTCCATGGGAGCGAATTAGAAATACAGAATATCAGGCTCAACCCAGAGATACTGAATTAGAATCTGCATTTAGGGTGACACTGTAGTGAGTCATACGTCTGAGAGGCACTGGTTCAGTTGATTGTCATTAATTAGCCTTTGGTTACTTCTATGCCAGTAGTTCCCAAACTTGTATTTACATTGGAAGCATTAGGGGAGGTCCTCAAAATGTTAATGTTGCTTCCATCCTAGAGATTGTGATTTAATTGATCTGGAGTGTGGCTTGGGCACTGGCACCTTTAAAAGATGCTCACATTAAATGTGCAGCCAAGTTTAAAAACCATTGCCCTATACCTCCTAAATTGGTCTGTCTTTTTTGAAAAGTTTTCTTAAGGTGCTATCCTATCCTATTTGGGATTGTAGTTTTCTCTATCAATTGTAGTTCATATGCTTCTTATTTTGTAGAAATTCTCATGTTTTTGTTCCATTAATAGAATATGTCCCCTTTATTCTCCAACACTGTTACAGATTTAAATTTTATTCTTTAAATCGTTCAAAGAAAAATATAATCCAGGTTATAAGTTGTATGTTGGGTATAGATCAGCATATCTTTTACTACTTTTTCCTCTTCACTGTCCTTTTTTCTTTCTGCCCTGGCCACATTCCTCAAAATCCAACATGGCTACACCATTTTTTAACCCCTTGTGTTCAGCTCTTGGATTATGTTTCTTATTTCTCATTACATCTATTGCCATTCCTGAGGACTATAGGGATAGGGTTTTGTTGTTGTTTTCTTAACAATGACACTATTGACATTTTGAGCCAGAGAAATCTTTTTTGTGGGTGACTGTCAGATTTTGGCAGCATCCCTGGCCTTTACTCAATAGATCCCAGTGGCCCTCCATATCCTCCCTCCCAGTTTGTGACATAAATGTTTCTAGGATTGTCAAATGTTTCACAGGGGGCAACATTCTTTCTGGGTTATGGAACATTGAGCTATAACATTGTCAAACATTCTCGATGGCTAATAAACACTGAAGTCAGTACAGTTAAGAAATATCACTTCACAAGTGAGATAGTCCACACTATCTTCATGACAGGTCCATATATTTTTTTTCAATGATTTTGTTCGGGGATTGTCCCAAGTTCATGAAATATTATTATTTAATGAAATGTCATGAGTTTGTAAGACTTTTCATATGGAGAAATTGAGAGAGAGAGAGAGAGAGAAAGAGAGAGAGAGAGAGAGAGAGAGAGAAATGAAAATCAAAGTTTAAAGGTCTCCATATTAGAATAAGAAAAAAATGCCTATTCCACTGTTGGGATCAATCTGTGGTTAAAATTATCTTATTTTTGGAAACAAAAACACATTAACCAACATGCTGATCCTTCACTTTTATTCCCACGGTTAAGTATGTGAGGATTCTGTCTTTATGACAGCCTTTTTGAGATGAAGGGATTATACATTAGAATGTTCCTGCATGAATAGATTGTATATATTTCCTGTATTTCATCCCAGGGTAGTTAGCCTGGCCAATGCTTTCTTAAATGCTTACAGCTTTACTGAATCAAAGGCTCTACATGAATACAGTATGAAAACAGATATTTGAATTATAAACAGAAGCACACATTCTGAGCTTCCTTACTGATGGAATTAGCTGGAGACAAGATAGATAGATCATAAGTCTACACCCATAGGACACATGCAGTAGTATTCATGGAAGTGAAAATTCATCTTTACAAAGGGAAGCGTCATCTTAGGTACACAATTGTCTTTCCTTTAAGCTATATTTGGCATGATTCCTTCACACTTTTGAGCTAAAGCTTTAGTTAATGCTGATAGTCTTTCATTCAGACAAAAAAAAGCTTTCCTGGCTCAGTTGGTTGAAGCATAATTCTGTGCATCAAAATGGTTCAGGTTTGATTCCAGTTGGGCCTCATGGCTAGTTTTTGGCTTCCATCCCCAGTTGAGTTGCATATCATATTGATTTTTTTTTCTCTCTCCCCCTTCCTCTTCTCCAAAGTCTCAATGGACACATATCCTTAGGATGTTTTAAGAGAAAAAGGAGGGGAAAAAAAGGTTGCAGATTGACAGAGAGTGCTTGAAGCAGAGATTCACAACTGGAAACCTCCATCCAGATGGAGGTTCTTGCTCAGTGTAGGTTGTATTTCTAAAGCCAACATTTGAACACCAGCTTCCCCCCCTTGAGCATTGTGGGGAAGCAGTTAAGTATGTGAGGATTCTGTCCTTATTGTTGCATTGGGATTTAAAAGACTATATAGATCTTTTATTTGATCTCATTTCAGTTCACCCCTTCAGCTTTTCTCCCCCATTTACTAAACTAATTGTCATGAACAGTTTTGGAAACTCGAGCAGCAAATAGATTTGCCCCTGTCATTTGGCTTTGAGTTCTACCTATGACATGTGTGTCCTCGCCTGTGGATTACATTCTCTTAACAACCAGAAACTTCACTTAGTCCACCTTTGCTTTGGCCTGAAGTAGCCAAACAGCTGAGTTAATGGTATATAGTTGGATGCTGAAGTCTCTAGAAATTGCCTCCTTTCTTCACTTGCTTTTTTTCATTTTGCAGGTTACATTTCCTGATGTGTCATGCAGTAGCATGGGCTTTTATAATGAACATTTTTGAATAAATGGATGCATATTTGCTGTATTTAAAGACAAGGAAAATTTATAGTAATAGTCCTGATAATAATAATTAGATCCTAGTTATTGCCCATTTGTCTAACACTTCCTATGTGCTGAAACAAATGCTTTCCTACATATTCCCACTTATTTATCCTCACAACAACCCTATATCCTCACAACAACCCTATATCATATGGCCTCTTTCTACTATCCTTTCAAATCCAAATTTGGATCTGTGACAAGTATGTAGATGCTCAGGCATTCTTAAAAGGGACAGAAATGAGCTTTGTGCTGACAACATCAGCCAACTTCCTGCAAACTCTCCCTTGATGCCCCTTCCTCTCTCTAAATTTCCTCCCACAGCAGAAAACTGACAGCACCCCTCTACCCCCATGTATCCTCTGATCTCCCAGGACCCCTCACGATTATGCCATTTTTCTTGCTTATTTCCCCTGTCCTTCCATAGCGCCATTTCATTCTTCCTTCAGCTGCCTGTCACCTAACCTCTCTTAGGTTAGCATCCTTTTCTCAACCTAGAGTTCTGACGAAAAAAAATCTGCACTTAGTTTTATGGATATGAAGAAATTGAGGCAGAGACTAATTGGTCCCAGGTCCCTCAGCTCATAAACAGCAGATCTAGATCTGAACCAGGGTTTCTCTCTCCAAATCAATTTTCTTAGTGATTCTTTCCTCTGTAGATCATCCCCCTTACGTCAAAGCTTAATGTCAGATTTTATAAATTTCTAATCAACATCATGTGAGCAGGGTGGTTACTCAGAACCCGAAAGCATGAGTCTAAGTATGCCCAGAGGAGTTTGAAATGGGTAGGAAAGAACTTGTTAACAGGGTTGCTTATTTAAAAAGGAAATAAAAATCCCTCAGGTTATAAAGTTGGAGGCAGCATAATTAAATAGGCATCCCCAGGTGCATTCTTTACAAAGACTTCCTGGCCTAAAGGCTCTCTTCATCCACTCACACCACCATTGTTACTGCTACCGATCTGCCTTTAGGGAAATCAAGGCAGTTGCTCAACACCTCAACATCTACAGATGTCACTGGCCCCAGGGCCTCAGATCTTATTTGGTCCCTACTGAGTGAGCCACAGTGAAGCAATGAGATTTGATTGTTGCTGTTACTGTAATGAAAACCCAATTTGGCAGGCTCCTGAGGTCTACTGGCCAAGCCTCCATGTGGTCTGATGATAGATTATCCTATCGTGTTTTCATAGCTTATTCCTTCCAGAAACACAGCTCAGGCTCCATATATCACCCCATTAGTCAATAGTTCTCCATTTGGGCTGCATATCGGTGCTACTGAGGGAAATTTTGAGGAGTACTGATGCCTAGATCCATTGGTAACCAATTAAATCCAAATCCCAGGGGTTAGGGAGGAGTCTATTTGCAACCCCTGAGTTAGAAGATGCTATGTTAAGCTAAGTCACTAAATTCCCATGGTATGGTTACTGGCCAGATTGGCAGGAGGGATAGGAAGTACAAGGCTAGCCCATTCATACCTAAAGGAGCACCTTTCAGGAAACCAGAGGTCTTCTTTCTCTTAAAGGCACTCTATTTATCTTATTTCAGAAAATGTATTAACCAAACAAACGTAGGAAAGCCTGCTCCCCACCAGAGCCCGAAAGTTAGGGCTGGGAAATTGAGTGCCTGTTGACAATAGGAAGAGGGAAAGTGTAAACTTGTGAGAACACACCCATGCTACCTCATGAATCACAGTCATTTTGTTCTATACAAGCGTGTTCTGTTCTGTTCTTATCCTTTCAGGATACTCAGCAGGGCCACACTTGCTAAGGGACATCTTCCTTTTCACAACAAACTGCTCTACTACTAAATCACCATGTGTTGATTCTTACTCTGATTCTGGAGAGAGAAAAACATCTGTCATTTTCTGGCTTTCTCTAACCTTTTGCTCTACTTTCATTAAAAAAGATGGACTGTACTTTCCCCCCACATTTTAAAAATCAAATAGATCTTTTACTTCTCCCTGCTTCTTTTTCACTTTCAAGTTTGGTGACTCAAATTGGCGACTTAAATTGCTCCTTTCAGTTCAAAAGCAAACAAAATGAGAGAGAGAGAGAGACTCTGCCCAACTCTTCATCCCTCATAGAGAAGTCCTGGCATTTATATTTCCTGAGAAATACTGATATGTGAGGCAGTGATGATGCCTAAAGAAAAAAAAAAAAAAGGACATTTGCAAATGCATTTGTTTTGGCTAAATCTGGCTGCTCCCCGAAGAGAGCCAGGTGCATGTTACCAAATAAGCTCCCATTTTCTCTTTATTGCTAAGGGTATACCCCAGCCCCAAAGTTACTCCATGTAAATAACTGCAGTTCTAATGACTATTGATTGGGGAGTCCCAGCCTTTCATCTAGCTGCCAGCTCCCCCTGGTAAGTTAGAAATAATCAATAGCAAAGTGCAGGCAGTTGCTACCACAGGGGCTGAGTCTCCCATGAACAGGGGTGGCGGTGACGGTGGACCAAGGAGAACGAGAGACATGTGAACCAGATCTGAACCAGACCCTCACCTGGAGTAAGGGGCATCTAACCTGAAGCCTCATGTAAATCAACCCAGCATAGTCTAGCTTGGATCAGCCAAACCCCACTCACCTGCAGACCCATGAGCAAGAAATAACTGCTCCTTGATATTGCTGAGTTGCAGGGTAGTTGTCACTCAATATCATTGATTGATGGTCTGTTTTAAGCCAAAGCATCATAAGCAATTGCTAAATTCCTTGTTGAAACTGCAACCACTCCAGCAGTCTTCAGAACAAGACTGAGGCATAGTGAGCAACCAGCCTAAGGTCCCCCAATCCATGGTTCACATTGCTGAGAGCCCAGCTCAGGGTGTCTGATCCTCTAAAGTGTGGGTGCAGCCATTATACTTCATTGTCTGCCCATTTGAACTGATATGCCATTTCAAAGACTAGCTTTTCCCCCAGAAAGCCAGAAGATGGGAACCTGTTCTGCCACGTGACAAAGGGCTACCCATGGGCACTTTGCTTCTCAGCTCATTTCTTGAGATGCTGTTCTGTCTACGTTGCATAGATATTCTCTCTGAGACTGTTCCACAAGTTTCTGTGAATTATACTGTGTTCCAAATGCTGCCATCATTAGGGTTCCTTCCACAAATCCAGGGGCCACCCTCCCTACCACCTCAGTTCATTGGAGACACTCTGTTGTTGCACTCCTCCACTTTGCTATTGATTATTTCTAACTTACCAGAGGGAGCTGGCAGCTAAGTGAAAGGCTGGGATTCCCCAATCGATAGCCATTAGAACTGCGGTTATTTACATGGAGTGACTTTGGTGGCCAGCGTATGTTCTTACCGATAAAGAGAATATAAGAGCACATTTTGGTAACATGAACATAGCTCTCTTCAGGGAACAGCCAGATTCAGGGGGAAAATGGCCTTACTCCCTATGCTCATTCCCCCTCCCCCACATCATCATTCCCTCATTCCCAGGAAAATAAATACCAGGACTCCCCTAGGTTGGACAGTCTCTCTCTCTCTCTCTCTCTCTCTCTCTCTCTCTCTCTCTCTCTCTCTCTCTCTCTCTCTCTCTCTCTCTCTCCTCTCTCTCTCTCTCTCTCTCCTCTCTCTCTCTCTCTCTCATAATTTGATTACTTTTTGAACTGAAGGAAGTAATTTAAGTTACCACTTTGATTCACCAAACTTAAAAGTGAAAAGAGAGCAGGGAGAAATAAAAGACCTGACTTGATAAAAAATCTGGGGGAAATTGAATGGATTGGGGAGCAAAGAGGTTACAGAAAGCCAGAAAGTAGAGGTGTTTTTGTTGTGTGTATGTGTGTGTGTGTGTGTGTGTGTGTGTGTATATATATAATAGAAGTAAGTAGAGTAATTTGTTGTGAAAAGGAAGATGTCTCAGTATCCTGAAGTGACAAGAAAAGAGCAAAGCACATGTTTATAGAACAAAATGGTTGTGATTCATTGAGGTAGCGTGGGCGTATTCTCACAGGTTTCCTTTTTCCTCTAATCAGCAGGCACTCTGTTTTCTAGAGCCACCTTTATCCTCTCCATGCCTTCCACACGGCCTCCTGTGCCTCTCCCCCTCTCCTGCACGGTTATGGGACCTAATGTTTACTGAGCATGTCCTATGAGCCAAACATGACTCTGAGCACATTACTTCTTAAAATTCCCAGCAACTGAAACCAAAGTCATTATTTCTGGCCTACGTCTTTTCTTTTCTGCCCAAGATAGAGATCTGAGAATTACCCACAATGAATTTCTTCTCTGACACTGCATGGCCAGTCACCCAGTGTCATCAGTATGGCACCTGGACAGCTTCTGAACCTCCTCTCTGGTGTTTTCTTCAGTCCTTCCTGGTTTCTTGAGTACCTGTTGCTCTAACCATGCCATTCATTCTTTTTTTTTTCTTTCTTTTCTACTAACAGCTGGCTTACAATATTATACTGCTTTAGTTTCAAGTGTACAGCATAGTGGTTAGACAGTCATATAATTTAGAAGATGATTCCCTGATATTTCAAGTACCCACTTGGCACCGTATATAGTTATTACAATATTATTGACTATATAGTCCCTATGCGGTACTTTACATCCCAAATTTTGTAACTGCCAATTTGTACTTCTTAATCCTGTCACTTTTTTCACCTAACCACCAAACCCCCTGTCCCTCTGTCAACCATCAGTCTGTTCTCTGTGTCTATGAGTCTGTTTCTATTTTTCTTTGTTCATTTATTTTGCTTTGGATTCCACATACCAGTATAAGTGAAATCACATTGTATTTGTCTTTCTCTGTCTGGCTTAGTTCACTTGGCATAATACCATTTCATTCTTCATTTTATATCTAACATTATTTTTCCAAGGAATCAAATATAATCACTTTACTTCCTCAGTTAAAAACCTCCAGGGCCCTCCTTATTGTCTATAACATCCATTTTCAACCTTTTTTTCATCTCATGGCACACATAAACTAATTGCTACAATTCTGAGGTGCACCAAAAATACATATTTTTGCCTGACCAAAAAAAAAAAAAAGTATAATTTTGGTTCATTCACACCAGGTGGCTATTGTTGTATGGCTATTGTCATTTTTTATTTGATAATCTAAGGGAAAAGAGATCAGTGCCCCTAACTGACGAGTCGGTGTTGCATGTTTTAATGATTCTTGTGGCACACCAGTGTGGTGCACCGGTTGAAAATCACTGGTCTATAAGGAAATGTCCAAACCTCTTATCATGATTTAGGAAGCATTTCAGTAGATCGAGCCCGGCCTGCCTCTCTAACTTTGTCTCCGATCTTTCCACAGGCATGGCCTGCACTCCTCCTCCTTCCTGATTTTGTACTTGCTGTTCTTTTTTCCTGGGATGCCTGCTCATGTCTCTTTTTTCTATTTGGTATATTTCCATTGATCTTTTACCCTGCTGAACTTTGAAATACTGCTCAAGTATTTATTTGTAAAGATTTCCCTGAATCCTCCAGGCAAAATTAGGTGTTCTAAGCTCCTTACTGTCCTAGCATTATCTATGAATCTTTCTATCTATCTATCTATCTATCTATCTATCTATCTGTCATCTATCTATCATCTATCTATCTATCTGTCATCTATCTATCATCTATCTATCTATTAATTTATCTAACAATAACGTATACTACATTTAAGGTTCTATTTCTAAATCTCCCCCTAGATGATGTACACTCTCAATTATCTACTTGGTAGATTTTTAGTAAAATGTCTTTTGAGTGAATTTATTATTTTCTGGTGCTTTTGAATAATGAGGAAAAAATGCTTTCTTCTTCTGAATGCTGATTCCTGTCTTACAGAGGCTGAATTTCATCTTAAAGTCTACATTACAAATTAAGAGCATTCATTTTTTTTTATTTTAAATTTTCAACTTCCTATTGTCATTATGCAGATGGAAGTGAGCTTATACTGTTGCTCTGTGACTAGTTATGTTCCATACTTGGTCAGAAATTTCACATTTTATTAACACAAATTGCTACACCTTTCTCAATAGCATGAACTATTAAGTTCAATATTCATGGCTTATATGACCATGAAAATTATATTTGGTATGCCTAGAAAAGTCAGACTATGATCTTGAAGTAGGTTAGAGCAGAGTTGGAATGAGAGAGGGTATTAAAATATGTAACACATTAGAGTTCATTTCCTAAAAGGAATTATCAGACCCAATAACTCATCAAGTTGTTCTAAATATAGTGTCTAATTTATGTTACCGCTAGATTTTTAAGCTGCAGGGCAAAATTAGGAACTGTGAATGTTGGATAGAGACAAACTTTCTTTTTAGGTACTCATCCCGAACGAGCTAATTAGATATACTTCAGGAAATTTCTGGCCTGGTTAATGGCATAGGAAAGAGAACAATGAGAAATAGGGCACCTTTACTAGATCTGGAATTGATAGCAAATATATTTATTAGATTATGAGATTTCCATGGTATTACTTTTTGAAATTTTTTGTGGACTTTTAAGTGTCCGGTGACTATAGTTATATTGTTTACATACAAAACTTTTGGGCATCTTTTAACAGATACTTCTTAAATTCTCAATCAAGGATATTTTTATATAATTTCTGTTTATATACTGTTATGTTTAATCCTAAGGTAATTACATGGTTGGTTGGCTAGATGGACAGCTAATTGGACATGTTAGATTTTTTATGATACTCTGAATTGGATCATTTCTTACTTATTTTAAAATTTCTTGTTAAAATGTAGCATATTAACAGATTTTATAGGTAAGTTTACCCGTACATATGTAAATTTAAAATAATTATTACTGTAACTAATTTGATCTTGCTCAAAAGCCCAGACTTGCTTACTTGTCATGGGGAAAAACAACTTTTAATCTTTTAAATTAAAAAAAAAATGTGTCTGCCATATTAGTTAAATAGTCCTTTTAAATGTTGCTGTCTATTTGCATATCTCTCTATCCTGGCTTCTTTCTAAAGTGACATCTGGGCCTATTGCCACAGGGAAAGTGAAGGTTATATGACCCATGAATGGTCAGGATCCTCAAATGTGTTTTCCTAGGGCTTGATAGTTCTCAAAGGTGATGTTTCTGTTATATCTGCATGCTGTTCATCCTGATGGCATTTTCTACTTAAGTCTGATACCAGAACTTAGGATTTATGTTCCCAGCTTGGTAACTCTGTCCTCATGATTGGGTCATCCTTTGACTTGCACTGGCTCCCAAGTCTGTGCTGTATTCACCCCCCAACTTTTTAGGGCATCTCATTTTTCACCATGGTAAGTCCCACAGCAGGGATGGTGGCTTTTATCTTTGCTGCCTTCTGATCTTCCTCAAAGGCCTGAAGGAAATTCTGGATTTTACTGATGCCACCTAGGATCTGAAAAACTAAATATCAGAGCTTTTGTCTGCCATGTTTGATAGATATGAAGATGAGATATACTGTTACTGAAATAGTAGAGAACCAGTGCATGAAATTTGTGCAAAGCTAGTGTCCCTAGCAAGTGCTGGCTGCTGGCTGCCAGCTGGCCGGGGCCTTCCTTTGTTCCGTGCTTCCACTTGGTGGTCAGTGCATGTCATAGCAAGCAATCAAACTCCCAGTCAGTGGAACTCCAGAGGGATCACTGCATATTAGGCTTTTATATAGAGAGAGGTTTCCTGATTTCAATGGGGATAATAGGATTCTGAGGATGGAGAGAGGTAAATTGCCTTCCAAATTCCAATTTTCATTTGGCCAGCACTGTGAGATTCTCAAAAATTCTTCTCTGAATTTCTTAAGCTTTCTGCATGAATTTTCAGCCTCTTAGCCCTGACAACTTGAGAATTTAGTAAATGCCTTTTGGGGAGACCAGTAAGTTGTCACTTCTTTCCTTTTTTTCTGCATGACCTTTCTCTGGGATCTTGACTATTTTAGTTTTAATTGCCTTACAAGCCCTGAATTCTAAGGCTGATTTTTCTGCCTGGTTCCAGCATTTATTTGCTTCTGTTCTAGGCCTTTTGCTCCTGCTCCATGAATCAGCATGTGCCCCAAAGGGCAGAATGTCAGCTTACATTTTGGGGTTTCCTTCTCTGACCTGACCTTTGAGGCCAGGCTGCCTGTGAGGCACCACAATAACTTCAAAGAGGTAGACTTTATGTTGTGTTATGATTTCTCTAATATTGATGGTAACATATGCCTCTTCACCATAGGTAAATGCAGAAGTTCTGATTTAGTTTAATGGGGCCATAGCCTTTTAAAAACATCGTAGGTGACTTTCAAGTAAATTCCAAGCTGAAATAATTTTTTTTAAACCATAATATCTAAGATAAATTTTAATGAATATAATTTAATTAGAATTATTTTTATAGATTTTAATTAATATAGACAGAATTGAATAAACATTACACAATTCTTTCACCTTTCTTTTTATCTGCAGTTATTTTCCTATTCTCTTTTTTTCACTATTTATACTTGAACCTCCTTTTATAGTTTAATAGTCATATAAATATTTATTTTCCAAATATCAGTCTTTGATTCATTTATTATCTCTGTTTTTTTTCTAACTTATTTTGATTTTTAGTTTTGTGAAATCAATTAATTTGCCTTAGTTTTATCTACTTGTTTTTCATAATTGTTTTAATTATATATTAATTTATTCTCACTATTTTTTAGTAATTAATATAAATACTTAGACTATGGGTTTTTATTGGAACAAGGATATAAGCATATTCTATAGATACTGATATATAACAGCTTCAATTATAATTTTCTCTAAAATTTGAAATTGTGGTTATTTGGGCCATAGTAATCTGTCTAACAGGTTTCCATTAAGGATAACATTGAATATTTTATGTGTAGTATCTTTTCTTTTTTTTAATGGAGCTTTTGACTGGGCACAATTTTCATAATTTTGTGAGATAGAAATTAGTCCAACTTTTGAGTAGAGAAGTGATCTTACTATTGTCTAAGAAGATCCTGGGTTTTTATTTTAGGTGTCTTTAGAAAACTTGGTGCAGGCCACCATCTAAAAAATACACTATGTAATTTCGGTTTTATTTTCTCCTCTGTAACAGCAGTGCTGGTGGCACACAGTCCCATAAAGTGAGCTTCATTGTCCCCTGGATATTTCAGTAGCCTTTGCTTTCAAAGAACTGGTGGAAAATACGGATTTGAGTTGAAAGTCATGTTTATTAATCACTATTGTTTATTTTGTGTCCCTCAGTGACTTAACGATCCCTGGAGATAAATGTCAGTTAACCCTGGCCATGGTAGCTCAGTGATTGAACATTGACCTGTGAACATGGAGGTCATGGTTCTATTCCCAGTTAGGGCACATGCCTGGGTTGTGGGCTTGTTCCCTGGGTGTGCAGGAGGCAGTCAGTCAATGATTCTCTCTCATCATTGATGTTTTTCCCCCATTCTCTCTTTCTCTCTAAAATAAATAAAAAAATATATTTTTAAATGTTAGTTAAAATATGTTTGCAAAAAGAAACAAAAAAAACTTTTTAAAGGAAGGAGTGAAGGTCACAGAGAGACATTTGTGTTCCTGAGATTTTGCTTTATTTCCCATTATGTGATTTATCACTACATTTCCTCCCTTTCTTTGTATAAAACCTTTCCATGTGCTTTTCAATTTTTAATATTATCCAGGGTGATTCTGATTGTTAACATGCTAAGGAATGACATTTTTATTTTTTATTTTTACTATATTAGCTGCTATGGATGGGAAGGTATTGGGAGAAAGAAAGGAAAAAGCAGTTACCTGAAAGTAAAACAAAGGGACACTAGCCTTTCAAATAGCTTCTTTCT
This sequence comes from Pipistrellus hanaki, assembly GCF_964339955.1. Lineage (NCBI taxonomy): Eukaryota > Metazoa > Chordata > Mammalia > Chiroptera > Vespertilionidae > Pipistrellus > Pipistrellus hanaki. Next base: position 45,137,635 of record NC_140515.1, read on the forward strand.
ATCCAGGGGAAATGCAATGTGACCTAAGACAGATACAAAATGGACATTGAAGTGAAGGGAGTTATTGGTGGGTCTCAGGTGATTTCTTTTCAAACACTTTCAGCTGGGCCTATAACCCGTCACCCACCAAGTGTGATTGTTCAAGAGCTCTGAGCTATTGGAAGGAATGAGCCAGAGAACAGAGAGCCCTTGGCAAAACAAATCTCTTTCCTTTGAAGCTATTTGCACATTTAGGTAGCCGGTCTGTCATTACACTAATTCCTAAGGAAATCAAATAAGACAGCCACTCAATTTACTCTTTAATTTACTCATTAAGGCTGAAAGAGGCTGAAGGGGATCACTCAGTCTGGAGGGAACAAGAGATCATAGGATCAAAGAAGCAAAGTAATTCTACTCATAAAAAGGGCTTCATTTGCTGTTTCAAGATCATGTAACAAAAATAAGTCCTGTTGTGAGTTTAGAATAGATGTGTGATCCCGTTAACACAAAAGTAATTTCTGGAGGCCCTGAACACTCAGCCACCAGTTGGATTGCTTTTTTCCCCCTCACAGTTTCTTGGTAGGCCAGTCCTTATGAAATTACATACATTGTGGTAAGAAGTTAAGAAACATATAATTATGAAAATAAAATAGGTGATTCAAGTAACTTTTTGGTAAACAGTGGAGATTGCCTTTCTATTTCCATAAATTATTAAGAAGAAGAAGAAAAGAGATTCTTGGAGTACCTCCAAATCTGGCAAAGACTCATCATTTAAGCCTTGTTTTTTCCCACTTTCTTTTCTATTCTTGTCACTATGGAATTTGACAGGTTCCAATGAAAGAGCAGTAAGGATGATGTGATGTGTTTTAAGGTTAAAGTACACAGCTACTAAAGTACAGACTCTTAAAAGGAAAATCCGTTTGCAAGCAATATAATTTGCTTCCCTCTTCTCCTCTTCCCCTATCCTTCCCCTTCTTTCTTCCTCCTCTTCCTCCTTCTCCTCCTCCTCCTTCACCTTATTCTTCCTCTTCTTCTCCTTCTTCTTCCTCTCCCTCTCCTCCTCCTCCTTCTCTCTCTCACTCTCCCTCCTTCCATCCCCACCCACACCCCCATCCCCACCTCCACTCCCACCTCTATCCCCAGCACCATCCCTATCCCTATCCTTATCCCCATTCCCTTTCATCTCCATCTCTCTCTTCTTCTTTTGTTAAATGGATGCTCTATTTTTACATCTGAAATCCCTAAAAGTATATGGTAAACTTCCGAGGGTATGGCCTGATGAACTGTGTTTTTTCCCTAACTTCTTTTCCCCTTTATTATCCTCAACTCCCTTTACTCACCAATTATATAGCACCTCGTGTGAAGTATGAGAGAAAATAATCTATTTTTAAATGATCAGATAACATAAAACCTCTTTGACAATTTTTTATTGTGGAAAGTACTACATATGTTCCCCTTTTTCCCCAATAACCCACTCAAGCTCCTTTGCCCCCTTGCCCCCAGGCCTCAGCATGCTATTGTCTGTGTCCATGGGTTATGTTTATATACATACAAGCTCTTTGGGTGATTACCTCCCACTCACCCACACTCAATATTCCATGCTTTAATATCTCTGGATCCACTCGGTTCATCAGTTTATTTTAGATAACATATAACTTTTAAATCCAAGTGGGTATTTTAACTTTCACCCTTAACCTTGGGTGGTGCTATAGTTATTATAGTAATGATGCCCATGCTGAAATCATTCTGAAACCCCCACTTTATGAAATTTTGTACACTCCTTTAAAGTATCAAAAGTCTTAATTGACTTCGTATTCAGGAAACTTGTTGTGAACCTGTACTTGTGTAGAGTAAAATGCCATTTCCATTGCTTGCAACCACCCTAAAGACACTGGATCATAATCTTAGAGTGCAGAACTTGTTACCACACTGAAGTGGTACTGTTCTCTCCCATATGCCTGTCCTTACAACTTTTCAAAAATGAAGTTAACATATCAAACTAAAATATTATGTAATGCATATAAAGCCTATGATAATTTATAGATGCTAAAAAAAAAAAAACAAAAAACAGAATCTCAACATTTTGACGACCATTGCCTTCTCTTATTCTTGACCTCATATCTTAGGATGTATGTAATTTCTTTGTGATTTTCCTAACTTTATTCATTTTGGTCTTTAAGATTTTTGTCAGTCATTTTTCCCTGAAGATTTTGCCTACCCTCTTCCTAGAGCTGGTCCTATAAAAAACAAAACCAAAACACCATTTTTAGATTCATTTCAGCCAAATCACCATTCTTTTGACTATCTGACTATCTGTAATAGTCATCATAGTCTTCCTTCCTCTCCTTCTCCCTCTCCTTTTCATTAAAAAACCTGAGAAGAAAAAGCACTTCTGTTGTCAGAGAGCCAGTTAAGTTCCAAACATGGCTCAATTCTGGAATCAGGCCTAATGAATTCCTCCTTAGTTCTGGGTAACATTTAAAAAAAAAATGAGACATGCTAACCTCCCAGCAAAGGATGTCTTTCGAAAGTGGATTATCTTGGAAAATAATAAAATATTATTCAAATCCAAATATAGAGAACAATTTAATGACAAGACTGAGTAATCCCTTTATTTAACTGGTTTGTTTTATGTCTAAAAAGTATTTGCTCAATAAATGATTTTTTAAATTCTAGGCTAAGTATAGAGTAGTAGCAAACAAATAAAACATGGCATCTCTATGTACGGAGTAATAATTAAAAGTATATCACATACTTAGAAGATAATGTTACTACCCTCAATGGCCTCTTTTTTTCCCACACGATGAAAATTGTGCTTTCCATGTCTTTGCTACAGTTATTTACTGCATTTGTTTACAGCAGTTCTAATAGCTTTCAATTCACTTTGATTTATTGAATTGCATTTGTTTTTAAAGATAATTTGCATAAAACAAGACCCTATATAATTAGAATTATTGCTTTGGGATTAAGCTATAGGTTTCAAAGGTAGTTGTTGTGCAGTTTTGCCTTTTTTTTTTTCATTGTTATGTGAAGGACTGGTGGGAAGGCAAAAAGAGGTGCAAGAATGGTTAAATCTTTTGGACTTTTGCAAATTGGAATGATCTTACTGGGTGCATAATTCCTCCTTCACTCACTTAAGGAAGAAATAAGGGACAGGTAAGAGAATATTAAAGAAAATTGAAGTTATATTGAATATTTAAAAAATATTTTTTTATTGATTTCAGAGAGGAAGGGAGAGTGAGAGAGTGGTAGAAACATCAATGATGAGAGGGAATTGTTAACCAGCTGCCTCCTCCATGTCCCCCACTGAAAATCAAGCCCACAACCTGCCCTGACCGGGAGTGGAACCATGGCCTCCTAAAGTGCATAGGTCAATGTTCAATCACTGTACTTTGTTGGCTGGGCTACATCAAATGCTTTGTTATTTTAATACTTTGCTATTTGGCAGAGTATTATTTAATTGCTTACCTAAACTCACTGAGGTTAAATTTCTACCATTCAGAGGAATAGGGACCCAAAGTCATTGGGTAGTAGAAAATACAATATATATCTATCTAATTATGTATATTTGTTTCCAGTGTAGTGTGTGACCTGAAAAATTAGGACCTCCTGTACATGAATCAATAACTGAGGTTCCAGGTTGAAGTGAATTGCCCCAAGACTCAGAAATCAGTAAGAGGAAAAAGCTTTCAGACTCAGGCTTTCTGACACCAACCCCAGTGTTTTTCACAGCAGCCCACTTCCTCTCCGCGACCTGTGAGGAAGCACAGCTAGCACTGTGCAGTGTTTGGCACACAGCAGATGCTAGATAAATGCATACTAGTGCATGTTAACTGTCTCGTTTGCTGCATCCCTGAAGGTGGAATTAGCTGCACACACAAAGCTGAGATGCTTTAGTCCCCTGCTTTTAATTAGCAAACTGTGATGAGTCTAAGTGCTTTAGAGAAAGGAGAGAGGCAGTGGAAACCAGGATTTTAAATGATCAGAACCGCTGATCTGTTTACACACCCGATGCCAGGATTTCACTGGTGTATATTACAGGAGCATTTTAATAGCCAAATGCTGTGCATAGAGCTAGCGCCCTGCAATGTCTGAGCTGTCTGTACATCTCTTTCTTGTGAGGATTCCACCTACCATGGAATTCTTTCACACACACACACACACACACACACACACACACACACACAGCGAGTGAGAGAGAGGGGGGAGGGAGGGGGGAGGGAAGTACGCATTTTCTGACAGATTTCTTTCATGGACCAATTTTAAACAATCAAAATTTAAGTAAGAAAATTCAGGACTCAGAAGACTCAGCACTAAAAATATGGTGCTTACAAATGAAGCTGTACAAAAATATAAACAATCCAAATGTCCATCAACAGGCGAATGGATAAAGAAATCGTGATGCATAAATGGAGTGCTATACATTTAGAATCTATGGATTTTATTGTATCTAAATTGTACCTGAATGAAAAAGAATGAACTGAACTAAAACAGTGAAGCTCTAACAAGGACTGGAGCAATGGCTGTAGTGTAGATGTCAGAGATGGCTATGATCGCCACTATTGGCCTTGACCACATTTACTTTCTTTGGAAACACTGCACTCCATTGAAACAAGTGCTGGGGAGTTTTCTTAGTGGGCAAATATTAGGAAATATAATTTGTTGGCTAATTGTCACTGGCTATATGGAGGACATTTAAAGTCATCTTTAATTGAATTTATTGGGATGGTATCTCTAATAATAAAAGGGTAATATGCTAATTAGACAAGATGTATACCGGATGTCATTCTGGACGTCCTTCCTGATGAAGCCAGGGCTGGAGGGAAGCCAGCACGGGTCCCAGGTGCCTGCAGCCTGGGTCTCGGGTGCTGGAGGGAAGCTGGTGCCGGCAGCCAGGGGAAGGAAGGCCTACTCTTGCACGAATTTTCGTGCATCGGACCCAGAGCTGGTTAATAAAATTTTATAGGTTTCAGGGGTACAATTCAACAATACATCATCTATATATTTTAGTGTGTGCTCACCACCCCAAGTCAGTTCATTCTCTCCTCATCTGTATTTTGCTTGGATAGAGAGGCTTCTGAGACCTTGAGATTTTTCTCAGACTCCATCCACAAAGCTATGCGTTGCCAGGGCCCCTACTGGTCTATAAGAAACATTGTGTGAATTATAAATATTTAATCCCTCTTTTTTAGAACTTGTATTCCATTAAGAATATCAGATTGGAACAGGTATATGTCATAAAAAGCAATTAAACTTAAAAAAATACTAACTCTTTTTCTAAATAAAGTTCTTGAAATCAAACATTTCAGCTAAAGCTGTGATATTTTTAGTCTTGAGTTGACTCCTGATTTTTCATTCAACTTTATGATCTTACATAGAATGGTACCTAGTCTGGAGGTATTATAAAGATCAAATCAAATCAAATGTCATATATAACAGTGCCTTTAAATCATAAAACACTGCATGGATATATTCTATTATGGTATTATTACTTTTTCATTTTCTTATCTTTAAGTTAGAGAGCTAGGAATACCCTAATTATAATATATTAAATGAGCATACTATGCCCTTATAGTAACTTTGACTGATTTCCTTAAAAATTGTGACTTGTTTACATGAGACCATATAGATTTCCCCACCCATACACCACACTCTAGCACATTTTCATTCACCCTACTCTTTAGCTGTCATCCACAGAATTAAGACCATTGCTTATTCATGTAAACTGTATCCGACGAGCCCCAGGAACTTTACGTGGTGTGAATGCAAGAGAGCAACACGAAGGAGAAGGCCCTATCAGTCCCTTTCAATCACTGTCTTGGCTTGTTTCAATGTAAAATCCATAGAATTTTCATTTTTGCCTAGTCAGCTCATTTGCTTTTGCTTTTCCCCCTCCAGTCATATTCTGATGGCTGCATTTGCTGAACAAATCTTGCTTTAGCTTCATAAAAAAAAGAAGTATCAGGTAAATAGAATTTGGCACCATCTGCCTGGAACTCCGTGCCTTTTTCTAGATGATAAAAACTGGGAAATGCTAAGTGCACATTGAAAGCCGTCTCGCAGTAATTGAAAGCACAGGTGTTGAAGGCACCGCTGGCAGGATGGACAGGGAATGGAAAGGCTGCCTGTTAACCGCCTGAGGCTGTAGGAAATTAAAGAACTCCAGCGAGAGAAGAAGTTTCTCCAGGATTCTGGCTTTTCATATGAAATTTATGTGAAACTTCTCAGAGTACATTTAGTTCACATTATTTGTCAAATGCTTTTAGGAATTGTAGAATTAATAGAAGAGAACAGATTTTTGTAATATTCCTATAAGCTTAGCAGCTCTCTTTACAAGAGAAAATGGTGCCCAAATTCAAATGCTACAGAAAGATACGGCTGATAACTTACTATTAAAACAAGAGAAGGTTTGCGGTTGTGCTTTCAAGTGTAGACTCTAGAATATAACAGGATTCCCTTCAGATATTTACTCCATCATTTCCTTGATATGTGGTCCTCAATTAATGAAACTCTCAAGCCTCAGTTTTTGTATCAATAAAATGGGTCTATTTGTAGTAACTATTGAGTTATCAATTGCTGTGAAACAAATCACCCCATACTTAGTGGTTAAAAACAATTTATTATATGATTCTGTGGAAAGGTAGGTGGTCCTTTGCTTCATGTGGTATCTATCAGCTTGGGTACAAGAAAGGTTAGGGTCATCTGGTGGCTAGACTGGTACCTCCATGTTGTGCTGACTGGAGACCTTGGTTCTCCTTCACATGGCATTTAAGTTCCAAGGAGAAACATTCTAAGAGTGCATATTCCAGGAAAGAAAGAGTTTGAGTATTCCAGTTAAGGCCTAGGTCCAGCATCAGCACAGCACTATTTTCTTTTATTCTATTAACTGATTGTGAAGAACAAATGAAATAAAATTTGAACATCTTACAAAGATGTTAACTCATACTAAGCCTTTATTCAGTTGATACTAATGTTGAGATTTTTTTCCAATCAACAAAACCCTGGGTCCTTGGCTTTCTAAATCAAAAAACTCTGAGGCCCATACTACCTTGGGAATTTCTCTTTATGTTAGATAAAGTTTTTAGCATTTAAAGCAGTGTGAGATAGAGTTTCTATTACTTGCTACTAAAAGCTTCCTAAATAATCTCTCTAATATATTTGGTCCTTAAACCTACCTGGAAGAAAAGTAATTGAAATTTTCAATCATATAGCTCACTGTTTCCAAGAGGTAAAACCAAATCTGTATTATAAGGTACTTCTCTCTCTTTCTCTTCTTAATTTTTTCAGAGAATTGATTTAAACTCAGAGAAAAACCATTTGGAAAATGAACCAAAGGAAGCTTTGTTGTTTAAACCAAATATATATTGATTTCTTTGTTACAGGGGAAAAGAAACACGCCTCTATTTCCTGCAGCTTACGGGTAGATTAGTCCTTTGCTATTTTGAGATGATCCATTATCTTCATTATTCCTCTCCTCCTTTCTTTCTTATAATGGGCAGCAACTGCTTTTGGGGCAGCTAAACTGAGGATCAACCACACCTTTTTAGGGGACATACTCAATGGAATAAGTAAAAAGGACCTTTCTGGTTGTCATAGGAAGGAAAATCTCCTTCATCAATGATCAGAAGAAAGGGAACATTAACAACCCTTTATGAGTGATTTCACAGTTTAGGTCTGTCTTTGAATCACCAGCCACAGGTAGACACAATCTGTACAGCAGAAACCAGAGAGAGAGGGGAGGAGAGAAACTTAGCTAAAAGTAAAGGACTTTTGCAAGGTCAGGTCTTTTTTCTCGCTGCATAATTCAAGATGCAACTTACTTGAAAGTTCTGATAATAAAGCCAACGCATTGTTTCAGAACTTAGGCAGATATAGGAGGTGTGTCCTTTGATGTATTCCTTTTGGACAAGCCTTCATCTCGTAGGTCACAGTGGACGAGGTTTTAGTTCTCCGGGTCTTGGTTCTGTCCCTTGAAAAGAATAGAAAATCGGGCTGTAAATGTCTTCCTGGAACATGAAGATGAGAGGAAAATCTACATTCCTTTGAAGACTGTTGGATATTCATCATGCGTGTCTGAATTGTAGTCATACTGTTTTAACAGCACTTAGACAAGTGAAAGTGCCTGGCAGTACAAGGAAGAGGTGTAGGGACAGGAAGATATTGTCTTGAATGGCGGGAGTGGAGGCTTCAGGGGATACGGGAGGGTCTGCAAGGTCCTCTGACAGTCTTACCTACCATTGCTCACCCTTCGTCCTCTCACACAGAGAGCCTCCCAGTGAGCGCACTCTGCAGGTAAGCAATGGTCTTTCCCCCTGTCTCTTGCAGACTCTACAGGTATCAGGAACAAAACACACAGTATTCCAAAATTATGGTATAATAGTCCTCTTAGCTTTTCAGAGTGAGCTTCTATATTTGTCTGTGTAGGCATTAGAAGATCTATAATTTGCTTTTTGTAAAAAGTTATTTATTTATTACCTTCTTCCATTCTCCAGAGGATTAATAATTTATTGTTTCTGGTAATAAAAAAAAAATCCAGTGGGAAAACATGCTCAAAGTCACTAATCATCTGTGAGATGCAAATCAAAATGACAATGTATCAGAATGGCTATTATCAACAAATCAACAAATGACAAATGCTGGCAAGGATGCGGAGAAAAAGGAACCCTCGTGCACTGCTGGTGGGAATGCAGACTGGTGTAGCCACTGTGGAGAACAGTATGGAGTTTCCTCAAAAAACTAAAAATGGGACTCTCATTTGACCCAGTGATCCCACTTCTAAGAATATATCCCATAAAACTAGAAATAACAAATCAAAAAGGATATATACACACCGATGTTCATAGTAGCACCATTTACAATAGCTAAGATTTGGACACAGCCTAAGTGTCCATCAGCAGATGAGTGGATTTGAAAACTGTGGTACATCTACACAATGGAATACTATGCTTCTATAAAAAGGAAGGAACTCCTACCATTTGCAAAGCATGGATAGTCCTAGAGAGCATTATGCTAAGCGAAATATGACTAGAGAAAGATAAATATCACATGATCTCACACATTTGTGGAATATAATGAACAACATAAATTGATGAACAAAAACAGATCCAGAGATGGAGAAGCATCAATCAGATTGTCAAACCTGAGAGGAAAGGTAGGGGAAGGTGGGGTTAAGGGGGAGAGATCAACCAAAAGATTTATATGCATGCATATAAGCCTAACCAATGGACATATGTAATACCTTAATGAAAGAAAGAAAGAAAGAAAAAAAAAAAAACAACAACAGTGGGCATTTGTCTTTTTCTCTTTTTTTTCTCGTTTCCTTCTCCCTCTCCCTCCCCCTCTCCTTCTTTCTCCTCCTTTTATACTACCTGTGTCTTATTCTCCTTCCTATAATTGGAAGATTCCAGAGCCTACTTCTCACTATAGAAACATAAAATTGGAGATCCTAGTCTCACAATCTTTTAGGAAGTGATCAGACATGTAACATAAGCCTAATAATCAGATGAATTTGCACCAGAAAGTTACAAAAGAGGGTGGTAGAGGAGAACCTTTTCTGTTGTTCCATCAGTATCATTTTCCTGGTACTGTCAGCAGCAGGGAAGGGTGTTGTGTCAGCTGGGATATCCATATTTGTGTACAGTCACTGCCATGCTCACAGGACTGGTTCTTTTCAAAGCCAGCTCACTGTTGCCCCAGAAATAATACAATCATTTTAACAATAGCCTCCTATTGTTGTATCCAAAGCAGTGCTTCTAATTGAGGTGGTTTTAGGCCAGAGGAAGAAGGGTGAGTGGTACCATGGTCAATTTGTATCATGGGTGACTATTGGAAGCTCTTGGTTTGGCTCCAAATGAGCTATCCATAACTATAGTCGAGTTTACCTGATTCTTTCTACTACTTCTTTCACTCTTTAGGTCCAATCTGCAACTCAAGTTCTTCTGAGTTTCCTTTTAAATATATAACTCCCAAATCAATCCATCTATCTATCCATCCATCTATCCTTAAAATCCTTCTATGTAGTTTCATAGTTTTGGGGAGCAATGCGGAGAATAAAGTTAAATTTCTTAGCAGGCAATTCTAAACTGATCCTAATCATCTACCCAAACTCATTTATAACAAATCCCCATCTCAGAATTTCCTCTCTAGAAACATTGTGCTTTTTATATTATGCCTCCAATATATGCAACGCACACACACCACATATGCAGACCATCCTGATACACAGTCAGTGCTTTGCTCATGCTTTTTCTCCACTGAACACCTTTCCCTCACTTCTGTGCTCAACTCTTCCCTGCTCATGCCTGTCATCTATGCTTATTAAAGTCCATTGACTTTACTAAGCACTTTACAGTGTTCAGAATAGTGTAGAAACTCCATATCTATTATTAAATGAATGAAGAAAGAAAGGAAAGCTGCTTTTGTCTCAATTATCCGTCTAAGTAGAAGCTTTCTTGGTGAGAGCGATTGTGGCTTATTTTTGTAACCATGGAACCTACTGGGTGTCCAGAGAAACACTTGCTGAATTAATTCTGTTAGAATTAAAAGGAGGGACTTGTGACTTAATTACGGAATTTAGATGAGCTGAGTTCATTTCAGCTGGTCCTTCTGTTTTCTCTCTGACTTGGCTTATTTCTAGTCTCTGTTGAAGAATCTGGCATGGGAATCTATCAACAGGAAGACAGGAGGGATTAACGTAATAAAAGCTGAATTATTGTTCCCAATGAGACCCAAAACAACCCTTCCTAATCCCTTCTCAGCCCCCACAACCGCACCATGGCAGGTGGGAGAAGTACAATGACACTGTGTTCCTGCTTCCTCACCTGTCGTGAATTTGTTTGTGCCAGGACAGTGAGGATCAAGGACAGACCGGAGTGGAAAGTAACTCACACAGGGTAATAGGCAGCCTCAGAAGGTGCCTGGAGGGAGGGATTGGATTTAATTGGAAGTGGTGGCGCTACAGTGGGCTGATTATGTAAACACATCAGTCTCGGGCCCTTTTAGACGCCAGCTAATTTATCTGCTCTCTTTCCCTGAAAACTCTGCTCTCACAGTGCTGGGTAGAAAGGAAGAGAGAAGTCTGACATTGAAGGAAGTTCGCTGCTTCTTTCCACATCTGGAAATTCCTTGGGTTGCTTTACCCAGAAAGGGGTTCGGCCTCCACCATCAATGATGAAGAGCTGGATAATGCTCTCCTGTCAAAATGTCACCCAGGAGTAACCAACTATGTCCATCAGCGTGAATAGCAGTCATTGCAAAATGAGCTGCCCGAATTCCCCAATTAGGATTTAATTTGCAATAAGTGGCTAGTTCCCACTTCACTCTCACCCCCTTGGCCAGGCACCTTAGTGCACAGTGACCTGAACAACACAAAGATGACTTGTAATTCCAATCCTGCTAGACTCTAGGGTCATTGCAAAGGTCTCTTATTAACTGTGTCTTTGAAAAAGTTACTAAACCTCTCTGGCTCTTAATTGTAAATATAATGTCATACCTGCTTGAAGATACTGGGCTGGGCTGGATTTTTTGACATCTCCTATGATGCTCAGATTATCTTATCATGAAAATGCTCCAGACAGTCTCAGTCTAGAGTAGTTGTAGGCATTTAAATGGGACATACTGATGGTAGTCTCATGGATGATCCCACTTTCCTTTCAAATGCCCCCCAAACCTTTGTTATGTATACATCTAAACAAACATCATGTCAGAAACACTTGCAGGCTTGATAAAAACTAGGAAATATGGAAGGTCTTCTGAACAAGTCATTGACCAGGGTCTTCAGGTGGAGAACCTCAAAGGTGCTCCAGTGACAAGTACAGGAACATTTATAGCAATGTGATCTCAAAAGCCCACAACTGGAAACAACCCCAGTGTCTATCAACATAGGAATGGACAGAAAATTAGAGGTATCTTAATACAAAATAGTAATAAAAAGGAACACACTAATGATACACGAAATGATGTGATCAGTCTCATAGACATTAAGCTGTGTGAGAGAAATCAGACACAAGAGAGTACATATGGGCAAAAGTAATGTATAGTGATGGAACAGTGGTTACCTGGGTGGGGAGTGGGAGTTGTGGATATTGACTTGTATGTTGACTTAAGCATGAGGTTCTGAAAACCTTCTATATCTTGGTGTGGTGGTGGATACTCAAATGTTTATGTGTGCGAAAAACATCATTAAGCTGTATACTTAAGATTAGTGCACAAATATATGTCATATCTTTAAAAATATATATATATATATATTTATACAATTATTCAGTGATTTGGAATATATATATATATATATATATATATATATATATATATATATATATATATATATATTTTTTTTTTTTTTTTTTCCCCATGAAGGAAAATATAGAGGGGAGTACAGAGGTCTCTTCAGTGAACAAGTCATATAGTAGTGTTATCATCACCAATAAGAAATGGCATTTGGATATAGATGCCTAGAGGCTAGAATATATTTATGGATATTAGGAAATTCTTTCTGAAAAAGGCCAATCTCTACTAAATCACCAATCAGCTCTGACTAGTGGAATATGAGTTAAATGAAATTTATCTCGACTGGATCAAGTTGTATTGACCCTGCAGTAATGGTCTCTGTGCCTCATTAATTAGCACAGGGAAGATTATAGTAAATGATCAATCATTGAAGCTCACTCAGGACCATCTTTTAAAACGTGGAATCCTGGGTTAAAAACACATTGAAGTTCACTAATTAGGAGGAGGCAGTGGATGTCTTTCTCTCTCTGTGTTTTTCTTAATCATACAATTTGATATTTGTACTCATAAATGAAGGCCAAAGGTAAAGAAAATTATTATCAGCAATAATTTTTTAAAACTTTCTAGATGAATGTGGATCATGAACTTCCCATCCTCCACTTCTAAAGAAGCACAGAGAGAAAGCGAGTGAGGATGCTTTTTCTCAGGAGCAATGCTTTGTAGAAACACTAAGAAAAAAACAATGTTGTTTTCCCAATTAAGAACCTTTTCCCCTTTCCTCAGGTCAGTGTTAAACCCAACGCATGTCCACAAAGAAAGAGATCACAATTATATTGAGATTATGGTGCAAGGAAATAAAACTGTTTTTAAGATAATTCTTTGATTTGGGCATAAAAACTCTTCATCCTGCTACAGTGGTTCTCAAAGCTGTCCTTGTTTTGCTAGTGGGTTTGCCATCCATTTAATACAGAGTCAGGAGGATGGCCTGAGAACTGTGCAGAAAATGGGGGAGAAATGTTCCTCCAAGATCTGGCATTTGGTGACAATGTAATTTTGCATAGTGTTTGCTTTGTAAAGCATCATTTCTAACGTTTGTCAAATGGGATAATAATGGTGATCTCAGAGGATCATTGTGAGAAGCAAATATTTAATATTCAATGGTTGTGAGGTTTTTCCTCCACATTGGCTTAACAGTCAGTAGCCAAGAACTATGCCTTCCTTTCCTTGTGTACTTTTAGGAAACTGAAATCTGTGAATTTTTTCTGGAGCATATTTTTGTTATTGAAGTTATAAATATTAAATACAAAAAAAACTAACCAGTTGTCCATGCAGCAAAGGGCAAAATGGTCAGTCTTCTTTGCTTAATCCCTAGGTTTTTCTAATATGGAATTTCCTAAGATACAAGCAAAATTAAGTGACTGCTTTGAAGTCAAATTCTAAGATACAATGTATGTTTAGTAATTACTGTAATAGGCAGCAAAATTCAAAAGGCTTAAGTAATCTGTAAGGGAATGTTTGAAGGCTATTGGTCAGCAGGGTGCCTATTTGATGGTGCCTTCTCCATTTTTTTTCCTGACAATCAGATGGCATAATTAGAATCTCTATGACATATTTGTCTTGCTTGAATGTGTTATCATCTTGCATTGCTCTTTTATCATGAAACTAGAACTTGTCCTACCATAAAAATGAATCCGTCTATTCATTAGTCTGTCAAAATGTCTGTAAACATTAGTTTGCTTTGGAGAAGCAAATGCCTAATGTGTGGAAAGAAAATATATTTTAAAATTTCCCCAGTAATTTCTTTCTGTAAAAAATTAATAAATGTTATTTTGTTCATAGGGCATATGAACACTAAATAGGTTTAGTGACTTAATTTATCTAGTGATGAAAATATTTTGTGAAAAATCACTCTACTGACTGAAAGTTATGAGATTCCTGTAACTACATTTCCTCAAAATACAAATACACATCTTAATATTTTGCAAACATCATTTATTCTCACTGTTTTTAGCATCTGCTACCCTGAATTATGTAGTTAAATATAGTTCTTATTCTACGTGGAAGTTTCTAGAGATTCTTTCATTTTCCTTCAGCTCACAAAATATTGGGCAGAAGGTTGTCCAGAGAGCTGTTGAACTGAGTATAGATAATATTTACAACTACACAGACACTTGCCCTCATAATTCATGTTATATTGAAAGTTAAGTCTGTTAAGAAAGTCCAGGAAAGAGGAAGATTTGAATCTGTTTTCAATGTTGGCACTTTCTGCCCACCATGTTCACGTGTACTCTATTTCTCCACTCATTTATTTGCTACCTTTCGTAGGCCCCTTAGGCCCCATCTAGAATGTTCATCTTAGTGTCTATGATTATGAATAACAAAGGGGCTCTGCCTTTCACATTGATTGATTTTAGTTAAAATTTCATTGAGGTTCAACATACATTTAGAATTTTGTGTAATTCCTAAGTGCATAATTTAATAACTTTCACAAAGTGAACACAAGCAAGCAACCATCACACATATCACAGATCAGAAAATAGAAAACCGGTGCCACTCCATAAGCCTCTTTATGTGCCTTCAGGTTCCTAACTTCCAAAAGGTGACCACTCTCCTGACCTCTAACTCCATACATCAGTTTTGCTTCTAAAGTTTTTACTTAAAAAGAATCTTATGATATATCCTCTTTTGCCTGGTTAATTTTGTTTAAAATTTTATCTGTGAGATTTATTCATTACCCAATAACACTAATTGACTGGTCCACATTGCCATATGGCATTATGTGTCTGACTAAAGTACAATTTAATTACCAAGTCTGTTTTTGATAGGCCTTTGGATTGTTTCCAGTATTATTATTGCTGCTGTTGTTGTTGTTGCCGCCTTGTGGCTGTTTTAAGTAGTGCTGCTGGCAACATTTTGGTGCATGTTTTTAGTGAACATGCTCATGACTTTCTGTTGGTTGTATTTGTAAGAGTGAAAATTTTATGTCACAGTTGTAAATATGTTCAACTTTAGTAGATTCTACTTGACAGTTTTCTAAAGTGGTGGCACCAATTTACACTCATCTCAGCACTAAAAGGAAGTTCCACTTGATCCACACATTTGCTACCACTTGGCATTCTCTGTCTTTCATGTTAAGCAATCTGTTGATTGTATTTCTTGATTACAATGATGTAGAACACCTCTTCATATACTTAGAGGCTGATTGTACATCCTCTTTGCAGAGGGACAGTTTAAGTTTTTTACCCATTTTTTTCTCTTCAATGATTTGACATTTTTTTACAAATTAGGAAGAACTCTTAAAATATTCTGGTTCTAAATCTTTTGTTATATATTTGCATTGTTTATATTTTCTTCTACTCTGAGTGGCAGTTTTTCCTTCATCACATTTTTATTCTTACCTGCTTGCTTTTTCAAAAAGTCAGCTTTTAAAGCAGAATTTTTAGAATTAGAAAAATAAAGTAAAAAGAAGATAAAAATACTCTTTAAAAATTGCTATATTCACAGACAATTGTTATTTATGTATTTCCTTCTATTTTCCCTAATAGTGTATTATTTAGTTATGTATTTATATTATTTGGTAAATTGGATAGCTTGATTTCACAAACAGCATTAGTTTAATTTTGCACATCATTTTTCATCCTGATTTTTCCAATTAATATTATTCATAAATATTTGTCTTAACTGTACTCAATTTTCTGATATGAAATCTTAATGGTTGTACATTTACATCACATGGTTATACTATATTTTATTTAATTGTTTCCCCATGATTAGATATTTGGTTCAATTATTCATAAACAACTTTAAACATAAATCTTTATAATCATCCTTGAAATATTCCTTAGTAAAAATATATAAATGTTTAATGAATTGGTCAAAGGCTATGGACAGTTTAAGGCTCTGGAAACATATTACAGAATAATCCTCCAGAAAGGCTACAATGATATACAGTTTTATTATCATTTTATGAGAACACCCTGTCACTCATCTTAGCTAACAATGAAAATTTATAAAAATAATTTTGCCTATCTGACAGATGAGAATTTGTATTACTCACTTGAATGAAAAATTAGACATGTATTGTCCCATAATACTCTATAACTGATACATTTGAATGTTAAGTATATCTTCACTTTGAAAAGAAAAATCTTGCTATCTATGTATATAAAAGAAAATTTTTCTTCTTTCTGTGCAGAGCTGAGCAAATGCCAGCCACCAAACTTGAGGAATATTTTCATCTTTATTTAAAGGGTCCTAGAGAGAGATTCTTCTTTATAATGGACCACGTCTCAGTGTTCCTTCTTTTCTCTATAATCTTGGAGAGAAAAATACCCTTTTATTTTCACCTATATTCTGCATGGATGAAGAAATCATTTCATAGTACTGTGACTTCCTGTGAAAATATGGTGGATCTTACTGGCTATGTATACATTGACAAATGTAGTCATTGCCAGAGAGGCAGGGAATAGGATCGGTTTGTATGAAACCCACAACAAATATGCCATAAGACTCTAGCTTTATAGATTATTATAGGCTCAGGGGTGGGAGGTTAATGAAATTACACAGAAACTGTAGAGTCTCTGGCAAATTTTGTATTGTTCAGCATGAACCCAATTTTGAATATAATTACCAGAATTCCTGAAAAAATATGCAAGCACAATAAAAATTGCTCTTGCACCATCATAGTATGCTTGAGACTCTTGAGTAAGGAACAGAGAATTCTCAGGGCGTGAGAATAACAGGGATAGGGACAGATGCCTGGATTGACCCACAAGTTCAGATCAAGCAGGCATGCAAACTGAACATATTCTAAGCAAGGAGAAACCCCTGAAGCACATGCATACAAGAAAGAAAGGAGAGTTCAAAGGCAGAAGAATATACTTATGAGAGTAGTAGCAATTCCAGTATAAATTTTCGACATTGCAGATTGAAAACGAGGAGAAAATTAGAACAAAGACAGCAATTGTCCTTACCAATGTATCACTCCCCAGATTTCAAATATGTTTGTTGAATGAAGGACTTAACTTATTCATATAATTTTTAATTTTTTAAAAACATTTCATTATAGTAGTATCCACATATTCACACTTGTATATACTTGTACCTAAGTGCAGATGCATAATTATATACTCACTAGAGGCCTGGTGCACAAAATTCATACAGGGGTGAGGGTGGCGGAGTGGTGTGTCCCTCAGTCCAGTCTGCACCCTTTCTAATCTGGGACTGCTGGCTCCCAACTGCTTGCCTGCCTCGCTGATTGCCCCTAACCACTTCTCTTGCCAGCCTGATCGAAGCCCAACAGCTCCCCTGCCAGCCTGATTGTTCTAACTGCCCTCCCCTGTTCGCCTTGTCATTCTTTGGATGATGTGCCCTCACTCCCCACTGAGTTCTTGAACACCAAGGTCAAAGGTCAAATGTAATGCAGGCATAGCCAAGGGGAACCTGAGTGGGGGCTGTGAAGGATTGAGAAAAGATAGATGAGAATGAAAGCTGGGTCTCTGTGGGATGATGTCCTCTCTGATGGAGAGCTAGCAACAGCGCCACAGACTATAAGCCATGTCTTTATTTTGTAGCCAGATTCCAGGAGGCAAAGTAAGGCATGGTCAACATGTTTACAACATTCTCCTGGGTTTCTATCCTACTCAATTGCATCACCTGAACTCTATCAAGCCCACATCACTCTGGCACATGGTCCCACTTGGAATCATAGGTTCAAGATTACAACTATAGCTGTTTGCTATAATTGTGCTGAGAGGGCTCTGCCCTCCAAGCTGGGACTTGCACATGACAATGAGAGGACTATGTCCTCTCATTAGTCCAAGGCTTGAACCTGTCCAAACATTATAGCCAGTCTCCACAATCCAGTGCTATTTACCATCACACCTTTACTGTTGTTTTTTCTATTGCCAAGTCTACTTTGCTCATTTCCATTATCTGGTTTTTCTCTAGAGTCATGGGTTTATTTACGATCCCTGCCATACCATTAGAGTTGCTTCTGTAAACCAAAAGAGAAAAGACCAAAAGGATATTGTGTCTATGTAGATCATGTAATAATAAATTAAAGAACAAGCAGATTATCTTGATGAGATTAGATTAGGTACAGTTGAGGATTCAAACTGAGCAAAGAAAATGAAAATATAGAACAATTTTTTTTTTTTTTAAAGCAAATTGATCCAGTTTTGGATCCTTTTCTATCTTCTCTTTACTTCTTCATTGGTTTGGAGAGAAAGTTTGGGAATATTACTTATGTTCTTATTATTTTGTTTCTTCCCTCCCAGTTCCCTTAGAATTATTGGAGTGGAGGAAGTCAGGAAAGGAAGAAATGATGAGGTCAGAGGTTGTAGAGATGAAGAACACAAGGGTTATCTTTCATCAGAGCATCTTCAGTGTCTAAAATATGTCTTTACCAAAAAGAAGATAAAATTGCCCTTTTTCTGTGCTAGTGATAAGTTTCAGTTACCAAGGACTTGCTGGCATTCTGTTTTCCTGCCAATGAAATAGTTGTTTTATTTCCATTCTCACCTTTTGTAACGAGTTTGTGCATTGACCTAAGCCCTTTGGTTTTGATACATTTGTCAACCTCTGTGAAAGTTAGAGTGAGAAAATATAATTATAATTGCGGACAACAAACCATAATCTGAATTTGTTCACTGTAAAACAAGCAATTTCCCTCATTTCAGTTATTGTCTTTGCAAGTGTAGGTTTCTTCTTCTAAATGCAATCATATAAAATTTCATTTAAAATGTCTCTAGTGTTCCAAGGAATTCTAAAGTAAGATTGCTGAAGAGAACTAGTCTACTAGGGCAAAAATTAAAACTAAAAACTAAAATAAGAAACCAAAACAAAAAACAATTATAAAAAAATGTCTGCAATAACTTCCATGTTATACTTCCACATTATAGTATAATTGATAATAATAACTTCATTCCATTCTTCTTGAAATAACCCTCAAGAACTGAAAGTAATATTCCAAAATAAATATTTATTAGTAACTTAGCATTCAAAGTGTTAGCCATCTATACAAAATCTTAAACCTGACTTCTTTCCAGATTTCCTAGAGGGATGTGTGGAAGAACAAATATTTTCATGTATTTGTATACAATGTCATCTGTGTCTGTTCAGTATCAGAGAAGAGCAGATTAGGGCAGAAGCCTGACTAAACTTTTTTTTTTGCCGTAAAACTTTGAGCAGTTAATCTCCCTGTGCTTCATTTTTTTTTATCTGCAACATAGCTATTTTCCAGCTACACTCTTTTCTCCTCCCTGGAGTATTCCCATTATATTCTAACATATTTACACTAATAAAAGAGTAACATGCTAATTGACCGTACCTTTGCAATGCCCACCAGCCAATCAGGAGTGAATATGCAAATTAACCTAAGAAAGATGGAAGGTTAATTTACATACACAGTATCCAAGTGGCCAGAGGCAAGCATTCCGCACCACCTCAGCAGCTCTGGGCCTCTGGGCAACATGGGAAGGTGGAAAGGCGGCCCTCCTGCCAGAGCAAAGGTGGTGCCAGCGGCCAGGGGAAGGAAGACCCATTCTTACATGGGCCTCTAGTTTTAGCATAAAAACAATAGTTGTTATTATATAATTGTAACTATGTATTGCTTAGCTGAGTAGCATACTATGATTTGATTCTGTTTTTATACTTTTTCATTTGGTATTTTTTCCCCTCAGTATTACAAATTTGATAAGTTTCAAATCTCTTAGTGTCTTCTTAAAAATATGTTGTTCTGTTATTTTCAGAGTATGGAGAAATTTGAAACATGGACTATTTTAAAAGTGTGGAGAAAAAGAAAAACACTCAGATGCTAACAAATATAGCTAACAAATAATGTAAAATTTTGGGAATATGATAAGACAAAAGAGAGAAAATATTGAGAATCTATTTCTTAGACTTTCTACTAGTGCATTAAATAAGCATCTATGTGAACCATTACCCCATATTACTCAGATCTTTGATTATGTCCCCATATTACGCACTAATTTCTGCAAATTCCCTAGGAGGGGGAGCATAATTGGCTTACATTTGGCCATTCCTGACAGAATAATCCTTATTCCAAGGATTGGGGATCAAATGTGGATTTTGTCCTTTCCTGGGAATATGGAGATAATCTCAGCATGTGCCTATGGTCACCCTCCATCCATTGTTAGTTGGGATTGGGCCAAGTTCCTGCAAAGAAGGAAGGAGAAGTGTAATGTATCCAGGGAGGGGAGGAGAACTCCAACTATCTGGGAGGTAATATCTTCCACATCTCCCCCACTTCTGCTAAGAAATTAGCCAATGAAAAGTAAGTTCCTTTCTGCTATTACAGTCTTGACATGGAGGAGTGGGGGGAAAGCATGAGTAGGTATGGGCTCAGCTGACAGACAAAGCTTTTCAGTCAGTGTTACAGTCATTGTAACACTCTGCATATGTGCTCAATTCTGAGAATCCCTACCTTACTGTGAAGTTCTTAAGTATTCAAAACCATAGGGGCTTGAGAGCTGTGCTAGGAATAAAGATCTCTTTAGTTGAAAGGTGGTTAATTAATTAAATTGTTGGGTCATTCTGAGATTCCAGCCCTACTTGTCTGACACCCTTGGGCATGAGAGGGTAGGAGTTCCAATGGCAGCCATGCCCAGCTTACCAAGAGGTAGAGTATTGGAAAGAGGACTGGATATCCCTATTTCTATCTTATCCCCTTTGCCCACACACCTCACAAGTAAGCTTCTTTTATAATGTACATGTTTGGTTTTAAAGAAAGCTGAATTTAGTTGAAGCTCAAAATTGGCAGGGAAATGCTAAAGTAATGTAAATTGTTAAAATTAGCTCACAAAAAGCCAGTCTTGGACTTAGTCCTATTTGCATTACAAAGGAATACTAAAAGGCACAAATCCTTTATCCGTCAAGTACAATTGTAAAGCATTAAGGCATTTTTCCCCACTACTCCCAATATTGATGGGGGTACAAAGATGACCTTGACAGAACCAATTCCCTTAATAAGATCATAGTGTAGGGTGATGGAAGGAATTCTCAAGACACACAATTACCGCAAACAAGCCATAGAGTCCAAGGTTTCTAGGTGAAGAGGAAGAGTGAATTATTAACTCTGTTGTGTGGGTATAGAGGAGGGATCAGGGAAGACTCCACAACAAGATTTAGGGAACTAATAAATGAATTAATACTTTTCCTTCCACCTTCTAAATTCTTCTGGTTGGGCTAGTATTGAAATTAACAGAAGAAAATCAAAGGTTTAATACGTGTGCTTGAGGAATTCACACAGGCTTGAAAAGTCCAAAGACAGACAACATTGGGTATACAAGACATTTTTGGACAAAGGAGAAGAGAGGGTAGGGTATTAGATTTCAGAAGTGAGAATGGGTGATTTACAAATAGTTGAGGAAGAGCAGAAACATATGAGACTGGCAAATCCTTGCTAGGCTTAATCAGAGACCATGGGCCTGAAGCCAATTTATTAAGCATATCTAATTCAAATTAAGCATCCTAAAATCTCCTTCTTGAAACAAGTTTCTCTATCTGAATGCTTTGGCCAGGAAGTGGGAGAGAGTCAAAGGTTCTTTCTGAGTCTTATTTCTTAATAAACAGCTTAAAATCTGTATTCCAAAAAGCAGGTATAGGATGCCAACATTTTGGTCCCTTCAATTTTAGTATAGGTGCTGCTGAAGGGAGCACTTGGTCCCTTCAAAGAAAGATTGACCTCAATATTGAATGGTCAGTAGGATTTGGAAATACTTCTTTCACGTCTCACACCCAGCAACTGATTTTTAAAAATATGTTTTTACTGATTTCAGAGAGAGGAAGGGAGATAGAAACATCAATGATGATAGAGAATCATTGATAGGCTGTCTCCTACACACCCCCTGCAATTGGGGGATGTGCCCTCACCAGGAATCAAACCATGATCTTGTGGTTCATGGGTCAATGATGCTCAACCCCTGAGTCATACCAGCCAAGCACAACTAATTTGTTTTTATCTTACAGATGTGATGAAGCTTATAACCAATTAGGTTATCTCCTTTGTAGATTTGGGGCCCCAACAAACAATATATTTACCTCTGATTTAATATTTCCTTTTGGCTTACCATTTCTTCTTTTCTCTTTTGCCATTTTTTAAAATCCTGTATACTTTATAAGTCATTTCCAGTCCTTTTATGAACAAATTACAGAAGAAAGAAGAGCAGGTTATTCTGTGGAATTTTGCATGGTTTGGTGTGTTTGGAAGGCAAGATGAAAAGGAGAGAGGCATGATATTTCATCATTAGAATAACATGGGGAATGGATTGAGGCAGAGCGTGGGAAACAAATGAGGAATTTTTCTATGTTATTTGTAGAAATAATACAGGCCCATATACCAGGGCAGTAGACACCTATTCAGTGGTATGGAAACACGATACATTGCTTTTTTTAAAAAAAATATTTTTATTGATTTCTGAGAGGAAGGGAGAGGGAGAGAAAGAGAAACATCAATGATGAGAGAGAATCATTGATTGGCTGCCTCCTGCATACCCCTAATGGGGATCGAGCCCACAACCCATGCATGTGCCCTTGACTGGAATTGAACCTGGGACCCTTCACTCCATAGACCACTGAGCCAAACCAGCCAGAGTGATGCATTGCTTTTTAAAAAGATATTATAAAGCTGTAGCATATTAAACTGAGTGATTAGTCATACATCATAAGAAAAAATCGGAAACATAAATATGAAGATAGTAACATTGTTTGGGAGTAGTAGGATTTGTGTATGTGTGTGTGTGGTTTAAACTATGTTTCTTTTCATCAGAATTTCCTAATTTATCTGCAACAAACACATCTTGTTTATGCAATAAGCATATAAACAATTTATCTCCGTTTATTATTTAAAGGGAGAATAAATAGCATACCTATGGGGAACTCACCAAAACACTGAGTCCCAGACAGCCATTTCAGGAAGAATAGAAGCTCATTTGCAGTGGACGAGTTAGTTCAGCTATTTCTCTGTCCCCACATTCTCAGAACCCTATCCTGTGACACCAACCAGCCAGCTTCGTGGTGGCTGTTGGCTGTGTGGGTAGCGTATTCCCTGTTGACATGCTCTTCTCGTGCTCTGCAAACTACACGAGACTCCTACACCTGCCAACCTTTGAAGGTCGCCGATAGCTTCCTATTATCTAGGGCAAACTGGCTTTGTGCTCACATGTTATTTTTTGGCTCTGCTTCTGCTTTCAGTCTTAAGGGAAAGTCTCCCAGCCAGCTTTAGAAGGCAAAGCTGCTGTCATTTGTGAATGCAGTTAATTAGAATAACATTTGCTTTTAAGTATTCAATATTTGGCACGATTAGCAGACCTAAAGGTTATGTTGTTCTATCAGATAAGTTGGGCTCCAAGGGATGTCTGTTGTCTCCCCAGCCTGGTGCTGACTAAATAGAGGACTGCGAGGTGGGTAGGAATAATTGGCCCAGATATGAAATGTGCACACTGTATCCATGAAGGTTATTTAAGTCTCATGGCATTATTGGCAGATGGATTTCTTCTGTCAGGACAACTGGCTCACTTCTCACGAAATTTCTTGGAAAGTGCCAGATGAGAAGGTTGATTCCCTGGAGCATCCTGGGAGCTTTATGGGGTCAGGGTTGCTGCTTCAGAGGGGAAATCAGCCAACTTGGTTTGGGCAAAGGCTGTGTGATTATTGACAGGGCCTGGCATGCGTTTCTAAGTGGCTGGCAATTAATCTGCCCAACTAAGAGAGACCTCCTCTATAGATAGCATGAAACCCTACCCCCCATCCTGACTTCAACAATCAGCAGCATCCGTCTAACTGAACTGGTCCAAGCGTAATACATGCCTATGCCGGGGAATAACTTCTCTCTTCTCCTTAAGGATTTGCTGATGAAAACACCTAATGTACCAGTGACTGACCAAGGGTCTGTCTCACTCCAAGCCATGCATGAGATAGAAATGGGTGGGAAGCTATCATTTTACCCTTTAATATAACGTCATCTGCTTTGGAAGGAAAAAGAAAAAAACAACAAACAAGGTATGTGCATAGTGTTTGGTGAGAGGCATGGGAAAGAGAAGCAAGGAAGCTAGCGTGGGAATAGTGCCTTCTGATTCAGGCTGCACTTCTAAGTTTATACCCCTCCGCCCCCTGGAACGAACATGCAGCTTCACTCAGCAACTATAGATCACTGTAAGAGATGAAAGATGCATGAATAATATTAGCGATAATGCTCAGTGGGGCCCAAGCTCATGAATACTGTTAAAAGGAAACCCTGGTTGCTTTGACGGCTTCATTCATCAAGTTCTGGAGGAAGAATCCTGGTGTCCTGGGTACATTCCTGCTTCTCATCTTTGACTTAAATCATTTCTATGTTTCTCAAGGATTTAGTTTCCACTCCTTTTTTCCTCCAAGCTCCTAGTCTCCTTAGGGCTGAGAGAAAGCTTTAAAAGCTAACTTCTTACTGTTTGAGAATTTGCATTCAGTCCCGTTGACTGATGTCTGATTTTCTGGAGCCAAAGTTACCAGATTTGGGTGCCCTTGAACTGGGCCAGTCACACACCAGTTATATTTGGCTTCTATAGCCCCCTCGGTGAAGATTAGAAGTTTGGAAATTCGATATCTGTGTCTGTTCAGCAAAATTTTTCTTGATTGTAGAAAATCTTCTAAGCCTTGTTCTCCACCTTCCAGGAAATTACAGGTTGATCAGCCTGAGTCAGTTTTAACCTCACATACATGCATAAAAATTCAAGTTATAATTAAAGAGAAAAATAACAGGACAGCCAGATAAGAGAATATTCCAGTTAGTAGTAAATAAATGCCATTCATTCATGCCAGAAATTCATAGGAAAGAGAAAAGAATTTGAGAATGGAAATAGGAATGTTAAGAATTTACCTTCCCTCTTAATTTTCACTTTTCTTCTGTTGAATGACACATGCCCAGGGCATTTCAGTACTTATCCTTTGCAAATTTGGATATCATAAAAGGATTCAAATAGTGGATTAGATATGCTGTTGCCGAATGCAGGAAATAGAGTATTCAGGAAATCTCAGGACAGGTTTCCTGCAGGTCCAAAGTGGTGGAGAACTGAAGCATGGCTGAAGATTAAGGATAGCATGCTCAGAGCTCCCTGGCATCTGGCATTCCACCCTTTTCATGAGTTAGCCTCCCCTTCAGTTTGTTTTATCAATATACCCAGCTACTACTGGAAGTCCTTTCTCTTCTCTCCTTTTTACTAATTGTTTCAGCTGAAGCTTGGCTTCCATCGACTTGTGGATTTTGCTGACTGCCTTCTCTCCTCCACAAGAAAAGAGTCAATTGGTTGCTGTTTGGTTATCTATTACTTAAAACCCACAACTATTTTATTTGTGGGTCAGAACTTTGCACAGGGTCAGCAGGTAGGGTTCTGTGTGTCCCCTGATGTTCATTGGCATGGGATTATGTCAGGTGGCTTCTTTACTCACACGTGGTCCCTAATGAGGCTGGGGCTCACTGGGACAGCCTACATGGAGTCATATGTATAGGGACTCAGTTCCCCTGTTGTCTGTGTTTCTCTCTAAGCAGTCTCAGGATCTCACCCTTCCTGTGGCTTTTCTCCTCGCCTCTGCAGCTGAGTATCTAGACTTCTTATGTCAGGCTCAGTGCCACCAGATCAAAAGCAGAAGCTGTTCTCAGATAAGCAAAGCCAGACATTATTAATGTGATAAGAATAGATTTACTCAGTAGTAACTATTGCGATATTAAAGAAAGGCCCACATGAACTGAACTCACCTTCCCTGAATCCAAAGACAGGAGACACTACATAAAGGGAGGAGTGTGCTGCGGGAGAGGCACTGACGGGTAAAAAGGGGTTAGTCCATGTGACTCAGCTAGGCCTCTGGGTTTGCTAATTGGCACTTATCTGGAGGAGAAACACACTGGCATCTCTATGACAGGAGGCAGTGGTGCAAGTTAAAGCAAGGCCTCTGCCAAAGGAGGCCCTTATCTTTCCCCAGGAACTGGGAGCAGAGGTAACAGTTATCTCTCCGGAATGTTTGCATTCCATAGAGACAGCTCTTACCCCTGAAAAAACGTTCTGGGGAGTAAATTTACATCTCAAAAGGCAGAGAAAGGATTTATCATTGCAAGCTTTCCAAAGTCATTTTTCCAAGAGGCAGTTCAGAGACCTGTCTATTATCAGGTTTGGCTGGAACAGACACTAAGTTCTCCTGGCATGTGGCGTGTTCTTGGGCTGGCATTTGAAGGAGTAGGGGTAGAGGTCATTCTAGGAACATGGCTGCTGGAAGCCAGTCTAGAGTTTGGTCAAGTCTCACAGGGCAGGGGTTTAGATGGAGCTGTAATGTGCTATGTGCCTTGTAGAACTCACTGCCAGATATTCTAGGTCCTAGACCTCAAATCCCAGAGCTTCTCTGCTGCCTTCTGTTTATTAAAGCCAGTCAGCAGGCCCAGCCCAGATTGAACAGATAGACTTTGCACATATATTAAGGGGCATGGTTTATTGACTCCATAATTATAACTGACACCACAGTTATATTTGTCAGTATCAAGTGTACACTATTTCCTGGGAAAGAATACTCATGCTGGGCCACCAGCCAACTCATAAGCAATTGTCTCTCTCTTAGGTAGCAACGTGGCTCTGGCTCTTTTCAACTGTGGCAAAGGTGGTTGAAATTATGATCATGAAATCCACAGTAAGCATGACATTTACACATAAGGCATTCCCCTGGCAGCTTTTTTTTTTCAAGTTGATGTTCTTGGTAGAGCAGATATTCAGCATTTGTAAGACTCCTTGGTAATGACAACGAGCCTGGAAGTCAGCTCTGATTTGGATCTTAGAGCATGAAGGTGTTGTGTCTCAGGGATTCAGAAGTAACTGTTGCATATTATTACTTTTTATTTATATTTTATTCATTTATTTTTCTTTATTATTAAATTCATTAGGGTGACCTTGGTTAATAGGATCATATGGATTTCAAGTGTACATTTCTGTGATACATGCTTTGTACATTTTATTGTGTATTATTTCTTCAATATGGCCAGCAGTTTTGTGGTGGCTGTGCTTATTGCTGCTGTTTTTTGCTGCTTCAGGGAGACAGCAAGAAAGAAATACTAGCAGGACCTCAGACTCTTACTCCTATGACTTTTTTTTACTTGAGTCAATTTTATTGGCATGTATGACAGATATTGGTAAGCCAATTAGTGTTAACCCAGTTTAATTCGGTGAAAACTTGAAGTCAGATTTGTATATACTCTAGATAGCATTCTCAACACTTTCAATTGAAAGATGATGGCTAAGCTATCTGCTGTTGCCAGTATGCTGCTTGTAACTGAACCAGTTTCCCCAACAAAAACACATGTTGGAAAGAAAATGTAAGTGATTATGATTATCAGACCTTCTTTTAAAAAAAACAGTTTCCTGAAATTTCTCTATGGTCAGGGTTGACAGTCATCCACCTGCAGTGGTTTAGAGATAGGATGGAGCGTGGCCTTGATCACACATACACCCCCTCTCCTTCCTTGCTTTTACAACATTTTTCTTCTTTTATGTTATCTGTCCACACTCTGCATCCTGCTGGCTTCCAGCTTGTGCTGCTGTCCAGAAGCCTCCTGTCCTGCCATCACTCCCAACCAGGTTTGAAAACTAAGGACTCTCCCACTTCCAATGGGTCATAGTTCAAGTCCATAGCTTCTGCTAATCTATTTATACTGACTACACAGATGGCTGGAATTATCCAGAAGAGTCACACTTTGAAAATGGGAGAAAGTGAACATACTGTAAAAAAAAAAAAAAAAAAGTTTGGCAACATTTTTTTTGTCTTATGGTCATTTTCCACCATGTATATTTTATTTCCTATATATTGCTTCTTATATTATTTTTTGAAAAAAATTATGTTTATTGATTTCAGAGAGGAAGGGAGAAGGAGAGAGAGTCATCAATTGGCTGCCTCTTGCATGCCTCACATTGGGGATCCAGCCTGCAACTCAGGCATGTGCCCCGACAGGGAATGGAACCATGACCCCCAGAGTTGATAGGTCAATGTTCAACCACTGAGCCATGCCAGCCAGGCTTCTGCTCATATTCTTAATGATCAGTTTTAAACTACTTTTCCCCAATATGTGACTCATTCCTAAAACCTCTCTTTAAACAAGCTGTGGCATATGCCCTAGGCCTGTGGTCGGCAAACTCATTAGTAAACAGAGCCAAATATCAACAGTACAACATTTGAAATTTCTTTTGAGAGCCGAAAACAACTTCTGCACATGGGCCACAAAGTTTCAATCACACTGTACATGTGCACCTGCTCGTGGCATTTTATGGAAAAGCCCCACTCAAGGAGCCAAAGAGCCACATGTGGCTCTCGAGCTGCAGTTTGCTGACCATGACCCTAGGCCTTCAGATCTTGCTCAATTCAGCTCAAATAAAGGTGAGTGTCACATTTTGCAAAATCGATTCTGAGCACAAAAATATTCCTATAACTAGAGAGTTTTGCCTACTGCATTTAAATTTTTATTTATATACATCATTAGCTCTTTGATTAAGAAGTAGCACAGAACAGTGACTCAAAGCTAAAATCAGTAGGGTTTCAAAATGAAGATAAAGAATGTCTGAAATCATAGAGTACATTTTCGATGACTTATGATTTGGGTTACAAATGTTGATTAATGTACAGTTTTTTTCAGATATACCTTACCACTGGGTAAGGTAAGTATTATTAATTTTGAAATTAAGAAGCCATTGCATATGGTGTTATTTTCCAATGGTCTATGGAGGACTATAGCTTTTCTCCAAGTTTTCTCCCCATAGTGCTGTTTCATCACTTGTTAAACATAGTATCTACTTTTGGTAATGTGTACTTACACCTCTGAACATTATTAGCTTCACTTACATTAGACAAAGGATCAGAATGTCTGCTTTTCCTTTCTTACTGTCTTCGTTTGAAAAAAAAGAACAAAATACATCAAGGAGCTGGTGTCAAGATAGGAACAGTTTTCTAATATAATTGAATAGCCTTGGTAATGATTTCTTCTTAACAAGGTTTCCATAATGAGAATTTACGAATAGGAGGATGAAGGGACAAATGACTTCTACTTAAAAGTCTTCTTTCTTCCTTGTCAGACAGTGAAGCGATTACTGAAGAAAATGCTAGACTGGTTCTAAGGATCTTTAAGATCCTGTTTTCTTTAAATCATCACCTAGTGATAATAGTTCTCCCGAATGGAAACATGGCCATAAGAATGAAAGGGAACAAAATGAACAGGGGACACATCACTCTGGTTTTGTGTTTGAAGAGCTACTTCAAAGTCACTTCTCACTTAAAGATATTTCTTCTAGCCTTTCCCTCTCCTGCCTCTTCCCCCCCTTCCCCATCCTCTCCCCGTCTCCTCCTCCTCCTCCTCCTCCTCCTCCTATTCTGTTCTACACCTATTCTCCTCCTCTTCCTCCTCCTCCTCCTCCTCCTCTTCCTCTTGCTTTTTCTGTGGGAAAATGCAGTGCTTCCATGGGAAATCCACCCTTTTCTCTCACTTTTGGTCATTAATATAGTTTGGTGTTAGGATGAGCCAAAAGGCACAAAGTCCACAAGCTGAGATAAGTGAATCTTCCTCCAAGATATTAGAAAGCTGTGTGTGTGTGTGTGTGTGTGTGTGTGTGTGTGTGTGTGTGTGAAGCAATTTGTTAAAGGGTATGCCAGTGGTCTTCAGTTCCCTGATATGGGGGGTACTTTACCTTAGGAATGTTTTATGGGGAGATACTAACTGCTGTAGATCAAGCATCTTGGCTTCTTATACCTTTTCTTCTATAGCTTCAGGACAACTATCAGAACAGGAAGGGGTCTGCATGAATTGAACTTGACCTCTGTTTGCTCTGAAGTGAATCGGCACTTTAAAGAGAGAATAAAGTAGTAGGAAAGGGGCCCAGCCAGAGCTCAGTAGAGTCATGGAAGTGAAAAAGGGCAAAGTAAAAAATAATCAACATATATATGCTTAGAGGTCAGTTGTATCTGCAGGCAGGTAATAACCAAATTTAGGATTCTATCCTCTCAGAGACCAGGAGACAGCAGTCTGAAACAAACTAATTTTTTTTGAGGGGGAGGGAGTAATCTTGAATTTTCTCAGGCAGGCACTTTAAGGGAGATGAGAATCATCTTAGACATGTGGCCTTGAGCTGTTAGAAATGAGGATGGTGTTTTGTTCAAGTCTCAAGGTTGACCAAGGTTGAGGCCTGGTCAAGAAGAGGCCTCAGATGAGCTTGAGTAGACTTTGGTTGAGGAGGGAATCTTTGTTCCCTCAGTAAATTTTCCAGTCCTGAGATTCTGCCTGTGCTTTAGCCCGAGTCTGGTAATAACTGTCCAAGAGGCATCTAAACAGCTCTTAAGTTTCTTTCATCTTTGTTAAGTGGGGAGACCCAGCTTTGCAGTGGCAGTGCTTCCCTTTAGTGTGCAACTTGAAGGGCATGTCTTTGTGCACAGGCTGGCCGGCCACTCGAATTCCATCCAAGTGCTCTGAATTTACTAAGTGAAACCCATCTTGTGTACAGTGGTGCCTCACACAACGAACTTAATTCGTTCCAGGAGCAAGTCTGTTATGCGAAAAGTTCGTTATGTGAAACGCGTTTTCCCATAACAATACATGCTAAAAAAAATAATTCGTTCTGTAGCATAAAATATGCTAAGATGACATAAAAAAAATATGCTAAGATGACATATTTTTATTTAGATACATCTAAAAACATAATTTAAAAAAAAACAACACACATTTTTTAAATTTTAAGACAGACTAAGTAGAGTCTACCGAATCTTGCACATCTTCATCCATTTTCTGCTTTTTGGCCGATGGTTTCATGAAAAACCTGTCCAAAGTTTGCTGTGCGAGGCGTTCGTTATGCGAGGCACCACTGTATAAGTATCATCATCCAATGCAATGCGTCTATTCCACTCTTATTATTGTTTCTACTACAAGCAATATTGCCCATGTCCTATTGAAGTGTATCGTGGTCTCTTTGGAAAGAATCAGAACATCAACCTCTAATAAATGTTACACTCTTAGTATCACACTGTCACATTCAGCATCTGAAATCGCATCAAGAAACATACACTGAAGGAGCAGGCTTGTGTGCGATTGTATTTGTATTTGTCAGTCTCCAAGTTATTTAAGCCTTAAATATTCCAGTTCCTTTAATAACCTCTATCTACATTATCTTTGTGAAGTCTTTAATCCTTTTTTTAAGTGTATTTAAATATACACTCATCAATAGCTATTGAGTATGGTGACTGTGTAAGTTCATCATCCACTAATGGAACACAACTTCTTTTTATTACCCGAAATGCAACTTGGTCAAGTTCAAAGTCATGACCATTGAGTGCACAAATAGTTTCCTTTTTCCAAAAGATGGTCTATCTTTAGATCTATTTCAAATTGTTTCCTTTGCCTGCAGTAAATCCCCATCCTCATTCTCCTTAGTCTAATTGCTAGAAGAGAGGCAGCATTCTTACAGAGTTTAAATCACTCTCTGAGATGTACCTTCATTATTTCTATTTGAGCCACTTTGTTTTCATTCTCAGAAAATGCTTTGAAAAGTTTAAAATTCTTTCAGCTCTATAATTTTGGCTCAGTGTGTCAGAGTACTGAATAAAGATATATGAAGGTAAATTACACTTTTTGTGTTTCTTTTCTCTTTAAAAACATCTACTCTGCCTCTGCTTTCATTATACCATTTTCATGTACTTGATAATAGACTACAACAAAGGCTAGCGAGTACATAAAATATATTTTTATTGGTTCTAGTCTACCCACGCATTTTGTTATTCTCTTCTTTTTTTAAGTTTTACACCCATACCACTCTTTTGCCTTTGTTTTTCTTCTTGTTTCCAGTAAAATGTAAATGTCATCACCTGGCACCTGTGTTTTTCTCAGTGTTGCCATGACTTCAGGACAGCTGGCAGGTTTCCAATCCATGAATGGTCTGTTAGGAGAACATCTAAGGAGAGGAATAGAGGTTTAGACAATACTTGTAAATAGACCCTTTTTGTTTAGAGTTCTGTAAAACCTGGTTAAAACTTTATCAATTATTTTTGTACCAAACAGCAACTCTTGTTTTCAACTCAGATGTAATGTTATTACTTTTTTTAATGCTCACCTGAGGACATTTCCATTTATTTATTTTGAGAGAGAGAGAGAGAGAGAGAGAGAGAGAGAGAGAGAGAGAGAGAGAGAGGTGAGAGAAAAACATTGATGTGAGAGAGAAGAATATAAGACTAAATAATTTGATGACTGATGTATTTGTAGTAGGAATGTGGACTCTATGTTCTATAGCAGCAGGATGTCCATTAAAAGTACTAAGGGCATTTGGCTTTGCCTTTCTAAGGAAAAGCTGACAACTATTTAAGATCTGAACTTAATAGACATTAATACTATAAATTTGGTTCATCAGTAATAAAAACTACCTAACAAAGTTGTGTGGTGGGAAAATAAAAATGAAATGTGAGACATTGGAAAGGGCCTTTCTATGGAATCCTGTGGGGAGACACTAGTGAGCATAGAGAGGTCATTCTATGAAAAAGGACAAGACTCAGTCCTTGTAACTATCCTGAAATGCCCAGCCTAGAATAGTAGTACCTTATGACTACTTGTGAGCCAACATGGTAAGAGAAATGGGTAAGTTTACACCTTCTGTGTAAATTATAATTGCCAAAGTTTAGCTTCCAAAGATATGGAGTTGAAATTTAGTGAACTGGTCAAGTGGAGAAAAAACTTCTCCTAATGAAAGAATAGTTAGAAGAAAATGACACTGGCAATTGTTATAATATATATCTCATTTCTGCTCTAGACCACGTAAGCAAGCATGTCAAACTCACGACCCACAGGCTGCATGCCTCATTCATTTGGCCCATGTTAGCCTTTGAGTTTGACATGCTTGATGTAGGGAAAGTGTCACAAGACACAAACTACAGAGGAATATTCCCAAGACCTTGTAAGCAATTAGCATAAAGCATCAATAGGAACCTGTCCCTCTTAAAGTACTATTATCTACTGAGTTGTTATTGGTACCCACTATGCTAAGACATTGTGTTACATATCAATGCTAACTTCTGCTTACTTAATACTTTATACTTTGAACTGTAACTTTATCTCATTGGAACCTTAGACTAGCCCTGGAAATAGGGAAAGCAGTTGCCATGCAATGCATAGAAAAACTGAAGCACATAGAGGATATGTGACTTCTCATGGTCACATAAAATCTTAGGCTCTGATTCCTCATTTTCCTGGCTTTCCACAGGCATTCTTTTCTTAATATAGTAGTGACTGTGAAAGGACTTAGACTCAAGGAGTCAAACATAGGTACTAAGTTCCTAAATAAAGGCTATATCTCTTTAAATCAGATGTTGGCAAACTGTGGTCCACACACCAAATTTAGCCCACTGTTTATTTTGGTAAATAAAGTTTTATTAAAACAGCTACACTCGCCTATCAATTGCATATGGCTCTTTGAGCTGCCACAGCAGAGGTGAGTATTTGCAATAGAGACCACATTGCCTGCAAAGCCTAAAATATCTCCTGTCTGACTCATTACAGGAAATATTTCTCAACCCCTGCTCTAATTGACTGCCTAAATTGTGTATCATCTCCGTAAGCATATTATATGAGTTAAAATTTACATTTAAAGAAGAGTTATTCAATTTTTATACTACAAGTTCCTGGGGAAATGTTTTCTAACTTAATTTGCTGAATCTTTGATGCTCCAATTAGAAAAAAAATGTTGCAAATATGCATGGTTTGTGGTCATTATGATATCAAGTAAATTCTAGCTTTCAAAATTCAATAATAGCTTTCAAAATTCAAACTGATAAAATGATAACCATCACATGAGTAGATTTAATAGAATTGAAATCAAGCATGAGGAACATACCATGTACTGAAGGACTGTAAATTATCGTATTTCCATCCTGGGTACTGTCAGGAAACAGAACCAACCACCATGGGCCTAACATCCCGTGGAACCACCTCCCAGTAGATGGCCACTGTGGAATTATGTCTTCCTGCTATGTCTGAATTGGATAGAGTTATGAAAATTAAAAATTATGCGATATTTTTAATGATCACATTCTGATTATTCCTAATCCGCAAATTTGACTGATTTTAAAGTTCTCATCCATCAGCGTATTGACTACTTTAATGTGCATATTGTAACTCTTTAACTCCTCCAGGACAGTGACTATTTTATATTTTTATGTTTTTACAGTGGCATTTGCTTAGAGACTAATTGTCTAGACAGTTTATTGTGAATAGGCTTAAGAAGCCACATTAATTTAGGATGTTCTAATGAAAACATTCTGTTCTTTGCTTGGTCTGTCAATCTCCATTGGCAGCCAAGAGTTTCCCACTTTCAAGCAGCAGTTCTTAACTGAAAAACAGCAATAGCAACAACAGATAATGCCCAAGTACTTTGGTTCTGTGCTTGATTTGGAACTATAAAAACACTAGTTTATTCAAATTAGTCTATGCATTTTTATGTTAGAAGATAGACCTTCTGCTCCAAAGGTAATCTGCACAACAGTAACAGATAGAATCCTGATTTGGAAGTTGGAGCCAGGAAGCAACTTGCTGAGCAGGCAAAGATGGCCTCCTGTGTTCTATATCTAATAATGAGATTTTATTTTTCTTCTCTTTTAATAATAGCTTTTATTGACAGTGCTACTTCCAACTACCCAAAGCATATATGATGCCTATATCCCCTTTTCCCAGTGAAAAACTGATCAGAATAAATATTAATAAAAACAGTGTTGGGTAAATAATAAGTTCATTTCTAAGAAATGTTTGAACAAAATTATAAAACATAATACAATAAAACAAATGAGCATAACAAAAAACCTTAATATAAAATTATGAATTATTTTGGATGAATTTTAGTGACTGTTAATTAGATAATGGTGGAATTATTTGGGAAATGAACATTTCTGTGTCTCTGTAAATCACAACCAAAGTTACTTACTATGTATGAGTAAGAAAGCAACTGGAATAGATTGACAGTGACCAGAGTCTGGAATCTAAGTTATAACAATGGGTCTGATCGGTAATTAAATTTTCTCACAGCAAAATTAGATTTATATGTACCTTAAAACTAGAGGACAATGCTGAGTCTCAGTGCCAGCGCATCCCATGGAAGGGATAGTTTCCACATGTACTGCATCACCCATAGGTACTAAGTAGGTTGTAATTCCTAAGCAGGTTGGACATGTCTTAGCATTCTAAAGTTCCATTTAGATCTCAGGAGATGCACATACAGTGAGTCACACAATCAAAGGTCTACAAGTCTGAGCTAGAGTAATGTCAGGGTCACTCAAATGTCTCTTCCATAAAGATGTGACATGGTCATGACCCCATAATCTAGAATAATGCTCTAATTTAATTCATTCAGCTTTGGGTAGATTGATGAGGTTTGGCAGGTGGTAATTTGTAGCCAGAAAAACAACATTAGATGATAGTGGGTGCAGGGGGAGCAAGAGACAATATTTATGGGCATATTACTTTAAATCAGTTAAAGAGCTTTTTAAAATATGTTATTGATTTGAGAGAGAGAGGGAGGGAAAGGAATAGAGAGGGTAGAAACACTGACTGGCTGCTTCCTGCATGCTCCGTATTAGAGACTGAACCCACAACTCTGGCATGTGCCTGAGCAGAATCCTTCCCCTGACTTCTTAGTTCATGGGTCAATGCCCAACCACTGAGCCATACCAGCTGGGCAAAGAGATAATTCCTTAAGAAAGTATAACAGTAATACATGCACATTGGTAGATTAAAAAATACAATTGGATATAAAAACACTAACAACACACAATTTTACTATCTAGGGGAAATGGCTATTTTTATTATAATGTACTGGAGGCCCACTGCATGAAATTAGTGCATGGGGGTGGTGGTCCCCTCAGCCCAGCCTGTATGTACTTTCTCCAACCCGGGATCCCTCGGGGGATGTTCAACTGTCTGTTGGACATCCCTCTCACAATCCGGGACCATTGACTCCTAATTGATCACCTGCCTGCTTGATCACCTCTAACTGCCCACCTGTTGGCCTGGTCACCCCAGAGCAGGTACATGCATGTGACCCGAGCTTTCTCTCAGTGTGGCAGCTTCTTGGGAGTTGGAGTTTGACACAGAAGCTCAGGGTCCCAAAAGGTGATGTCCCTGCAAACAAGGCACAAGCTTCATTGCTTCGCACGATCTCACCTTAGAAGTCACATACATCAATTTTGTTAAACTCTATTGGTGGCAAGAGTCATGGGGCAGTCAGATTCATGGGGGAAGGGACATAGACCCCAGCCTTTAATAGAAGGAGTGTCTAAGATTTTGCCCCCTGGCCTGCAATCTTTAAATCCTCAAATCTTAGTCTAAATAGTAGGAAAGCAAATCAAGGGTCCTAGATTAACTACAATTTCAGGAAAATCCCCCAAGCTCTTTTTGTCCATTTTTGGACTTTTTTTATTTCTAGGCACAAATTGTCTTACAAAGTTCAAACATTAAAGAAGACAGAACATTTTCCCTGATGCTGTGGCCAAGAAGAATCTAAAATTTTAGAGAGTCGTTTATGACCTAGAATGGATAAGAACAATAACCTTTTTGCTGACTCGCTTTATACCTAGAAGCATGCTGCTTACAAAAAGGCTGAGGTGTGCCAGGAGGGAGGCAGGGCTATAGCCTGGTGGATTAGGGAACTACAGGAATATGTAATAGTCTGCTGGGAGCGATATTTGCATTTGCACATGTCACTGGGGCAGCTAGCTCAATCCTACCTGCAATAAGCCAAAACAAAGCTGTGACTTGCTTACTTTTCAGTTATTATTTAAAAGGGAAATTGAGATTACTTGAACTCAACTCTTAATAGTTTCTGGTAGTCAAGGTAACATTGTTTGGTTTGTTTTGTAGAATAACATACC
Organism: Pipistrellus hanaki; assembly: GCF_964339955.1. NCBI lineage: Eukaryota > Metazoa > Chordata > Mammalia > Chiroptera > Vespertilionidae > Pipistrellus > Pipistrellus hanaki. The sequence goes on from NC_140515.1 coordinate 45,174,754, forward strand.
TCTCTGAAGCATAAATCTACAATTAAGCCTCCAAAACAATCCATGATAATGTTCTTTTTGGCATTACCAACTTCTTTTTTTTTTTTTCCAGGTGCCAAATATATAGAGCTCTTAAAATGTCCCAGGCAATTAAAATGCCACTTTGGAATATTTCCTTTCCCATTGGGTTTTAGTTTTTTCCATCATCTTTCTAAAATGGAAAAAGGGAGATGAAGAAAGGTAAATAAGAAACAGTTATGACAGCTGGAGAATATAACAGAAACCCTCTTAATTTTTTAAATATGTTTTAGTGGTGCTCAAATTAGTCAGAAGTTTTTGTACATAATGAGTACATGATAATTTTTCGAAGGTCAAGTGTCAGGTTTTGTCATCATGCTTCATTGTGCTTCCAATTTTACTATAATTGGATATAATCCTTAAATGTGGCTTGAGTTTGAGAGTTGATTTAGTATCTTGTGCTATAGAAATTTCTCCTCTATTTTTTTTCTGTCCTTTTAATGTATTTAGAGTAATAGAATATAAATATTATTGACCATAATTGTACATTTAACTAAAAGTTATCTTTTCCAAATTAACTTGATATGACTATATTATTTTTATAATTTTAAAATAAGTGATTTTAAAATGAAGGAAAATATTTCTTGCTTTAATCACTAATCATGACTTGAGGTTTATCTATGAGATAAATCATTGCTCCAGTTCATTTAAATTTAGATAAAACTTAATGATTCTACATTGAAATGTAAAAATAAACAGAATTAAATTCCAAAGGTTTACTGAACCTTGTGAAAAAGTTTCAAAGCTTATTGTAAATGTTACTTAAATTATTTTTAATAAAGGATAAAATGGAATTATATTAATGTCTGTATAAAAGGGTAAGAAGGGCAATAAGTTAAGATTTTTCTTATTAAAACAGAATAAAATAGTAATGGAAAGTTGTGACAAGAAAAACTGAAATATTGTCAACTAATGGATCATTGTTTGGGAAAATACTTTAAATACTTGGTTAGAAATATAATAAAGAACTGTCATAAAACATCCTCTTTTTCCAACATGGTTGTAGTGGTGACTATAGAATTTTTATTCCAATACAAATTATGTGTTGCAAAACTTGAATAGATGTTTTTTACTTCATGCAGTTCTTAACATAGTTGCTATTTTAATTTTATTATTACATTTTTGTGATCCAGTCTAGACAGAGAATGATACAAAAAAAGCTTCTTTTGATCTCAAGATTTAGGGCAATTTTGGAAGGCAAATTAGTTAAAAATACATCCATGATCTTATCTTCAAAGGGCAATTTATGTCACCCATATTCCAAAAGCAGTCGCCTGTCAAGTAATGCCATTCATCTGTATTTCTTTCCCCTAAAAGTGAGAGTTCTCCATGGAGGGAACAGGGGACCTAATAGAGAGAGTATTATTAGGAAGAGCATGAAGAACAAGCTTTATGGCTATCAGGAGGAAAAGCAATTTTCTATCTTTCCTGGGAGAGCAAAACATATGAATGTCAGAAAATGAGCATCTCTACTTTTCATTTGCTGCTTCCTGGACATTTACTGGTGTGAGATTGTAAAGGGTTGGACAGGCAGTGTGTGCTCTATCTTTCCTGGGCTATTTTTTAAGGCAACAAATAATTGAACTTTTCAGGCAGAAATATGCCAGGACGTAAGGAAAGAAGAAACACAGGTTGATTTTTGAAGGAAATGAGTTTGACACATTCTTTGCACTTCAACAGATTCTGTGAAATGAAAGTACATCTGTTTCCGAACAATTCCACAAACCACAAAGCAATTGAAGGTCAGCAGAATGAAAATAGCAACTGGATAGGTGTTAGACATATCTAGAAATTGGACTTGCAGAGGGCTCTAAATAAGAGAATGGCTACATAAGTAATACTCTTATAGTGTTTACATAAGTTACTCTTAACACCAGTCTCAGGAGAACACTGTCAACTGAAAATGATGGCATATCATATAAGGAACATCTTAGATGGATGACATTTTCATGAACATAATATGATATGGTCAACACAAATAATGAAATCAATATTAGTTTATCTCTTAAAATTCTGAAACTGCTTTAAAACCTTGCATTGCCTCTAAATTATAGTGATTACTAGAGGCCTGTTCCATGAATTCGTGCATGGATAGAGTCCCTCAGCCTGGCCAGCAATTGGGGCTGTCTCGTCCAGTCCCCAATTGAGGCCTATGGAAAGGAGGGACCACGGGAAGTTGGCCAGCCAACTGGAGGGGAGGGACCATGGGAAGTTGGCTGGCTGCAGGATGTTGGCTGTGGGAATGCACTGACCACCAGGGTCAGCTCTTGTGTTGAGCGTTTACCCCCTGGTGGTCAGTGCATATCATAGCTAGTCCATCCAGTTGTCTGGTCAGAAAGGTCACTTAGGCTTTTTTATCCCATCTATTAATAATAAAGAGGGAACATGCAAATTGACCATCACTCTATCAATCACAAAGATAGTAGTGCCCATAGCCACAAGATGGTGGCACCCAGTTCCCTCAGCCCCACCGAAGTCCCCAGCCATTTTAGCCCCACCAGGGGCAGGAGGTGGCAGGCACACAATGCAGCCGGACCCTCCCTCAGCTCTCCAGCTGCCCAGGGCTGGCCCAAAGTGCAGGGAAGCCTCAGATGGTGGCTGCCCAGTCAAGGCCCAAGTCTCAGGCAATCCTTGGATGGTGCTGCCCAGCCACTCAGGGCCACCTGAGGCTCAGGTAACTAGGCCCGGTTGAAGCTTGTACTGTTGGCAGTAATAGCAGAAGTGTGATAAGGGTATCACCTTACCCTGATTGCCAGGTCACCTCCTGCTCCTGAGGGCTCTTGGACTGTGAGAGGGGGCCGGCCAGGCTGAGGAACCCCCACCCAGTGCATGAATTTTCATGCACCAGGCCTCTAGTATATAGATAAGGATATATCAAGATTCCTATTTTCCAGAATGTTAATTAAATGAAACATTTAGTGAATAAGCATATAAAATTGTTGCCTCCAGCCTTAAGAGTTCAGAAGATATACTTTTTTTTTTTAACTTTCTAGATGCTAACCATCTGTGTTGCTACATATTGATCCCTAATGCTATAGGTTTAACCTACATCTCATTAAAGTAGTAATGTTTTGGCATAGCTGCCAAGGTCCAGGGACTGAAGGATCATTAGCCTTTTTAATTACCTAGTTATTAATTTATCTAGCTCAGAATCATAATCACAATGGAATGAGAAGAGAAACCTACATATACTAAATGTGTGCTAATGACATTCCCTGTGTACTTTCACTTCTATGACTTTTTTAGATACTGAAATGGCTTTGTGCAGGGGTATTTCCACACCTTTTCAGAAGCAAACACATTGTATTTCAGAGAGGTTAAATAACTTGTCCAAGGTTACACAACTAGTAAGTACTGAGGTCAGATTTTGAATATATACCTGTTTGACTCTAACATCTTATATTTTCTGTTTACTGCAGGACCTTTTACTCCCATGGGGAAGACTAGCCTAGAATCTGTATTTCATATTCCTAGGCAGATTTCACACTTTTAGGACGTGTAGAACATAGCATATGAGGGGTTCCTCGACTGCCTAGAAGGTTGGGGTCTATTTAGAGTTGAGGCTGGTCATGGGCAAGAGATAATTCATTCTGATAGACCCGGGGCTTCAGGGAGCTACAAAGGGGAGCGGGAGCAAGTGCAGGTGATACTCCTCCTCAAATACTCAGGAGTCCTGGGATGGGAGGAGAAAGGGTGTGGGGTGGTAAATAGTTCTTTCTGTCTTGAACCTTATGGCATCAAAGAAAGTTGCTTTTCTCAAATTCATCCCACAGCTTTAGGGCATTCCCAGAGAGCCCCAGGACTGAAGGTGAGCTCCTTTACCACAAACTACACCTTAATGAGGAGTGTCTCTCTCTCTCTCTCTCTCTCTCTCTCTCTCTCTCTCTCTCTCTCTCTCTCTCTCTCTCTCTCTCTCTTCTCTCTCTCTCTCTTCTATATGTGTGTATTCATTATCACTCTCAAAATTCATATATTGAAATTATCATCCCTAGTACCTCAAAATGTGACCTCACTTTGAGATCATTAGGGTGGACCCTAATCTAATATAACTGGTGTCCTTATAAAGAGAGAAAATTTGAACACAGAGACAAGCACCCAAAGGTAGAGATGTTTCTATAAGCCAAAGACCAGCAAAGACCGCCAGCAAACGTGTGTGTGTGTGTGTGTGTGTGTGTATGTGTGTATGCATATGTGTGTGCTTGTGTACGTTTGTGTACTTTTTCCCCCTGATCTGTTTTAGCTTCCATTATAAAATACTACATTGTCATGGAAACCTACATCCTGCTTACAATGATTTTATTTTAATCACAAAGTGATCAGCAAATACAATACGAATTTGAAGTCATCCCTTACTGTTTGGGATATAATCAGGATGTATACTATGGTTAAGTGCTAAGAGTTAGAGAAAGAATGAAAGAGAATGCGAGGATGTGGGTTGTGTTGATTCAGAGAGAGAGCACATCAGTTTTCTCACTGATCAAGTCGATGCTTCATGAAGAATGATGTGCTCCGTTCAAGGAGGCACTTATCACTTGCATCAGGAGGAAGTCTGGCTTCCCTCTGGGTGATGGAAATGATAAATAATCTTGGACAGGGTAGGCTGTTTATTACATACAGGTGAATCTGCAAAGCCTGTGGTCAGCTCTCCTGGAACAACATAATTGGGCCAGCTGTCTGTTCTGGTCTTCAGAAGCTTTTTGACACAGGAGAGCATTCTGTAGGCAAAGTCATGAGTGATCAGTTCATACCACAGTCTAGCATTCAGAACTAGACTAGGGGTCTTCTGGTGAATGTGGTCCCTTCCTATTGCTTCTTAGGCCCTTGAGTAAGTATTAGAAATCATGTCATTGTAAAGTAAAAAAGTCTAAGCTCTGCAGGGGCCCCTAGGTGAATATCAGATGGTAGTCTGTGCAAAACATTTTCTCTGTGTGTCTGTGTGAGTATTCACATTGAGACCCACAGCTTTCAGTGGGCTCTCCAAAGGTTCTATGGCCCCTTTGCCCTACAAAAAATAATTAAAAAAATAGGCAAGTACCATTTACATTCTCAGAATATGTGCACTATTTTTGCTGATGGTCATCACAGGAGTAGAGGGAGGGGGATGCCAAAGATATATTTTGGTGAACACATGACCCTTAAAAGCACCAGAGATCCCAGGTGCGGTGAGAGTAATTTATTGTCCTAGGAAAGAAAACTATTCCATGTCATGAAATACTGTGGCACGTATGAGTGTCCACTCTCCTGGCCAAATGACATTACGCAGAATATTCATCAAGAATCTCAAGGCTGGTCCAGTCGGCGTGGGTCAGTGTTTGAACATTGGTCTATGATCCAGGAGCCACAGTTCAATTCCTGGTCAGGTACATGCCCAGGTTGCAGGCTCAATCCCAATTTGGAGTAAAAATTTTTAATATTATATACATATTTGTCTTCATTCTTTTAGCATTTACAGACTACTTGAAGAAGCCCTGGATACTACAATTTTAGTTTTTATTTTTTAAGAGAAAAAATATTAAAGCACTTTCTACTTTGCAATTCCATTGACAGAGTTTTGACAATTTATGATCAAGTAGAATAAATAAGTAAAATGGCAAGACTCTTAGTGAATAATATAAATGTTAAATAAAACAGTGGGTAGATTGGAAAGGTCAAAGGGTCCAATGATGAAGTCAGAATTGTCCAAGAAGGTGATTTAATCCAGGCCATAGCTGGTTAGTTTCATAAAATAAAATAAAAATGTATTAAGGCAGAATGCTTTTGCTTCTTAGATTAGATTCTCCCATGCTCATCATCTTATCGCGTTACATGGTCAGTGGAAACTTTATATGAAGTAACTAAACACAGAATCATCACTGCAACCCAAAAGTAGAAAGAACACAAGTTTTTCTTAGCCATAGCAGCAAGATAGAAATTTCTTCTAATTTCCATAGGCTTAAAACCTGCTGTAAACTTGGTGGCATTAGCTGACCCTTAAATAATCCCATGAAAATCTTAGCTGAGGTCTCAGAAATTTTTTCTTAGCAGCCATATAGCTTTGAAGGGGAGGAAAGTTTTTGAATCAATCAGAAACTTGACAAATATAAATTTTGTTTTATTGTCTGAAGTTTTACATTCAGACAATAAAACAAAATTTATATTTCTCCTTTCCCCCTGATTTTAAAGGACCATGACTACAATTGTTCAAAGCAAGGTTATTTAGACTAACAATGCCAATTCACAGTGCCATAATTTTACAGTATTCTTCAGGGTACATGGGGGTTTGCCCCTAGCCTGGTATCTCTAAGCAAGTTTCTATATGTGGATTGCCAAAGAATTCTCATGTTCCCACAGCTTAGCCTTAGGAACATATAATGGATTAAACTTTTGTGGAAAACAAAAATAGGAAAAGCTAATAATACCTTATTCAGCTTTTATTCAGGCAATCTGAGATTCCCCCCCACCCCTCCCCCAAAGGACAGATAAAATCCTCACTTAGAAATTTCTATGAAAACTTATTGGACATTTGTGTTCTTCCCCCCGCTATTTATTCTTCATACCATTAAATATGCAGCAGAAGTAATTGCACAAAAACCATGATTTTATTCAAATTAATAAATATTTTAACAGTCAACATTTACTATAATCTTATAACATCTTTGTTTTAGCAAATAGAAAGGCAAAGAAGATTACCCATTACCTTCCCGTTCAGAGATAATCACTTTTCATATTTTATGTATTCTAATCTGTCTTTATACATAAATTATTTTTGCAAATTGGAATCAAATTTCACATACTGCTTTATAACTAGATTTTTATTTTACATTCTGCTTTGTAACTAGATTTTTTGACTTTTAAATCAAGAAGCTATGAGTATTGCCCTAACTAGTTTGGGTCAGTGGATAGAGCGTCAGCCTGTGGACTAACGGGTCCCAGGTTCAATTCTGGTCAAAGGCATATACCTTGGTTGTGGGCATATCCCCAGTGGAGGGTGTGCAGAAGGCAGCTGATTGATGTTTTTCTCTCTTCGATGTTTCTAACTCTCCATCCCTCTCCATTCCTCCCTGTAAAAAAAATCAATAAAATATATATTTTAAAAACAGAAGCTATGAGTATTTAAAACTCGTCCTGGCCTGGCAAGTGTGGCTTAGTTGGTTAAGCACCATCCTAAGCCATCAGGAGGTTGCTGGTTAGATTCCCAGTCAGAGCACATGCTCCGGTTATAGGCTCGATCCCCAATAGGGGGATTGCAGGAGACAGCCAATAGATATTTCTAACTCCCTCTCCCTTCCTTTCTCTGAAATCAATAAAAATGTATTTTTAAAAAATATCCTAAAATATTCTTTGAGATAAAAATAAAACTACATAGTCCTTTTTAATTTACTCAGATCTCTTATTCTGAAAATTATGAAGGGGGAATCCATGATAACTCTGAATATACAATGATTAGTAAGATACAGTCTCTGATCTCATTCAACTTCTATTGTATTTAGTAGTGAGAAGGCTAGAGCGTAGTAAACAGAAATAAAGATGTCTGGTAAGATCAGAGAAATCCAGGTCGTGTTCATGAAATGCCAAGAGATAGGAGAGCTCCTTTGACATGGAGGATCAGAGAGGAGTGTGATAATGGTCAGCATACAAAGAATGTTTCCCAGGGTCAAATTCAAATGATTTAATACCTATTAACTGCCTAGAATAGTGCCCATCATATTCTGGGTGCTCTATAGGTTTCACTATTATCGTTGTTGTTGTCCTGTTATTGACTATAATTACATGGCAATTTGAAGAAAACATTGACTGTAATGCTTTCTGTTTGAACCCTCTTCCCACTTCAACCCCCAAATGTGATAAACTTCTGTAGCAAATGGCCTTCCAGACTCAGCCACTGTGTCCACTGATATCAAGTAGTCAAGCTGTCTCTCAAGCCCCAATGAGCATTCCCCCTCCAGTTTTCAGCAGCCTAAAAATGACTCAAGGAGCCATAAACATGATGAGAGCATTTAATTACTTCAACGAAACAGGCCCCAGGACCTCCACGCGGGTTTATTAACCGCATTTTTATGCATTTAGAATCACTTACAATATGCATTTTAAGCCAGTGACACTTATTTCCTTTTATTACTGTTCACACTCTGTTAATATGTGTTTCTCTTATTTCTGTCTCTGTAGCTTTGAAACAAGTACTGATTAATCAGAAGCCATTTAAATGCTGCTATGCCATGTTCTTCGTTACGGAAAACAAGAGAACGTCAAGCAGCCAAGTAAACATAGGTTCTTTTTCTCTTAATTAAAAGCTGCTTTGTTCGCATAATTCCTTTCCTGGCATGTTATGTGGAAGCATTAAAATTAGTTTCAACTAGGAGAGGGTTATTATAGGTATAACTGAAGCTTCATGTGAGTCTTGTTTTAGGGATTTTGCTCAGCGAGAGATGACAAGTTAATATATTGTGATTGATTGCTCACTACTGGACTTCTGCCAATTTGTAGAAATAAACCTCCATGTGTAGAAACGATGGTTTCTCTTTCCTGAATTAGAGTACAAAGGAATCCAAACACACTCACTACCTTGGAAAACATCTCCAGGTCTGTGTCTTGATTGGCTTTTAATCTTCCTGGAAGCCTTGATCTGTCTCTTGGAAATGTATAGGTTTAGGAGCCAATACAAATTCTAAAATGCAGTATGTGATGAAGTTAGAGGAAAGGGACTTCCCGGGGGGCCAAAAACCCACAAAAACATATAAGCACAGAACTGTAAGAAACAGTGAGAAGATCTTGTACATAGTAAGGTAATTTTACCTCATCTCCAGATAACACATTGAGGACAAAAATTCAGAAGACAAGGAGGGAAGAGATCTACTCATTCTTTATTATAAGATTCACAGAGCCAAATACTTTCATTCTTGTAGCCAATCTTTTTCATGGAGGAGCCCAAAGGATGTAGGGAATCTTTGGGGACAAATATGTTGGGAGTTTAGTGAGCTTCCCAACAAGTAGACGCTGTAAAAGTTTTAGAAATAAGTCTTAGAAGTAGCTCCTGTAACCTACCCTTATACATGCATGTGTGTGCTTGTGTGTGCGTGCGTGTGTGCGTACACACACACACACACACACACACACACACACACTTGTGGGCATCTTGCTAGATTTTCTGCTGGGCTGAAACAAAGTGGAGTGGTGCTGTTCAGCTTATAGAGGGGGTATAAGCACCCAAGGACCCTACAGCATTTTAACATGAACCTTCATATTGTTAACAATATGAGAAGGAAGCATAGACCTCTTTCTATTTTATAAAAGAAATCCAGGGTAGAATATTTATCTGCTCCTAGGATATGCAATATTAGAACCTGGAAGATGAACTCAGTTTTTCTCATCTCTGGTTTTGTATATTTCCATTGCATAAGGCTGATTTAAAAAACAAAGACTACCCTGAAAATAGCGTTTTCACTTCTGAATAACTTTCCATTAATGACCCTTCCTCATGAGAAAAGAAATATAAAATCATGCCCCCCAAAAATGGATTAGGTAAAATGGGAGTAGCAGGATTCACTTCCGGAAAGCCAGATGCCCTTTCTTTTCTTTTCTTTTCTCTTTTCTTTTCTCTTTTCTTTTCTTTTCTTTTCTTTCTTTCTTTTTTTTTTTTAAATATTTTTATTGACTTTTTACAGAAAGGAAGAGAGGGGATAGAGAGAAACATCAATGATAGAAAAACATCGATCTGCTGCCTCCTGCACGACCCCCCAATGGGAATCAAACATGCAACCAAGGTAAATGCCCTTGATCGGAATCAAACACAGGACCTTTCAGTCCGCAGCCTGATGCTCTTTCCAGAGGGCCAAACTGGTCAGGGCCAGATGCCCATTCTTTTGGTGAGTTTTACAGAGGAGATGAGCCTCACTGAACAGAGATAGTGTTCTGAATCAGACCTCCAAATTAAGCCAGTGAATAATGCACAATGATACTGCCTTTCCCTTTTTGTAAATGTGAAAGTTTCCTTTGTGGTCATACTAATAGAAATTACGTGTTGTAAAGCCAAAAGCAAAAGTAAACAAATGCTTCTCTGTCTGAAAGGGGTTAGTGTATGCACTTCAACCCCTGGCTCATGCCCATGGCAAATGCCCCAACCATTCATTATACCTTTGATATGATTTAAACATTGAATGTCTTTAAAGGCAGTTCAAGAAATTCAGAGGAATTAATGCCGAGACATCAAATAAAACAGTTTCTCGTGAGCTCCACAAACAGGAAATAAATTCAATGTAATTGACACAAAAAACCTAGACTACTTGCTTCTATGGAATCGGATTTGCTGTCTGAACTTTATACCTGTTTAAATACTATATTTATTCCCCAAAGTTAGAGCGTTATCGTATGGTGGTAGGCCACTTGAGGTAGCAAACTACCTAAAAAGTTCACCAGCATAGATTTGGGATTAGGAACATTAAAAATAGCAGGAAGTGGCTTTCTATAAAGTTCAGAATCATAGCAACAAATTTTCCTCTCACATCTTATCAAATCCCAGGCACCTGCCCATGAAATTGGCAGCAGCAAGATTTTCGCTGCTGCCAATTACAGGTTTCTCCTTGTCTTGCCAACTTGCTTTGTCTCCACAACCTGGCAAAATATAGCTATTGGCAGGAAAGTGCATATTTGAAAATGATTGCAGGATAGAGGGACTTTGGGTTCCATAATGTTTAATTAAGTAATTTCAATACTGTCTTAGCACTAGGGATAGGTTTGCTTTCTACTTTATAATATGCATTGTGCTCTGTAACTTGAGCCATTTGGCCACCAGTCCCTCAATGAAAGAACTAGAATGAGATCCTCAGTGAACATTATCTCTAACAAGAATAATCCAGCTAAATATCAATGACCTGCTACAGGATTCAATTTTCAGTGAAAGAATGTTTATACTGAAAGGAAAGTATTGAATTGGAAAAATCTAGAACATCATTAATTGGCAAGTCTGAGGTATTCCTGTTCCTGGGGGAATAGGCCACTTAAGGAAATGTAGGGAATGTTAGACAGTAAACTGCCTGAAAGCAAGATGCATCCATATGCTACTGTGCTAAATACTTGTGCAATGTCATGGTACAGTGCTTACATTGCTTTTGCTACCCAGAATGCTACCTTGAAATCAACATATTTCAGCAGAGAAAAATGGAATTAAATAATTTCAAAGGATCTTAAAATTGTGAAAAAAAGTGCATGATGTTTTTATGGGTTTGCCCTTGGAAACTCTCCTCCATTCTGAGAGATAAACTTTTCAACAGATTTGCTGAACTCAGAGCCCTGGGATGGAGGGAGTTTGGCAATATTAAAATGGTGGGCAAATTGGGAAGTCAGGCAGGAATTTCAAAATTTTGAAGATTCATTTAAGCTGCACAAATATGCTATGCCTTAAATAAAGAAATATAAACTAATACAAAAGGCAAAAAAGCAACGTTTCTTTGTAGCTAGGATTAGTCAATCAGCACGGGATTTTTCAATTATTTCATTGTCAAGAGCGTGATCTTGGAAAATGACACCAATGTACCTCAACTGAAAAGTATTAAAAGCTCTTTGGAAATGTCTCCAGGCAGTGTGTTTAAATATTTATGAACAATTTCTATAAATGACTGCTGGCCAGTTGTAATTAGGTATATTCAGATGATATAATAATCTTCCCATCGCCTAAAAATGTACTGTGTAACACTCACCCTTTAAGAGCATTTGCTCTGTGTGCTAACCTGATTTTTTTGTTCTTTCTGAAAAGATTGGCTTTTACTTTGTTAATTTTTTGAAAATTTAACTTTTATATAAGTTAAATTTACAATTTACACACACACGCGCGCGCGTGCACACACACACACACACACACATATATATATAAATATAAACATTTACTGATATATATATGTAAACATTTACATATATATATATGTGTGTGTGTGTGTGTGTGTGTGTTTGTGTGTATACACACTCATATGACCTCCACCCAGATCAAGGTATTTCTGGCTCTAAAGAAATAACTCTATTACTAAGATTACTAAGACCCTGTTATTCTGACTTCTATTACTGTTGATTACTTTTTACTCTTTTTTAATCTGATGCAAATGAAATAAAAAACATATTAATATGTCTTGAGATGGTAATGAATCTTTAAACAAATGGTAAGCAGATTTGTATAAATATAGCTCCAAATACTGAACAACTCTTGCATTCAAAGTATATCTGCATTGTTATGGAGTATTTTCTTTTCACGGACCCTGACATTGATTTGCCAATGTTTGATTGACATTTTTAGACTTTATATTTAGAAGTAAGATTGCAGGTCCACAATTTTCTTGCTTGGTAATCCTCTGAGGTTTTTCTATTAGTTATGTCAGTTTAGTAGAATAAATATTTCAGTCTCCATTCTATTTTAAAACCTTTTGTGGATTTTCAATAGTAAATGCCATTTCTATTTTCTTCCAATAATAAATACCTGTATTAATGACATCATGTGCCAGGTACTGTTCTGGGTATTGGAGACACACACTTGAGTAATAAGACATGGCTCCTCTTTAGGAGGAACTTACAGTGGAGTCCGTCCCTTGAAAGTTTGAAAGAATTAGCCTGGCCCATTTTCAGGGAGTGGAGCCCGAGTGTGTGTAGTTTCTGAGAACCTTTCACATTTCTTCCATTTAAATATTAGTATATTCCAGTTTTCTACTCATCATTCATATTTTCTTGGAAAATTATTTTTGTCAAGGAGAATTTGGTGTAGTGTTTTAATAACTTCCTCTATCTATGGTTATATCCCAACTCCTAATTTGTGTGTTTCAGCTTTCTCTTTCCCCCTTTTGATGTGATTGTTATAGTATTTTTAAAAATATGAAGCAAGGAAAAATTATTCTCTTAACAGCACATAGTCTGTTTTTATTACATTATTGATAATGGGATAAGATTTTCTAACTCTGAGAAGAATATGAGTACATTGAAGATAATATGTTTCTTAGAGATCACTGTGCTGTGTGGCCTCAGTTCTTTCCTGGGGCTCAGTTCTCCAATCTCTTACTTGAGAAGAATGTGAATTTCTGAAGACCAAGAGCCATGTTTTTGGAATCTGCCTCAGGATGTAGGCCTTTGACACTATGGGGCAGGCTTTCAATAACAATTTCTTGAATTGTGTTCTCTGCTAGAGGGCAGAGAACTTGGTTAGATAATTTCTTGAGGTGCATTCCAGTCTAAGAGCTACACTAGTATAGTAGAATAATTTCAGTGATAAAAAAAGTATTGTCAAAGAGTTAAAGAAATCACAGAAATATATAGAGCAGCTAGGGTTTTCCTTTTTATGAACCATCCAGCAATATCATCACTCACTCTTAATCTAATCATTTACTGGCCACATTGTTGAGGAAATATTGGATCCTTTTATTTTAAATCCAATAAGGCTAATTCTTTTAGCTCTTATTTTTTATAAGGGGAAAATGAAATAGTTTAATCTTATGGCCACAAATGAATAATGAGCTGTTTCATACTCATGCTTAAATCACTAAACTTCCGGTGTCAGTATTTTTTGTTGGTTGTTATTTTTCTAAAGCCCAGCCTGCCATGTATGTTCAAGTGGGTAATTCACATGTTTTTGAAAAGAAAAAGATGTCACATTTCAATACTTTTACACTTTTAAGTCTTAACTTGAGCCTGAACTTGACAACTTATGAAAGTAAGGCATAATTCTGTGTTATTCTCTCTTACTAGCACATCTTTGTGCTTTTATTTGTTTTTCTTCATGGAACATTTTCTTCTACATGAGTATTGCATTTCTAAGAGCAATGCTTAGTGACTTTATTTTAGTATTGAATGGGAATGTTTTCTCTCACGATTATCCACAGTCAATAGGTATTTAACATCAGCACTAGATTTGGGGCAAGATGTGCCATATCTGACTCTCCCACAGCAATTGCTAAAAATTCAATGGAAATATGGTCATGCTGAAAACTAAGTACTGGGTAATCTGGTTAAGAGTACTGGTTGTATAATGTAGATTGGTTATGTATGCAGGTTTGAAAAACAAAGCCATCCAGTTTAACTCACTGGAATGAAGAGGTATGTAATACCTAATGTTCTTCTAGTTCATATATTTCATGTTCCAAGAATTTGTTTTTGTGAGCTCTCATAGCTGATGTTTTTACTTGGAGCAATTGTTGAGAAAAAGAACGATAAACTATAACATGAATGACAAGGACATTTGAGGAAAAGAGCAGTAACTTGATGGTGCAGTAGATATTTTTCATCATACATAACATTTTGGGCTCTTAGCTTTGGTTCAGAATTGATGGTGAGAAATTTTTATGCATGGCCGTACCAAAGAGGCATAAATCAGTAGATTCTGAGTTCAGATTTTTATTATATGGAGAAGCTTGAAAGGTGCTTTAAAATGGAGTTTTCTACTCACCTTTCATGAATGACAGTGCTCATTGATAGACTTCAGTGATTATACTGACTACAAGGCAGAAATTTCATGTGAAAAACCATTTGCAGAAAGTTCCTTCTGAAGCACAACTCCCCTCATTTCCTCCGGATAAGCCACATTATGATGACACATTAGCATTAAGTGAGTTTTCCTTTTGCTTGCTTGCTAAATGGGTACTATTGAGAAATGGAATACGTGTCACACAATTGTGTGTATAAATGCTGTAATATTTGACAGAAAACAATTTTTATGGTTTTTACTTTTGCATTTACATGATATCAAAGTTCACTGTGTACTTTAGATTTAAAAATAATTTTATCAGAAATTAATCTTGCATACTCGAAGAATGGATTCTAAGCATTACCCTTGTACCTTTTAGAACTGATAGTGTGCATGACAAGACAGTTTGTAATTTGATGCTGTTTTAAAAACGTAATTCTGAAAACCATCAACTCAAAAAATGATGCTGAAAGAGTACGTAGGTTTCCATCTTGTGCTATCACATTGTTTTCTTACAGTTTTAGTATTTCACTTGTCAAATTTAACCTTCCCTAATCCATTAGCAAGAGAAAAAGTCCTAGTTACTCTTGAGAAAATTTATAATGGGTAAAAGGTTAGTGATAGAAGCCCATAAATGACAGCTAATTTTCATTATTGGTTGCAAATCAGTAAATTTATGCTCATGTGTGCACATTTAGTATGACTTTGTTGTATTCTGTTATTTTTTTACCCAATTTAAAAAAGAGAGAGAGAGAAATTGAAAAACTTGGTGAAGTTAACAGGAAACAAGGACAGATATACAATAATTTATGAATTTGTGGGAGTTTCGTGTCAAACTAAAGAATCTTTTGTTGTTGGTGGTGGTGTCCCAGACATAGAATAAGGTAATTTTTTGCTATGTGAGTTCTCAGAACGTCATTGAATTGGCAAGAAACAGGAAAGCCACTGACTGTGATGGAGAGCGTTAGGAAGATCTAGACTTCTCTGACAAACTTCTCATATGATGCTGAAGGGCCCTGTGGTGGAATGGAAAGTGCTTGGGCCCTGAAGTGAAACACATCTGTATCCATTTCTCACTCTTCAATGTAGGGGCTGCATTATCTTCACCAGGCGACTTGGTCCTCCTGTGCTTTTGGCCCTTCCTATGTAAAATTAGAATGGCTGTACCTACTAGGTGGCTTTGTTATGATTAAAATGGATTAACATGTTTGCGTTCTGCTAGACTTAATGAGCACTCAATAAATATTATCCCTTTCCCATGTGTTCCAATTACTAATTCTAGCTATTTTACCAACAGAACTTTTTAAGCATTCTTAGGTATCTGGAGTCTTTCCATATCAAAAGCTACTGAAAGGGACAAGGTTTTAACCATTATTAAAATTAGTCTTCTCTTTTTGCATTGTGAGAGTTCATTTCTTAAATGGGTGGTTTCATGGCAAGAGTGAAACAGAGATAGCGCTAGCAGTATAAATCGGAGAATTATTGACAATGTTTCATTATAAAAAAGATATATGGTATTAATTTTAGGAAAAGATACCAAAGTAGAAAGCACTTTGTTTTTAAATTAACTTCAGTTCCAATCCAGATGGCATGGCTTAGTGGTTGAGTATCTACCTTTGAACCAGGAGGCCACAGTTCAATTCCCGGGTACGTGCCCAGGTTGCAGGCTCAATCCACATTGTGGGGTGTGCAGGAGGCAGCTGATCAATGATTATCTCTCATCATTGATGTTTATATCTCTTTTACTCTCTTCTTCTCTGAAATCAATACCAATATATTTTAAATAAAATAAATTAACTTCAGTTCCAGGGGCCAGAGACCCATTTGAGCACTCTTCCTTTAACATACTGTTGCTTTTCATTTTTTTACATTTTCACTTCCTGGAAAGGGAGCTTCCAATAAAAATGAAAATATTCTGTCTTAGCATACAATACTGGCTAGAATATAAATTCTGTGTGAATAATAGATTGTTAAATCATTGCTCTCCTGAGTTTGAGTCATTCAAATACTTTGGTTTGCATTCTTATAAAAGATGCAAAGCTATTGAAAAGTTAGACTTCATCATTCACTTAAATGCTGGTCCTACCATTCATCCGTCATGTATTATCAATAATCAGACTCTAATAGTGAAGAAAGCCAGCATTAAGGGAATTTTTACAAAGTGTCCTCCAAATACAATTTTTAGAGCATTTACAAGGTGATTATAGTGATGCATCAAATCTCAAGCTAAATTTCGGAAAGAAGGTTCAAAATGATTAATGTCATCAAGGATTGGTTAATTTTTAATATAAATCATAAGGGTGTTTTGGGTTTGGTTTTTTTTTTAGCCTAACTAAAAACAAAAAACAAAAAAACAAACACAATAGCAACCCACAATTAAATGAGTCTTTGAAAAGTGATTTGGGTAAAATTATGGATTCCAGATAGAACTTACTTCCTGAACCCTCCCTATAGAACTAAAATAAAAGATGAAACAATATTTATCATATCTTGACTGGGCTTTTTATTCCTTTTAAAAGAATAGCTGCATCAGGATAATTTTGAAAAATATTCCATTTTATGATGGACATAGCATTTCTTACTTGTTTTTCTCCACACTTTTATTAATAGTATTTGTATTTTACATGAGAATAGAATTTTTATAGCTTAGTGACTGCTTAGAAATTATTTTTTATAAGTTAGCATTGAAATCTTTTGATCATTTTTTTAGGTTTCTTATTGATGTGTTGGAGCTTTTTATAAATTCTGGAAACAAGTCTTTTTCATATTATCTCAAGTCTCTAAGCTCATTCTGTGACTTGTTCTTTATATTCTTTTGCTGAATAGAAGCTTATAATTTTAAAAAGTCTAATTTATTAATTTTTCTTTATAGTTAATATTTTGTGTCTTAAGAAATATTTGCTTATCCCAATCATAAAAATGTGCATTTGTGTTTTGTTTCAAGAATTTGTTGTTTGACTTCACATTTAGATCTTCAATATATCTGGTCTTTTTAAAGGATGTAAAGTAGGAGGTCCAAATTTATCTTTCCCCCATGATGTCTAATTAACCCAGTGCCACTTACTGCACTATTCTATCGCATTTGTCATGGTCACTCTGGCTACAGATAGGAAAAGGGGTGAGGGGTGAAGGGTACAAGAATGAAAATTGGGAAACCAGAGAGGAAGCTTCTATAGGAGTATGGTGGTGGCTTGATTTAGAAGAGTAGTAGCAATGGAGTTGCCAAGGAAAGGGTTAATTTGACAAATGATTTCAAAGTTGATATAAAAGTATTAAATGCAGAGTGAGACAGAGGGAGGGGTGAAAAAGAGGAGGGAGATAAAAAGCACTTTTATGTTTCTGGCTGAAATGTCGAGGTGATGGTAATGTCATTCATTGAGAGGAAAGAAAATTTGGTGTTTAAGAATTTAAGTTGATTTTTCAAGAATTTAACATCTTCCGGATTAGAAGATTTTTACACCTCCCCAATAATAATGGTATTATATCCCTTTGAGAGTGCCCAATGGAAACTCAAGGGAGGGTTAACATGGCAGGTTCAAAGACTATAAAATTGTCATTTGTTTTCAAGGATGAAAAAAAATAGAAAAAAAAATTATTATTTGCAAGTAGAAGCCTCTTTATGGACTAAATAAGGACAACATTAGCCTAATTCTTAGCAAGGCCTAGTAATTTTCATATGAAATGTAAACATCAACTTGAGTATTGCTTGGCTCACAAATCTTTTACCTGTGAGCTCTGACAGCTCAGCTCAGAATCTCTTGGAGGCATGTCATTACAAATTGAAGCATGCCCATGTCTTTCTATTTCAATTGAACTGTGGAGAACTAACCTCCCAAAGTACCCTGCTACATGCATTGAGGTCTACAGAGGCTTTTCCACTTATGCATAAACCAAGAACTATTACAGTCATTCATTTTCCATCGGTGTGCTGTGAGGTGAAAGTATATTTAGAAATGGTGGGCTGAAAGTAAAATAATAATAATAATTGATGCATTTGTAGTTCATCTTTAATCTTTGAATCTCTCAGCTAAGTTGTCATATCATATTATTGCCTACATTTAAAACAGAAAACCTTCTTACAGATTTTCACATCAAGGTAAAGAGTTGGGAAAAAATAGGGTTTTCTGTGTGTGTGTGTGTGTGTGTGTGTGTGTGTGTGTGTGTGTGTGTGTGTTTTGTTTGTTTGTTTTTTGTTTTGCATGTTCCACAGCAGAGCTTCAGAGGCAGGATGAGATTGGGTTTTAGGTGTGTGAAGAAGGATTCTTTCCATCAGCCTCGGGGCAGCCACTTGTGGCTTTCAGGTTGATCAGCTTAGATTCTGAGCAGCCTCTGAGTGGTGTCTAATGGCAGACCCCACAGTTCTGTAGCCAATGGGCATGATGAGTGACTTCTGGATCATGCTATTTGGCTGTTATGTGCTGAATGCCATCAAGGAAATGACCTGCCATTAGCAAAGCATGCTGCTGCCCATGGACAAGGGATCCATGGTGGTCAAATGAGTTCCTTTTTTAGGTGTCTAAGCAAAGCAGTGGGCATTCCAGAGCCAGAGAAGGGGGAGGGAGTGGTGGTGATGAGCAGAAGAGCCCAGATGCGGGCTTCTGATGGACCCAGTGCCAGGCAGCAGCCCTGAATCTTTGTCTTTGATTCTTCTGTCAATTTGGTGTGGTGGATACATTTAGCAGAGTCCAAGCTAGCTACCAAGTGACTACTGTATCAGTGTCTATACTTAAACCCTCATTATTTCAAGAAATTTGATATAAAAAGTTTTCATCAGTGTCCAAAAGCATTTGCATTATCATTATCCAATGCTTATTATGTCAATATATTGTCAACCATTGTCAACATTGAGTGGTTAAAAGGAATTTTGTTTTTCTATCACTTATTTGTGCAAATACATTTTCTCTTCAACATAAAATATAAAATTCTACTGTATATAAAATTTAATATAAAACTCAAGAAATTAGCAATAGAAAGTCTTGATAAAGAATTGCATGTTCCCCATTTTTACCATAAAATTCAACGTGAACAATTCTATTTATACATACTTTTGTGGGCTGAACTGTGTCTCTCAAGTATTCATGTTGAAGAGTGGACCCAAGGACCTGCATCACTCCCTGTGACCATCACTTAGCACAGTTCGTAAGGACTCTCCTTCTCCTCACAGAGTAAGCTGCTGCCTCCAGAGTGCTACCCAGGTACTCCTCCAGCCTGGGAGCACTTGGTGAGTCATCTCAGTGTCATTGCTTATCATGATTAAAATGTGAGCGAAGACAAAATTTGGCTGTCTGCTCCAAGGATCTTCTTGAGAATTGACAAGTATCCATTTGTCTAGTCTTCAATGATGATAAATGTCAACTTAAAAATCCCCCAAGGAAAAACAGCCAGGCATTGAGCTCTGAATCTACATAACAAGGAGGTAGTTCAACATGGGGAAAGCACTCCTTTTCTTAGCCTGCTTTTGATTGGACATGATGGATAAATAGTGTAGTGGAAAAATCTTTTTTAATTTGTCCCTTCACTTTTCCTCACCCATGAAATTCAAGGATTTATTCACTTATTAATTGAGTAATTACCTATCAAAAGATTTTTTAATGTTGTTCTTTATTTCCAAGATTACCTCTACTCTCTGATCTCAAAGATGAGTCTCCTTTTTGGTTACTTAGACTTATATAAATTACTATCAGATTTTCTTTTCACTGTTTTCAACCCACAGGAGGGCCAGAGAACAAACCCAAGTAGGCTACTTATAACTGCATAGCAACATCACCCAAATGGTCCTAGCCACTGCTGACATAAAACTCAATTTTGGTTGCTGATTGTGGGGAGGGGCAGGTCACGATCATGTCTAGTACTTACTGGTTCTCACTCAATATAACTTTGAGGGGGAAAACCTTGTATCTATCTTTTGTTATTGCTTTGACTTGGCCAATTATTACATCAAACATAGAATGCAATTTCTTAGTATATGTTGCCTAAACATTTCCTACGCAGTCTTATAGGGAGGAGAGACATAAATTCTGAGCAGAAATGGATCAAACATATTTATGGAACTTCAACATTTTGTTAAGAGCAAGTTAAACGTTAATAATCTGTTAATGAAGTAAACTAATTTCTAGAGTTATATTACCATAATGAGAGGTTTTCTCTCAAGTTTCAATTCACATCAGTTGATATTGTCTGACTGATGTACTAGCTCCAACCAAGACTCCAGGAAAAGTCCAATGATTAATTACTGTGTAAGATGACAATGTGGAAGCACAACTGCCAAGAAGGGTCCCCACAGCGGTTCTCAGACTGTGGCCTCTGGAACAGCAACGTAGCACCTGAGAGTTTCTTAGAAATTCAAACTCTCAGGCCCCACCCAGGCCAACTGACCCAGAACCACTGGGGGAGGGCCCATAGCTGTCTCTGATGCATTCTAAAGTTAGGACTCTCTGGGTTAAAGGAATGCCAATCACCCAACTACCTACATTTATGGAATCGTCTCAAACAGCAATTTCTTAACAGAGACTTCTCATATTTTCCATCTTCAAAATTTCATTTTATTGCCTTTCAGTTTTCCCATGCCCTATTTCCATAAGTCCTTAAATTCAAATTGAAGGCAACTTTAGAATGGGGTGTATTATGCTAGAATGTGACAGTGATGCCTTCAGGGAAAGTGCAATATTTGAGGATAATAGACATTTTACATATTCAAAACAAAGGACAATGTTGCAAAGATTGTTGTTGGAAACTACAGAAAATACCTGGAGTCAGGGAATCCTAAAAACAAGTGAAGTTCCTGAGATTAGAGAATGAAATCAGTAGGAAAAAGGTTTCGGAGCATACCCCAGAAAGGGGTCTGGCAATCATTACATCCCTTGGTAATCTATCAGGCCTAACAAGCTGCCCAATAACGTCTGTGCATTGAGCAACAACTATTTTGCATGCTCTGAGTGAGGCAGACATTGGGACAGAACACAGCAGGAATCGCTTATCCTTCTTCTATGTGATATATGCTGGGGTTTGATATGCAATATCCTTCCTTCATTCATATAACTGGGCCTCTAGCTAGAACAGACTGAAAAGCTGGGACCCCAGCAAGTATGGAAAGGGTGGAAAGGACCACCAAGTGCAGGAGGCAAAACTGCCACTTAAAGATTAGTCCCCAAACTGATACAATATCACTCTCCCCATATTCTATTTCAACATAAGGGGTTGGAGAAATAATGCCCTACACTCTGATAGGGGAAGTGAGAAAGAATTTATTGCCATCTGTAATCCAGTATACCAAAGGTTAAATTCTGTCTGTTGAAGGACCTTACTAGGTATTTTGAAAGAAAAAAAAAAGTAGAATTTATTTTACAGAAATTGCTTACTTGCCACATTGAATGAAATGTACACAATGAACATTTCAGGGACAATAATTGGGTCTTTCTCATCTCCATTACCTAGTGCTGTGTCCGGCATACTGTAAGCATTCAGTGGATGGGTGTTGAGAGAATGAATACCTTTGGCAAATAAGGGGGTATCCATGCAGGTTAGATGATGCTGTTGTATCAGATAATCTCCACACTTTACAATCTCTCTCCGGTGAAGGTGAAAGCTCTGTTATAAATTGTCATCATTCGGGAGCCCAGCCTGGAGGCCCAGGAACTCTGAGATATTGCTAGCTTGTGCAAGAGGGAAAAGAGAGCATGGCAGAAGCTCATGTGGCTCTTAAGGCTTCAAATGGAAATGGCACAAATCACTTCTGCTCGCATTTCATTGGCCAAAGCAATTTATCGACCAAGCTGATACCAAGAGGCAAGGATGTGTAATCCTTCCACAGCGAGAAGCAATGAATACTTTGAGGAATAGCATAATTTTATCATGAAAAAGTTGCCTATGTGGCTAATAGTCCATTATTATTGGTTTTGCTTATTCTCAACGACTCTAGGATTGCAGAAAATTATCTTTTATAAGAATTGTCAGCATTGGTTTTTACCTGATACTGTTCCAGATGTTCTTCAAAAACAATTCACAGGACTTAGTTACTTCTTAAAAGAGGATGTTAATACATAACCATAATAAAACAGGTCTATTAAACAGATAGAAACAATTGCTAAATGCCCTTAAATATAATCATTTTGTTGAAGTTAATAAAAAATTGAAAAAAGATATGTTAAGCCCAAAACTACAGTTCATGTCCTAAAAATAAATTGTCTTGAAGGGACAGATCTGCAACCAGGATAGAGCAGAGAATATGGACAAGTAGTTTTTGATTTTTCAGTTGCCTTTGTGCAATTCTGACTTCGGTGAATTCCATCCCAGTTGTGAATGAAGCACACAGAAGCTCCGAAGAAATATTCCACATGTCTCATGGTGGCTTCAGAAAGGGTCGGTACTTCTGAAGCATGTCACCAGCAATTGAGCTGAACTTTGCTGAGGCACATCACGCTCTGTTTTTAAAGACATAGAGCAGGCCATTATTTTGGAATTTATCTACCTAAGATAGTTCTCTCCCTCAGGTTTGAAAAAGAATATGATTGGCTTTAGAAAATATATTTTTTTAAATAGATAGAAATGGTGCATCTAATCTGGAAACACGGGAGATCATTATAAATTTCATTCTTATCAAACACAATTTATATCCTTTTATTCACTTTCTGCCTTTGGCACAATTGGCCACAATGACTGGAAAGGAAATAGTTTCTCTGATTGCAGATGCCTGCACCTGTCCCATCACTTCCCTGCCTATGTGGCTTTCAAAAATGGGGAAAGCGATTCTGCCAGCCAGAGAAACGATTACTGCTCTGAAGTTGGCTGGCAGGTTAGTTTACAGATTAACATTTTGTCAATGCATATTTATGGTCTAGAATCCCAAGTACTCACTTCATAATAGAACATGTGAGAGAGAGAGATGATAAAGTGGTACACTCGGCACATCATCCCCATGGCAACTGCATCACAATGAAAAGTGACTGCTGGTGTAAAGGCAAGATGATTTTTTCCTTGATGCAAAATATTGCCCGAGAAGTCTGCAAACTGGGAAGGGACTGAGAGGAGCTATTTTTCTCCTTCTCTCTCTCTCTCTCTCTCTCTCTCTCTCTCTCTCTCTCTCTCTCTCTCTCTCTTCTCAGCAGCTTTCTTTTCTGACTTCTCACCTTCTCACCAATCTTTCTCTCCTCTCTTAGATGGCCATAAATAGCCAAGAAAATTGCATCTTTTTTCCAAGCTTTCTTTTTATCCCTGTGTTTAATAGCCAGGAACAGAGTTTTTAATGATGCGATTATCAGAGAGTGGAGGATACCTAAGAATTATGTGGATATCTTAAATGTTTGGGGGGTTTATTTTCTAATAAAAAACAGATTTTTTTTAGTTTGCCTAATGATTGCTCTGCACGTCTATCATTGGCCCAGCAGAATTTTTCTGAGACTGAAAGGGGAGAGCTCCCATTCATATTGATGAAAACATATAATGTGGTCAGTTGCATTTATCTACAGTAGAGTATAGGGTAGGGGTGGGGAACACCTGGCACGTGGGCCATAAAAGGCAGGCGAACTTATTTGGTCTGGCCCTGGCAAGGCATTAGGGGTGAGTGCATTAAATGTTTGATGAAATATATCTATCAGGCTAATTTTCTAAGCTGATAATTTTGTATGGCCCACGAATAAAATATCTGAATAGCCCTTGGCAGAATAAAGCTGTAGGGGAAGGAGCCTGATATCATGAAACAAATGTTATTTCCCCATCCCTATACAAAAGACAGATTTGTTTAATCCCTTGGACAATGTTACAAATTAGTCCTATGTGGAGAGATTGTTCGATTCCCTGAATCAGAGGTTAGATGTTTCCCCTAAACTTGACCTAACTCTTCCATTAAGTACTGAATGGCTGTTTCTCTTCTATGTATTTGGTTATTTCCCTCCTTTTAATATGTTGTGCATTCAAAGTGCCCCCTAATTTCAGATGATGTTTTAAATCTGTTGCCTCTGTCTGTATTAAAGGAGGGGGAGGAAAACGTTCTTTGTTGTTACAGCTATGTAAATACAATTATATATGTGAATACATGCGCATTATATATTAGGCACTTATGCGAGTATTTATTGATAATAACCACCAAAGTCCTGCTCTTTTCTCTTTTTTAAGTGCATACTGACAATTAGACAGTAACATATCAATTAGCAGCATTGCCAAGCACTAAATATCAGGCCAGGAATGACAAATCGGTGGTAATCTGTTTTCACATCTCTAAATTCATCATGTTTCTGGCCCTCTCTCACGGAGCA
The DNA here is from genome assembly GCF_964339955.1 of Pipistrellus hanaki. Classification (NCBI taxonomy): domain Eukaryota; kingdom Metazoa; phylum Chordata; class Mammalia; order Chiroptera; family Vespertilionidae; genus Pipistrellus; species Pipistrellus hanaki. The sequence goes on from NC_140515.1 coordinate 45,199,471, forward strand.
CAGACACAGACTTGGAATTCTTAATCCATAAACTCACCAAGCAGCCACTGAATAGAACTGACCTGTATCATAAAAACTATTTACTATTCCTAAATAAGGCAGTGCTTTAATGCTAAAAGGCAATGCAGCACTAAATCAAATCCCTATTAAAAATGAAATCCAGTTAATAGGAGTTCAACTGCATATGGAAAGTCTAAGGCTTTGTTACTGGGTTCAAATTCAGAAGAGTCCCAGAATACAGCAGTGTATAGCTGATCCCCACCCACCGTAGATGGCAAGCTCCTTAAGGGTATGGTACATGAATCATTTATCTTCACATCCCCAGTTTCCCACCCCAATCACTTGAAATAGTTAGCCTTAATGAGTACTTGTTCAAGTGAAGTAAGATTCCAGAGTGACAATACAATGAGAGCACATTATGTGAAATGTAGTCATTTAGGAAAGCAAGTGAGCACCAAGAGAGACACAAATCAAATGACTACTCTGCTTAAAGCCATTTCCCCAGTTGCAACATCTGTACTATCCCTTCTTTTCCTTCTACCAGTTCCAACTTCTTCTGCCATAAAGGAGAACAAATGACCCATTTATGCTCTCCTTAGAGTTTTATCCCATGGGATGGAGAACCATCCAAGGGATAGATATATAACCTACGCAAGACCAACCAAAACCCTTCACTAGCATTTTTCAAATTGGAGTATAGTAAGAGAATCTCTCTTTCCCATCTAATGGCTTAGCCATAAGTATAGTAAGTCTGAATCTTTCAGCAGATACACGTCCTACTAAAGAGAGAAAATTAGCATGAGATGATTAAGCTAATAGAAATAGTCAAGGGGCAAAGGGAACCATGAGGGGCATTTGATAATCTTGTTCTCATTTTTCCTGAGCCAAGAATACCCCCCCATACACACACTCTTTGCATGATTTGACTCTGCTGACCCCAATTTTTTTCATTAGCTAGTTTGGGTTATATCTATATTTCTTGCATTTAGAAGACTCCAAATTAATGTAGCCAACATTGCCATGGTTTTATCAAGGGGTGCCTCATGAGTGTGTGAAGCACTTAATTAAGCATGTCTAGAAGTTAGCAGTATCTCAGTATCTGGAAAGCTTTTCAGCCAGGATGGTTGCCAGACCACACAAGTGGAGACACAGAAACCCAAACTTTGGGCATGAGACTCAAAGAAAGAACATGAGTACTTGAAAGAAGTAGAGAGAAAGGCAGCACCTTGAAGGGAGAGGCCTACCAGGCAGATTATTAAGAGAGGCATGTAATTGTCAGGGAGCTGGATTAGAGGCCCAGGCACAGCTCAGAACAAAGAGAATCCTCTCCTCAGAGCTGGGCAAAGACGTTCAACCTGGCTGAGGCTAGTATTGACTTCTCAGCTTTCCAGATACACAAACCAACACCGGACAGCTGATATGACACCTTTCCTTGGAGTGATTAGGTAGCTACCCTGCAGCACATTGACTAACTAAGATCTAGTGAGAAATTCAAATGGAGCTTGAAGTTTTATAAAGTATTTCTTTTTTCTCTTTTAGTGTTTTGGGGTGTTTATTTTTGTTTTTGTTTTTTGCTTTTTGTTTTATGGTCTCTCAGTAGCACCCAACATAATGCAGATGGAAATCAGCTGTTAAGAAAAGCATTCAGAATACTGAAAGCATGGATTTAAAGTGCTTATTTTGATGTGGTTCCTTGAAAACTAACTAGCAGCTGGCTTATCTATGAGATGTGCTCTCTAACCTCAGTTCTACAAACCCAAGCCTAACTGCAGTGACTTCTTCCCAGAACTCCTGAAACACCAGTTAGAACTGGAATCCTGAAATCTACCTGTGGGGACGTATGGATTCCAAAGAAAAGAATAAATGAATTTTAAGTAAGACCCTCACAGAGAAGATGAGTATCCGTTACCTGCTTCTAAAATGGTCTCTCCCAGCAGGAATTTGAATATTGGCAGATGCTTAAAAAGGATGAGCTATTTCAGACCAAAGAGCACAGAGGATAAATTTACCTTAGGAGATGTTGCCAAAAGAGAAAGGAGTTCAAAATGGATTTTCTAAAATGTGTGATGAATGAAAATGTCTTGTATTGTTTTGTGTGTGAATGCCTCCTTTTCACTAAAATCGAACACAAAAGAGTTTAAAAAGAAACCTCAACACTTCCCTGTGGGGTATTTTTAAAACCTCTCACTGAGGAAGAAGCAGGAAAAAGGAACTCAGGGCTACTGTGTGAATTTCACAAGGTAGTAAAATTCCAATCTAAGGAGACTGTCATGAGAAGTATATCCTCCTTCCCATTGATTAGAAGTATTGATGGAGACCTTTAGAAATTATTTTCAGATTATCCTTCTGAAGATATTTATACTAGTAATATAACAGACATTAGAATGTTCATATCAATTCCTGGCTCCAGGGTTATTTATGTTTTATTGGGCTGGTGATTAAGTTCTATTACAAGATTAAGAGTTCACAGCTGCATGCCTGTACTGGTATATAAAAGATTCCTGATCATTATGTTTAGCTTTTCCTGGAGGCCAAATAGTAACCAAGCGCTTCACAGTGATGTGAGTGGCAGCATACAGTTCTGAGTATTCAGTGACTACAGGCTTGCCTCACTTACACAACTAATGGGATTTGTACATTATGTTTATGTAATGTAAGTGTAATTTTTTCAGTGACTTACCATGATTTCATATTGATCTGATTTTTTATTACCGTATAATGGCAATGAGCCATAGCTTATTTTGTTCTTTTTATGTAATTATGTACTCTTGAGCAAATCATCGCCTTCCTTGAGAAAGAATGAAAGAATCCTCAAGAGGATTAGCAACACGATTGCATATACACAGCACACAGAGCTCTAGGAGAGAGCCCTTCCTCATTTGCCAAGTGACCAGGTCCATTCCACCTCTGTGTATCTATAATGTTACAGTTCTAGAACAATGCTTCTTAAATTTAACCTGCATGATTCATTGGGAGTCTTGTTATACTGCAGATGCTAGTTTAGTAGGGCTGGGTGAGGGCCCAAGATTTTGCATTTCTAACAGGCTTCCAGGTGATGACTAAGATAGTGGTACAGGGATCAAAGCTTGACTAAAAAAATTTTTATGCCCTTCTTCATCAAGCAATTAATGATTTCTTTATATAAACAGGGAAATATACACTTAACAGACCTCTTATTTAAAGAAATTCAGATGAACGTTTAAATATAATTTTTTTAAAAAATCTAACCATAAGCATTTATCTACCTTTTAAAATACAAGAGAGTTATCACTACCTATTTATGAGAATGGCTAATTAAAAAAAAATTAAATACTGACAACTCCAGTTCTGGAAACTATGTATAAGAATAGTGACTCTTCATTCATTGCTGGTGGGAATGCAAGATGTTACAGTCATTTTGGAAGATAGCTTGGCAGTTTCTTACAATGCTAAGTGCAGTCTCATTGTATGACCCAGCAATAATACTTGTACCTGATGATTTGAAAATCATATTGCTAAGTTAAACCAATCTGAAAAGGGAACACACTGTATGATTTTAATTATACAACATTCTAGAAAAAGCAAAATTATTTACAAGCTGAAAAGATCAGTGATTTACAGGGAATCTGGGCAGGGAAGGGATTGAATAGGTATAGCATATGGATTTATTGTAGAGAAGTAAAACTAAATTTTATCGTTCTATAATAGTAGATGTAACATTGTATTTGTCAATATTCATAGAACTTTATGGTGCAAAGAATGAATATTAATGTATGAAATGAAAAATAGCAATTTAGGAAGTTGGGGTATTCATATACAAAGTGCAGATTTTTAATAAAATAATCTATCTGAGACAGCCTCACTGAACAAGGTGATGGTGGATGATGCTCAACCAAGTCAGTTGGGAAGCAAGTAGAATCTATGAGACTAAATGCAGAAGGAACTACACATAAAAATACACTCTAATTGATGAAGTTTCCCATGAATGTATGGATTAAAAACTTACAAAACTGCTATACATATACACTGGGATTGACTAACTAAATAAATTAATGGAAGATGGCAGGAGCCAGATTTCTCACTATTAGAGTATGAGTTTACAGATAGGCAAGAGAAAGAGGCTAAAATGATCCATGTAGTGGTGCGATAGAATTGGAGGCATCAGCATGAACTCATGTTTAGCTTAATAAAGATACATACAACTACTTAGAGAAATACTTACAGGTATGTGTATGAACACAGGTTAATATACACAGGGTAATATGTCTTTGCTTTGTGAGCTGAGAGGACCTAAAAACAATAAGACCCCAGTTGCAACAAGTACACCTAGCTAGCACCCAGATCTTAATTTAAAATATCATTCTCCAAAAAGGAGTTAGGTTCCTTGGAGAAATGGCTGATTCTAGAACTGGAGAATCTCGTAGTCCCAGCAAACAAGGAAGTGATACAACAACACAAAATAATCAACAATTATATTATAGTAGTACATCAATGGAGCCAATGGAAAGAACTCCTAAAGGCCAAACTTGCAACAATTTGAGCAAAAAAAAAGTGCATATTTGATTATAATTTAGAGTATAAAATAAATATTCATGATTCCACTGCACTTGCCAAAATCAAGTAAGAATATTATGAGGCTTTAATGGACAATTTGCCTTCATAATGAACTCTTTATTTCCTCTCCAAGTAAATATTGGTCTCCCTAAGACTGATGTCCTTTGCACATAGACTCTGCTAAACCATTAGCCCATCACTCTAGAAGTTGGCTAAACCATTGGTACTAAAACTGCTTTCTCAATTCTGTAGGACAGAGTTGCTCAGGCAGAGAAACTAGAAGAGTACTTGGATGTGAGAATAATTATGTGACAGTAACCAGTTCAATGGATCCTTGCTGGTAAATGTTAAGTCATTAGTCTCAGGCAGGTGTCCTCACAGAAGCACAGGCTTACAGGATATTATGGCTCATCCTTTGTAAGAAAGGATAAATGATTATGTAAAACTAATATGCATGATTATCCCCCAGCTCCCTATAAGCCATCTCTGCTTCCGTGTGGAAATGCTAATGCTTCAGTGAGACATTTCAGCCAGACAAATGAAACCCTTTGAGGGAATCATCTTTCTTCTTTATCGTGATATTCCCAACCTCTTTTATGGAATAGCTTAAGGAAGTGCAAGTAGCAAATCATATACTTTTATTACCCTGAAGATAGAGAGATAGATAGATAGATAGATAGATAGATAGATAGATAAATAGATTTTTTAACTCCCCATGAATCTGAAGCCAATTTGCTAATTTGCTGGCTCTGATTGGTCCCAATTTGAAGCCTAGGTAGGCCAGGTGAGCAATCTCCCAGGTCCAATTTTTGTCCATTGCACACAGGCTACACGCTTCCGATTTGGAAAGTGTGTTGATTAAGTTTTGTCGCTAATGACTCTGGCCTGCTGGGAGTCTCTGAGGACAATAATGGTTTTAGAGGGGATTTTAATTATTAGACTGTGCTAATGCTCCATGAGATTTTGATGTGCACAACAGTCACCTAATATCCCCAATGCACCTAGAGACTTAAACTAAGCCTTCCTTTGCCATCTGGTGTAGATGTAATGTTTTTAAAAGGAAAAATTTAACAAAACCCATAGTATGAAGTTGTAATGTGATTACAGTTTAACCTAAGAAAGGAAGAACCAGAGTGACAATTTAATCAAGAGCAAACATTGAGTAAATGCCTTTGTATCTAAAGTCTACTAGTGAGAACAATATGCACAGCCTTGGAAAAGCATACTAGTAGTCTCTGACCTTGGTAAACTCTCAATCTAATGGGGAAAACAAATGCATGAAGGCAAACTGTAACACAGTGGGGTAACTGCTAGGGACAAAGCTAATGAGGAAGGACTGATTGGGGAAGAGATGGGGAGAAGAAGCATTACAGAGGAGATAACACTAAATTTGGGCTCAAAAGATGAGGATAAATTTGCCAAAAGAAGAGGTTAGGGAAGGACATTTTAGGCAGATGGAATAGAACATGCTTATGTGTTGGGGGAAAGTTGGATAATGCAACAGGGCAACAATAGTGCAAAAGTGTGACTGTGGGTCCTCAGCATCAGCATCAACATCTGGAAGCTTATTAGAAATGCTAATTATCCAACCCCAATCTAGACTGCCTCAATGAGACTCTCCGAAGTGGCAACCTGCACTCTGGAATTTTTTCCAGCTCTCTGAGTGATTCTGGCACAGGATAGAGAAGCACTGGACTAGAGCACTAACTAATCGTGGTGACAGGCCACAGGGAAAGTGAGCAAGAAAGCAAACAGGGGAGTCGATTGCAGGTAGCGCCAGGCTCTGATGAAAAATTGTCCTTAATGAAACATAATTAAGCAAACTGAAATGTAGTGAATTAAAGATGATTCTGATCTCCAGAAAGTAAATTATAGAATAGCTTCAGATGTATAAAATAGTAATGATTGTGCTAATAGGAGTAAGTCGAGGAACATGAAAACAACACATGACCATGAAAGGAGCCTGTGGATGCCTGCAGTCATTACATGGCCACAGGAGGAAAGCATTATTGATGAAGGACCCTTTAAGGAAAAGAGAGAAACTGTGTCCTTTTTATATTGTTTGGTTGTCACCTAAAGCCAGGCTTCCAACCCATTTTACCATTTTTAGTTACAGGAGATAATTTTGAAGCAAAACAAACAACATAACCATATTCTACCAGTTTAGACACTATGCTTTCTTAGTTGCAAGCCAAAATATTCTAACTCAAACACGCCAAGATCTCCCTGTGCCTCAGCTACTGGTTTAGATCACCCGGACTGTACTATTGTCTACCTACTCTCCCTCCCTCCCAGCATGAATAATACTGGTGACAAAGAAGACTGTTTGTAGGCAGCTTAGAAATATAAAGTTATGAGTAGGTTATAACTACCATAACAACATTATCCTACACAGTTTGTGGCAGTGACAATCCTGAGTCATCATCTGTTTATGGTTAAAGAACTGACAATTTTCTCTTCACACTGAGTAAAACCCAAATATTTTAACTATCTATAAAATTTTTATTTTAAAGTTCTTCCCCTAAGTAATACAGTTTGATCTATTTTTAGGTATTAATCCTGACAATATATAACCAATAAACAATAAGTTTAACCACAAGGCTTTGCTGACCTGTATACCTAATCACATAACAAGCTCAAATTTGATGGGCAAATACAACTGCTGGGTCAGGTCTCTACCCAAACCTTGTATTCATCTAAACTTTGATTTGAAGAGGTGAGGTTATTACCAAAGATTTTTCTCTGCTTTTCTACTCCTAAAAACAAACAAGTGGAAAAATAAAGCAATTTGAACCCTCTTTGGAGGGAATTTATAAAAAGGCACAGAAATCCTTTTAATGGGAAGATTTATTTAGCAGTGCAATGTTATTATAGGTTAATTTGCCAGCATTTCGCATCATTTAATTAGATTTTAAACCTAAGAGATCCTCTTCCTGAAGAGTGTTTATTTCTGAGCCAGCTTCAAAGTGCCCAGAATATCCATTTTAACCTTACCCTGATGGAAGAACATTGACCCATATGCTGATAAACACTCACAAGGACTGACTCCACCACATAAATGATACATTGGGGGAATCTGCCTCTGAGTTGGGGGCTTAGAGGTTTACTAGATTTCACATTGTTTATGTACAACCTCCAAATGAAATAAAAATATATCTCTGCATCAACCAGGAAAATTTTGTACTGGGAAGTCTACCAGAAGCAGCATAGCCCAGTGGCTAAACATAGGTTTTTACCCTTTTCTGAGACATAGATCCTTGCATCATCTGGTGAAACCAGTGGGTGTCATCTTGGAATAATGTTTACCAATCCATTACATAAACCACATAGGATTGCCAAAGAAACTAGTAATTACATTAGAATATAGTCACCAAAATATTAAAAATCATGATAGGATGTTTTATCCTTATTAATAACTAAATAACAAGATCCAGCGAGGTCTGGCAATCATTAGAATTTCAAAGTGGTGATAAGTGATAACAATATCTCATGCTGTTTTAAAAACTATGATTTGAAAATGTGAAAATGTGTGTTTTCAATTTGTGACAGTTACAGGTACTGCTAATAGCTCTGTGGGTTTTTATCTATATTCACAATGAAGATGAAAGGAAATACTAAATATCATTTAAAAGTAAGTGAAAATAAAGATGTGGAAACTCTTTTCCCTATCCAAGTTCATGAGATTGGGCATCTGGCAGACTGCCTGACTGTAGCGGATAGATGCTTCAGCCTTCCACTTTTCAAAGTCCCAAGGTTCATTGGCAAACAACTGCAAGTGCCTCTTCTGCTATCACTATTACATTGTGATTAAGCAAATGGAAATGCATAGGCAAAAAAGTAGCATTGATCCATAACTTATAAAACATAAAAATTCAGAATTCATCATATACCTAAAAATAACAGTCATAACTAAAAACATAGAAAAAATAATTGTGATCTGGAGTTAGGCAAAGTACAGATCCACAAAAGAAAAAAAAAAAGTTGAACTTCATTATCTTTGAATTGCTTTTCTTAAGTCACTATTAAGAGAACGAAAAGACAAACCACATTTGAGGAGAAAATGTTTGCAAATCATGTATTTTTATAAAGGACTTATATCTACAGAACACAAAGAATACTCAAAAACTCAATAATGAGAAAATAAACAATAAAAAATAGGCAAAAATATTTGGATGGATATAAAACAAAATCAAATTAATACATAGATAGCAAATAAGCACATGAAAGTATACTCAACATCATTACTCTATAGGAAACTGCAAATTAAAACCACAGAAAGATACCACACGTACCCATACCCACTCACGGTAAAATCACTGACCACCCCAAGCACTGGCAATGATGTGGAGCATCTGGAACTCTCACACGCTGCTGCTGAGAATGTCAAAGGACACAGCTACTTTGGAAAACAATCTGACAGTTTCCTAAGGAGTTAAATATACACATACCATATGATCCCGCCTTTTCTCTCTTACCCAAAAGAAAGGAAGTCATAGGTCCATACAAAGATTTCTACGTGAATGTTCAGGGTAGTTTATTTGTAATTGCCAGAGTCTGAAATGTCCATCAGTAGGTGTGGGTAAATCAATTGTAGCCCATCAATACAATAGGGAATATTCAGTCCTAAAAAGAGGATAAACTACCCTGTTTCCCCAAAAATAAAACAGTGTCTTATATTAATTTTTTCTCCCAAAGTTGCGCTAGGTCTTATTTTCAGGGGATGTCTTATCTTTTCATGTGCTAGGTCTTATTTTCAGAGGATGTCTTATTTTCGGGGAAACACGGTATTTATACATGAAATAGAATGAGTTAATCTCAAAATAATTATTCTGCATTTTAAGAGCCACACAAAACAAGAACACCTACTAGAGGAGTCTATTGTACACAATTGTATCAAATGCAAACTGATGTATAGTGTTAGAAAGTGATAGATAGTGGTTGCCTGGGGAGAGGATGGTATGGGAAAGGAATTCCCAAAGGACATAGTACGGACATTTTGGGAGGTGATGGATCTGTTCACTCTCTTCATCTTAGTGATGGGTTCCAAGGGCATTCACATGTCAAAACTGGTTAAACTGTACAGCATAAACATATGCAGTTTATTGTGTTAGTTAAAGCTATTAAAAGGTCATTATGATGGGATCTCCCCTGATTTAAGGATGGGAAAAATGCCAGTAGAGCCTCTCTCTCCCAGGTATGGCAGGTCTCAAAATGTAAATTTTAAATGGCCACCTATTTTATCTGTTCACAAGGTCACATTTAATTACTCACTGCAGATCTCTCCTAAAAGGAATGTCATTAAAGACTCTTTAGCCTCGAATTTGCACTCATGTTTATATCGGTGCCTTTGCCATTGCATTGGGATTAATGCTTTAAAGATCTCATTTTAGGTCATTAAACCCAGGTCCAGATGGCACTGTGTGTGGAGTTCCACTCTCATCTGTCTTTAGAAGACTGGACAAATGCCCCTGCTCAGAGGTGTTCTATGCCTTACTGGAGGGAAGCATGCTCATCAGGAAAAAGTTCACCCTTAGAAAGGGATCCCACTTTTAAAAAATAAAGCAAACACCTTACTTGTGGAAGATGCTTTAAATGCCCCATGCCACATCCCACACTGATCTCAGAGAGACCCGTGCACAGACATGGATGCCATCCCCCCTCCAGGTTGCTTCTGGTTTCCTATCTCTGAGCTTTCTCTAAATGCTAGGAAGTCCCCATGGCCAGTGACCAGGCAAAGACCATAGTGAAAGGTATTTACCATAATGTTCCTTCAGGCAACCATCAATGAATAGAGAATGAGAGATGACAGAAAATGCTACCTACATTCAGAGGGAAAATTCTAAGGCACATTCTATGTAATGCCTTAGCGGTTCCCTGGCAAGACTGAGTCCCAGTGTACACTGTAAGCAAATAATTTATACACTTTGATTGCCTTTGATAACTTCTCTCCCTCTTTCCAATTCCCCATCCTTGCTTCCAGGAAATTACCTTCCCAATACAGCTAAGTACATCTTAGTCCTTATCTCAAGACCCAGTTCTCATCATTGCCACATGAGAGTCTGTACTTTCAAGCACTAAACAAGTTCAGCAGCTATATAATGAGTGGGTCTATAAAATAAGTTGAGCAAAGAGCTTTGGTTCATGGAGGGTTCTTTCAAAGATAGATGCCTGAAAAATGTTTTGGTAATTTTTTCTTGAACTTTTTGAAATAACTTAAAATTATATGAAAAAGTTAAACAAAAATAAAATGACAGTAAATAGAATTTTGACATTCTAGTCATGGGTTAAAAAATTACTTGAGCAAGGAAAATAGGAACAAATATTTGTATTTAAAATCAGGACCAGTTTTACAAGAGATACTCCAACCAAATAGGACTCTTTGGAGCTCATTATCATTTGGCAGTCAATCACATGGATACACATGAAAACTCACTGCTTAGAAATCACATTGCAGTACCCAAATTCACATGTTGACATTGGAATTCTTATTACATACTACTATTTCTGCCTCACATATTAACTATTTTCCCCCAAAGTTTCCTGCTGTCTTCAAATACAACTTAAAGCTGAAATTGAGTGCCAAGTGTTAGTCTAATCTAGTATTTAGAATAAAAAAACAATGATGTCATAATACATTTATGATGATCATTGGTTATCCTTGACAGAAATGGGCTCTTAGAAGAATATTAAACAATGTCCAATTTCTTCTCTGCATGACTAAATGAACTCTTACATTTGATGAATATATTGTTATCCCCCAAATTGATGAGTTACTTTGTCAGCTACCTGTATAGAACTGGTAAGTTAGATAGAAAACAGACCTTACTCAGGTTATGCTGGATCATTTGGTATTTGACACGTCATTTATATAAAAATCTAACATTTTTCTTATTTAAAAATTATTATAAGGAAAGTTATATAAGTGTAGATGAAGTAAGAGGTTGGGTGAGAGAGAGGAACAAAATGAAAGATGTTTGACATTTGAGTGATGGGGTATATGCTAGTATTTCTGTTTTCTGACATGGGGAAATTTGTGTCTTGCTTGCTAAGAAATGAAACTCTGTATCCAGTCAAGCTTCAAAGTCTAGGTATTCCAGAAATATCTGTCCACAGTTCCAAGAGAATAATCCTGAGACATTATCCCTGCCTTTCATGCATGTCCTAAAAAAAAAAAAAAAAAAAAAAGCAAAGCATAGTGGTTAAGAAAAAGGGCTTTGGAGTAGTACACAGATTCAAATCCAGGCTTTTCACTACAGAACCTTAGGTAAATTACTTAACTTTCTGAGCTTTAGCGTCCTTAGATTTAAAATAGAATTCATAATACCTATATGATAGAAATATTGGAATAATTAAATGAGTTAGGTCTGCTTATAAAACAAATGGCAAATAGCAAGTATTCCAAAATTCATCTGGCATGAAAAGTAGCCATTATTAGATTGTTTTATGGGTGAATTGTGACACCCCCACTCTTCACCCCCCCCCCCATTTCATACATTGCAATCCTAACTTTCAATACTTCAGAATATGACTACATTTGGTGATAGGTTCTTTCAAATAATTCAGTTAAAATGAGTTATTAGAGTAAGCTGTGGTCCATTATGACTGGTGTTCTTATAAGAAGAGGAGATGGAGCTAGGACATGGACACAGAGAGGGAAGACCATGTGAAGACATGAGAAGAAGATCACCTACAAACCAAGAAGTGAGACCTTGGGAGAAACCAACCTGCCAAACCTTTACCTCAAACTTAAAAATTTAGGCCACCCAGGCTGTTATTATTTTATGGCAAAGCTAGCAAACTATAAGCACTGCCCATTGACTATAGAAAAATAAATAAAATGACTCTATTAGACGACAGGAAGCAAGAGAAAGTGATCCTTATGAGAAGAGAAGTAGAGGCGCTGAGACCCTTTGTTGCCCTGGAGTTCTGCATGAAGGCATTTGGGAGAATGCTAGGCAGGAAGAGGAAGCACAAGCATAGCACAGCAGTCCGTTAGAGTTTTGGAGGCAGAGATCATAGTTCAGGGAGTTTGGGATGAATAGAACTTGCATAAGCAGAGAACCAGAGAGAAAGGATCTATATAGATAAAGAGCCCCAGAAATCTGAAATTGGGTCCCCTCAAGTCTTTATGATGGGTAAAATCACATGAGGCCAGAACAACTACTAGCTAAAGAACAACTTTTTTTCCCCCAAATATTCTTTATTGTTGAAAGTATTACATATATCCCCCTTCTTCTATCCACCCCCCTCCTCCGCCATTGATTAAAGAACAACTTTTAGAAAAGAACATTTACCAGAGACCTGCAAACTGAACAATTTCCAGAATTTACACAGGGCTGTTCAACCAGAGAGGTGAGAGCTCATTAAATGCCCGAGACACATAGTAAAGACAGCAATAGGGTCACACTTTAAAAATAGGGGTAAATTAGCTTAGAGAAGAGGCTTCCATAAAGTTTAAAAACAAGCATCAGAGATTCAGACTGCTCCCTAAGTAACTTAACTTCCTGCTTTAAAAAATTAAAAAATCTCCCTGGCCAGTGTGGCTCAGTTCGTTGGCATTGTCCTGTGCTCCAAAAGGTTGCTGGTTTGATTCCCAGACAGAGCATATGACCAGTTTGTGGGCTAGATTCCCCCATAGGAGGCATGCAGGAGCCATTAATGTTACCCTCTCTCCTTCTCCCTTCCTTTCTCTCTAAAAATCCATTTTTTAAAAATCTTTAAAAAACACAATATATGCTTTATAAAATAATAATCAATAGTCTGTGAAGGAAGGCAACAAATTCATTAGCAGAATATCATTTATAATGTCTAGTATCTAATAAAAATTTACTAGCTATGCAAAGAAGCAGGAAAATGTTACCTATAACAAGGATAAAACACAGTCATGTACACATGTCCAGAGATTATAGAATTATGCTGAGTGGAAGAAGCCAGATCAAGAGAGTACTTAGTGTATGGTTCTATTTATGTAGAAAATGCCGTCTATAGTACTAGAAAGTAAATGAGTTGTTGCCGGCAGATAGGGCATAAGTTGGTGGAGAGAAGCAAAGGGAAGAATTATAAAAGAAGCTTTTGGATATAAAAGATAATGTTCATTATATTTGTTAGAGTGATTATTTTCAATTGTATATATAAGTCAAACATCAAGCTGTATAGTAATTAAGTTTTGGGGAGACAAAAGTTTTATGTGGATTTTCTACTTCATGGAGCTTGGCATCCCTAACCCCTGTGTTGTTAAAGAGTCAATTTTACTTTAAATGTTTTCAGCTGGGTCAAATATACCTTTAAGTATATAAAAATGGCATAAAATATTAGCATGGTGGCATAGAAAAACTGTTAAAATGTCTAACTAGGTGGTACTTATTGATCTTTTTCAGAAAACCATGCACATTACATAAATGAGTGTGTACCCATCAGTATCATCTAAAATAAAGGGGTATTAGGATAGAAAAAAGAAATCAGAATAAAGAGAAAGACCGGTAATTTAAAGAAAAAAAAAGTGGCATGATATTTGAGCTCAATTCTAATATTACATTCCCCAAAGTGATAAATGAAAGAAGTATATAAACTGAGAGTGAGGATGTCAGGGGAAGGACACTAGACAGATTAAGGGTGTGTGTGTGTGTGTGTGTGTGTGTGTGTGTGTGTGTGTGTGTGTTTAATGGCTTCACTATTAATCCTGAATTCAGGGAGGACAACATAGTCTGGGGAAATTAATAGCAAAGCCTCCAAATTCTCAGCTCTGACTATGCTCTTGAGTTTTGAGAATATTACTCTTGGGTCTGATGACTATGATCACCATCTTCATATAAATTAAAGGCATTACGTGCCCTGAGTGGAGAGCATGTTGAGCACAGCACACAATTATTCACAACCTCTGGGGATGTATTGTTTCTGAGAGCATGTATAAAGTCAAAACTGAGTAGTCTTTTCAAGAAAACATTCAGCACTAGAAGTATGGCAATGACTTACTTTTTTGCTAGCACCATTAGGTCAGTGCAAAACATCAGTTTGAGACAGGTTCATTGGCTTTTGATAAAATGCTGTGTCTCTGTGCATTTGGGTAGAGAGTCTGCCTTCATTTTAACATTTTCCTTTTTTGTTCAGGGTTTTGCTAGGTATGCAAATAGCTTTCCAACCAGCTTTGCATTTGCTATGTATATGGTAGCTGATAAACCTGAGGCAAACCCATGAATTTTTAGAGAAACAGTAGCCTATAGATGGAGCACCCAGAGGGCTGTGACAGTGAATCTCTAGTGCCCAGCAAATTTCCTGGTACATGGTGACCATTCCATGGATGGATGGATGGATGGATGGAATGGATGGGATGGGATGGATGGATGGATGGATGGATGATGGGAATAAGAAAATGCTAGGATGGCAATGATGTAGAACCAAAGGAAGTGGATGATGTGAAGCTTTTTGTCCAGGCTAACGTGAGGTCTGATGGACCTCCTCCAATATCAGTTCCCTTGACTAATGGCCAGAATTGTTGTGACCACCAGATAGGATTAGGGACTCTCTCTACAACAATGGTGGACTATCACATTGGCATCTTTCAGCCCAATTTTCTATCCATTACTCCTTTCAACTGAAACATTCTTTCTTCAGATGAAACAGTCATCTACACAGCATCCCCTCCATGCTGTGGGCTCCCTTGGTTTTCACTCCTGGGGGACAACCTTTCTTCCAAGTATTGAGTAGCTTCCTTACTATTGCCTACAAACAATTTTTATAATGTTTTTTGACATCGCTCTCTTCCAAAAACAACTTCAGGTAGCTCACAACAATGTATAAAATACAAGAGAATAGACATTAGAAAACGATGAGGGGAAATGCAAGTAAAATCTAGGAAAAGTGTCACAAAATGAAGCTAGGAATGATGTTAAAATCAATGCAGCAGGCCATTTTAATTCTAAGTTTTCTTAACACCACAAGGGATGAATTCAATTATGAACCCACTAGTGGGAGTCTGGTCTCTGTGTCCCCTAGATATCGGCATCTGTTCTCTCTCGGGGACATGAGGTCTTTTGCTCATTCACATGGGACCCTCCTTCCAATTAAAGGGAGCACATGTTCAAAGACTTCCCCGGCTTTCCAGCTCAAATCAAAACAGCCATAATAAGCAAAGCTGCTGCTCTTCCTCCCCTTCCCAATCCAAGAAACGGTGTCAGAGAGGTGCTGGGAGGATAAATGGACTTAGCGCTCCTTCTGTATTTTCAAAGGCCACACCTCTGACAAACAGCAGCTGCAGCCCTTTGTCATCTGAAGTGAATTAAGCTGAAAAATAGAAATGGCTTTGCTGTTATTCAAACAAACGCAGGCACTTCCACCTCTCTCCCCACCACCCCTCTTCTCATTTATTTTCCTGGCCACCATTTCCAGAGCCTTTCTCTTTGATTCTCTTATAATGAAATTCACTAAGGGGAGAACAGAGAGGTTTTGAAGGGGAATTATAAGCTTGACAGACTATGGCTGTTTAAACTATTTTAATTAAATCCTAACTGCTTCAAAAGAACGTAGCATACCACCAACGACAAAGCGAAGGGCCTCGGTTTTACTGCCAGCAAAATATATACATAAAATAAAGTAACACCAGTCTGTCCAGTAGGAATCTTCCTTCTTTTATTTCTCATTCTGTGCTCATAACGGGTATGTCCTGGGTGGGTTTTTTGGTTATGTAGCCTGCTACAGAGCTGCCCTCAAAGCCGCCTCTTTTGTTCTCATCTTTGGAACATGGGATCTTTACAGGCTGAAATGCTGTCTCCAGCATTTTGTTGTTGTTGATAGAGATGCAGAGAAATATTACTTTGCAGGCTGAGCGGCTGGTCCATTTCTTATAACCACATAGTCTGCTCAGACCCTGCTCTGGCTATGGGCTACTCTTTGACATTTAAACTTAACCGTTGTTCATCTGAAGTAGCAATTATTAAAACTATATTCAGTCTCCAAAGTTTAAAACATGTAAAGGAGTGAATATTATTCTGAATGGTTTGTTTTAAAAGTGCCCAAGCCATTCTGAGGGGTTTTGAGGCATACAAAATGTTTCTTTAATAAGCATCATCTCTACGATAGTGGTAAGGCCAGGACCTTATAAGAATTAAAAAAGAAAATAAATGTAAAGTGTTATGCACAGTGTCTGATGCATAGTGAACATTTAGTAATATTTATTAGTAGTATATTTAAAATGTCATATATTTAGCACGTATTCTGTGTGATGCACTATAATCAAATACCTTTTTTGTACAATTATCTTTTATCCTCACAGGAGCCTGAAAAATGGGTTCTATCAAATTGGCCTTTTTCTGATGATGGAATAATACATACTTTGTAGAAAATTTTAAAAATGAATAAAATTATACATAAAAAATAGAATTACCTATTATTTCACCACCTAGAATTAATCATAATCAATCTTAATAACCACCACCCTTAATCTTTAAGTGTATTTTGTCCCATTTATTTTCCTTATGTTACAAAATTGAACTCATACTACAAATATACATGATTTCCTATATTCATTTAACTCTATAGCATGAGCTTTCCCCAGGACATTCATTTTTTTTTATAACATTGGCTATTATATACACCATAAAATGGATACATATTAATTTAGTTACTATTCTGCAAGGTAACTATTGTTGTCCTCCTTTTACAGCTGGGGAAATGAAGCCAGGAAAGCTGAGTAAAGAGCTGAGGTAGGACTGTTTATGGGGAGCAGACCCTGGATTCAAAACCAAGTATCTCTGGCTACAAAGCAGATACTCAGGGCCCCTCCCCTGTGACCCTGGGCCACGCTGTATGCCACCTACTTTCTTTCCTGTACATCCCCATGTTTTCTTGCAACTCTATCTGAAGGTGCTCTCTAGCCACAGTGAGTGTGCTTAGCTCTGCAGGGCAGAAAATTTTTTTCCTCTACCTCTCTTAGGATCTCAACTGAAGTCCCTATAGCAAAGGACAAATTAACAAGAGAACACCAAACAAGTTTATTAACATGTGTATCACAAATATAACATATGGGAGTACTCGAAAATGAATAACTCAAAAAGATAGCTCAGAAATCTGTGTTACATAAGATCTTCAACAAAGAGCAATAAACTTGTAGAGAAATGGCAGAGTAAAGGAAAAGTGTTCTTGGCTTCCAATGGTGACAGACTGAGAAGGTAAATATATGGGAGGAAACTAATGGAGTCAAGTTTGTTTGTAGATCCCTCTGGTGTCCTCACCAGTAGGAGAATTTATATCCTGCCTTTAGACCACATGTGTCAAACACAAGGCCCGAGGGCCAAATCCAGCCCACCAGGCCTTGCAATGTGGCCCGCACCGCGCTGTCATCACTGCACTCCGCTGTCAGTTTCTGACATTGTCAGTTTATGACTGTTCAGTAAACCATTCGGCCCGCGATTTAGGCTGGATTTTAGATTTTGGCCCCTTCTCTGATTGAGTTCGACACCCCTACTTTAGACAGAAAAAAAGGCGAGTTGGGGGGGTGAGGGGATGGAGAGAACTTTTCCTGTTTTCAAGTCAAAGTGATTTTTTATGTCAAAGAAATATATTTTGGGGTGATATATTGTGGTTTGCTTCAGCTCCTACATGTCAAAGCCTGGGAGTGTTGGGAGTTTAGGCTTCAGGGGTTACCTTCCTGGATGGGGTGGGAATTGGTGACTGAGTACCTGAACTTCCTCCCTCCAATGTACAATTCTGAGGAGTGCTATACTGAGACCTTCAGAGGATCCCCAGTAGCACTGAGCCCCTAGTGCCCACAGTGGTACAGTACTTATTTGTGCATCCTTTTTCACTGTCCTTCCTCCCTGTCCCCCTTTCCCACCCCCTCACAGCCCTTTCAAATAAATAACATGAAAAAAATCCCTTGCCTTAGTGCCTCCTTTTGGAGGATGCTCAAACAAAGAAATCTCAGACAACCCACATTCTGCATCCCTGGGAGTTGGTTGGTGATCTGCCCACTAAATGCTCCTTTGCCTACCTACCATAATGCTGAGAGAGGATGAGCTTCATTGTGATCATCATATTTACAACAGTGATAACATTCATGACTACAGGCTTAAATGCTTAGAGAGTTCTTTCATATGTTGTTTGATATATTTTTTAGTTTTAGTGTTCATAGAAAAACCTATTGGATGAGCAAGTCAGTTCACATCAGGCCCATTGTATATAGTCAAATTGACCCAGGTAGTTATATTATTCAAAGACTCAGAGAAATATAATGATTATTTTGTATAATTTCCTGTTGAATCTCATTATATACTGATTCTCTGCTAAGTACCCCTGCATGGTTTCATATTTCACAGTCTGGAATATGATTGATTCGCCATTGGAAAAAAAAATAATAAGTTTAACAGAAATAAAATGGCTAAAATTCTTAATACCATCAAGTTTCAGAATTTCCCCATGAATTCAATGGATCATTGGATATGCAGCTTAAGTAACAGTGAGTTCAACCTTTCCTGTAAGAAACAATGAATAAAATATGAAAAATGAAAGGTCATGTTTTTAAAAGGTAATGGTCTTTCCCTTTTTTAGAAACTTTTTTTTTTCTTCTATCTGACAAAATGTTCTGTTACAGCTAATTGGTCAGTGTGAGTGCATCCCAGGGCAGGCTGCCTCAAGATACACCCCAGAGCCTATTGATTATTCAAATTAAAATAATGTGAGAAGCAGCAGGGGTGGTGGGAGCTGCCTCTCTGTATGCAGAAAGTGAATGTCCTATGACAGGTGCCCTCTGTGCTCCTGAGAGCTGAGAGACAACCTTGTCACAAGAGTTAAACTATCCTGAGTCCTAAAACCTGCATAAACCAACTTTGTAATGTCTTTACTGATATTATACCCAACCTCAAAGCTGGCTTAGACTCCTTTCTATAAGCACTAACTTTCTTTGTCCTGTCAATTTCTCATAAATTCATTTTTTATTTGCCTAAAAAGTATTTGACCATTTCTTTGAGCTTTGTTTTGTGTTCTGAGCATTGTATTATGGTTCTTGTGTGCTTATGTATTAAATTGGTGTCTCTCCTGTTCATCTAGTCTTGGGTCAATTTTATCATTTTATTACTAGTCAAGCTGCAAGAACTAAAGAATAAAAGGGGGAAATTCTCCTCCTCTTCGAGATGTGCCAAAGGAACGTCATTCTATATGAATGATTTGTGAGTTGATAATATAAGATGGAGTTGCTTTGGAAAAAATCTAAATAAAACTACATCAGAGGTATTTACACATTTAAATACAGCACTACACAAACATATCTCTCACACATGAGAGTTGGCTATTGACCTCTTCTTTTGAGGCTGTTTCCCAGACTCTGTGTGGCTCTTGCTTTTTCCCCTCATACATTCTCAATCTTACAAAGTCTGGTATGTGAGGGCGATCTGGCTGCAACATCTGTCACCCCATTGATTGCCAGGGTTGAAGATCCATCATTCCCATCATTTGAACTATCCTCTTTGTGGATCATTTTTTAAATCTAAAACTCAAGATCCATTTTTATTCTAGCTCCAATCTCTCATCTTCCATGACTAACTGGGGATTTTTATTTAGCTGTCTGTCCTAGAATGGTTGTAAACTCAGTGTTCCAGACACATGTTTATGTTTCTTTCCAACATCACTCACTAAGTGTGTATTCTCATATCCCCCCTAGGTATTGTTCATATTATTTGACCCATCCTTCTTCTTTGTTCTCCATAACCAAAGATGAATTCTTATCATTTTCCCATTCAAAAATGGGGTTCCATTGCCACAAAGTCATGCAATCACATGTGCCTGAGTTATCCCAACAGCTTCCCTTATTCCACGCAGCCCACCCCCTTCTCTGCTTGTACTGCTCCTCAAAGCACCTCCAGGGCATTTCTTGCCACCAAATTCCCTAGTGATTCCCTTTCCTGGGTGTAATTTCCTCTGTTGGATTCTCAGGACTCTTCTTAATGTGTCCCCACTTTGGTAAAACTTTATTATTTTTCATTCCTTCTATTTTGGTCAGTGTTCAAAGTCCCAGAGATGACTGGTCTATCAACTCACAGTTTTTTTTCAGGTGCACAAAATAGATGCTGAAGGCAGGATTTAGTTCCTATACTCTGGTCACTGAATTGCCTGGGTACAATGTTAAGCAGAGTAAAAGGTCAACAATTATCCACTGACTTGTTCAGTTTAAAGGCTAAAACCTTATTTTTGAGTGTAGGGTGTATAGGCGCCAATAAATGAACCCATTATACCAATATCCTAAAACTAGAATAAGTTTTAATTTACATGAACGTGCTTTTGCTTTGTGCTGTGCCTCTTGGGACTATCATAGCTAATATGTTGCCCCTGGGCTTATTGCTGTGAGGGATCCCTGTGGCCCACTCCCCAGGCAGAAACGCATTGTTGTGCAAGCCAAGGCTGTGGCAGCCAGAGAGCACCAAGTATAGGCCACACTGAGTTGACACAGGGTCTATTTGGCTCCATGCTCTCTGCTCATCCCCCAGAAGGCTTCATTGGATGCTGCTGGTGGGACCTTGAAAAGGAAACTTGCTATTTTCTCCAAGAGGTAGTTGTGGAAAGAACCTTGCCTCCAACCTCATCCTTGCTCAAACTCTCTTCTCTTGACTATGGAAGAAAGAGAAAATTCATGTTGTACCTGGAAAGAGAAAAGCAAATGAAACATTGCATCAGGGCTCATTTTACATGAGTCCAGTGTTGCTTGAATTTGATCACTTAGAAGCAAGTTCTGAAAAGGAGAGAAAGGTGAGTTCGATTTCCAAGTGAGTGCTTCCCAACTCTAGTTATTTATTAGGACCAGGGAGGTGAAGGGTGACTTTCAAAAATATCAATGCCTGGGCCACCAGGTAGCTCAGAAGTGGAATTCAGGCATGTGCATGTTTCAGAAAGCTCCCCAGGGAATTCTGATCATACAGGGATGGGAACCATTATTTTAGATGTAGCAGCATAGGGTAAATGTACATTTTAAGTTCCTTTCTATCTAAGGAGTCTATAATTTTACTGAATAAATCAAGTACTATATCACAGAAGGCACTACTGGGTTAGAAAAAAAATGGCTCAGTAGAGTAAAAAAATATGTTCTATAGATCATGTCATTAATTTTGATTCTCCCTCATAGCAATCTCCTTCCAAAGGTTAAAGGAAATAGACCTGTTGGCTAACATTGACCTTATGGATTCTAAATGGCCACAATTTGCAATACGTATTGACCTCTCATCCAGGATTAAAGTGTATTTTAGACCTAATTTGAAACATCTTCTTGAATCTTTTCAAGTGGGAAAAGTTCAAAATCAAGTCAATAAGTAGTAAAGGTTCAAGTAGGATATTTGTCAACGAGAACAAATTCAATGGCTGCCCAGTTCAAGGAAGTTGACATATTTATAAATGAGAGAAAGAGAACCACTACTTTCCTTTCATTCTTAGAATGTTTATCACTTTCCCCTGTGTTCCCTTTCATTTTTTAATTCAGATAATAATATGTTTGAATTTTCATATGAAATATAATATTACATCACTATTCCATTCACTAATCAAGTTGATAAATGGAAACATTCAGATCTTCCACAGAGAACATTTATGCATTTTTTCACTACCTTTTCTGTGCTTTCCACTTAAAGCATCACCAAATGAGTTTTCACTTTGAAATAGATATGATCATCCTTAGAAATAGGAGAAGGAGTTTATTTCAGCACTTAGTTGACTCTACAACTATTATAGATTTGAAAGTCTGAAAATACACTCTTGTGTCCTTTATAGACCACCCCGCCAAATCAATGGAATTTTAATGCCCTGTGGCTGTTAATTTAGGGTTGCCTCACAGGAAGGAAAAGATTTATTTTCCACTTCAAATAAAGCCCCAAGGATCTGAAGGTCTTGCATATGAGATAGCCATTGCTTTGGATTAATTTGTTGCTAAATGTTAGATAGTTCATGTGTTCACAGTCATTTATACCATAGTGTGAGCTAGTTTGTTAGCTAGTGACTACCAGCTGCTGTTTTCATTTGGATCAGGAGAATAAGACAGATAGTATCATTTCCAGGATGTACCAAATTGATGTGATGACCTCCATCCCCTCAGAGGAAAGGGCATTAATTCCACTGTAGCAATTACACATATCTGTCTGAGCAGTGAAGCAGGACAGCCTGGGGCCAAGGAAAGGGTTCCTCCAGCAGAAATAAGAAATGATCTGAGATGCAAACACATGCACTCAGCTTCTAAGTTTCTCTATCCCACTTGCCCACCAACTGTAAACTGAAAATTGGTCAGCTCCTTAATCCACACCTGGATTTGTGGGATCCTCTCGGAGAATTTTTTGTAGAACCTTTTCCCCCTGTGCTTGGTTTCCTTTTAACCAGTTCTTAACTATAGGATAGTAGAGAAGTGGGTATGGTGAGATATTGAGTGATTGGTCTTCAGCCTGATCATCTGTGGATGGTCCTAGGCAGGGTTTGGACAGTGATCTCTTCCCCAGGTCAGACTGGGGTCATCCTGAGGTCTGAGCATCTGGAAATCAACAGAAAGATGCTGGAGCCTGGGAGAAGATGACCAGACAAGTTCAAGAGCGAGAAGTGGGAACATCACCTGCAGAATTCTCTGCCTCACCGTGGCACCATCATTTCCCTCACTCACCCAAGTTGACCCCTTGGAAGTGATCATAGATTCTTTCTTTGGTTCCCCAAGCACAACCGCTGTTTCTGAATATTCCATCAGTAACTTCTCTCTTCCCCAGCTCAACAGCACTTCTCTGTCAGACATGTATCACCTCTCACCTGGGTATGGCCGTTTTCATTTACCTGATGTCCCAGCTCCCAGTCACAGTTTCCATAAATCCACACCAACAATATAGCCAGAAAGATGCTCTAAACAGGTAGATTTCCTGCCTAAAATCCCTCAGAGATGTGCCTGTCACCCCAGGAGGGCTTCCCTAATTGTGGGAGTGTTGCCACTGACAGCTCTGAAGATGCTCTTAGAGGCCTTTGGTGATATCGTACCTTACATCGGGTCCCACAGTAGCAAGCCCACTCCCTTGCCAGCTCGTCTCCATCCTTCTAAATGGAAAGCTTGCCATATGGGCTCGATGGCTTTCACACTCCTCAAAAACCTACGGATTTCCATTTTTAGACAAGAGACAGACAGAGCCTTTGCAGGAAAAACTATCCGCAAGAGTTTACCAATAGTTTGCTTTTACTTTACTATTTGTCTCACCCATAGCTTATGTTTATGGCAAAGTTTTATGGGTTGTTATTTATAACAGTAAAAGGTAAATCAATTTAAAGAAAATATTAACTAAGAGGGTAAGAGGAAATTCATGACTCACATCTGGCAAAAATTGGGAAGGCGATACTTACTGGAGTTTGGAAAACATTTACTAGATCATGCCACTCAAGGCCTCCAGTACCAATTCCCACCTCCCTTGCCAGCCTCATTCATTAGGCCCTCACTGCGTCTTGTCACTTTGTCACCTAGGCTGGAGCCCTGCCCTCCTGTCAGTCACTGGACCCCTCCCTAGAGTGAGTGCTCTGGCTGCTCCTGCTCACCTGGCAATGACTTCTGTGTTCTTCCAGGCTCACCTCATTTTCTGCTCTTCCAAGGACTTCTCCTGCCAAGCTCTCTCCCCACTCCTATCCAGTGGGATAGTTAGCCCTTCTGGATTTATTTATTCTTTATGTTCTATATATTAGACTCCCTCCTCCAACCAAGTTCCCATGGACATGTGGTCTAGTGGAGCTGAGACCCCCCCACTCCCATGTAAAGGAATGATAGGATTGCAATGGGGTGCAGTGATCACAATTCTAACAGTACTTAATATTTATTGAGTGCGTAGTATATGCCAAAATACTCTCCTTATATGTAGTATCTTAAGTATTCTTCACAATAATACTACAGCCTGAGAAAACTGAGACATAAATAACTTTCTCAAGGCCGCAGAAGTACAAACATAGTAACTAGTCATGCCAGGGAGGCAGTGGAGAGGGAGAATTTTTGGACCTATGCTATTGGTTCAAGGCACATTTAAATGTAACTGGACCTGTGGATGTTACTTGGACACCTTAGGGATCATGATTGTAGAAGCAGATTACATTTCCCTCAGATTCTAAAATGACTTTCATCTCTCATGCAGTCTCAATACTCACTGCTTCCAGATAGCGGGGTGCTGCCCTAGCTGGTTTGGCAACACTGTGGGACATCATCATTGTCTAGAGGAGATAAAGAGGATTTCTTCCTGCATAGCCAGGCACCCTCTGTGCTTCATGATCCTTCAGGTTCCGGTCTGAAGTTCAGTTCTTACTGGTCTCTCTTCTGCTGGTCATTTCCCATCATCAAGTCCAGTCCAGACGTCTGGGACACTCGCAGTGTCTAGAGTCCCAGCAGCTGGGCTCTGTGCCACTATCTTCAGACAGTGATGCAGAAACTGAGCATCCACCATGGGGAAAAGGCTGGGAGATAGAACTGCCTGAGTGTGGTGCATCATCCCACACTGGGCACTCCCTCCTTCTCCCTGCCCACCACCTCCCTCTCTCATTGGCCTTGCATTCCCATCAAGTTGAGGGAACAAATGACCCTCCATGAACCTGGCCCTGTTCAGCTTTGTCTCTCACCACATGCCCATGCTTTAGCCATACCACACTCTTCCCCATCCCGCTGGAAGTTCATGTCTCTCAGGTCCTTATTACCTTTAGCATTTCTTAGTTGAGAATAAAGTGTTTTACCTTTTCTACATATAAACTCTGCTCATCCTTAATTCTCAACTCAAATGCCACCTTCATCATTTCGTCATCTATCCTTATCTGGAACTCCATTACTCCTTACTTCTGATGCCACATATCACAGAAGTTACAAACAGTTGTTTTAGAATCATACAAATCTAGACTCAAAACCCAGTTCTTGCTGAAACCAGTTTGGCTCAGTGGATAGAGCGTCAGTCTGTGGACTGAAAGGTCCCAGTTTCGATTCCCGTCAAGGGCATGTACATTGGTTGCGGGCACATCCTTGGTAAGGGGGTGTGCAGAAGGCATCTGGTCGATGTTTCTCTCTCATCGACGTTTCTAGCTCTCTATCCCTCTCCCTTCCTCTCTGTGGAAAATCAATAAAATATATATATATTTTTAAAAGATGTAGCACAGGTTACCTGTGCTTCATTAATTAAACACACACACACACACACACACACACACACACACACACACACACACACAAACAAAACAAAAACAAAAACAAAAAAACAGTTCTCCTAATTGCTAATACTAACACTGGAAAAGTTATTAATTGCTCTGAATACTTCCTCACTCATTCTAAAATGGGAATAATATTAATAGCTTCCTCAGAAACCTAGTTTGGAGCTAAATGACTTGTAACTACTCATATATATCATGTGCCACCATGTTAACCAAACACTGTAACATTTAATTTTACTTCTTTAGCTACCAATAGGATTTCCTACTCTATGTTTTGTAGGGCAGTTACTTGGATGGGTGTCATAAACTGCAGCCAGCATTTCCCCAGTGGGTTTAGTCTTTGGCCCACCCAAAAAGAGAAAGTGAGAAAGGCTAGAAATGATGAGACATGGAGATTGAAGTCAGCAGAAGTTTTTGTTTTTTTTTGGTTTTTTGTTTTTGTTTTTTTTTTGCCATCTTCTTCCCAGCAGAAAGCTGCTGTGGACACACCAAAGCACTCCTGCTCCTCCAGGTTGTAGTCATATTACCAGGAACGTCCATGGATTTGTCAGCTTCTTCCTCTAGTCCTCTGATACTGTGAAGAATCTGAGATGCCTGGCTCTAGTGCTACCTTACCCAAAATTTTGAAACTCTGACTTTCCTGGTGGGCAGCAGCCATATAAACTCCTTACCTTATGTCTTGGAACCCCTCTCAAAATTCCATTTTGTCTTTCTCTTTTATAAGCCCTCGTTTTAATTCCCAGTGGGAGATATTCATTCTCTCTCTCTCTCTCTCTCTCTCTCTCTCTCTTTCTCTCTCTCCTCTCTCTCTCTCTCTCTCTCTCTCTCTCTCTCTCTCTCTCTCTCTCTCTCTCTCTCTCTCACACACACACACATAGGGCTTATTTGAGTTAGGTATTCTTTTGACCACTTTGCAAGACATTAACTCATTTAGTTCTCATAATGATCATAGAAAGTAATCTCTATTATTATCCTCATTTTACACATGAGGAAACTAAGGCATTAAGAGGTGCATTTACCTGCCATTAAACAGATAGTAAATGTCAGAGCTGGGAGTCAAACCAGAGCTAAGACTATATCTCTAAGCCACAACCCCTTAATGGGCAGGCAGATAGAAAGTCATACAGATGTGGATCTAAAGATTGATTAAGTTTTCCCTTAGATACTCAGCTGTAGTACCACTTCCCCTTAGACACTTCTCCTAACACCTGCCCATCCTCTCCCCCAAAGTGAATTAGATTCTTTCTTTCTTTCTTTCTTTCTTTCTTTCTTTCTTTCTTTCTTTCTTTCTTTCTTTCTTTCTTTCTTTCTTTCTTTCTTTCTTCCTCTCTCTCTCTCTCTCTCTCTCTCTCTCTCTCTCTCTCTCTCTCTCTCTCTCTCTCTCTCTCTCTCTCTCTTCCCTTATCATTCTAGATCTACCTCAGATGTGACTTGTGACCCTTCACTAGACTGTGGGCTCTGGAGAACTGATGTTTTATTTATCTTTGCCACATCAGTGTCTAGCACAATGCCTGACACAGCAAAATTTGATGACTGAATGAATAAGTGGTTGAGGCTGTGTCTGGGTGTAAAATCTATGAGAATCAATCAGTAATATTCCACTTCTGGAAAGCAGGGTCTGTATTTTGTACATTTTCAGTTGCCCTCCAATGCTTAGGAGGCATCTCATAATAAAGGCTGCCTAAATGCTAGTTGAAGGAGTGGATGAATATACGGCTCTTTTCTGGAACCCCCGATAAAATCGGCCTCTGCCCCTCTCTCCGCTCTGAGTCTCTTTTGTCTAATGCTTTAGCCCCACAGGCTTCGTGTAGCTTATTCATGTTTAAAAATGAAGATGGCACTCTACTATCTTAGAAATACACTTGACTCCAATTGCTATTTTAAAAGGGACAAGTGCAATTGTGGTTACAGATCTATGAGAGGAACAGCAGGAGTTTATCATTTGTTGGTGCTGTAGAATAATTCTAACATTTATGGTTCATTTCTCCCCTTCTCACCCCATCGGGTTTTCTCAGTTCCTGGGCAAGATTATGTCCTGCCATGATATGAAAAAAACAGCACTAAACCTGATGATGAATCTGCACCCAGAGAGTCTGGAAACCTGGAATCTCTCTCTCTCTCTCTCTCTCTCTCTCTCTCTCTCTCTCTCTCTCTCACACACACACACACACACACACACACACACACACACACACACACACACATAAAAAATGGGTGTGCACATACTGAGAAGGTTTTCTACCCTCAACATATCACACTCAATCAGTGGTCTCCAAGGCACTATGAAGAGTACAAAAATAACTAATTTATAAGCTTCCTGCCAACATGCATGTGAGTGGCTTTAGATCTCTAAGCCAGTGAAGCACTGGGATGACCACAGACCCAGGAAACATCTTGACTGCAACTTTAAGAGACTCCCTCAATTGGAACCCTCCATCTGAGATGCCCCCTGATTCCTGGACCTCAGACAGGTGAGATCATCAATACTGGTTATTTTAAACTGCTAAGATTTAGGTAATTGTACAGAAATATTTAACTAGTACAGTTTTGCAGTTATACTGGAGAGTTCAAATCAAACAGACTACACTGGTGCTTTCTAGCTCTGTGACCTCTGTTAAACCCCTATTTTTCATCTAAAAAGTGTCAACTACATCTCATACCTTAAAGGGACATGACTAACTGGAATAAAAGGCATGTAAACACTTAATACTGGGATTTCCCAGTATTAGTAATAGGTCAGTGTTCATTAGTTTGGTTTTATTATTATTATTATTATTATTATTATTATTATTATTATTATTTTTTTAATCTTCACCTGAGGATATTTTTTTCCATTGCTTTTTTAGAGAGCATGTAAGGGAGGGAGGAAGGGGGGAAGAGAGAGAAAGGGAGAGATATCGATGTGAGAGGGACACATTGACCAGCTGCCTCCCACTCTTACCCTGACCAGGGTCGGGGAGCAAACCCACAATCCAGATAAGTGCCCTTTACCAGGGATTGAACCCAATACCCTTCAGTGTGCAGACTGATTCTCTAACCACTGAACACACCAGCCAGGTCTAGTTCTTAATTTAAAGAAACATTTAGTATATATCTATATATTTTATAAAATACCTATTTCATCTGCATTTGATGTACAACTAGTTTCTAATGAAAACAGAGAAAACATGTACTAGAAAGCACACAATGAGCAGTAAAGATGACATGGGTGGGAAGCAGGGAAAATGTTAGATGCCCGGAATGGTGCCAATGGTCTGACTCGTTTGCATATTAATATAAATCCCCACAGAGAGGATTTTTGGTTTCTTTTCTTAATTAAAGGACCTGGACATTTTTTGTATGATGGCCCATACTCTGGGGAGATGTCCTATTGTTCAGATAGACTTGAATGGCTTCTTTTCTCTCTTATAAGGATGTTGTGTTATAAATTTTTAAAACCTCCTCTTTTACTGCCATCCAACAACCCCCCAAACAGGCTATGAGCACCTCGCTTAGGTGACTTTGTGCACCAGTGTGATACCAACGTTCATGAAGTAAAACCAGGCTTCATGTCCTAATTTGTATCAAATGGTCTTTTAATCAGTTTTCTACCCATAAGAATAAGAAGACAAACCACTTTTGGAAGGCTTTTAGTCCAGAAGGAAAAGAACACACACACACACACACACACACACACACACACACACACTCTGACTTATTTGCTGGCTTCTATGCTGCCCCAGTGTTCTCTAGTTAAATCACAGCAGTTCTATCTGGTTGATATTATTTGCATTTCACCTATAAGAAAACCAAAGCTTGGAATAACTTTTCTGTTTGTTCAATAGCCCTGCCAGAACTCTGATTATCCTGGGTTTCTTTTGCTTTATCAACCAGGGGCAGTTTTGCACTTTATGGGATCTTTGGCAATGGGATGGGGGAGAGGACGGGCATGGGTGCCACTAACATGTAGTAGGTAGAGAGGCCAGGATGCTGGTAAATAGATCCCAAATTTTTGTCCCAAAATGGATGTAATGCTGAGGATGAGGACTCTGGGCTGTATCATCCTGCTTCGGAGATTTAAATAAACAGCAAGAAAACATATGCAAATAGGATTTCTAAGGGACTTGCTGAAATGGTTTCAGTCAATATAGTTGGTAAAATGGACTCCTTTTTAAATCTTTCAGTTACTTTGACATCTATTTCTCACCACTTCCACTGCTCTCTGAGACTATAAATGGCTGTTGGTAAAAATGTGTGGAACATTTCAAGGAGAAAAGGGAATGCTCTTTGGTGTTGCAAATACCAGTGTTGACATTGCCCAACATTAGCAGAATTCCCTCAGAATAAACTCTAGAGGCCAGACGTGATTTCCAAGGCCACTCTGAATAAGGCTGTGCCAAGCAGTGATACTAAGACTACATGCTCTTGGGTATGTTTGTTGTTGTTTTTTTAAGACTGTGATTCATGTCTCCTTGGGACTGGCAGACATGAAGCAAATGCTGTTGATGCTTCATCCAAATCTCCTCTACAGAATAGGGGTACCCTACTCCCAGCTTCTGTGATCGTTGCTGCTGAGGGTACACAGCTGCCCCCAGGATCTTGGGCTCCATCCTGACAACAAAGCCTCCAGACTTCCAACAAACAGATATGAAAGGCTGATTCCTCTTGCCTTAAGGAGAACCAGCTCCATGGTACACTTCATATTCCGGAGCTCCCCATGGGATCAGGCTGGAGCTAGACTTTAACTAAGACTGACTTCTTGCTTTGATTTCTTCCCTTGCTCTGTTAGGCTTCCTATACTTCTCTTTTCCTGAGAGCAGCCCCAATCAATCACTTTCACAAAAGTGCCTACCGGGGCTCTGGGTCTATGGAAAAGGACCCAAGACACATGGGCTCAACACATCCAAAGGACCATGAGAAGCCTCCACGGTAACGTTCTCCTTGTCCCCAGTACATCTCTATAGTTCCTTAGCCAAGGGGTAAAGGAGATGCATAAGGGGTGATCAGAGCTCAGAAAGGTGTGGTCAGAGAGGTGCCAAGTCCTATCTGCTGACCCAAAGACTGTTGGGAGCTTGTCTTCCCAAACTCAAGCTTTTCCCTGAGAGGAGCAGTTTGTGCCCTTGGCCTAAAACCAGGCCTCCAGGCAATTACAGATCTGCCACATTCCCAGTTCCCATCAGAGCTGATGGAGAGAAATTTACCTTACTTCATCGTTTTTTATTGAATTTACACATTTAAGATTGTCAGCACAAAATAGTCCAAACTTTGCATCCCTTAAGATTATTTTACTTTATTGATTATTTTCTGTTCTTCTTATTCCATGGTTTCTAAAGTTCTTGAGACATACCTTCACCTATTTCTACTACCCAGTCCACCAACACAGATTTTGGTCAGCAGGTAATTAAAATAACAATTAAGACTATTTCTTAAATTTAATTTTCTAAGCAGTCCTTGGTGAATATAGGATTTTTCTCCAGGAAATTGTAGGCATTTTTAAACACAGTCATGAAGTTAAAAGGAAATTTATGAATTTTCTCTCATCTGGCCACACATTTCAGAGGGAACCTTGTCCAGGTATTAATTCCACGTGTATTCCATGTGCCAGGTGTTATTTTAGCCACTGAAGATACAAAGATGAGAAAAACAGACAAAATCCCTCCCTTCTTTGAGCTTACATTATAATGGGGATAAATAAGAACATGAATATACTGATAAATATGTTATTATATCATCCTATATAATAAAAAGGCTAATATGCATATTGTCCCCTCTACTATCGATAGTTTAACTGGGAGTTTGACCCGGGGGGGCAGCCAGCCAACTGCCCGTGACCCCCCCCCCCCCCCCCCCGAGCTCCCAGTAGGCTGTGGCCCCTCCCCCCAACCATCCCTCTCCCCTTCCCCAGATTGGGGCAGGCCAACTGGACTCCACCCATGCATGAATTTGTGCACCAGGCCTCTAGTACATTGATAAATGAAAGGAAGAAACCTTTAGCAGAGTAACACCTCACCTTAATGAAAGGGATACTAATTTAGATAAGATTATGACATAGTGTAACAGGACCAGTGCATAGGGATATTTGGGGAAGAACTTTTAAGCAGGTAGCAACTACTGCCAAATCCCTGAGACTGCAACATGATTGACAGGTTCAAGGAATGTCAAGGTCACTAGCAGGAGCACAGAGAGCAAGATGACGAGTGGGGTGAGTAATGAGGCTATTGCATCTTACCAGAGATGCTGAACAGTTTTAGTAAGTCAGTTCTTCACAATCCCTCCTATTACAGGACAATTGGCTTCCTCTGCCCCCAGTTACCAAAGGCTAGTAACACCCAATTTATTATACAACCAAACATATGTCCTACTCATTTTCAAGAGCACACTGGAATACAGAATTAGTCCCCCTGGAGGACTAAGCTTGATAACAAGGAAGTGACACAGTCAGGTTTATATTGCTAAGGTCACTGTGGCTGCTAAGTACAAAACAGATTGAATGAGTGTAGAATGAAGAAGATGCACCACTTATAATGCTATTGCGGTGGTCCAGGTGAGAGATAATGATGCCAGAGCTAGGAAATGTCAGAGGAGGTGGTAAGAAGCAGTTGATTTGGGAATATAGTTTGAAAGTGGTGTTGGCTGGATGTGCTGTTGTTAGAAGTGGAGTAAAAGAGACTCATGGGAATTCTAAGGTTTGCTATTATTGTTCTTCTGCTTATAAGCAAATGCTAGAAATAATGTAGTCAGCTATTTTATCCTTTTCTGGTAATTGTTGCATTTCGTGTGTGTGTGTGTGTGTGTGTGTGTGTGTGTGTGTGTGAGAGAGAGAGAGAGAGAGAGAGATTCAAGCCTTCATATTTGGATATTACTTCTATCCCTAGATTTTTAGTCTTGACACTGTTTTGTTGGGGAGCTGTTCTGTGAATTGTAGCTCATTTAGCAGTATCCCTCTGGCCTTTATCCCAGCAGTATATACAAATATTATAGTACCTTACTCCTAGTGTGACAACCAAGACATTGTCCAATGTCCCTGGGAAGGGAAGGGGTAAAATTGTCACCAGTTAAGAATCACTGCTTTAAGCAATAGTGACAGTGAGGCTATAGTCCTGTTTCTGCCTCTGAGTGACCTTGGGCAAGTCACCAAACCTCCCAGGGCTCTTTCTCCCCCTCCCCCCATATGTTTATCATACATATAAGTAGGATATCTGTAAACTCAAGTTGAAAACTCTCTAAATTATTAGTTAACTAAGTTCGCTTCATTGAGGAATTAACTTTCCCTGAATTTCAAATGAATAGAGTCTCTAAAATATCTCTCCAATATAAACATAGAATGAGTTTTCCTTCTGAAAGAGAAAAAATGCCTCACCAATTATAACTAGCAGGGAAATTTTGCTAATAGGCATTCCCAGATTCCAAAATAGCTCCTGCAACTTTCCTGTTTGCAAAGGACAATTGAGACAGCTGTCTGTGTATGGTTTTCTATGGGCCTTATTGGGCAATTTGGTTCAATAAAGTCTAGCTTTTGGTTGACAATATTGAATTATGGCAGAAATTGGTGGGGATTATTTTGCTACATTGCATATGCTCCTTTGACCAATTAGAGCTGTCCACAAACAAATGTTGAAAAAGAAAAAAAATTGTAGCAACCTCTTCTAAATTACCTTGTAAAATATCCCAATATTTTTGTGAAACTATTTCCTCTAAATCAGGAGCGAGGGACGTCCGGTCCTTGGGCCCTATAAGGCCCATGAAATCATTTAATCTGGTCCTGCCAAGGTATTAGGGGTGAGTTAATTAAATCTTTGACCAAATATATCAAGCTATATTTTAAGTTGATAATTTTGTGTGCCCCTCAAATGATGTTATATATATCCAAATGGCCCTTAGCAGAAAAAAGGTTCCCCCCTCCTACTCTAAATAATGGGAAAATGAGGGGTGTTCATAATTAAAAGGATGGTTCTTATCTGAATAAACTGAGGTTGACATGACATAGGCTCACTTTTCACCTCTCACCTCTCACCTCTAGTCTCTAATCAGAGCAGAATTGGGACCAGAATCTAGGTCTCTTCATCTTAGATCTTAGACTATGCTGACCACATCTACAATGCTTGCTGTTTGCCAGATATTGAACAAGCAGGCCAGCATATAAATCTGTTGTTGGTTATGAAGGTTTATTTACAAAATCATGGATAAAATAGTAAGTCAAACTTTATTGCTATATATTAGTGTTTTGTGTTATAAAATGGCAAAAAGCTAGTGTGTGTGTGGTGTATGTCCTCTATTTGGATGACCTATATGTGGGGTTTCTACTTTATAAAATCTGTGGATGCTTTTTATTAAATGAGAAAGATAAATCAATTTTCTATATTTATCCCAGTATTCTAGCTACACTAAGCTTGGCCACTGCCAATGCCTTTTAACAAAAGCAGAGTCAGCTGAATGAGCCAGGCCCCTTTT
Source organism: Pipistrellus hanaki (assembly GCF_964339955.1). NCBI lineage: Eukaryota > Metazoa > Chordata > Mammalia > Chiroptera > Vespertilionidae > Pipistrellus > Pipistrellus hanaki. Next base: position 45,233,596 of record NC_140515.1, read on the forward strand.
TGTTTTTGTTTTTTTTCCTGAATTCTAGATGGCCAGGGATTTCCTTCCTGGCCATATTCAGTGGTCAATGCTGGATGCTCAATAGTAAATTGATTTGTGGTATTGATTACTTTAAATTAAGCACCATATATATATAGAGAGAGCGAGCGATCCCAAGAGGACTAGCTCTGGTGGCTTTGAGAGGAGAACCTTGAGATGACTTTCAGTATTCTAATAACAGTAAGGCAGTTAAGCTTTGGGAAGATGGCAGTGATGTGGCCCACAATGTAAAAGGCCCAGGATTACCTGGCCAGTGTGGCTTAGTACTTCAGTGTCAACCTATGAACCAGGAGGTCACAGTTGTATTCCTGGTCAAGACATATGCCTGGTTTGCAGCCCCCAATAGGAGGCAGCCCATCAGTGATTCTCTCTCATCATTGATGTTTCTATCTCTCATCCTATTCCTTCCTCTCTGAAATCAATAAAAGATATATATATTTTTTAAAAGCCCAGGATTTATGGACATCTCAACTCTGAAGAGCTCTGTGGAACAGGGCTCTCCCTGAAAAAGTGGTGGAATAAGAAAACAGTCCATTTATAGCCTAAGGCATATCACTAGCGTACCTTAGAATCCATATGGCTATTTATAGGAGGTTCTAAATTTTCATTGGCCAGAGGAATTGCAAAGAACATATTATTCCATTTATTTATTTATTTATTTATTTATTTATTTATTTATTTATTTTTGTTCCATGGATATTTGAATATTTATTTTCACATAGTTTAATTCGAGGCAGAAAGGGGAATACAAAGGTCAATATGACACAAGGCCTACTCAAGAAATGTATGAAGTCATATAGGTCAGACTCTCATAGATATTCCTAACTGTACTACATAATCATGGCAAAATAAATACTGTGATAGAGAGGTGGTCGAATATTATAGAGTAACAGAAGAAAGTACAATTAATCCACTTATAAAGGCTCTAGATAGCAAGTATATTAATTAGGATGCTTCCAACTGCAAATAGCAGAATACCTAATAAAAAGTGGCTTAAACTAGAACTGGGGAATCTTGTAAGAAAAGCAGATTCTGATTCAGTATTTTAGGGATAATATCCAAGATTTTGCAGTCTTCACACATTCTAGGATATTTTAATACAGTTGGTCCACCGACCACCCTTTTGAGTAGCAAAAACTTATAAAACAAGGTATTGTATTTTCTCATAACAAAAGTTTAGAGACAAGTGGTTATGGGGCTCATTATGACATCAATAAGCACCCAGGGTCTTTCTAGTCTTTCTCTTCTCAATATGATGGCTACTGTCTTCAGGATTTTTCCCTCATGGTCTCAAAATGACCACCATAGTTCTAGGCATCATGCATAGGAATGGAAAAGTACATGACTAGTAGAAGAGAAGTGTGTTGTTGTTTTTTTGTTTTTTGTTTTTTTCTCTCTCTCAAAATCCTTATTAAAGGGAAAAGGCCCTTACTAAAAATGCACTAGCAGCAAGCTTCCCCCTTTGTTTCCATTGATCAGAATCACGCTTGATGCCCATACTTCATTGCAAGGGCTTCTGGGAAAGCAAGTTTTCAACGAGTCTATAGTGATATATGGGCTCTGTTGAAAAAATATTGGGGAGGAGAATGGTGATTTAGTTAGATTCCAGTGGTATCTTCCATGGGAAGCTGGAGTTCTGTTGGCCATGAACATCTTGAAGTGCTAGTCATACCCCACTGCATTAGTACATGGAAGGAATGGTTGGAATCTGTCAGAGTATGGGTATTTAGATCGTACCAGATGCCTTAATTTGCCTCATCGCCATCTCCCCCTATTGGTTCATGACTTGCCATCACCCCTCCTATGGTATTGAGTCAGAACACTAACATTTCTCACCTGGAGTATTGTAATATAATGCTAAATGATCTCATTGTGCCCCTGTATGTACACCTCTCGTCCATCTTGCATACAGCAATCAGAGACTTCTAGCCTGAAAATGTGACTATGATATAGTGTGTACAAAATTCTTTTTTGGTCCCAATACCCTTCATGATAAAATATTAACTCCATAGTAAAGTCATCAAGTCTCATTATAATTTCTTCTCTGCTACTTATCCAGCCTCACCATCCAACACTCCCTACCAAAAGTCAAAGTCACTGATTTAAAACAAAATAAGAGAGTAATTTTCTTAGGACTGATGATTAAATTCTATGTGTATAAAGTCATCTACTTAAGAATTCCTTTCAATATCTCCACAAATCACGAAAAGCTATTACTGGGATTCCCCTGATTTAGAACATCTATATTTTCTGATCTACTTCACATCTTAGATGCTTAATCATCAAGGTCATCCTCAAATATCCCAGGAGGATTTCACACTGAAGTCTCTTGGGCCTTTCCACTCACTGAGACTAGAAGCTGTTAGGAGTCCAAGTTTTTATCTCCTTAATATTAACTTCAGTATGCTTTCATGTCCATGATTTACTATGTTCTACCCTAGAGGACTTTCTGACTTACTGAATTTTCACTATGCATTATTTTTTTACTACTATATTACTTTCATCATTCTGTCAGATATGGGTCAGAGACTGCTTGCTTTCCCCACCTTCTACCACCTCCCAAAATCACAAGCATGGAGCCTGACATATATTAATAAGGTCTTAGTCAATGCTCTTTCCATTCTCTTCCTTAAACATTTATTGAGCATCTCTTATCTGGTTTGGTGGTAGAGTTGAAAATACAACTCTAGGTCCCAGCCATTAAATGATCAGACTTGAGTTCACATTCACCATGGTAGTTTGATTATTGTCTTATGGATAGTATGTACATAGAACATTTGGGATGAGGAGGTCATAGTCTTGAGGTCTTCCTGGAGAAATGTAATTTGGGGATGATATAGTGGGAAACACTTAAAAGCTATGGAGAAACTGGCTTCATGAGGTTAAGATGCTGGACAGTATCTCAGCAAGAGGCACATGAGTGTGGTGAATTTGGGGGGACTGAGCAGCTTCACTTGCTGAATCCTAGAAGAAACAGAAGTGGCAGAGGTTAGTGCTATTAAAATAGACCAAAGATTATAATTAGACTGTAGGCTGTATAATGGAATTAAGATTTTAGTATGAACCGCTGAAAATTTTTGAGTAAGGACTTTGCAGGCTAGGGAGAGGATCACTCTAGCTGCTGTGCTTAGAATAAAAGGAAGGTGGGTGGAGAGCTGGGGACAGAGAGACTTTTTAGGAGGGTGTTACAGTACTCAGGTAAGAAATAATAATGCTCTGAATCAAGACAGCAGTGGGGTGGGGGTTGGATAATGTGGTATAGACAATAAGAGCCATATTTGGTGGTGCACATGGAGGGTAAAGGTGAATAGGACTTAGTGGCGAATATGTAATGAGCAAGGAGAAGAATATGAGTTTCCGTTTCCTTCATTATGAAAAGATCTCCCTTGCTGAAATTATTGCATGGCTCCTTGTGTACCAAGCCAGGCATATCCAACAAGCTGTAAACAGAGCTCAGTCTTGATTCCGGGTAAAGCTCACTGGCAACCTCTCTCCCCATCTAACTCTTGAGGAAATGAATGCTGTGGCTCATAGAAACAGAACATTGGCCACGTGTGAATATTGCACTTTCCTCTGGAGTATGATCTCTATTTTTATTGAACAACTGTCAGTTGGCCATGCAGCATTGCCAACAACACACTGAAAATAGAATGATGGCAATTACCTCAGCAGAGATTAACACAGAAAGTAAAATTGCACTTATGTAATACTCATCTTCCAGGCACTGAGACCAGCCTTCCGTTGGTTTCTCTGTATCAGTTTCAGCATCATAACAAAATGACACCCTCCCTATTCCCATTGGAGGTACCCACCCTCTCTGTAATTCCTTCTTCTTTCTTCCTTCCTGTGTTCTCTAAACCATTTCTCAGAGCAGACTCCAGAACACGGAGCTTTTTTCAGTGATTATTTTCCATCAAGACACTGCAAACAGATGAAGGATAATATTAGCTAACAACCTATCAGCACTCCTCTGATGTTTGGCAACTACTTGTCAATAAACTTCAAGAAAAAATGCTGCTTGCATTTTGGAGAATGTCAGGACGAAGAGGAACTTTAGAGATGATTTAGGCCAGTCCTCTCAATTTACAGAGGAAAACATTGAAGCCTGGGGAATTAATTGATTCATCCATGGCTTCCTTTGTCCCTTAAATTTGGAGAGAGAACTGAAAATTCAGCCTCTACTCCAACAAGGGCATTTCCCAGTGCCCTAGGCTTCTTACAATAAACCAGGGATGATAGGAATAGGGGAAGTTTCCTTAACACATCCCTAACACCACTAGAGGTAAAGGAAAATTCAGCACAATAGAAGAAAATCAACCCCATAATTACACACAGAACTGACTTCAGACCAACCAGAAAAAATATTGTGCTAGTTTCCATGAGTGCTACCTAAAGGGAAGGGAAGCCTAAATCAGCAATTACACACTTGGATGTGGATATGATAGAGTGATTCCATTTTCATAAAATAATAGATAAAATAGCTATAATGGGACACAAAAAAATAAGAACAAATAATTGCTGTTTCTTCTTTCTTTTTTAAATATTTTTACTGATTTCAGAGAAGAAGATAGAGATAGAAACGTCACTGATGAGAGAATCATTGATTAACTGCCTCCTGTACACCCCACACTGGGGATCAAGACTGCAACCTGGGCCCTGACTGGGAATCGAACCGTGACCTTCTGGTTCATAGATCAAAGCTCAACCACTGAACCAAGTTGGCCCGGCTCAGTTTCTTTTTTCATACTCATTGATCCACTCCCTTCAGGATCGTAGTGAAGGGGCCAGAGAGATGACGTAGCTTGAGTTACCCTAGAGGCAGACCCTAGAGATAAAGGTGAGAGTTCCAGTAGTTTGTTTGGAAAGTTTTGGTAGAGGTCTAGGAAAGTGAAGCATGGAAGGAAAGGGAGCTGATAAAGAGTTCACTTTTAAGAAGTTAGTGTGTGGATATTTGGGCACAATCACACTGAGGACCTTTGGGAGATAGTGCAAAACATTCCTTAGAGTTATACCAGCAGAGGAGTAGAGTGTAGGATATCTATCCATCAATTCTTATCAGTCACTGGAGGTGGGGCTGGAGGTCCCCTGAGTAGCACTTCCAGGCTACCCTGCAAGGGACGAGGCATAGAGTAGCAGGTGCTTGGAGGAAGCTATGGGTCTGGGAATGGTGATGCCTAGGGGATGTAGTGGAGCACCAACAGCTACAAGCTTCCATCCTGATAATGAGGCTTTCCAAGGAGGAGCTGACTGGCAAGTACTGGAGGCAGCACCATAACCCTGAACTTAGTGGTCTATAAAGTGAGGACTAATTCTGTGTTTACTAAATCCTTAATAATTAGAACTAGAATCATATATGAAGCAATATTACAGTCCAAGCCTACCCCTTTCAGCTTATTGCTCCCTAAGAGATTTCTGCCCCTTGGAGAAATATGTTAATATGTGATTGTGGTGTGCTAAGAGACAGCACACAGTGTGGAGTTCAAATCCTTATGTCAGTATATAGAATGTGTGTGAAGACTATTGGATCAAATGGTTTACTCTCTGAGAACAAGTTCTCTCAATTCATAGTTGTCCCCACCTCCACTTCTCAGTCTGGTAACAAATGATGACCCTCAACACAGTGGCTGGTTTATAGTGTGAATTCAATAAATAGTAGTTTGGGGCTTTTTTGTTTTGTTTTCATATTTCTTTCTGCTAGTAAGGAAGAAATGCAACAAAAAATACATTAACTCACCCTGATCAGGTGGCTCTGTTGGTTGGTGTGTTTGATCTCCAGTCAGGGTGTGATGAGAAGCAACCAATCCATCTCTCAATCTCCCTCCCCCCCCCTCCCTCTCTCTCTCTCTCTCTCTCTCTCTCTCTCTCTCTCTCTCTCTCTCTCTCTCTCTCTCTCTCCAATCAATGATACATATCCTTGGGTGAGGATAAAAATATGCATTAACTCATTCAACAAATATTTATTACATTCCTACTATGAAGAATTCTATTACAGTCACCAGGGTAGAGGGACAAAGAAATAAAATCCTATCCTCATGAAGCCACCATTCAGGTAAATCACAAAATACTGGAATCCTGTTTGTACATGTCGGATCCTGTTTTTATTGTCTGGGAAAAATAGGGTTTAATTTATGTTATTCTTTGGGTTTTAACTTCTCAAAATATAAGCTTCATATCAAAATGTCCCCACACGTTCTCTCTCCAACCTTTCTTTAATCAAACATATCCTGAGAAGCATTTCTCAAATCTTTCTTTGATATTGCATTAGGTGGAATTCTTTTCGTCCCAAGTGACAGAAGCCAAATTTAAATTAGTTTAAAGGAAAAGCTGAATTTATTGAAAACAGAAGATGAATAAAAAGCTGTGAGAAAAGCAGACATGTGGCTTACCCTCCAAACATCTGGGACCAGGGACTGAGACCCTACAGAGAATCATTCTGCATCTCACATCTTTCCCTGGGTGGCGGCTTTCTCACACACACTGCAGTGTGGCTTTCTGCACATGGAAGACAGTGTGCCTGCTCACAGCTCCAACAATTTATATCTTGCAGCTTTAGCCACAAAAGTGAATACCCCAAAACTCCCAATGTGTTTGTCTAAAATTGACAGGGAAGAGATTCTGATAATCACAGCCTGAAACAGGGATTCTCTATAGGATCATTCAGCTTTTTAGTTATAAGATATTTACCACATTACTTATATGGCTAGGGGACTAAGAGGGCTCTCCTAGAATCCTGTAGTACCCACATGACCTGTCAAGACATGGAATATCCAAAAGGCTGATTCTCACATGATGGAAACCTTCTGGCAGGTATCCATGATGTGAAAATATAAAAAAAAATGTTTATATATTTATGTATAAGCTAGAGATTTGTGAAATAGGCCTTTTTTTCCCTTGGCTTCCAGAACCGGTTTTCCTCTGGCACTCGGGACCCAGGCCTTTGCTCTGGCCAGAGTCTGCCTTCTTCGTCTTTGCTGCAGAAAGCAATTTGCAGGAAGTAATCTACTCATGGATACCTATGTGGCCTCTTCCAGCTCTATTGTGTTGTTCATTTCTCCAGCTTCTCCAAACATTTTTATATGTTTGTCTATTATTAGCAGCTTACCTAATAATAGACAAACATGTAAGAAAAAAAAGGAGTCTGGGAGTTTGAAGTCTTGTCTTCACTGCAGCACTCTGCTCCTGTAGATCCCTTCGCCCCCGCCCTCACTCTCATAGCAGGCATGCTGCCCTACCTTGGCCTTTCAGAGCCTGGAGCAGCTGGGCAAATGCCATCTTTGGCCTTCTAATTTGCATACTCTTTCTGATTGGCTGTGGGCATAGTGGAGGTACGGTTAATTTTACATATTTGTCTATTATTAGGTAAGATAGCAGCTCTGGAAGCTGGAAAAATGAACAAAACAATAGAGCTAGAAGAGGCCACATCTTAGTCCACACAGGTATCCATGAGTAGATTACTTCCTGCAAATTGGTCAAGGATATTAAAAATGAACACATTAAAATGGATTATTCACCATTTATGTGTTGGAGAAGTAATAATATCTTTATGGATCATATTAGTGTTCTTGAGTGCTTCCAAAGTAGTGTGGAACTTCCAAACATTTTCTAGTTTCATAGACTTTGATTTTTAGATCACGTATGAGTGAGATCATATAATATTTGTCTTTGCCTGACTTATTTCACTTAGCATAATGTCCTTGAAGTCCATTCATGTTGTCACAAACGGCAGGATTTACTTCATTTTTTTTATGGCTGAATAACAGTCTTGTGTGTGTGTGTGTGTGTGTCACATTTTCTTTATGCATCCATTAGTGGACATTTAAGTTGTTCCCATGTCTTGGCTATTGTAAATAATGCTTCAGTGAGCATAGGAGTATAGATATATCATTATACATAATAATTTCATTTCCTCTGGATAAATATCCAGAAGTACAATTGCTTGACCATATGGCAGGTTTATTTTTTTAATTTTTCGAGAAACCTGCATATCGGTTTCCACTATGACTTCAATTCTTCATGGTATGATCTCAATAAATGAAAGAAAATTCTATCCATTTGCCTAAATCATTTAAACAGTAAGCTTGTTCATTCATTCATTTTTACCCTGTGAGTTTTGGAGTAGAATTTACAATAGTGAGTGAAGACTAGATTGTTTGTATGAAGGGCAATATAGGTTTTCATTACTCGGGGAAGGTCTTATTTCTATTGGGGTTCTTATTGTGAACCCAACTGCCATGAAGTGAGGGAACCTATGAGAAACTGTAGAGATATGCATATGGAGAAGCCCCGGTGAAGGGACAGTGAGGTCCCTGCCCTCAGGTCCCTGCCCTCAGCTCCTGTTGAATGCCAGCCGTGAGCCCAGTCTCTAAGGCATGAGAGTGAGCCAGTTGGGAAGCACATCCTCCAGTTCTGAGTTCAGTGGCCCTAAGCTGACACTGAGTGGGCCACAAATGAACCTTCCTCCCTGAGCCTTGTCCCAATTCCAGATTCAGGCTAATAAAAGATTGTTATTATTTTAAGCCAAGAAGTTCTAGAGTGGCTTGTTATTAAGAATAGTTAATTGGAACACCATCCACAAGGAATTCATGATAGTAACTTTTTTTTTTGCCTTAATTCCATTCATTCATTAGACAGCAAGGTTTTTAGAAACCCCAAGCACTGAGATTTCAGAAATTTAACTCAGGAGCTCAGTGGAATGCTTTTTCCATTTCTCTATAGAGTTTCAAACAGAGAATACATCTCAACATTTAAAGAATTTTCTTTACGTGAAACATTTCTAAGACATTAAACTAGAACCACTAATAAATGGTATTTGCCTCTATATATGTCACAATTGTAATATACACAGCCAAGTTTTACAAAATCTCCATCTCTGACCCAGAGGGCACTACTGTAGATGGGAAGGTCATTGAATCTCATGACCTTTCAGTGCTAGGCTTTCATCTCTAATTCACTAATCAAAAGTTACAATTATAGCTTCTGATGCCTCCTCTCTCCTCTTCTTTTTTTATTGGCTGTCAAGACAAAGCAGGGCAGCAGCCAAACAACTCTCTAACAGTGAATTTTGCTGAGCTGGACTTGACTACTGGTTGCTACAAAACAAATCTAAGTTTATATCAGAGGTGACAAACTCCATGCCGTGTCATTTATCCTTTTTATAGCATGGATGACACCAATAGTCAGCAAGTCTTGTTGATGATCATGTGAGTCAACTACTGGTAAAGCAGAAAACATCTAAGTCTACAGTTTTCCTGTGTTAATTGTCAGAAATTGTTTTCTTTTTAATAAAAGGAAAACTAAATTAAAACCAATTCCACTGCTTTTGATTACTAGACAAATTTTTAAAAAGAAACCCATAATCTCAGAATTAACAGCCATAAACAGTATTAACTCTGGGTTGTATTTTAGTCTAGACATGAGCTAAATACATACATATGTAACAAAAAATGCACTATCCATGAACTCAGCTTTATACATTTAATGATTGCCAAAAGAAACCCAAAATACATTGAGATTTTATTATGTAGTAATAAGCACTGTACTAAGTGCTTCATAAATAATATTTTATTTAAAGCAAAACAGCAATCTGAGATAAATGACATCAATCCAATTATATAGATGAGGTCTTAGAGGTCAAGATCACAGCTAGCAAGTAGAAATGTCCAGCTCCAAACCAAAATTTGTCTAGTCCAGATTTTAATTTTTGCTATTCTATCTCATCTTGTGTACCTGAATTTTTAAACTAAAATTATATTATAATCATCATTCATCACAATATTCACCTATTCACTTGCAACAGTTTAATGTCCAACTAGTATTCCATTTACAGTGTTTCAATATATTACACCATTCCTTTCTTGCTAGACATTTGAATTTGGTTTTATTTGTTCTCAATTTTGCCCAGTATAAACAGCACTGCAATCAATATTCTTGTAGATAAATCTTACACATAGTGAATTATTTCCTGAGGATGGATTTCTAGAAGACAAGTCATTGGGATAATGGCCTACAAAAATTTTATGTTTTCAATAATGATGCCAAATGTCTCTTCAGGGAAATTATACCAAATTACATACCTGCCATCCATATGTACCTATATTTGGTTCCTAAAACCACGTTTTCAAAAACAAAACAAAACAAATAAAACTTCAAACCACAACCCTCCTAATCTCAGTATTATCTTAGAAATAGAAGATATCTTAGGAGTCATTTTTCCAATATCCTACACATTACGGACCTTTCATAGAGCATCCTGATTTAGGTTATCTATCTTCTATCTTATGTAATATATAGGAAATTCTGGGAACAAATTTTTAAAAAAATGATTTTAAATAGCCCTAAACTACACAGCACATTTTTTAACCCCTCAGCAATGAAATATTGCCCTAACTGTCATAAAATTCATCCAGAATAAGAGAGTGTCACTGGAAATCAGGAGACCTTACCAGCTTTTAACATACTTGACACAGGCCCCTAAATGATAAAGATTTTTTGGTCGTTCTTCACCTGGAATGGGTTTGCTCCAGGTTGGCAGCTGAGTACCTATCTCTTGCTTTATGCTGTTGAGTAATAGCTTTGTTTCCTTTGTCTTTGGAAGGTCAACAAACAGGGGTAGGGTGCTCAGTGGGAGAAAAAGGTTTCCTAGAATCAAAAATAGATTAGATAGTTTCACATTTCTAGGCCAAAGGGGCTGTGAATATAACTATGTATGTCCTCTCCTCCCCCCAAATCTCTTAAAAATTTCATCACCGAGTCCCATTAATTCTAGAGACACTGGGATTTAACTATGTTTAAAGAAGAAAATGACCTTCAACTGGTTAAGCTTCCCTTGAATACCCATTAGATACAAAAGAATGCTGGGTGTGCCATAGGAGGGAAGAGGGGAGTGGGGGGGGAGGGAGAAAGAGAGAGAGAAAGAGAGAGAGAGAGAGAGAGAGAGAGAGAGAGAGAGAGAGAGAGAGAGAGAGAGAGAAGTAAGGGAAGGAAGGAAGGAAGGAAGGAAGGAAGGAAGGAAGGAAGGAAGGAAGGAAGGAAACAAAGGAAGGAAGGAAGGAAGGAAGGAAGGAAGGAAGGAAGGAAGGAAGGAAGGAAGAAAGACGGTGATACAGATGTATGAAATTAAATCTATTTTTTAAAATCTAGAAAAATATAAGTTCTGCAAGTGATTGGCAAACACAACTATGAGAGCAAAGAAAGGGGAAAGATTAATTCTGCCTGAGGTAAAGGGTGAGGTGTGGGGACTATGAAAAATGAGGTATTTGTAATGACTGGGCAGGACAGTTCCTTTGGTCCAAATTGGTTTTGTTTTTTGGTGCAAATCTGATCAATAATTTAAACTATGAAGGAAGAACATTACTAAAGCTAATAATTTGCTTTAATCTGAAAACACAGACTGTAAGGGGCATATAGATTCCATTTCAGCTGCACATTTACCGTTATCCCTGACAGGCGAGGGGAAAAAATGAATTCTCCTAACACCTTCTGCTTTGGGAAACTGAACTGGTTGGGGTTAGAGATCAGGGAATGCGACTCACCCCCAAAACTTGGGGCTGCAGCAACTCCAGGGGATCCCTTTGAGGTATGTCCATGGAGCCTTCAGGGGCACATATCACCTTCCACATCTTCCCTCCACCCCCAAACAACCTAGTACAGTATTTGGCACCCAGTAGGCGATCATTTGTCAAGTGGATTTTAAGCATTCTCCTTTTTTCCCAATAGAGGACACCCAGCCCCGCACCACCTGGTTCCCTTGCCCGCTGCATTTCGCTCTGATCTCAGTAGTTAGGAAAACAGGAGAGAGAATGGGGCCATAGCATCCTGAGAGTGAAGCTATGCGAGGGGGTGTCCGAAAGAAAGGCGAGGGCGGTAGAGGGTGCTAACACTCCCACCTCCACTCCTAGCCTCCTAGGACAAAAGCTCAGCCCCCGCCCTCTCTCTCTAGCCCGGACCCCAACCTGGGAGAGGAGAGGGCGCATGGGTGAGGCAGGCAGCAGCAGGGCTCTGCCACGCTCAGTCCCGGCTGCTGCTCTTCCAGTCTTTCGCCTCTCCTCCCTCCTCTCCAGCCCAGGTTTGGAGGCGATTCCCCTCTGGTGACTGAGCCTATTGCATCTGGAGGAGCTCTGCTTCGCCACCCTCACGTCTTTGTCTCCTCCTCCTCCTGCCAGGCTCCCGCCCGCCCGGAGCAGGGTCTGCAGCGGTCACCGCAGCAGCTGGAGCCACGCCGTGCACCGCACGGCTGCCTGCCCGGGCGCACCCGCGCCTGTGGAGGCACCAGAGGACGCCCGCGGAGCCCGCACCGCCAGCCCGCAGCCTGCTCCAGCCGCCTGGCACCGACCCTGCTGCCACCACCGCAGGGGACCAGCACTGCCCGCTGCCGGGTCTGGAGTGGGCACCCCCTCCCCATACTAGCGATCGGGGTGCGGGGAGCAGATAGCGGCAGCTGCTGCACTTCTAGAAGAGCCCACACCCCGGGCAGACGCACCCAACGCCTCCCAGTGCCACCAGGATGGAGCCGTCACCCCAGCCCGGCACTGGCACAAGGTAAGGTGCGGCCGCCTGTTGCTTTCCATCCGCTAAGCTCAGGCTCACCCCTCTGTCTGCCCGGGTGCCTAGGCCGAGCGAGTAGAGGACTGTCACACCTCTCCTGAGACACGTCCCTCCAAACCCCTGCAGACTTTGGGGAGACCCCTTCTGAAGAAGGGGGAGTCGACCCTCTCTCTCTGCTCTTTGCAGCTGGTCACCATGCAATCATCTGAAAACTTTTGCCCCCCCCCCCCTCCCTGCGCGGTGCTCACCCCATGCCTGGCAAGTTGCACGTCTAGGTCTAGTTCTCCGCGCACCCCTCCCCGCCCCCTCCCTGGCCGTGCACATCTGCCCGTTCCATTCTGTGTTCTTGAAGGTGGACTTTCCACTCCCTGCAGCCACCGCTAGGCAGGAGAGGGTTTGAGACCCAGCAGCGCTCATCCAGCCTGTGGGGGCAGCTCCGGAGCCAGGTGGCAGGTGGCGGAATAGGGGAGGTGGGGAGTGAGAGAAGGCTGCGGCCACCCGGGGTCCCCCTGGGGTCCCCGGCGGGGGAGGGGGGTCCTCTGCTCAGCGTGGCGGGAGTCCTTCCATATGCCACCCCCAACGCGGTAATGAAACCCAGGGAACGCCAAGTGCAGGGTGGGTGAAGTGAGTGGCTTTGGGAGGGAAACGGTTGCTCGCAGGGGTAGGGGAGGAAACTGAGTGTCAGGGTCAGATCTGATTGAGGGGGAACCAAAAAGGTTCGGCTAATGCCTGCGGCATCTGATGGGCAGGAAAGGGGAAGGTGCTGGCCCAAATGTATACATACTGAGGGGGGGGGGGGGGGGAGGGCTGGGTACCTGGGAGGCTCAGAGAAGAGGATGGAGCCCTGGAATTTGCCTGGGGACCTGGGAAGCCAAGCTTCCGGGTGACTGGGATGGGGCGCCCTCCCTCTCCAGGAGAGACAGACCTCCCTGGCGAGATCGGAATGCGTTGGTGTCTTGGGCGGCGGATGAGTGGTTTGGAATAGATCATGAACCAGGGATGCTGTTCCTGGCTCCGTGAGGACCGCGGTCCCCTCCTCCTCAGGCACCGGCTGCTATGCCCTTCCATCTCCTGAGTTGGTCTGTGGACCCACGCCCACCTTCCCTGCGGGTGCCCGGGAGGTAGGGGTGTCTCCAGGGCCTCAGGGTGGGAGGGGACTCCTGGCCCCCAGGAGACGTGTGTGCGGGAGAGGAAGAGAATCCCCAGCGCCTGGCAAGTAGACAGCGGTCTGAACCGGTGGAAAGCGAGCCCTGGGGCTGAGGCTGCAGCAGGAACCACCTTTCTTTCCCTCCTCCCCTCCGCAAATCACACCTGGGTGGAGCGAGGGAGCGGGGAGCCCGGTGGAACAGAGTAGAGCTGGGCGTGCAGGGCGAAGGGGTGTGGGCATTGGGGGAGGGAAGGCCCCTCAGACCCGGTCCTGGAGCGGAGGTGAGCTGCCCACTCTGCAGCCCCTTCTGGGCAGACGCTTTTGCTTGTTCGGTCGCTTTAGTCCAATGCAGGAAGGCGAGGCTCTTTTCTCCTTTGCAACCCAGTAATCTGAAAGGAGGAGTATTGGCAGGAGGAAGTCTAGACTGCCCCTGCAAAAAAAAAAAAAACACAAAAAAACAGGAGCAGCCCTCGGGAACCCCATTCATCCTGGTGGGGAGCACACCCTCTGCGTAAAGCCTGGACACACCCCATTTAACCCTTCTTTTTGGGTTGGCACACACTCCTCCTGGGACTGAGAGTCCGGCTTTGGGTTCCTACTGTACCTAGAAGAGGGGAATTTGGAGGTTGCCTGGATCCAGAGCCTGTAAAACCTTCTGGTCCTCCCTGTTCAAACCAACCACGTGCGGGCTTTTAGGAGCAAAAGCCTCTCTGTGGTTGCCTGGTAGATATCTCGGGCTCTCCTGTACCAGCTGGGAGAAAGCTCAGCTCAAGGCAGTTCTCTTTAAGCCTTGGCCAGACCCTCTCGCAAGAGACATCTACTTGTAAGGGCTCCTGGGAGGAGTTCCTAGGAGCGAGGAGTTCCCTGTAGCCCAGACTCAAGCTTCAGAGCCCCAAGGAGCAGGACCGGGGATTCCCTCTGAGCTGGCTCCGGGTGCAGCTCCTGAGTCTCCTGAGTGGGGGAGAGCGTTGGCTTCTTCTGCATTACCTGCATGCCTGAGGTAGGACCCCAGAATTCAATCCCTCAATGGGCAAGGTTTAGCTTTGGATGCCCCAGGATCTGGTATTTTTGGGGGGATGCTTACCACCTGGAAGTGTGCCCAGGCCCCTTCCCTTTGCAGTAGAAACAAGTCAGAACATGTCCTCTGAGAACTCTTGAAGGAAGACCCAGCCAAGGTGGTTTGATGGGGTTGTTGAACTATTCTGAGGAGACGGGCGGGAATATTAATAACCAGCGCCAGCATTTATCAAGTCTTTACTCTGTGCCGACATTATTCTAGGCATTGTATGTCCACTGTCTTATTTTGAATCCTCACAACAATCCTGGAAGATAATTAAATCCCATTTTCTTGGTGAGGAAACTAAGCCAGGGAGAAGTTATCTGCCTTGTAGTCATCCAGCTAGGAAGTGGTGGGGCTGGTTTCTCTTGCTAGCAGAGAACACTGGGAGTGTTCCACGCCCCCTGCCCTGTTTGGTACTAAATACCCTCTGCCCACAAGGAACAGCGGGTGAGCCTCTAGCCCCTTCATTGCTCCTAACCCCAGGGGCTCAGTGTCAGTGCCAGCCGTTGCCTGTGAGCCCCGATGGCTGTGGCACTGGGGAGACTGATGGTACATCTCACCCCCTCAGAGGCTGTTGGGGTGGATTTGCTAGGCTGGGATCCTGATACTGAAAGCAGACTTAGGGAACTGGCTGCTGACATTGGACTTCCTTTCTGAACCTTGTGGTAGACATTCCCTTTTGAAATGTGAGGAGAAATGGAAGGAGGGATCCAAATGTGAGAAGGGATTTATTATGTGGTCAGAAACTACAGACACTGTATTCTGCAA
The DNA here is from genome assembly GCF_964339955.1 of Pipistrellus hanaki. Lineage (NCBI taxonomy): Eukaryota > Metazoa > Chordata > Mammalia > Chiroptera > Vespertilionidae > Pipistrellus > Pipistrellus hanaki. The sequence goes on from NC_140515.1 coordinate 45,249,153, forward strand.
ATGAATCACTTTCTAGTGATGGGTTCACGGAATGTTAGAGCTAAAGGGAGCTCAGATAGCCCCCCTTCCAATCCAGGGGCAGGGAGGTGATGCAGTGACGGGCAAGGCCACTCCATGTGTTCCTAGCGTAACTAGTATTGGTACCGCTATCTCCTGACCCTGGTCAAAATAAACTGTGTTTGTGCATCAATGCATTATGCTCACTGCTGCTATTTCCCAGCATCTTAAAATTAATTAGGGGAAATGGTTGTGAAAAATATAGATCATTTTGCTAATTTTTCATAAATGCCTCAATCAGCATAACCAGAAAAAGTCACCACCATATATAATGAATAAATCACCACAAATTGCCTGTTTTGCAAAAGATTGCAGTGGAATATTTATATCTTCAAATCAACTAAATCAACTAACCATGCAGCCTTTTTAGATGATTCTAAATAAAAATTAAATGGACTCCCAACCATTTTAGCAAAGTTATTCTGTTAGATTGAGTAGATCTTTCTTGCCCCACTCCCAATCATTGCTGAGAAAATGTAGCACATCAAAGGGGGGGGGGGGGAGGGTCCTTTTGAACCCAATGAAATGATTTGTTATTGCTTCTTTTGGATTTCTGACCCTTGGGTTAAATTGAGGCTGATGTAAATCTGAGTCCAAACATACTTGGGGCTCAGAAAGGGGGAAAATAGTTCTTTGCTACTTTCTCACCCATTGAGCCCCTTTGACAAAGGGAGCTTTCTCCAGGGGTTCCCATGTACCACTAGGCATTCTTGTAGAACAGAAATCTGGTTTCTGAGAACTTCCCATGTCTGTTCTCTATGGCTGCATTACCAAGATGAACTCCCCCTGGAGATAAATCAACAGTCAGCTAGAGTAAACAGAGAGGAGGGAGGGAAAAGCCTGTTTCTCAGAATCACGTTGGGGGTGGGGTGAGAATTACAGGCAGATAGTGGAAACTTGGTGCATTTATGCCACCAGGACAGGATTTTCATCCCAGATGCTGTGACAAGCCAGGTTAGAGGCCCTCTAGCAGTAAGTAGGGGTGGAAGAGGAAAAGGGGAGGGGGGAAGGGGGGGGGAGCAGTGCTGGCAAGGAGGCAGGGGGGTAAGGGAGTAGAGGTTTGGCTGACCCAGGGCTTTGGAGACCCTGCCCAAGAGATGCTCTTCTCCCTTTCCCTGCTTTCCACCACCTCAGTCTGCCCTCTGAGTTGGGTTGGCTGATCTGAATCCCACATCCGCAGTTATCTCAAGGAGAGCATTCACTTTCTAGGAAAGGCATTAGAAACAAACATGGTCTTTACAGTGTAAGTGGGGGACAGATGCACCAGCTGGCCCACTCTTCAGGAAAAACTATTAACCATCAGATCATCCCACAAGGATACTCTGTGAAGGTGGGATGCTCTTTAGTTGTATTACGGGGTGTTAGAGTAAAAAGATGTAACAATGAAATCAAGCATGACAAAATCTAAAGGAAATGGTCTATCTGTAGGAACCACAGTAAGAGAATCTTTTTGCCCCTGGATATACATCTTGGATTCCATTTCTTAGCTCTTCCAGGGAGGATAGGGGAGTTAGCTGTAGCCTCATCCTATTTATGGGGCCCTTGTACTATCTACTTATTTTACTTCTGTGTGAAGTAGTATTAAAGGGCAAATACCACACCTCTGCTGGGAAAAGTTTGTGGGTATGTATCTTAAATCATATATATGTATATGAGTTTTTTGACAGTTGGAATAACAATTTCTATTAAGCAACATGTTCTGGGGGGAAAGGTTATAAAAAAAAGAAAACTTTTTATTTAGAACATAATGAATAAGTATATTTTTGCAATACATCGTATGGATGAAAATTCTCAGTTTTGATTAGATATTTAAAAATGAAAAAATCCAAGAACCAGAGTATCTGAACTCAACCTTTCCTTCTTTCTTCCTCTCTTGGGTCATTGATAGAATTTTCAGTCTGCATTTAACATTTAAGTATTCAGTACCTAGCTGGGAGAGATGGCTATTTAAGGGCAAATATCTCCCTGGTTGGAGTCAGGGAGAAGGTACAGTGCATTTGTATATTTGTCCAAAGCTAAAACACAAAGGTCATGAAGTCGCACTGGCCTTTCGTCTAATCTTCTAACCTCAGGTCTGCTTTAGAAAAGCATTCCTGCTACAGAGGGCTCACCCTGTTAGCAGTGACTAAGCAGTGTGCTTCCTTCTGCTAGACTGGGAATTTATGCAATGAGAAGAACCCAGCCCAGTCTGCTGACCGCCCCTATATGACTGGTCATCAGGAATTAACAAGAAGATATGTTTTCCATCCTTTCTACAAATTATATTCAAACTTGAGTTTACAAAGTTATGTGGCCTCCTGCCCTAATGTTTTATAGTTGTTTTATTCTGGTGGTGAGTGTAGAAACAAAACTAATACGCTTCTCTATTGGAAGGGATAGTATAGACACTTTGTGCACAAAGTATCTGCTATAAAACTCATGAAAGAGGATGGCTGATCACCAACCAGGTCAAGAGAGTCCAGGGAAGTAACTGGAGAAGCAGCTGGGGATGGGCATTAGAGGAAAGGGGGAGGGAAGAGAGAGGCAGGCAATCAGGAAAAACAAACCATCCAAAGGAAGAGAAACCAGTGATTGGAACAGGAAAATGAAGAGGTGTTTGAGAGTAAGCTGAAATTGAAAGATAAGAAAAAGAAAGACATAAGCATAAGAGAAGATAGACGAAACAGGTTTGGCTCAGTGGATAGAGTGTGGGCCCACGGTCTGAAAGGTCCCGGGTTTAATTCCGGTCAAGGGCATGTACCTTGGTTGCGGGCACATCCCCAGTAGGGGTTGTGCAGGAGGCAGCTGATTGATGATTCTCTCTCAACGATGTTTCTAAGTCTCTATCTCTATCTCTTCCTCTCTGTAAAAAAATCAATAAAATATATTTTTTAAAAATAAAAGAAGATAAGGCTAATAGGAGTGATAAAGAAGAAGAGGTGTGTATAAAAAAAAAACACATTGCTAAATAAATCCTCATGGTCTAGATAACTCAAAGGTAGGCTGACCCCTCAGCTAGGGGATGCTGTCTCTTTCTCACGTTCCCTTGTCCCTTGTTAATGTGGCTTTTCAATCCCCAGGCCAAGGGCTCTTAATCCTATTTATGTATTGGTACCCTTCGATGGTCTGACAGGCTGAGGCTTGCCAGAATGATGTGTTTCAATGCATGCAATGTAATATAGAAGATTATAGTACAAATCTTACTGAGATAATGATATCGGATATATAAAACAATGTGACCTATTCATGTCTTTATAACAAGATCTAATTGTGGGACCACTGACTACCATCAATTTGAAGGAGGAGTGAGCATGCATACTGCTATGAGATCATTGCAGGAACTGTGCTATAATAAGAAAATATCTGATTTGTCAATGAAATTGTCGGGGCTGCTACTGCATTTGAGGTTTTGGCCTGCATTCATCATTCAATGAAATGCTACATTGTCACTCAGTGCTCACAAACAAATTTGTGACAGTTTTCCAATTGAGTTTATGGATCCCTTGAATTCTATTGATAGGTGTCTTGGAGGTCTGCCAGCCCAAGGGCCCTGGACTGGGGTGACCATCTAATTTACTATCTACAGCTGGAGTATTTTTGAAAATGAAAGGGATCCCAGTTGTTACCCTGAAACAGCCCGTGTGAATTGGACAGGGAAAACTGTGACATAAGTCCTCTTAGCAGCTTGTCCCTCTCTGGGATCTTTCTCACCAGACCAGTTTTCACTTCTCTGGCCAAAGGAATTGGATCTCTCTGCCCTGTTCATACGGTTGATGCTTGTGGATACTGACTGGCATTGGAAGTGGAGAATAGCTTTAGCTGAAAGAGGGTCACATGTCAGGGCCACAGCCAGGCTATGGGATGCCTTTGTAAGAGCTAGAAAATGGGCTTCATCGGAGCTGCAGGCTCTGGCTTCTGGCTGGGTGAACATTGACCTGCATTTCAGTTTCCAGTGATCCCCTTTGAACTTCGCCAATTTCATCTATAGTGAAGTTCAACTATCAGACTATATAGCATTTCAGCCAAAAGTTGTAACTTTCCCTCTACCAAGCTTTTTCAAAGCAGAGGGTCCACAATGGCTTTCAAAGGTTTGCTCCCTTTCTCTGCCCACTTCCTCATTATCAGGAACTTGCATCGGTGCAGGCAGGTGGATGGAAAAGGCCAAGATCTAGAGAACTCTTAAATTGGACAATAAGGCCTTGAGCAAAAGGGAGGGCACTGTGGCCAGGCAGAGTTTCCGAAACAGACAGCTCATATTGTCCAGATCTAATGGTGGGAGCAAAGGCTGCATCATTTTGAAGGAGGGATGAGCATACATATTGCTGTGGCATCATTACAGGGTATGAAAATACCTGATCTGTGTTGTTGTTTTAAAATAAATTTTATTGATTTTTTACAGAAAGGAAGAGAGAGGGATAGAGAGTTAGAAACATTGATGAGAGAGAATCATCAATCAGCTGCCTCCTGCACACCCCCTACTGGGAATGTGCCCGCAGCCAAGGTACATGCCCCTGACCGGAAATCGAACCTGGGACCTGTCAATACGCAGGCCTACACTCTATCCACTGAGCCAAACCGGTTTTGGCCTGATCTGTGCTGTTGATGAAATTGTCGGGGCTGTGATTTCATCAATCATATTGTGTTGGGGGAGGATGACAGGATGTCCCTGCTCCCAAATATCATCATGTTTCTGTTCTAATTGGTGAAGTGGAACCTACTCAATAGAAGAAAAAGATCTTTTAAGAAAGCTTTTGACGCGGCAGGGGGAAGGCCAGATCTAAGAACACACTCCCTTCACGTGCCTGTAGAGTCTTTGACTGGGAACCAGGTGACCTGGTTCTAATTCCAGCTTTGGTTCTAACCAGCTTGATGGCCTTGGGCTGGTTAAATTGATTGCCTCTCCCCCAGCAAGAGGATGATTGGAAGCTAAATGTTTCCTAAAGCCCATTCAAGCTCTATGCTCTGTAATGTCAAAGATACGTCTGGCATTGTTTTATTTATACTCATATGGTGGCTTCTGTGTTTAAGCTGGTTCAGACCCACTTCTTTGCTTAGGCTGTCCAGCCCTCCTTACATGCCACAGGTGCTAAAATGATAGGCAGACACTATGACCCTGAGGGTCTAAGACTCTAAGCACCTGGAGCACATGTGGGAGCCTAGAATAGGGGGATGGGAGTGGGGAGGTGAAGGGGAAAATACCTGACAGGTAAAGAGGTAGAGTAGGAAAGAAGTGGAACCATTGATAAATTTCCTTGCAGCAATCATTGTTGCTCAGGAAAGATGTAGAAAAGAGGAATAGGGGTTTTTAAAATGTCGACTGTCCATCCTGTGTCTACTCTTTATAACCATAAATCATGTACTCCTTATTAACTTCTAAATGACTCCTGGTTGCATAGAGGAGGATTAACCCCATGGTATGATTTAAACAGGGGTCCTCAAACTTTTTAAAGTGGGGGCCAGATCACGGTCCCTCAGAGAGCTGGAGGGCCGGTCTATATGAACTACTAATTCCTACTGTAACACCTCGGCTGCGCTCACTGCCCAAAAAACCTGGCGGGCAGGATCAGACTCCTCTGCGGGCCGCATGTGGCCTGCGGGCCGTAGTTTGAAGACCCCTGATTCCTCACTTGGTCCTGCCTGTCACTTCATCTGTCATTTTCCTTGGCATATCCTGTGCCCTGATGTGTTAGAGCTGGTTAGCACAAGTGATTGTTCATGAGTCTTCTTTCCAGCTCTGGTAGCTGAAATCTGATTTACACCACAGAAACCATTAGACGTTTCAGAGATGTGCTCCCCCTTCTCCGCTCCCCCCCCCCCCCAAATCAAGAGTTTGTTTTTAAAATTTACCATCACAGAGCACTGGCCCCACCTCACCAAAAGACTTGAATTTTCTATAATAGAAAGTGCTCCTTCCCATCTCTCTCCATTTGGTTTGCCATTCCCCATTCCTGGTGGTTCATCTGATCCTCAATCCTTCTCTTTCTCTCTTCTTCTTTCCTTCCCTTCTACTAACCATCCACTAACCATCCAGCCATCTATCCAGAAATAGACAGACTGTCCATCCACTAACCATCCACCCATCTATCAGAAATAGACAGGCTCAGTTCTCATTTCTCTTCTGCCACTTAATACCTGAGTGAGTGACTTGGGGAAATTTTCCTAACCTTTTATGTGCCTCAGTTTTCTCTATGTAAAATGGGTATAATAATAGGTAGTTGTGAGGCTTAAATGAGTTAATATGCATAAGGTGCTTTGAATGGCATCTGGCACATGAGAAATATGACTTAGTCTTTGTTTTAGGAATTATCACAATATTATTGATTGCTTACTATATGCCCAGCATTGAATACACTCATGTGGTGTGAAAAGAGGTTCAGTAAAACAAGCACATGAATATGTTCAAGAGCCTCAAACAAAGCCTGGTTAGTTTTTCCAAAGATATTGAAATTGACTTCATGAAGCCAGGGGGCATTTGAACTGAATTGATTGATATCACTCAGACATACACACATACACACACACACACACACACACACACACACACACACACACACCAAACTGGCAGGACAGACAGAGGCATCCCAGGAGGAGGGAAGTCATTTGAGCACAGAATTATATGTGGCTGAGTATGAGATCATGGAGGGAGCAGGGGGGTCTTTGATTATATTTGGGTTATCACAAAATCCACGGGGAAGCGAGCTGCAGTGCCCTCTGTTTCTGTTGCCTGCACCAGTACAGGTCAGACCTTTGAATTTTTCCCCCAATAGTCAGAAATGCAGATTTCTATGTGAAAGCTCCTAATGTTTAATGATAGAACTCATTCAATTAATAGCAAAACACTTTCACAGGCTCTATTCAGCCCCCAGGGGAGAGTAGAGTCCTAGGTTTCCAAACTTGTAGAAAGATAAGGTCTATAACCTGGCCTTAGTGATTCAGTAGTTGGGCATCAGCCTATGAACCAGGAGGTCACTGTTCAATTGCAGGTTAGAGCACATGCCCAGGTTGTAAGTTTAATCCCTTTGGGTAATGCAGGAGGCAGCAGATCAATGATTCTCTGTCATCATTGATGTCTCTCTCTCTCTCTTCCTCTCCCTCTCCCTTCCTCTCTGATATCATATATATATATATATATATATATATATATATATATATATATATATAGGACAAGGTCTACAATTGGAATTCCTGATTTTTAATATAATTCTGCCATTAGCTGTATGACCATAGGTGAGAGACTTAAGCTCTCTGAGCCCTAGTTTTCTGCCAAATGGCTATCATATTTCTTGTCCTACATACCATGCTGTGAGGAGCCTTTGGACCGTGGAAATAAAAGCTCCTGCAAAGAATCACACAAGCTTTGGAATTGTCTGTTCTCCCTACACTTAGTGCAGCACCAAGTCTTATTTGAATCACACCCAAATATTCCCGAATGTCCTCACCTGCATTTTTAATTTTAACAGTAGATGGGGGAAGAGAAATGTGGGAGTTGTTTTTCCCCTTCCTTCTGTTAAAAACATCACAAGAAGCTTGACATTTGTTTTGGAAGTCTGTATGTCAGAGATCCAGCTAAAAGCTATCGATTGCTCCTTCATGGGACCAGAATCAGGCTGCCTCTGTGTGGTGTGTGTTGATTGTTTCTCTGAGGTGAGGAGGGATTCTCAAAGAAATCAGCCCTACGTGTTAGTCTATCAGGGGTCTTCAAACTACGGTCCGCGGGCCACATGCGGCCGGCAGAGGAGTCTGATCCGGCCCGCCAGGTTTTTTGGGCAGTGAGCGCAGCCGAGGTGTTACAGTAGGAATTAGTAGTTCATATAGACCGGCCCTCCAGCTCTCTGAGGGACCGTGATCTGGCCCCCACTTTAAAATGTTTGAGGACCCCTGGGCCTAGCTCATGTCAAAATCTGCTCCTGCATTTGTGTAATTTCCCCTTTTTTGATCTCTTTCCATTCCAGGCTGGCTTTGATCATGTAGGCTATTAAGGGAATGATCAGCCTTAGAAGAGTCAAATTATTTCTAGTTGAGAAGCTGAGCTTGGTGGATGTCAGCATTCACACAGCTGAGAGGTGGCTGTGCAGCCAGCCTACCCCATCAGACCTGGTTAAAAGCACAGTGTAACTGCAGCTTTGCAAAAACCCAGGCTTGAATATCTGTGTCATTCTGATTTTGTGTTATCATTATGTGTTTTGTTGGATTACTTGATTGAACTTGATCCTGAGAAGCTTCAAAGATGCAGGCAGGCCTTGAAGTACAGATACCTGATTTACACAAGCACATCAGTTATGGATGTTGGCCTCACTACACAGATCTTACCACCTCTGCTTCAGGATATGACCTGAACCTCAGGGTCTGGTTCAATCTCTTCCAAGCCCTAAGCTCCCTGGGCTCTCAGCACCGAGGTGACTGATGCTCCTGCAGCTCTCTTTCCCTGTCGGTGTCCAGGACCCTGTCCCCCTTATCCACTGCAGGATCCGGACCCAGAGGAGCCAAGGTCCCACTATTCTGAGATGAATTGGAAACATGTAGGTCTATTGAGTTAACATGTAGTAAGTGAAATAACACTTTTGTTATTAAGGAAGTGTTAGAGCCCTAACTCCTAATGTGACGGTATTTAAAGGGGGGGGGGGTCTTTGAAAGGTAATTGGGTTTAAATGAGGGTGGGGACCTCGTGATGGTGTAGTGCCCTGATAAGAAAAGGCCAAAGAGCCTGCTTCCTCTCTTTCCACCTAAAACACAGAGGAAAGGCCATGTGAGGAAACAGCAAGAACATGGCATCTGCAACCTGAGGAGCTGGTCCTTGATCTTAGACTTCCAGTCTCAAGAACTGTGAGAAATAAATTCCTGTTCTACCCAGGCTATGGTATTCTGGTATCGCAGCCTAGGCTGACTGATATAGGAAGTTATTATAGGTTAGATTGGGTTCCTAGCCACCTTGTGAAGCATATCTTAGAACAAAAATGTGCCTGTTTTTGTAGCACTGTACCTGATGTTTACCATAATAGGCACTCATAGCTACTTGTTGAATGAATGAATAAATGAATGAATGAATACTGATAAATGGAATGAAAATATCCAATTTATGAACAGACATTTGGAAAACCATTCAAGTGTTAGGGATTTCCTGAAATCATGGTTTAAGATGAAGGGAAATCATTACTTTAAGTATATTGTGTGTGTGTGTGTGTGTGTGTGTGTATGTTATATATGTAACATATATAAAATTGCACGTATATGTAAATAAATACGCATATGTAAAATCAAGCTTTTAACAGCTTGCACTTTTTTACCAGTTCACCCCACAGAGATGTAATGATAGTAAAATAAATACAGTCAGTGTGGTTTCCTGTTTACCCAGCATGCAAGCAATGATGCTGGCTGAGTTGGTCTGCTGACCTACCAAAACCCAATTAATTGAAGTTTAGCAAAATAAAAAGGTGCTTTATTTATGGGAGAATCATAGCAGCTCAATATTGAAAAGGACCTTCGGGGCACCTTTTCATTTTAAATCCCTGATTGGCAGGTTGCATAGAAAGATGCCATTTTTCTGAAAGCCTGGTGGTTTTAGGTGTCTTCTTCATCCGCCTGAGAACTTGCACAGACTCCACGAGGCATTTGCTCCCTGGCTTTGCCATTTGAGAATGGAGAAGCTGTTTCCTCAAGATGCTATTCATCTTTATTCATATCTGGGTGTAGTTGAGTTCAGAATGTGTGGGTGTGGGATTTGAAGAATCTGAAGTGCTTAGGTAACAGTTGGCGTGCCAGTTGTATAATGAAGAACATGTATTGACAATATTAAATTGTGGGCTGAATCTTGTTTTTGGTGTTTAAAAAAAAAAAAACAGAACAAAATTTCTAAAAGCGACAGCCCTGTTTTTATGCCTGGATGTTTCTGAATGTTGGGGTAATAGTACTGAGAAATACGGGCCTCCAGTATGCATCGCTTTCTTCTGCCTGGCCCGATATCACTGTGTAAACCATGCATAGCTTTTTTTTTTTTTTTAAAGTGGTAGGTGGTATGGTGTTTCTTAATCTACATGCATATTGTATTCAGAGGGAAATAGCTTCAGTAATAATAACAGGTAAGATTTGAGTTCACTCTTCATATTGAGATGGGAGAGTCAGATGGTTTCGAGAAAAATTGGTGGCAATTTATTAAGTTACTAGGAAGTGACTGCTTGCTTTTCAAGCTTCAAACCCTCTAAACTAAATCTTCATCATCATCTTTTTGCATATGAAATTGTGCACCATGATTTTTTTAAAAATTCGTGTTCCTTTCTCTACCTTTGTGTGTGTGCTGACAACAGAGGAGGAATACAGAGAAGCCTTCTTTCTACTCAGTTGTGGGTGGAGTGGGAAGTGTGAGCATGACTGTGACCACTGAGAGGTAACATTTGCAGATTCCACATGCAGCAGGCATCTCTAGCTGAAAACACGTGGCTAGCCAAGGTTCTAGGATTAGTCATGTAATACCTAGGGCAGGTTTTATTTTTTCTATTTTTATTTTTTTTAATGTGCCTCAGGCATGAAACAGCTCTGGCCACCAAGACAGGCATCAGGCTAGGATGAACTAAGGATTGCATGTCTGCTTTTCCCCAGATTGATGTAAGAGCAGCACCACCAATCAGGTGTCTCCTTACCCGTTGCCAGGGGAAGGGCAGGTTTTATTTAACTGCTTTTCTTTTCAGAAGTTTAGAGAAACCTATGTATCCCTTCTTATTTTTAAAAAGTTGTTTACATTAAATGTAAAAATGTTTTTAGATGTAAAGTATATAGGATCCTATATTTTCCTAAGTATATAGGATTACAAAAACAAAAACAAAAAATACACAAAACACACTGAGTCTCACAGAGCTTACAGTATTTTGCATGACCTACATCTCTGCCCAATCTGTCAAAAATATTTTTAGAACTTACTTTAAATAACTTCAGTAGTTAACTTACCCACCCAATGTGTTTGAACTCGCCTGGTCTAGACTTGGGCCCACATGCCTGTCACATTTCAAAAGACAATGATAACTTAGGAGAATTAAAAATTCTCATTGGTATTGTTTAGTTTTGCAAAACTGCAACAAATAATTTAAATGGCTGACTTCTTTCCATGAAACCATAAAGAATAGATGAGAGCAGGCAGGGAAGACCGCAAAGCACCTTAGATGTGGGGGTCACAGTGAGAAGATGCAGCTGCCCACTCTGCGACCAGATGAGAAGGTGGCCAATAGTTGCCTCTGTGTATTGTGAGAGTCTATAGTCAGAAGAATGAATTCTAATGCTCTTAAAGTTATGATGTGTATAAATTATATTTTAGGATTTCTAGGACAACTGTGTTATCATATTTTTAAAAAACTGTGAGTTTTATTGGTGACATGATAGATACCGATAATAGTAGTGTAATCTGTTACTTGTCTTTAAAATGAAAGGAAATGTCAGATTCCCCCCGTCCTTTTTGTTTTGTTTTGTTTTGTAAATCCTCACCCAAGAATATTTTTCCATAGATTTTTAGGGAGAGTAGAGGAGAGAGGAAAAGACAGAGAGAAACATGGATGTGAAAGAAACACATTGATTGGTTGCCTCCTGCACAAGCCCTGACCAGGGCCCAGGCCAAGGAAGAGCCTGCAACCAAGGCACGTGCCCTTGACCAGAATCAAACCCAGAATCCTTTGGTCTACAAGCTGACTGACTCTATCCATCTGCTGAGCCAAACCAGCTAGGGCTCAGATTATCTTTGGAGATCAATGGAAAACAATCAGAAAATGCATTCCACAGTTGTGGATTCCCTGCATTCTAGCTATGGACACCCTAGGACTATGGACCCTGAGTTAAAAGCCTCTGTTTCAACGTGCAAGTCAACACCTGATAAAATGGCAAATTACATCCAAAGCAGCTTTCAGATAGATGAAACCCATAGAAGGGATTATAAAAGAATGACATTTTTTTTTGATAATTTATGTAACAAACATGCCAGAATTCTACTTACAGAGTGTGGCTGGCTTTAAAACTGGCCCCTTTGGAAAGAGGCTCTTGCCTCTATTCAAAATAGCACTGGGTATTTTTTTCAGAAACCACAGTGAAATGTTTTGAACATTCTCATCAATGTTAATTCTCAAATGGTTTGGAGTGGGTCAGGTGTTTTTCAATAAGCCAAAGTCATTTGAAGTAAGGCTGCTGAATGAAGAGGGTGGTCAAAGTGTGCAAATACCAGACTGGGACTTGAAAATCTTAAGGCTAGTTTTTGGAAGGAGCTCATCAGCTGCCTGAAGGCTGCTCCATAGTAGGTGGAGGAGGGAAGGGATGAGACCCTGAAAGGATTGCATTTCCAAATTGTGTCCATGGAATCAGCCTGTAACCCTCATTTCCATCCATTAAGTAACATTCCAGGATGATTTCAAAATATTTAGTGACAATATTTGATAGTCACATTCTACACAGTCTTCAGTAGAACTTTCCAATAGAAATATAATGCTAGCTACTCGTGTCATTTAAACAATTCCAATAGCCACATTAGACATGTATAATAAAAAAGATAAAATTAATTTTAGTAATATATATTTTACTTAACCTCACATATCCAAGATTATCACTTTAACATATAGTTAAATTGAAATTTATTGAATTATTTTCTCATCTGAGTCTTTGAAATTCAGTGTGTGTTTTATACCTACAGCACATGGAACCTGAGCACTGAATTTTCATCAGAAACACTTGACCTGTATTTAGAATTCATAAAATTTACAGTTGAAAAGGCAGGCTTACATAGCCAAGTTGTTTCAACTGTACGTAAATGTTTTCCAGTTACTGAATTGAGTATTCATTTTTAGATTTAAATTTAAATTATTCACAAAGTTAAACATTTAGCTCCTTGGTGTCACTACCCACATCTCAAGCACTCAGTAGGGACATGTGTGCCTAGCAGTTACTGAATGGGGTGGTGCAGATCTAGATTATATGGGGGAACAACTGGAGAGGGATCCAATAGGCACAGCAGGGGCAGTTAAACTCTCTAGGAAAATTAGGAGGGATGATTATCTTCCAGTTTTTTGTCCTTTCTATGAATCAATTGTGAGTTTGTCAATTCAGTATTTTTCCAAAAGTTGCCTCTCATTTCCTTTGGATCCTTTTATATGACTCCCTAAAGGGCCTTTCCTTAAATATGTTCATCGTTTATATCCAGGGCCAACCTATGGTCTCTGCTTTGTAGATGGAAAGTCCAGGGGTAAGTTTAGATGATCAGGTGAAGATAGGAAGTTAATGCTTCATGCCCCGAGTCCTTTTGATAAAGCAGTTAAGCCAGAGGAGTCAAGTTTCCTGACCCTCAGCCCACTGGACACCCACCACTCTCAGAGCAACTCAGATTCTGAAGATTTGGGTGGGACCCGGATCACTGCATTTTTACCAAGTCTTCCTTGCTTTCCCTATCTCCCCCTTCCAGGTGATTCAGAACAGCCCAGTTTAAAAGTCGCTACCCTAAGCAGCCCTTCTTCCACTATATTCTTTGTGCTCATGGTTCCTAAGATGTGTTTCCAGGGTCCCCTTAGTCAGAATGGTGTGTCTTGTTAAACTGAAGAGTTCTAGGCCCTGCCCTAAACCAGCTGCATCAGAATATCTGAAATACCACATATTCACAGAATAGCCTTGGCACTAGGAATCTGCACTTTCACAAGCTTTCTAGTAAGTCTTATGCCCAGGAGACTTTAAAAACTGTAGATTCTATGCAGACCCTCCAGCATAGAAAAATTGAATTTTTCAACCCCACCCTTTCTCATCCATCCTCTTTCCCCACGTATGACATTTAGAAATCCACAGTGCTGCATGTATTCTGCCTCCCCTGTGTTCAGGTCATTTAACAAACAGGCATTTGTCCCAGAGAATGGGGATACAGAGATATAGATCATGAGATCCTGTCTCTGATCTCAGAGAGTTTGCAGACACAGGAGGTAGACATATCTGTGGAAAACAGTTCATAAAGCATTACAGGTGGAGAGCTGTATGTATGTGCTGCACACAGCCTGGACACAGGAAGACAAGGGTCATATCCACCTGGGTTGTGAGCTTGTGATAATAGTTTTAAAGGGTTTTGAGACTCTGAATTGATTTAGGAAAGATAAAATTTATACCCCAGCCCTGGTTAGGTTGCTCAGTTTGTTAGAGCATCGTCCTTATACACCAAGATTTAGGTTAATCCCCATTCAGAGCACGTACAAGAGTCAATCTATGAATTCATAAATAAGTGGAACAACAAATCAATGTCTCTCTCCCCCTCCCTCCCTCTCTCCCTCTCTCCCTCCCTCCCTTTCTCCCTCCCTCCCTCTTTCCCTCCCTTTCTCCCTCTCACCCTCTCTCCCTCCCTCTCTCCCTCTCTCCCTCCCTCCCTTTCTACCTTCCTCCCTTCCTCCTTCCCTCCCTTCCTCTCCCTCCCTCCCTCCCTCCCTCCCTCCCTCCCTCCCTCCCTCCCTCCCTCTCTCTCTCCCTCCCTCCCTCCCTCCCTCTCTCCCTCTCTCCTTTTCAAATCAATTAAAACTAAACTAAAATAGGTATTCCATTAGATAGGAGGGGAAGATCCCTGGAGCCTAAGTATGAATTAATTGTGAACAGGGAAGCGAGGCTATTATGAATGACCTGGAATAATGGACTTACTGTAGGGATAAAACCTGGCAGAGTTGTGGGAGTGGCTTGGGCTGCAGAGGTCTGGCAGGGCTCAGGTGGAGGAGCAGAGAAAAATCACTGAGCAGGGACCATGAAGGGAGCTGATGAGGAGGTCGACAGAAGGCATTGCCTCTGCTGCTGGTGGTGGACCTGACGTTGCCATAGGGCTGACGTGAGGGGAAGCAGGGACACACTGGCACCTGGGAGCATGAACTGAAACCTGGGCCTGTGGAAGAGGCTGGTGCTTTTCACCCAGGAGCTGCACACACACACTCAGGAACTGAGGGTGGAAGCCGATGGGAGCTGGGGAGATGTGAGTCCACCTCTGCCCTTACAAACTAGGTAAGATAGATGATCAGTGACAGCGTGTAAGAGCTGTGACAGTGCCTTTCATGTGTAATGCCCAGGCTTCACTTCTGCTTCCAGATTTCACGCAGATTTCTATTGTGGCCAACCTTAACTTGACCCCACAGGTAAGGGAATTCCAGGAAACCTGGTCAAATGGAACAATACAAAACCAATGCAGTTGGCTTAGACAACCTATACTGGGGGTGGCTGGATGGGGCACAGGGTGTATGGGGGTGGGTAATGAGGTTGTAAGGTGGGAATGGCCCTTGTGAAGAGAGAAAGCTGCAATGGATGGTCTTGAGGGCCTTGCTAAACATTAGGCTCTTTATCCTCTGGACAGCAGTGGTTTCTAAATGGTGGAGCAACTTGACAAAATGAGTTTGCTTTAAGAAAATAATTCAAGCAGTGGCTCTCAAACTGCAGTTTACACATACAGGGACACAGAAAGACGGCAGTTTGGTGACTAACAAAGATGATAAGGCTTGGACACATTTGTGGTTGAAAGAGAAGTTAGGATGGACTCGGGAAACCAGAATGGGATGGATGGATGGATGGATGGATGGATGGATGGATGGATGGATGTATATGTATATGTATATGTATATGTATATGTATATGTATATGTATATGTATATATGTATGTGGTTATATATGTGTTGTAAATGTGGTTTTATGTATGTATATAGTGTATGTGTATAGGTGGTTTTATATATAAATAGCTATATAGGCCTCAGCATGGGAAGTGAAATGAACTGCTCTGAGCATCTGAATTTGTGAATGAAGTTCCTGGTTTGCCACCAACTGGCAGTGTGATCTTGGACAACCCACTAACTGTTTCTGGGCCTCCATCTCCTCCTGAGAAATGTAGAGGGTGTGAAAGATCAGGAATCCTGTGATCCAGTATGCATATTTTGCAGCCACAAAGAGTGATCTTCCATCAGTGTCAGAGTTTGCCTGACAAGCCTTTTCCTGAGCCTCGTTTTCAGTCTTGCTGGTTAAGGGTTTGGGAAATGAATGGAAAAGCGATCAATCTGACATCAGGGGACTATAGAAAGACATTTGGTCTCTCGGGAGCTGCAGGTCTTGTCATTTGTTTGGATGCTGTCCCCAGCTTGGCCTGCCAACCGTGGCACCTTCTTGTTTCCTTAGTTCTTGAAAAGGCAGCCCTTTTCTGTCAACTCAATCTATGTCCATGTATACATGCACGCGTGTGTGTACGTGCACACACACACACACACACACCCCAATTTGATTACACTCTACTCAGAGTTTCCCCAAATACTCCATTATGGTATGGGAGGTAGCTTTAGATATACGTAAATTTATTTTGATATTTATGTATACTTTGATATGCATTAGAAAAATACACTAAGCATAGCAAAACCACTAATATCAATATTATTTCTTAGGTTAAGAAATAATTTAAATAAGTCAATTGAGTTAAATGATTGCATTAATGTTAATGCAGGTAGAATTTGGATGCAATAAAATTCTTGAAGGGAATATGTGAATGACTAACATGTGGGAAACACTAACTTAATTGTATTATGAGGATTTTAACCAATATGGAAAAGGTCTTACCAAATGCTATCAAAACATATGTCAGAAATGTTTTATTCTTCATTGTTTTGGTATTTCAGCCTAAAAATTTCTTTAGGAAATCTGAGTTATTTCACATGAACTTTATATTGGTCATGTTAGGTACTTTAAATATGAGACTTTAATCAGATATTGTTAGGAGAAACAATAAGGCCAATTAAAATGAAGGGAAATTCTATAAAACAACTGGACTCTACAAAAATCTCTATGTCATAAAGGACCAAAACAAATAAAAACAAACCAAGCCCAAAAGACCATGTCTGGAGAACCATTCTAGACCAAAGGAAATGACAATCTATACTAATAAAAGGGTTATATGCTAACTAGAGGCCTGGTGCATGAAATTCATGCACAGAGATGGGGGGTGTCCCTCAGCCCAGCCTGCACCCTCTTCAATCTGGGACCCCTCCAGGGATGTCTGACTGCTATTTAGGCCCAATCCTATCAGGCCTAAATTTTTGTTGTTGTGTTTATTTTACCCATCTCCCCTTCCACTTTGACAACCATCAAATTGTTTTATTATTTTGGATCTGTTTCTGTTTTGTTTATTTATCATTTTTTACATTCCACATGTAAGTGAGATCATAGAATGTTTATCTTTTTTTCTCTGACTTATTTCACTTAGCATAACATCTAGTTCATCCATATTATTGCAAATAGCAAGATTTTTTTAATACTGAAAAATCCATTGTATATATGTACCACCTCTTTTTTATCCATTCATCTATCAGTGGTCACCTAGGGTTGCTTCCATATCTTGGCTTTTGTGAATAATGAGGGGCCATATGTCTTTTTGAATTAGTATTTTTGTTTTCTTTGGATAAATACCCAGAAGTGGAATTGCTGGCATGAATGGTAGCTCTATTTTTAGTTTTTTGATGAATACCCCATATTATTTTCCATATTAACTGCACCAATTTTCAATTGATTTGCATTTCCCTGATAATTAGTGATGTTAAACTTCATATATCTGTTGACCATTTGTATGTCCTCTTTAGACAAATGTCTATTCAGATCCTCTGCCCATTTTTTCATTGGGTTGCTTTGTTGTTGTTGTTATTGTTAAGTTATAGGAGTTCCTTATATATTTGGATATTAACCCTTTATCAGATTATTATTTGCAAACATCTTCTCCCATTCAGTAGGCTGTCTTTTGGTTTTGTTGATGGTTTGGGATAACGTTTTTCTTGAGCCCACTAAGAAGCATGCTTACATTGGAGCAGAGACCCACAACAGCTCCACAGCTATTCCTCCACTAAAACTCCCTCTACCAACCAAGTAACGATTAAACATAAAGCTGGACTCCGGGCAGCAGATCTGAAGACAAACAATTCATGGTGACTTCCTGGGTTCTAGCTTGCATAGTCCTATCTATTACAGCCATTAAAGCAACACTATTACAGAATAGTCTCTGCTCTGGTATAATAAGACATTTGTGAATTCAAAAATCCTTCAATAAATATTTATTGAGTGTCTACTATGGTCCAGGTATTGTTCCTAAGGCAGAGGAAGATGGTTAAGATCTTCTTCTCATGGAGATGATGTTCTGGAGTGAGAGAGATAGAAGTAGCCAAGTCAGTACTGAGATGAATCAAGTGATATAAAAAAATGCCAAGTCTTGTAAAGTAAAAGAAAGTATGAAAGTAATGTGACAGGGAGTGATGAAGCTGTGTTGTGGAAGGCTTCTCTGAGGAGCTGATGGATCATTAATATCACAAGGAAGAGCTATTTTGCTTTCAATGTCTCTGCTGTTTATTCCTAATTCCCCCACCCTTTGAGCTTGCCCCTGATGTCAAGGTCAAGGATCTTCTGAAGCCTGACTGCTCTGCTGGGCTGCCACAGGGTCAGTGTTTCTGGTGTATTTCACACCATGCGACTACAGAGTGGGGCTGACGCACAAGTGTGCTCTTGTTCCCCTGTGCTCTTGTTGACAAATGCAGGAGTTCTCTGTGTACTTCTCATCTTTTATGATGGACTTTTAAGGAAGTTTAATTCACAAACCACGCAAAGCTCATCATTTGCTCATACTGACACATGGTGATGAAAGTGAGTTATTGTTCCTGAATAATGCTGCAAGGAAGCCTTCCAACCAGCAATTTTCAATAATGCCACATTGGCACCCCTCTGAATTACTATCTGCTTTGGCTAATTCAATATGACAGGTTTCTAAAGTAATTCGAGTTCATGTGAAAGCAGCGAGAGAGAGTATTCAAACTTACTTAAAGGAGTGCAGGAGGAAGGAACTTATATTGCAATCTCCTGTAACACAGATCGAGACTTATTTGGATTCATTTCTTAAAGGCATTCAATATGTTTTATCTTTTTCTTTTTCAGTCACCTTTTCACTTACATCTGATAATTATAGTCTATTGGCCGTGCTTTAGTTTACCCCAGAGTATAGAATCCATCAGCTGATTCTCTGGCTCAGAGGCCAATATTTCTTAGCATTAGAGAAATTCCAGTTTTTAAAAATCAGGTCAACATATGCCCCACATATACAAATCACTCAGGAGACAGGCCAGCCGGTAAAAAAGGATCCCATATAGGATTCTGAATGTCAATGTTCCTTCTCTTTCCCCTGTTTCTACCTGGCTGAACCAAAGCTGGCCTTCCAGATGGCAAGGTGTGGGCTAGGCAGCCTGGTATTAGTATAAAACAAAAGGATTTGGAGTCAGAGAACCTGGTTGTGGTCCCAGCCATGCCACCTATGACTGTGAACTTGGCTTAAGGCCTGGCTCATTGTAAACACTCAACAAATCTGAGCCCCATTTCCTCCTCCTCCTCCATCTTCTTTCCCTTACCATTCTGCCCCTCAGCTCCTATCAGGCATCCTGGCCTTCTTTCTGTCTGTAGAACATGCTACGTGTATTCCTGCTTCAAAGCTTCTGAACTTGCACTTCCTTCTGCTGGATATGTCCCTCCCACAGATCACCCCATGGCTTTCTACTCACTTTTAGTTCTCATCTCAAATGCCACCACCAAGAGCAGCCTTCCCACACTTGGCCACTCTCTAACATTACCCTGATGGGTTTTCTTTATGGCTCCTCTCACTGTCGTTAGTTACCTTGATGATTTATTTGTTTGCTTTTATTATCTCCCTCCCAGTTTCCACCCTGAGCTCTGTGGGAGTAGAGTCTTGAGTATTGTGGGTATACCAACACTAGTACATATTAGGTTCTCAATAAATATTTGTTGCATGGAAGCTATTTGGACCTTCCTGAGAGATGGAAGAACCTTGTGTGGCTGTTCTGAAGGTTAGATGATACAGATTTCAGAGAGTCATTTGGAAATTACCAGACACTTATGAAGTCTTCTCCACCTCATCCATGAAGCACCTTTTCCCATCACCCCATACTGAAGTGCCCTTTTCATATTCTTGGTGGCTTTCTCTGTAAAAGTCTCGCTTTTCTGACACATAATTTATCTCCTGATACCTTTCATTGACAGACATTTTCAAATGAAACTCAGAAGAATTTTTTTAAAAAAAATATTTTATTGATTTTTTTACAGAGAGGAAGGGAGAGAGATAGAGAGTTAGAAACATCGATGAGAGAAAGTCATGGATCAGCTGCCTCTTGCACACCCCCTACTGGGGATATGCCCGCAACTAAGGTACATGCCCTTGACTGGAATCGAACCCGGGACCCTTCAGTCCCCAAGCCGACGCTCTATCCATTGAGACAAACCGGTCTCGGCGAAACTCAGAAGAATTTAAAGTGAGATGAAAGATTCTCCAGCTTGGAAATTGGTACTCAGCCAACAGTTTAGAGATGTAAGTACACAGAGCAGGCAGCATTTACACAATGCCCAGCCACAGAGGGACACTGTATTGAGAATGCAAGCTACACAAAGCTTCCCTGTGCCAAGTCAGGCCTAAAGGAAACTGCCTCATATCATCATATGCCTGGTTTGGGAGAGGCAGGAAATAAATGCGGAGGGTTCTGCTTGATGGCAGGTACACTGGTGCCAAGGCCATGGCTATGGCCCATTCTGTTCCTTGTGTTCTTTCAAGACAGCAGCTCTGTGATGGAGGAGGACAGTGCTGATAATGAGTTGCCGGGGACGTCTTGCCCCATGGACAGTAGAAGGATACTTTTTTTTTTTTCCCATCTACCTACCTTTGTGGAAAAATTTCAACCTTTACTATTTATAACCTTTTCAGTCTTCAATCAACATGTAGAATGCCTGCTTTGAAACAGCTTGATTTAAATTGTGGAAGAAGAGGAAGGGGAGTTTTCAGAAATCTCAATCCATTATTCATGATGTTTAGAAAGATGTGTGTTTTATAGTGAGAAAATAATCCTGATAGAGGCTGAATCAGTTAGCAAATTGTGTTGATTTCAGAGGGTAAAACTCCTCCCTCGCTGCCACCTTGTAGACACAATATTCAAGGGCGCTCTGCCTTCTCCCCTTCCCATCTTAGTTTTTCCAGGAAATCAAAAGGGGTCATTGTAGGGTGAGTGGAACTTGACATTTCTAGTTTAAAAAAATGTAACCAAATTTTGAATTTGAGGACAATTACTTCAACCATGGTTCTCAAAATGCATCCTCCCCCTCTATTTTTTTTTAAAAATATATTTTATTGATTTTGTACAGAGAGGAAGGGAGAGAGATAGAGAGCCAGAAACATCGATGAGAGAGAGTCATCGATCAGCTGCCTCTTGCACACCCCCTACTGGGGATATGCCCGCAACCAAGGTACATGCCCTTGACCGGAATCGAACCCGGGACCCTTCAGTCCCCAAGCCGACGCTCTATCCATTGAGCCAAACCGGTCCCGGCAATTTTGAAGTCTAAGAATTTTGGTAAACTGACTCAAAAAAAGGAGAGTCCACATCCGATCTGTTTTCTCCTCTCCTTTCTAAGAGGAGCAGAATCCTACCCAAACCTTTTAGAATAAACATCCAAGAAAAATCTTATCAAAATGCTCATATCTATTGAAAAAGATGTATATATAGCACAGGATTTTGATGCAAAATGTTTTCATTATATTACTTTTTATTTGAGTGACTTAAAGAATGAACAATGGAAACATCAAATTTGTAATATGGGCTATACTTTAAAATGATGAATTACACTGTGTACATTCTCTTAAACTCGCGTTTCTCCCTTTAGGCAAGTCAGAAATAAGAACTGGCAATTTTTATTCTTTTGGAGAAATGAAGATTTCTTGTAGGGAGTTTTGTTTAAAGATGAGTGGTGAATGAGTTAGCACAGGAGAAATCACCAATTAAACGCAG
Source organism: Pipistrellus hanaki (assembly GCF_964339955.1). Classification (NCBI taxonomy): domain Eukaryota; kingdom Metazoa; phylum Chordata; class Mammalia; order Chiroptera; family Vespertilionidae; genus Pipistrellus; species Pipistrellus hanaki. The sequence goes on from NC_140515.1 coordinate 45,271,013, forward strand.
CCCTGAGTACGGCTCATTCAGAGGATTCAAGCATACCTCTTTTGTTATTTATTTTTGAAGCTCCTTATGTTTTTAGGAAAACAATTAGAAATAGAAGGTGGATCTTAAAGGGGCTCCAGGGTATCATATTGTATCCTCTAACTCAAGGCCAGGCTGCCCCCAGTAGGACCAACCATCGGACAGAATTTCCTTGGGACATCACATGAGGGATTCTTTTCCGTGCTGGCTTGTTTTTGAGGATGAAAAGCTTCCTGGGGCCTTTGTGAAGAAACTCACATTTGAGCTCCAAGGTTCAAAGAAAATGCTTTGCCCCTCTGACTTCTCTGTGCTGTTTCTTTGGAAACGTCAGTTCAGAACATTTCGTCTTTAGTTCAGAATACCACAAGAACAAGTAAAGAGAATTTTTCTAGATGCCAGTTATGTGACGGTTTTCTCCAGGTTCTTTTCACATATTCCCTATATATATTTTTTAAAATCAAACTCTGAGTTTTAAATTTGTGATGTTTGACCTAAGGTCATACATTCCCACTCTGAAGGAGAATTCCCTCAGTTTGGGTCTCTATCAGTTTATGCCTGTTCTCAGATTTGCTTGTTCTTCACCTTCTTCCTCTACTTCAGTGCTTACTTCATATTACCACCAGATTCATTTTCCCAAAATATCACTTGTAGGTGGTAACTTCCTTGCTAACTTACTTATCTCAGATATCGATTAAGTCACATTCCTTGACCTGGCATTCAAGGCCAACCATGGCCTCCCTCTCTTTCTAATATATTTCCTGGTGAAATCCAAGGCCAATCATAGCTTCCTTTCTCTGCCACCATCTGAAATACGTGATCAACCCCTACCCCCACTTACCCTACTCTTTGTCACTCTTATCCCAGTTTGTTTTTATTCACATCACTTAATACCCCTGATGTATTATTATAAATGAGCCTGTGTGTGTGTTCACTTGTTAGTATTTGTCTCCTCTGCTAGTCTCAGCTTCCATAGAAACAGGACATTTGCTTCATCAATGCTGTATCCTGGTCACCTTTCAATAAATACTTGTTGAGTGAATGAATGAGAGAAGTGTCATAATCTATTCCACAGACACCTTTCATTGATTGTCTTCCCTCTAAGCAAATGGGTTATAAAAGTACTTTTTGCCTACACTAAAGAATGTGGTTTTCTTGAAATAGATGTAAAATCACCCAAACTTTCTTATCCATCTATTTAGCCTGCAAACCTAACTCAGGAGGGGGCAGGATAGTCAATGTGACCATATATTGAGAGTTTACATAATTATGTATGTATTATCTCAATAAATTCTCAAAAAGGCCCTGTTGTAGATGACAAAACAGCCACACTTGTGTGACATCTAGGTCTGTCCCGTCCCCAGGACCGGGAAGGAAGGACAGCTGGGGCCTGAGTTTCTCACAGTCTCGGCTGCTTTGGCACCAGCTTCTCCCAGCATCTGCTGCCGGGAAGTGTTAGATGTCATCGCACAGCTGTGAAGTGGGGCAGAACCAAGAAGCAAATGGAATAGCACAGAGGAGCCAGGGAACTAAATGCCAGGCTTCAGAGGGCAGGAGAACACACTCGGCTCAAGTTCTGCAAGAATAAAGGTGCTTAAGGGAGGGTGTGCAGGAATTCTTTAGTCCAGAGTCAACTGTGCATGAAGAGGACGGGCCATTTCAAATGTCCCTGACTGAGTACGCCTCTGCAGAGGTACTCATTATTTTGTCTCACACTTGGCACTATTCACCCACAACCCCTCTTTTTAAAAACAATCTATAGATGTTTTAGAGACATGAAGACAAAGATTTTTTAAGTGCATACTTTCTTATTTACAAGTCTGAAATGCAACTAACTCAGTTCTAACGACATAACAACACTAAGGAAAGTGGACAAAACATCTTCCTAAATTTTACAATTCTAAAAAAACATTTTTAATTTTGGGGGGAACTTAGGCTGATCCATATGCATGCCCATTTTTATTTTGGTGTAAGCCTGTAGCCTTACTGTGCTTGAAACTGTTTCACTGCCATCAGTGCAAGGCATTGCCAAGGTCACAGGATGTGAAGGGATGAGAGCATCCCTGGTAGATACATGCTTAGTGGGAGGACACCCCAGAAGCTGAGCTTGAGACAATAGAATGAGCAAGATGTGAATGGATACACTAGGGAAGAGAGAATAGTGCCTAAAAGACTTGATTTAAAAAAAAATTGGAGAGACATAAGTGGGAGAAAAGAAAAATGAGGGAAGAAGAAGCTATTAGTGGGAATTAATGAAAGGAAAATGACTTGCATCTCTCTGACGTTAAGTTTGGCTAACTCATGTGGTATTATGGTGGTGTTCCATGAAATCTAGAATTTCTGACATTTTTCTACAGGCAGAGTAACAAAGACAGCAGAAAGACTGATTTGAAATATCCTTGGTTATACATGTGAGTTCAGATATTGGCCTGTCATTAATAATATTTTTGGAGAATCTGACATGTCATCTCTCACTGATTTAAGCCTCTAGGAGGCTGAGAGAGATGGAATATAAAACAAAACCTGTAAACTGTCAGAAGGAAGAACTCACAGAATATAGAGCTGATGGTGTCCTTTAAATCACACTAAGATAACCTGAATTCCAGCAGAGACTTTAAAACTCTTGACCATGCTGGGTGTATTAGGCCCTTAAATCATGCCTCTGATTATAGCTCAGGGCCAGGGATTAGATTTTACTATCACCTAGGACAGTGGTCAGCAAACTCATTAGTCAACAGAGCCAAATATCAACAGTACCACGATTGAAATTTCTTTTGAGAGCCAAATTTTTAAAACTTAAACTTCTTCTAACGCCACTTCTTCAAAATAGACTTGCCCAGGCCATGGTATTTTGTGGAAGAGCCACACTCAAGGGGCCAAAGAGCTGCATGAGGCTCGAGTGCTGTGGTTTACTGACCACTGATCTAGGATGTTACCCATTTATTTGTTTAAGGAACACACTGCACCCAAGTGTGTGCCAGGAAATGTTAGGCACAGTCATACTGAAAGACACCACGTTGAAAACGATTCATCTCATTGGTGGCATTTAGTTCACACAGACATGACTTGTGTGGATGTTGGAGAATTTCATAGTACCCATGCCTGTGGCACTAGACATGTCTAAAGTAACAACCTAAAATAGCCTTCATGATACATCTCCTAGATGCGGAAGCAGTCCAAAGCCGGGCTGAATGCTGCCTTCCTGTTTCTGGTGATCTATCTCCAATAACCTGCACACTGAAGTGATAGAATCATGCTGGGAATTCATTAGAGATGGGCTGTGCTAGCGCAAGACCAGATCAGACTTAGCAAGCCCAGCCCAGATCTGGTCAGAATTCTGAAGTGGATTCTTGATTGTTCTCCCAACTCCATTCCATGGGTACCAAGGTGAACAGATGGAAAAGGCTGAAGGTCAAAGCAGGGCCGGCTGAGAGGTCAGATGTCTCTAGTGATAGGTCCTGAACTTTGATCCCCACTAGCGACACCTGGAGAGCATCTCAAATCCTTCAAGGCCAAGGCTATCCTCTACACACACTAAACCAGAGTGTCTAAGGCTGAGGCTAAAGCATCGGTCATCTAAAAACATCCTCCAGGAGGTTTTGATACACAGCTGTAAAAGAAAGTAAGATATAATGAATGCTGAGGAGCAGTGTGCATATGCCCTAGGAGTGCTTCAGAGACGAGAGAAATAGCAAAAACTTCTTTGGCGAGGAGTAAGGAAGGTGTGCTTGGCAGAAAGACAATCTAAGCAAAAAGAGAAGTAAGAAAGTGTGCGGTGAGTCAGTGCAAAGTTCTCTTTTGGCTGCAGCCTGGAGGCATAAAGGAACAGCAGGAGAATACTAGGGAGTATCGGAATATGCTGTAAAGGGCTGGATGCCAGGCAGAGAAAATCGTGTGTTTAGCTTCATTGGCAAAGGTAACCATTGGAGAGAGAAGGTGGTTTATTTTTATTTTTATTTTTATTGAGTAATGAACACAGCACCAACGTGAATAAATTGCTTAGAAGAAAACAGAAACTATAAAACCTACATCACATGAGGAGGCTAATGTTGCTTTAAAATGACATTTGCTAACTTTAGTTTTTACCTTACATCTTTATGTATTTTGGTGTACAATTGCCTGATGTTTTTTATTTATTTTTACTTAAATATTTCTTTAAAGAATATGTATCTATATCTATCTGTTCATCTCTCTATCAAATATTTCTATAATGCCCTTAATGGAAAAAAATAGTATCACTTTGTATAAATAGAGGTTTAGTTTTAGGAAATAATATAAAGAACAAAACAAAGTTATTTCTTGTTAGATATGCTCACCTGCCAGTGATTCTGAATTTGAGGCCTAGTCCAATAGTCGGCAAACTGCAGCTCTCAAGCTAAACGAGGCTCTTTGGCCCCTTGAATGTGGCTCTTCCACAAAATACCACAGCCTGGGCAAGTCTATTCTGAAGAAGTGGCGTTAGAAGAAGTTTAAGTTTTAAAAATTTGGCTCTCAAAAATTTCAATTGTTGTACTGTTGATATTTGGCTCTATTGACTAATGAGTTTGCCTATCACTTGCCTAGTCTCTTCTTGAAAAGGGACATTTGCAAGTGGATTCAGAACAGAGTAGCACTATGCAGGGTGGCAACCATATGGATTGAGAAGAGGGAATGGGAAGGAGACGGCTCAGAGGCAGATGCATCTAGTCTTTGGCCAGTGGTCCTTGATGTCTGTGCAGGGGGGTGATGAGCATTTTGTCAGTGTTGCCCCAGCGAATGGAGTCCCAGTTTACCTTGCTTCAGCTTCAATGCTAACATATCGGCAAGGGACGTGGCTGAGAAACACATAAAAATCACAACAGCGAATCTTTGAAGGCACTATCAGATCTAATCATCCCCTTTTGTTCTGCCTGCATAAAAGGCAGCTCCTGATGGTTTGATAATCCCAGGAAGGATGTACTTGCTCTCAACGTGAATGCATTTAATAGGTAGCATATGATGTCACTAAATACACTTGAACTTAGAGATTGTCCTTTGGAAAATGCAATATTGAATAACATGAGACTTTGGAATGGCATAGGATTTGAAAATAATATACTGCATGGCTATCGTTTTATATGGGCACATTTTATTTTGGCGATGGTTTCATTAGGTTGAAAGCAATGGAAACCCTGCCGAAACCGGTTTGGCTCAGTGGTAGAGCGTCAGTCTGCGGAGTGAAAGGTCCCGGGTTTGATTCTAGTCAAGGGCATGTACCTTGGTTGCGGGCACATCCCCAGTGGGGGGTGTGCAGGAGGCAGCTGGTCGATGTTTCTCTCTCATCGACGTTTCTAGCTCTCTATCTCTTTCCCTTCCTCTCTGTAAAAAATCAATGAAATATATTTTTTTTAAAAAAGGCAATGGAAACCCTGAGGTGTCCACCTATGTTTGTGTCTGTGTTATGGTAAATGGGAAGTTTTCAAAGTCAAGTTTTAAAATTACTAGGCAAAGATAGTAATGAAAGAAATCATCCTGTAGTCACAGAGCAAACATTATGACCCTATCCAAAAGCCAGTCAACAGTAGATAAGGAAATCTAAGTCTTTTTAACTCTCTGGAGTTCTCTTAAAGCCTCTTAGAAGCAGAATATTGTCTGTATCTTGAGTTACATGCTGCTTTGTGTGTGTAGACTATTTGGTAAAATCCAATCTGCAACCTTCTACACTTGGCTGACTTAGGCATTTTGCTGATAAGTAGATCTTACTTGGCAGGTTGATCTGGGATGATTAGTAAAATCCAGTCATGCTGGAGATAAATGTGCTTCTGTTCATTTCACTAACTTACCTCAGCACTTACCTTTATCTCCTTGTCTTAAGTGTCATCCATAGCTGTGTTCTCTTTAGAATACCAAATGAAGAAGAACTCATGCCTCTGATCCATTATTGACGAGCCATACCTTCAGCCACAAATCAAACTGTGTTGTGGTGATAGAAAAGGTCAGCAGGGCACTTGCTAAATATGAAGCAAGTGCCTATAAATTACCAAGAATCCTTTAGGTGGCAGGGTCTGTGCAAGCATATCATATAAGTTATGATATGGCTTAAAATTCAACATAACAGCCCTGGCTGGGTGGCTCAGTTGGTTGTAACATCATCCTGTTCACCAAAAAGTTGCAAGTTCAATTCATGGTCAGGCCACCCACATGCCTAGGTTATGGGTTGGATCCCCAGTCAAAGCACATATGAGAAGAAACCAATATTCTCACATTAATGCTTCTCTCTCACTCTCTCTCTCTAAATATCAGTACAAAAGTTCATTATTGCTCCTTATTATCATCATTTTATAGATGAGGAAACCAAGACTCAGAGAAGCTAAGGGACCATAGTTTGCACAGCTAATAAATAATGAGCTAGACTTCAAAATGAGATTTTTTCCCCCACAAAGCCTGATCTCTACTTCTCTACCCTGTCTCCAAATAGCTGTGTCTGATTGCTCATCTCCCTGGGTTATTTTGACTCAGTGAATTAATGGGCATCCTAAAGAATGGATGTCCAGGGATGGATCTGATAGTCTCTGGAGCAGAGCAAGAGGTCTGTGGCTGCTGCTGGTGCCCCAAACAGCAGGATTGCAGGGCTGCTTGTGTATCAGAGCCAAGATAATCCAAGTATTAAAACAGGTTGACCCAAACATATCATGACTCAACCCAACAAAAGTTTATTTCTTTTTTTTTTCTTCAATATTTTATTGATTTTTTACAGAGAGGAAGGAAGAGGGATAGAGAGTTAGAAACATCGATCAGCTACTTCCTGCACACCTCCTACTGGGGATGTGCACTCAACCAAGGTACATGCCCTTGACTGAAATCAAAGGACCTTTCAGTCCTCAGGCAGACGCTCCATCCACTGAGCCAAACCAGTCAGGGCAAAAGTTTATTTCTTAATCTTATCATTGATCAGGGCAATTTGAGGTTGGTGGTGAGGTGGAAAACAAAGGTGATTTTGCTCCCTGCAGTCACTGCGTCTGACTGTGGCTCTACTAGTGTTGATACATGACTTACAAGAGTGTCACTGTTGACTCCATTCCAGTTAGGGAGAGGGAAGGAGGCTTAGAGGACTGTGCACATGACACTTTTATGGACCAAGCTTTCGAAGAGTCATATCTCTTGCACTCTCATTCTATTGACTAGAATTAAGTCACGTGTCTGAACCAAATTGCAAGGCAGGCAATGAAATATAGTCAAGCCAGGTATCCAAGACGATTAGGAAATGGATTTCAGAGAGTATTCACATCTGGAATGCAGAGAAAAGTTCCCCAGTCTAGGAACCCAAAGATTGGAGTTTCATTTCTGATGACCCATTGCTAGAGCCACTGGACAAGCTTCTCATCTGAAAATCAGAACACCAGTCCCTGCTGCTTTCTACTTCACAGGGACTGTGAAGGTCAACATTCGAGCGGAGAAAGGTGTGTAGATATTCTTGGCAAGCAACTTGGGACTTAGCATGGGAGAGTCCACAGAGACCTAGATTGGGATATAGAATCCAAGACCAATTCTTTTTCTGCCCCTTCCTATCTCTATGCAAGCATGACTCACTCAGTTCTCTGAGCTGAGATGCCTTTTCTGTTAAGTCCAGAGGAAAAATGCTTCCCTTATCTTCTTTATAGGGATCCAGAGTATCTACAAATCAGTAGCCTATGTGTAAGTGTTTGAAAACCATTAAATGTCAAAGAGATATTAAAATTTATGGTTTTGATTTTCACCGGGGCTGCTGCTTATGGACCTGTTGGCCTGAAGAATGCTTTCTACACTCCCAGCTTCGCCCTCCCCTCCTCACAAAATGAAGTAGAGTATTTATGCATAAAAATAGTAATTTTTCTCAAAATTGTAACAGAGGCTCACTATTGACACACACCATGAGTGACTGCGGAGCACTTAAAGAACAGCCTGAATGGCCTCCATGTTTGAAATTCCCACCACGCTAGGTATATAGTTGCTGCCTAATTGACACTTATTGAATTATATTCAATTTTAAAATATACTGCCTTGCCGTAGACGACGTGACTGTGACTAGGGCGCTGGCACAGTAATGGTTAGTGACTAACTCCTCTGGGACACACCTGGAGCTCCCATGTCTCTCTTCGAGGGTAGGGCTTGTCCTGAGTGATCCCATTACAATTTTCTTATCTGCTAAGTCGCTTCTCTGAATTGATGGTGATAGTCATTTAAACAGATTCTTACTCTCCTGCCCTCAGTAGTTTTAGAGTTAGATTCATTAAGCTTTTTTCTTCCCCCCGCCCCCTTTTTTCACTGGTTGGAGTCCCTTGGAACTTCTTCATTGCAGCTAAGGTGTTTATTACCTTCCAGGTTGTCTTCTGAGCCCAGTTTTGCAGGGAGATGATTATCTGGCCTGGCTTTTCATTCATTTCTGGGCACATCCAGCTATGAATCAACAGGCAAGCCTGCTCTTCTAATTATGGAGTGGGATGACTCATTCTTGTATTTTTCTGGGTTGTGGCAGGTGAGGCCGCATCTGCTGTTTCAAGCTTTAATAAGTAAATAACAAGAGACATTAGAGAAAATCAGGAAGAGACTGGCTGTCTTTAGTTCTAGACGATTATTAAAGTGTACCACAGTTCTGACTATCAGATTTCTGCTAATCTGGACTAACAGCCATGGAACAACTAGCAGTCTGTTATTCTTTAAATGACCCTTCCAGTAAAAGAGAAATTGCAAATAAACCACCTGCAGAGAGGTAGCCCTGTGCTTCTCAAACTTCACAAGCACAGAGACCTGAGATCTCGTTGAAATGCAGGTGCTGATGCAGTGGGGCTGAGGTGGGGCCTGGATTTGGTATTTCTCACAAGTTCCTGGGTCCTGCTGGTCCTGGTCCAGCCACTACGCTTTGAGAAGAAGGGAAGAGTGGGCAAATGGGTGAGGCAGGGCCCATTCTTACCAAGGCCTCATTCTTTATACAGAACCTTTTCAGATGACCTGATCTCTGTGATAAGGCGTAAATACCAGGCTGCACTTTGGGAGATAGAGAAAAATTTGCAATCAGAAGCGAAGTGGGGTTTTTTTTAAATGTTTTTTTTCAATCTACAGTATTTTACAAAGTGCCTTCTCTGGGTCTTTGTGAGTTTGCATAATTTAGGCAACCCCAATTCTCTTTATCTTCTTTAAAAATTTATTTTATTGTTTATACTATTACAGATGTAATTCTTTCTCCCCACTCCCCTTTGCCCACCTTCCTCTGTCACCCCTCACCCGCCCTTACCCCTCCTTCCCTCTGGTCATCACCACACTGTTGTCTGTACCTATGATTTGTGCATATATGTTCTTTAGCTAATCCTTCCACCTTCTTTCATCCAGCATCCTATCCACTTCCCCCAGATAGCTGTCAGTCTGTTCCAACTTGAAGATTGCATCTACAGTGACAATAAACAGGAAGATAACAAATCTCATTCCATCTGAGTGATGAGATGAGCATGACTATAATCAATTACCTGACAGAAGGGATGGTTAGCTGTTATTGCAAGGGTTTATCGGGATCCACACACAATTAAGGTTCTAGGTTGGTGTCAGATGCTAACTTACTAATGATTTTGCTCAGCATGTTGAGAGCTTTAGTAAATAACAAGTTCAGATTCCACAATTTGTATTTGTCCTTTAATAAGTCCCCTACTCTCTCTGTCTCAGTTCCATTATCTATGAAATGAACCTGATGATGCCCTGGCAACTTCTTGGAATTGTTGGGAAGTCGAAATAAGATAATGCATGTAAAACTGTATAGATTATATATAACTGCACAGATAGAATCTAGGACTAGATAGAAACACTTGATTATTATTGGGATATTTTAAGGAATATTGTGTAAATAGACGACTTATGTCTCTTTAGTTTACATTCCTATATTTTTGCTGCTTCCTCAGGAAGAATTTGTTTTGCCTGGACACTTAAACAAAAAAACAAACCCAAAAATCATTTTGGATATGCTTTGTTTTGGTTTTCTGAAAATAGAATGTTTTGTAGAGGCTAAAAATCAATGGGAGATGCATCCGCTGATTTCATTCATTCCCATTTTGTGAAATATTATTCCCTGTAGATCCTTCTCTCCAGTGTTAGCCCATCTGAACTGAGATGATTCTCCAATGCCTCTTGCATTTAGCTCTTCATTTGGAAAAGTGTTTCATCATGAAATCAATTTCATCATAGAATTTTACACTCAGTTTTAGTCCATGATTTTTCTTGTTGCCTTGTCTCACTCCAGCGTATTTCTCACTCTGCAAAAGTCCTCACTTTTCTTAGATCCTTAATGTTCCAGCTGCACACACTTTTCTTCCCCTGAGTTTCAGTGGAAGATAAAATAGGGATCCCCACATCCCTACTCAGCCCAAGAATTCATCGGGAAAAATTTATGGGGCTTTGTTCGTGTTACTTGGGCCAAGATTTATTTCTGTGCTTCTGGTTCCTGGATGTATGTGGTAGAGGTACCTCCTGGTTTTCCAATCAAAAAATCGTAAGTAGAGACTGATTTTCTATTCTCTTTGTCAGAAGCCATGCAGTGAAGCTAGTGAATTTTAAACCAGAGTTTTATTCCATTTCATCTCATTTTGCCAGATCAGAATTTGTTTCCTTTTGGGCTAAAAGTCATGACAGTTCTTTGAGAATAAATGTTAGAGTTGGATACAATTAGCTCTCTTAAATAAATTAGCACATTTAAGACAGAACAAAGAAGAAGGAATGAATTGTATGCATGCGAATAGGTAACACTTTAAGGATGATTTAATAAAAGGAGAACCCAAACAATTACATCATCATTTTTCTTTAATGCAACTGCCATCAATTTCTTAACTGCATTTCCTGATTTTCTTAGATTCCTTCAGCTCAAGACAGAAGGACAAAGTTGGTCTCTGCCATTTCTGTGTCTTGCAAAGGCTGGAAGGTTAGGAAAGTGCAGACAAATCTAGAATGAAGAGAGTTTACTCATCTTGCCCAGATAACTTGTCCTCATGCCTGTTCTCCACATTATAGGTTCTGATCTCTGTGACTCCTCAAAAACTCTTAGTAATTATCTGCGGGTATTGAGGCTCTTTCTGAGAAATGCTGTTCTGAGAAATGCTGTTGTCCTTAACATATCAGCCCAGCATTTACTTACCAGTATCCATTTCAGAAAACTGCTCATATTAACCTCACCATTAAGGAAAAGTGAATTTCAGATCTTTCAGTAAGAGTCTCTCTTTAGTCTTCTCTGGAGTTAGAGAGTTGAGTCATTTCCTCTAGCTATTAATGCTGGTCTGCCCTATCATCTTTGTTTTCTAGATCATTATGATCAATTTAATTCATTACTGACCTTAGATTCTCTTCCATGCCCTACTTGGGCTCCACATTCTGGGATTTGAAGAGTTTAGTACAAGAAAAACATTCTTGTTTGCGAGGACTGATATTCATTTGATATGCTGGGCTAGCAGGCCAGTTGTTGAAATATTGAAATGCATTAGTACTGATTAATAAATATTGTAGTTTCTGTTTATATTTCCCCTTAAAGGGCTATCATTTAGCCCCTAACATTCTCCCATTTCCAATATATTCTGGCAATTTCATATCCCCCTCTGAAATCTCTCTACTATCCAGCTTCTCAATTCTGCTATAGCTATGGCATTGTTCATATTGATCAATTTCTGTCCATATCTTTAGAGAGATGATTGATAGACATAGATGATAGGTAGATAGATAGATATAGATATAGTGTGTGTGTGTGTGTGTGTGTGTGTGTGTGTGTGTGTGTGTAACACTATGCTCTCTTTTATTCAAACTGGGATTTGAGTCTGTAACTATAAATTTCTTGGAGAGAATAACTCCTTTGATGGTGAGGATATCTCTTGATTCCCACCATTGCCTCTTACTCTTACTAACAACCCAGCCTGCTTTCCCAACAGACAACCTTTTCTCAGATTATGGTGAGATGTTGAGGCCCATTGCTATTTCTCTTAATTTTGTGAAAGCCTGAAAATGATCTTTCCTGTTGTGATTTCTCTCATTTTGGATACCAAGCAGTTGAAGTCAATCGGAGCAGAGGAAAAAGAGAGGTGTGCTATGTGCATCTCTGTTACTCACGGAGTCTTTCTAAGAATCAAGAGACTGAGTTCTGTGCTGGCTCTGCTATTCTGTCTCATTTGCTCCCAAAGCATCAGGGGCAAGAGGATGGGACTAGACTGGGTTGTACGTTAGGCCCCTCTAGGTACAAAGTCACCAGTATAAAACCTCTTCCAGGCAATCTCCACAGGCTTCTCCCTTTTTTGCAGGCATCTTTCAGCTTGGTCAAGAGAGTTCAATACAGGGAAAACATCCTTGTTTGCTAGAACTGATATTCATCTAATATGCCTGGTCCCAGCAGATCTGTTGAAATATTGAAATGCATTAGTACTGATTAATATATAGTTCTGCCTGATTAATAAATAAAGCTCTGTACTGATTAATAATAAATCATGTCCTGCCTTTGAGAAAGGGGCACTTTTGATAGGAATAGTTATGTGCCAGAGTAAGGTGTTGTTTTTGCTTCATTCCCAAAAGTAATTTGTGGAATCCATTTTGCAGTTTGACATGTTGACAGCTCATATTGGTTATCTCACACACATACATCTTCATTTTATTGTTTGTTCTTTTAGTCAACTTTTGCATGTCTCTATGTCTCATTTTCTCCAGACTTGGAATTTTATTAATTGAGAAATATTGAACATTTTCATAATCTTTCATTTAAAGTAATCACACATAAATTGTGTTTAACTGAAAGGGCTTATTGATTGTACCTGGTGTTTTTGTTGATTTAATTTAACTTAATTTATTACTGCTCTTAGACTCCTTTCATACTCCACATTCTAAGAGTTGGAGGATTTAATACAAGAAAAACATTCTTGTTTGCTAGGGATGGTATTTATCTGATATGCATGGTACCACCATATCAGATGTTGAAATACTGAAATGCATTAGTAAGGACTAATAAATAATTTCTGCCACTATGTCCCATTTAGAGGTTCTTATTTAGCCTCAATTCCCCCCCCCCAGGATATAGTAGAAATTGCTTCCCTCAATTTCTACTATATCCTGGCAACCCTAACCCCTTCATATCAGTGGCAATTCCGTATCAATGCTAGTCAAAGCTGCCTTGTATCTTTCAGCTCTGACAAAGTTTTCTACTGACTGTAAATTTAGAATGCCAGTTGTATCTGGCATTTCTAAGATAAGGAAGCAATTCTTAGCATGACTGTTTTAGTCATCATGCTAAACTAGCAAAATGGAAATGATTGACTCTAAGTTAATTTTATCACTCAAGCCAGAAAACCCGAGTTTATCCTTATCTGACTCCTCTCTGACATCCAGTCAAAGTCTTGCCAATTTCACATCTAAATATTTCTTGCGGGGGGGAATATTTCTTGGGTTTCCTATGTTCCTCTAGTTCGGGCCCTTGTTATGTCATGCTTAGATGATCATTATGCTCTTTGAATAGGTTTCTCTACTGACAGATTTGCCCCTCTTAATTCAGCCAGAAGGATCTTTCTATACACATCTAAACATGTTATTCTCATGCTTAAATCTCATCAGTGCATACCCATCATGCACATAATAAAACCCACACTGCTTAGCAAGGTATAGAAATCTTCCTATGTCTTGGAACTTTCCCATTTTTTCAAGTCCATCACCTGCCCATCTTCATTTTCAACTTGACACCACATGAACACCAAAGGATGTGTGGCTTTTCTCTGTTCCTCATTTCCTCATTTTAGTTCATGGTTTTGGCTGAAATATTGTTTTCACTTTTCATGCTACGACTCATTAATTCTAGTTCACACTTCATCAATTAGGTTGAACTATTGCCTCATTCAGACATTTTGGGGAGAAATGTTTCCTTAGTACTACTGAGAATTTCAGTATTGTTATATTGATAAAATCCATGCATGTGTCTGCTCCCCACCACTATTAACAATAACCATGAGTTTTCTGAGGGCAGAGAGAGTCCTATTTATATTGTTATATCCAGCCTCTGGTATACAGTCTAGTAACAATTGATTATATAATGCTACACCTTAGGGCCATAACCAATGATGTTGAAATTTTCAGTGAAAGAGGTATGTTTGGTTTAGTCCCCTATAAGCAGATTCTGATTTGGAGATTTATATTAAATTACTTATTAGGATGTGGTCCTAGGGAAAAACTTGTAGGGAGGAAGGCAGTGAGGCAGGGAAGTGAAGAAAAGGAAGCCAAGGAAGGTTATGCATCAAGAGAATTCCATAGAGGGTCGTTTTGGTTCAGTTCTACAGTTTGGGTTCCACCTCTGCTTTGTTTCCACCAGGGGTCAGACAGCCAGGGTGTTGATATTTCCACATTTGTTGGCATTGGCTAAGGGCTGCCTCTTCCAAAACTATAAATCCCCAGTAACTTGGCTTTCCAAGTGTGGTCAGTGAGGCTAAAATGGAGCATGTGTCAGGATCAGGTGGAGGGCTTGTTAAAATGTATATTGTTGAGACCTACTCCTAGATTTTCTGATTCAGTAGGTCTGGAGTATTTGCATTTTCAACAGATACCCACGTGACACTGAATCTCCTAGTCTGTGGATCACACTTTGAGAAGTACTGGATTAAGCAAAATGGGTTACAGCACCCTCAGGGTCATCCTACAACAAATGAGAGTGAAGGTTGTATGAAAGCATACCAGAAGCTGGTGTACTTGAGCCCACCAAGAGACCCATGGTGATGAGGGTAGAGCATCTGTTTCCAGGAATTGGTCCTGACAATGCCCAAGAGGATCTGAGCTACCCAGAGCAGAGAACTGCTGGCCCCATTTCTCATCCAAGGCCAACTGGGATTTGGAGGACCAACTTACCTGAGTATTTAACTTCTAAATCAGACTTAACTTCACTGTGATTAAAAATCACACACCCTAAAATATTTCTTCTGTCTTTTTTCATTCTCTTCTCATTTAGTTTTTTCATTTTTGCTAGAAAAAAAAAAAGTATTTCCTAGCTGCACCACTGCTTTGTCTTATTGATGTGTTTTTCTTCTCAGTTGACTCTGTGTTCTCTTTTATCATAATTTATGAAAACAAACTTCAGAATGTTGTTATCTATCAGAAAAGGGTGGAATTTATTACTGATGGCTACAGAAAAGAGAGTGTAGGCAACAAAAGATAAAATATATGTGGTATTAGAAATCTGTCATCAGACATTAAAATTTGCTAACTGAGCAAGAAAGAACCTAGAATTTAAAAAATAGCATGCTGATTTACCAGATGCTCTTTGGAAATAAGCAAAGAATCTTTTGGCAATTGTGGGAAATCTGGTCAAACATTAGGTATGCTTTTCTTTTACTAAAATAAAAATAGGGTTTTCTTCACTATTTTCATGCTGGTTGTTTGATAGAGTTCATGAACTTGCAGGGGCATCTTATGTTCACAAGAGTAACTTATGGTCTGGAAGATCTGTCTAACTGGGTGCTTTGAAATAAATAGGAGAGGAATAAAAGTTTAGTGTTGCAATTAAATCTGACATCATGCTGAAATTTTGCAAAGGTAATAAATCACCCAAGAATTATGAAACAATTATTTCACTGTAGTCCATGTTCATTCATTTAAATCAATTTAACAGAAATATACTGGGAACCTTATCTATGAGAGACTGAGGGAAAGAAAGAAGGAGGGAGGAAAAGGGGACTTTGTCCTTAAGAAGCTTACTGTAGGATGCCTTTGTGAGGACACTTAGTATGATTCAGATCCAAAATCTATTATCTTGTATGGAAGTTAGAAAGATTACAGATAGGAAAAACTTTAAGAAAGAATGAAAAAAAAAAAAAACTAACAAGAAATAGATAATTGATGGTATAGATGAAAAAGGCAGGAAAACCTCTTCAAATTTATTAATGTTTATAATAAGAAAATAAGTTTTTCAGCCATACCAAGACAGAAGTACATATAAAAAATTTTAATAACAAAAGTGTTGTTGGGGTTTAAGGTTTTACTTGGAAGGAAGGATATTACCATTTATTGGATCCCTTCTACAAGCTCCTGGCCTTATACCTGTTATCTCAACCATTCTCATCAAGCACTTATTCATAGATATTGCTATTTTGTAAATAAAAATTTTTAATTTAGAATGATTTTGATGTATAAAAGAGTTGTAAAGATAGAACAGAGAGTTTCTGTGTGTCCTCACCCAGTTTCCCTGATTATTCACATCTTCTGTTAGCTTTATTTGTCATAATTAAAACTTCACTATTGGTACATCACTGTCAACAAAACTCCAGGCCTTATTTTGTTTTTGGTTTTTTTGTTTGTTTGTTTGTTTGTTTGTTTTTAAATATATTTTATTGATTTTTTTTGCCCCCCCTCCCTCCCTCCCATACATACATACATACCCTCCCTCCCCAGAGTTTTATGTCCATTGGTTGTACTTATATGCATGTATACAAGTCCTTCGGTTATCTATTATCTCCCCCAGATCTCCCTCCCCTCCCCACTGTATATTGACAGTCTGCTTGTTGCTTTACTGTCTCTATATCTATCTTTTGGTTTATCAGTTTATAATGTTCTTTATTATCCATAAATGAGTGAGGTCATGCAGTGTTTCTCTTTCATTGATTGGCTTATTTCACTCAGCATGATGCTCTCCAATTCCATCCAGATTGCTGCAAATGATGAGAATTCCTTCTTTTTTATGGCAGCATAGTATTCCATTGTTTAGATGTACCATAGTTTTTGGATCCAATCATCTGATGACGGGCACCTAGGCTGCTTCCAAATTCTGGCTATTGTAGATTGTGCTGCTATGAACATAGGGGTGCATATATCCTTTCTGATTGGTGTTTCTAGTTTCTTGGGATATATTCCTAGGAGTGGGATTACTGGGTCAAATGGGAGTTCCATTTTCAGTTTTTTGAGGAAACTCACCAGTCTGCATTCCCACCAGCAGTGCACGAGGGTTCCTTTTTCTCCACAACCTCGCCAACACTTGTCGTTTGTTGATTTGTTGATGTTGGCCATTCTGACAGGTGTGAGATGGTACCGCATTGTTGTTTTGATTTGCATCTCTTGGATAATTAGTGACTTTGAGCATGTTTTCATGTGCCTTTTGGCCTTCCTTCTGTCTTCTTTTGAAAATATTCTATTTAGGTCCATTGCCCATTTCTTAATTGGATCATTCATCTTCCTTTTATTTAGTTGTGTCAGCTGTCTGTAGATGTTAAACCTTTATCAGTGGTATTATTTGCAAATATGTTCTCTCACACCGTGGGCATTCTTCTTGTTTTGTTGATAGTTTCTTTTGCTGTAAAAAAAAGCTTTTTATTTTGATGTAGTCCCATTTGTTTATTTTCTCTTTAGGTTTCATTGCCCTAGGGGCAGTATCAGTGAAGAAGTTCTTTTGGCATACGTCTGAGATTTTGCTGTCCAGGCCTTATTTTGATGTCACCATTTTTCCTGCTACAGTGCTCCTCTTCCCCCTCCCGCCCACTCCCCAGGATCCAGTTTAGAAACCACATTGCCATTGGTTGTCATGCTCTCATCTCCTCTGGGCTGTGACAATTTCTCAATCCTTCCTTGTTTTTCATGATCTGGGTAGTTTTGAAGAATGTTGGCTAGGTATTTTGTAGAATAGAAATTACTATTTTTTACATTTTAGAAATATATCATCTGTAACATTTTTTTCAAAGATAGGGATTTGGGCTGGAAAGAAGGGTATCACAAATAGTTCCTGCCAGCAACAACATTAAAACTAAGAATGAATTTGAGCTGTTTTGTAGTGATGCCTTGGCTCCTTGAATTCTGGGAACTCTCCCTCTGTGATTTTTTTTTTTTCACTTTTAGTAAAGTCTACCTTTAAAGAAAAACAAGAAGAAAAACACTCAGTTTAAACAGATATACCCAATCCCATGGTCTTTCAGCCTCTGGAAGGTTTGACGAGGATGCTATCTTTCTAAATGAATTGCTAAGCATCACTAATACATGATAATTAACCATGTGAACTTAGTGAGTTATTAATTTTATTAAGAGTTCTAATTCTGTATTCTGCTAAAATGCCTGGTTGTCATACAAAGTTTCATTATGTCTGTTAAGATTAGGGTTGACTACAAGTATAGAGATCTTTAAAAAGAAATTGTCCTGCAAATACCAACACTTAAAGATTTATTCTTTTCTCACCTGGAAAGAATTCAGTGAAGGCAATCTAGAACTGGAATGAGAGCTATAGAAATTATTCATTCAGGGACCCAATGTCTTCTAATTCACTATTTTGTCATTTCCAGAGTGTGCCTCCATCTTAATGGTCCAGAAAGGCTAGTAAAACTCTATTCATCATTCATCACATCCACATTTTATGCAATAGGATGGAGTAAGAATGGGTGTGACTTCTCACCGGTAAAATTTTTCTGGAAGTACAGCATAGCCCAGCACTTGCTTTTAATATTTCTTTGACCAAACTTAGTTGCATGGGAACTCCTAACTATAAAGAAGACTGAGATATATGATTTTTACTTTAGATGGTCATGTGCCAAGCAAAAATTGACTGGAAATTGGGAGATAAATAGTGGTCACTACCATACTTGGTGCAGTTGTACACCCCTCCTGCATATATAGACATGGATAATTGAGTTACAGTTTTCAGTGCATCATCAATGTTGAGTTTTTGGAATTCAACATTGTTTTGGACCTGTTATTAATTTTTGCATAACTAGTGTTTTGACCTATATTTTTCAAATAGTTAGATGATGGAGGTATATCTGGATTGCTGTTAAGTCTTTTTTAAAATGGGTTTGCTTTCTATGTAATCTATCTTGGGAATGCATATAATAGTGAGGCTGTCTTTTCTCCTACATAAGTGAACGCTATTAAAAGAAGTGGAGAGCCTTTGTTCTAGAGGATGTGCTCTGGGAATTGACTAGACTATTTTAAGAAGTAGCAAGAAAGATGGCTCTGAAGGACCATGGCAGGTCCAGAGTCGGTTACTAAGCAGAGAGGCATGAAATTACCCTATGGGACATGAAATTACCCTATGGGTCAATGGGAGAGCCATTGACGAATTTAGGCAGAAGCATGATAGGGTTACTTTTGTGATGAAAATGTAGTTGTTCTTGCCATAGATTTTGTTTTCAATAAATATATCAGGGTAGTAGAATACACATTTAGATTTCCATAGTTTCCTACATTGCTTTTCAGGAATGACTGGATCCCCATGAGACAGTGAGGGCAGCTATTAGGGACATTTCCCTAGAATCTGAGTTTAAGTTTATAGAGGATTGCCAAGGTATTTCTGATATGGTGGCAAGGAAACCTTTGGTTAAGTTTTTTGTTTAGCTTTTTTGTTGTTGTTTGTTTGTTTTTACTGTGAAAGGAACAAATAATTATATTTGAAAAGTTGGAAAATATGGAAAAGCAAATAAACCTCCCCAAACAATTCTAAGCCATCAGTGAATGCTATTACCATCTCAGTGTATAATCCTCTGGCTTTTTTTCAATGCATATAGACTGCAGATTTTTGCAGGATAACATGCTGGAATGGCTTCTGAAAATCTATTTTTGTACCAGGGAGTCTTTAGTAGAAAGAAAGGGTTTAGTAGTTCCCATCTGGCAGCTGAAGATTCCTGGGGAGCCACAGATTACTTATAAGGGTCCTCAAATCCATCCACTTATCAAACATTGTTTGTAGATTGAACATTTTAATACACACACACACACACACACACACACACACACACGTTCAACATTGGGTAAACATACAAAGATGTTGTTTATTGAGATTTTTTTTAATATATTTTATTGATTTTACATAGAGAGGAATTGAGAGGAATAGAGAGTTAAAAACGTCGATGAGAGAGAAACATCGACCAGCTGCCTCTTGTATACCCCCCACTGGGGATGTGCCCACAACCAAGTACGTGCCCTTGACTGGAATTGAACCCAGGACCCTTCAGTCTGCAGGCCGATGCTCTATCCACTGAGCCAAACCGGTTTCAGTGTGTTTGTTGAGATTTTAAAAATGCAAATTTATTCAAAAGCACTACTGAATTTAGAGTACCTTGCTGTCATTAGTTATTTTTTTTCAGTCAATGAATATTAAATAAGTTCAACTATGTTGTGGTAGGCTCACAGATGCACTGGTATTCCCAAGAGGTCCATGAGCTTGTGAAGGTGGAAATAAAAATTTGATGAGTGTATGAGTGACTTGCATAGTCATTGCTGCTCCCACCATATCACACTGCTGCCTTTGGTGTGATATGATGGGAACCACCACCATTGCCTTTGCTTTTGCCTTTCACTTATTTTCTTTCATTAACAGGAAGGAAATTGCTCCCAAAGTTGGGTGGCCCTTCTTCTATAGTTTGATTAATAAGCCTGAGTGGTCTTAGCTCAATCCAGAAAATTAAAGATTTGACTATTGAAGCAAAAATATTGTCTAGCCCTGGCCATTTTGTCTCAGTGAATAGAACGACAGCCAACAGACTGAAGGGTCCCAGGTTGAATTCTGGTCAAGGGCATCATACCTACGTTGCAGGCTCCTCCCCAGCTCAGGCTTTGGTCAGGGCTCTTGCAGGAGGCAACTAATCAATGTGTTTCTCTCACATCAATATTTGTCTTTTATTTTTCTTTCTCTTCCACTCTCTCTAAAAATTAATGGAAAATATCCTCAGGTGATTATATATATATGCATTATATATATATATATATATATATATATATATATATATATATATATATATACACACACACACACATTTAGAGGAAAATGTGTGTGTGTGTGTGTGTGTGTGTGTGTGTGAGTGTGTGTGTGTGTATTTTCCTCTAAATGTACCAGTATCTATAAAATGAGAAGATGATTATTACCTATTTACCCCATTATGATCTCAAAGTCATGGAGCTAAACCCCATCTTTTACAAATTGCTTGTTTTTTATTCTTTCAGATTTATTTTGTTAGTTAAAAATCTGTCTTATTTGAAGAGAGCAACCCAATAACTTGGAAAATAAAAGAGGTTTCCCACTTGCCATTCTAAAGAAAAAACTTTTGAACACTTCATTACTTTTCTTCCCCCAAAGTTGAATCTTAAAGTCATATGGCTGCTGGTGGAAGGTGATTCCTTGGATTTTCCATAAGCAGGATGTGTTAACAGATACCCTTTCCAAGCCAGTTACTTCAGTTTAGTTTGTTTGGGTTCAGTTTTGTTACTTGGGGAGTAGGCACTGGCTCCCAGGTGAAAGATCAAGTCCCTCATCCCGCCATTATATTCCAACTTTAGTCATATTTCCCTGAGCTTCCTTCCCATGCACACTACTTAGCTTTCTTTTTCTTAAAGTTATTTGAATTAATATTCCTTCCCTTTCTGTACCTGATTGAGTTTGCCACCTCTTTCTAGTCATTTCTCTCCTTTGTTCTATTCATTTTTATTCTGTGTGTGCCCACAAGAAAAGTGAAGGTGAGTTAGAAAATAATATACATTTCCTAGTACATGCTCAGTTTCAAAGAGAAGTCATTTCATCACTTTGCCTTCCAGAAATGAAAGATGTAGTCTCCTAGAATCTGGATAGACATATTAGTAGTGATTCTCCCAAAATAGCTAAAGGAATTTGATTTTGAATCCTGTCCCCTCCCTCCTGTCTCATTACTTACTTGAATACCAGTCAATGACACAGGTGGCTGGCTATTCATTGTATTTTTATTCTGAAGCCTTGAATTCTTATTCACTCTGCCACTTACATCTTAGGGCAAAATGTTTCTTCTTTCTGAGCTTTGGGTATTTTTTTTTCCTTAATCTATTAAATGGAGCTAATGATATTTCCAGATTGATTGGTTGGGAATCTCATGAAGTACCATCTGTGCCTTAAAAATATCAGGAATTAGTGAAGCATCAAAGCTTTTATAATAAGCTGGAGGCAAAAGTCATTTATTTTTGTTTATTTTGTTTATTTTGTTTATCAACAGTACAACGATTGACATTTCTTTTTGAGAGCCGAAACCAATTTCTGTGCATGGGCCAGTTGTTGTTTTTGAAGGAGATTACGAATCTTGTAGGAATTCCCAGTCCTTCCAACTAACTATGTGATCTCAGGGAAGTCATTTGATAACTTTGTGTCTGAGTTTCCCCAGCATAACATAGAGATAATCATTGTTACTACCTCGTTAAGTTAAGAGAAAGAAAAACAATAATCCACATAAATAGTTCAGTGTGATATTAATAGAAGCTCCATAACCATGCCATTATTATTATATTGAAAGAACTAATGAGAGAATTCTGATATTTAAATGTTTTTATTTAATCCATCTTCATTATATACTTTGGTAATTTCAACATAGTGTTCTCAGCGTTGGGAGAGGTTGACCCAGGTCTCTCCTCATGTATCTTACAAAAATAATTTCTATATTTAGAATAACAAGACTAGCCCCATTTTCATATTGAAAAATGGAGCCTCAGAGATGTGAAGCAAATTAGTTTATCCAAGACCACATTCTGAGACTTTGAGTTTTTGTCCGAGATTTTTTCCTTCTGTATCTGCAAACTTGAGCTCCACAAAAACAACTGAACAAAAGAGCAAAGAGGTAAAATATTGTTGATTTTAAACACAAGATCTGCTTTTTTGCTAGAAAATTGAAAACCCAATAAAGTAACAATGACTCATTGTTATGTTAAACTCATTTTACAGGCCTTTGAGAAACATGGTGACTGTGCACTTGCTTTCTCTCCAGCTCTAGGCTTCAACCCATTGAAATAAAGGAAAACTGTAAAGGGAAATTGGTTTTTCTTTTTCTGCATTTTAAACTTGAATATTCAATCATTTTAAAAAATAAAGTGAGAGGAACTGCTTTAACGGTTTTTTCTTGGGAAAGACTAGCCCTTATTTTAAAGTGTTTCCCTCCCTATTTTAAAAGATGTCACTTCTTTTAGGAAATAATGATGATAGATGGCAAGATAAAATGTGGCAACCCTATATCAGTCCCTGGTTGATGTTTGAAATTCTGCATGTCCATGAACACGGATCTAGAAGCGTGGTTTTGGAAGGTGGGGATCTAGCATTCACTGGCAGGCACTCCCTGGATGGCTGTGTGGAATGCAGATGTTTGTGCTTCTGAACCACAGTGTAAAGCAGGAGCTGGAAGAGGCATCATGGGGAAGTAGAAGTGGCCCTTGTCCTGGGTCAGAGAGAAGGATTCTCATTCCAGCTCCATCATGGGCTAGTCATGAACATGAGTCATTAATCTCCTTATTTTCAAAGTGGAGACAAAACCCATGTTCACCTTACTCACAGGGATGTTGAACAAAGAGAATAATTTTCATGCAGCACTTTGAAAATGGGTCAGTGCTACACAAAAATAAGGCATTAATCATACAAGGACTGTAGGTTGGTAGAAAAAATATTTAACCACTGGTTATGCTGCAGAGACTGCACTTTCCAAGAGCTACCACATGAGGGCGAAGTCTGAGGGAGAGGCAATGGTCCCAAAGGAGGGAGAAAGTGTGTATGTGTCATAGACTTAAAATGTCTGCCAGGGACAAACTCATCACCATGGCTCTGACCACTCTAGAGGGGCTTGCACATGAAGAAGGGATGGTCTGTAAGAGTTAAAGCAGATTGGCTAGTGGGCCATTTGTTTGGGAAACACTAGGAGCACCTCTGTGCCAATGCCCTAGATCAGTGGTTGGCAAACTCATTAGTCAACAGAGCCAAATATCAACAGTACAACGATTGACATTTCTTTTTGAGAGCCGAAACCAATTTCTGTGCATGGGCCATGAAGTTTCAATCTCACTGTATGTGCTCGCCCACATGTGGTATTTTGTGGAAGAGCCACACTCATGGGACCAAAGAGCCACATGTGGCTCAAGAGCCGCAGTTTGCCGACCACTGCCCTAGACATTTGAAAGTTAATTCAGAGCATGTAAGGACGATAGTGCTACAATTCCAAAGAACCACATTGTACACATGAAACACATTCTCATTATTAGACAAAATTGAGTGAACAATATGATGAGTAGCCAGATTAGGATTTTTTAAAAGTTGTGTTAGGAGTACATGAAAGTCTCAGAGAGGACTTCTTGGTGAAACTTGTGAATGCCGGGCAAAAGTTGTCAGATTGTAGGTCAGTGTTGGAGCCTAAGGAACCAGATTTTGCACCTGTAAGCCAGGGGTTCCTCAAAGCCATGTGCTAAATATAATGCTGGTTTTTTGAAGCTTGTTCTGGAAGGAGGGTTGAGAAAACACCACATCAGAGGACATAAAATCATAGATTCATAGAATAAAAGATAAAAAATTACTTTGGACATCATCCAATACCCAATCAATAGTCTGCTGAAGATTAGCATGGAAGCCTTTGAGAGTAAAAACAAAAGAGCTTTCTGATAAGGATTAGGAATTGCTTTCTTATATTTAAGTTTTGCCTGTGAGAAGAATGTGTTATTTTCTCATTGTCTGTCATTGAAAACAAAGTGAAGACTGGACTTCCTCTAGGAAGCTTAGATCTTCTAGGAACGTTTGAGTGGATTTTCTATTGACATGTCTGTTGTCCAGGTTCATAGGCTTGATAAGATAAGATCTTAATGAATGTCGTTGCATAGGATTATTTGCCTTCTCTAGGCAAAAACTTGACTACTAGAATCATTATTTACTTATGCATATATTAAATTATTCATTTAGTCATCAAAGACTTGAATGGGGGTATAACATTCTCCAGGATGGACAATCTATGGTGGTATAGGTGCTTCTGCAGGAGAAGGAATGGCAGGTGGCCTAGGTGTGATCACAACAGCTCGTCATCCTTTCCATGTAGAAACCAGCTATCTTGCTTCTCAGCTCACAGTCCTCCAGTGACTTGTCATCATGAGGTCCTCTGTGATGGAGCCTCTGATGACCTCTCCAAACCATTGTGCTCCTGCCTGCCTTGCTTCACTGCAGTGTGCTTTTTACTAGTATTTGTCCTCAAAGAAGCAAAGTGGCTCAGGGTCTTGGCACATGCTATTCCTTCTGCCTGAACACTGCCTTCCTCACTATCTTCATAGATGATTTCTTTACTTCAGTCAGTTCTCTGCTCAAAAATTACCTCCTTGGAGAGACTTCCCCAACCCCCCTATCTGAAATAGCATCATCACATGTAAGCACGCTCCATTCTTATATTTCGATTTGTTATTATTCATAAGAGCTGTTGCTTCCTGACTTTAAATGATTTCTTTGTCTCTTGTTTGGCCCTCCCTCCTCCACCAGAAAGAATGTGTAGCTTTACAAGAGCAGTGTGACCTCGTCTGTCGTGTTCACTGCTGTATCTTCAACCTGGTACATAGGAGGCTCATGAGAAAATATTTATTAAAAAGGCAAATAAGTGAAGGGGGAGTGATCAAGGGGCTGAGTTTGGGGGGAAAGCAAAGGAATGTTACATGAAGGAGAGTAGGGATCCCTTTGTTGCATTTTCTCCATCAGCCATCACCATACTCCTTACGATGCTCACTTGCTTTCTTCCTTCAGCCTGCAGAGGGGGTCCAGACAGAGAGAACCAAACATTCATGCACATCACATCACCTGGATTTTGTGAAAATGAAGATCCTTAGGTAGTGGATCTCAAGTGGGACCTGAGACTCTGCATTTCTAGGAATGCAAGGGCTGCTGGTCCACAGCCCAGGGGAGGAAGGACAAAGAACAAAGCCACCCTAGGGCACAGGAGCTTCCCAGCCCTCCTGGTCCCACCCACACCCTGCCTGCACCTTTAGATCTTAAGTGAAGGTAAGAGGCAAAGATCCCAGTGTGAACCAGCTTCTCACCCAAGAGCAACAAAGAAAAATGGCCCTTGAATTAGTTCTCTGCTATTTTCTATTTTTAAGAAGTTACCAAATGTCAAAGAAACTGTAAAATGACTAAAACCCAGGCGACTTGGAATTCTGGAATTTACATTTTTGGGACTATTTTTTAGTTTAAAATATAAACCTTGCTTTCCCAGGTGTTGTTTTATATTTTAGGGGTAAAGAAAAAAACGCTTATCCTGGGTTCTCCTCCTCTCTTAAAATTACATGCTTTCAATTTTCATGTGTCTCATCTCTGCCAAAGAGCCAAAATAACATAGGAGCTTTTTTTTTGGGGGGGGGGGGGTAGTTCCGTAATGCATTTGGGTATCAATTTATAAAGAATTATTTATCCTTTTCACTCTGTTTCCACTGATAGTGGAGAAAGACACCTGAGGTGACAGTCTGGTTAGGAATTTGGTACAGTGTTAGCACGACTGGATAATTCCTTGAAGAGCTCAGTGTCCTGGGTGGCCAGTGAATGTGATGGTGAGTGATCTTTTCCTCTAGGCCCTAGAGTCTAGGGAATGAAAACTGTGTGGGGGACAGCGTTAAGAATCCTCTGTCTATGGTGTTAAGCATTCTCTAATGATTGTCCTGAAGATTTTCTCACCAGGACAAGAAAGTATCCTCTCCCTGTATTTTATTTATAATTAACAGGTGAAGACTAAAGAAGATGCATGAGACATCTCATGGTCTTGCTTTCATTTTGTAGGTACATTCACAGATTCTCAGAGCACTTAGGTCGTCTTCCCAAATCACATAGCCAAGCCTGGAATGCGACCTTGAGCTCTTTCTCCCTCCCCACTTTCCTTACCATTTACCCCACCACCACCACCAGCCACCCATGATGCCTTGCGGTCACTAAGATTTAGAGCTAGGAACTATTTGTCAGATACAGAGGTGGTGCCCTCTTTCTTGTGTGAAGTCTGTTGCTTTGTAAAGACAGGGGTTTACACTGTTGTATTTATTTCTGCATCCACAGCTCTTTAATCGGTGCCTGGCTCCTAGTAGGCTCCTACCCTGTTTCCCCGAAAATAAGACACACATTGTCACCTGCAGAAGAGAACTTCTTTGTTGCTCTCAAGTCATCTGGTTTACTGCATGACTACCTTGCCTTTTGCCTCTGTTCCTGGTAGGAAGAGCTATTTATTTTCCCTAGGAAGTCCTGTCACTGAGATGGGAAAATAGGTTTTCTGGCCAGGAGCCTCCAGAAAGATAGTCCCAGGCCTGGAGAAAAATAAAATGTTCCCTTTGATGGTGGCATTGTTCCCTTTAAAGCCCCACTGGACCTCCATGAATCCTCCCACACCTCCCCCACTTCATGATTCTCACACCAGAGTGTCATTATCCCAGTGGGCTGGTTCATTGCCTTCCCGTTGAGTATCGCATGTGGCGTTCACCCACAAAATGTTAGCATCCGAAGATTGCTGTTTTACTTTCTTCTACATCAATTAGCTCTCTATTTCTTATTTCACGTCTCCATTGTGTTTACCCAAAACAATGCAAGAGCTGAGCTTTCCTAATTTACACCCTGTGTCTCTCTACACAGGGATTCTGCAGCATGTATTTAAAAAGTGACATGCAAAAGCAATCTGTCTTCTCTCTCTCTCTCTTTTTTTATCCCTGTTAAACCAGAGAAACTCAATTTTGAGATCAGTTATATTTTAATCATGCTCAGTCCCAAGGCATGCTGATACTTCAGCTGTCCCCTTTGGAAATGGAAGGTTAAGAAAAGTCAGGATCTGGGAAAGGGAAATGAATGAAGCTATAGGGCTTCCCTTGCTCCATCCAGGAAGGAGATAGCAGTTCAGATCACGCCACTAGGGGCATGGTAAACACTGGCTGAATGTGGATGACGTTAACACCACAGTCATCTTTTCTGTCTGTCGGGTAAGTTGCAGCAGCTGGAATCCCAGACGTTGGCAAAGGCAGATTTGAGCAGTTGCAGCATCACAGTTCCTGGGGCCTCCATCAGTTTAGATGAAGCATAAGGTCTCGCAAGGTCTAGAGAAATGAAGAAGGGGTTGGCAAGGCTATACAGGGAGTTGGATCCCCAAGGATCAGAGCTTCATGGCAGGGCCCCAGCAGGAAGCTGTAGGATGCAGATCAGGAATGAAAGCCATTTCGACGGTCCAATACAGAGAGGCTGTGGCTATGTGGACCCATCGGCGCCTGAGACTTCTGCCCTATTGAAGAAGTAAAAGCAATCCCAGATTCCACTCTTAAAATACTGCCTGCTCAGAGCAGGACAGATTCCCCCACTCTGCAGCCTAGTAGTCACCAGTTCTTCTGGTTCCAGGAGCAGCCTGGCCAGACTTCCATTTTGTATTCCTTTGCTTATTTATGCAGAGCTGGGATACCCACTCTTCCTAGATTCCCTAGAGCAGAATTTCATATAAATAAGCCTCTATTCTAACTTTCCAGCAACTTGCCAGGCACGTATTGGTCCAGTTCTTTGGACTCTTCTGAGTATAAGGTATGGTGATACCTGACATTGGCTGATCCTTAGCCTCCAGGCTTGTTCCTCTCAATGCTGTCTCAGGATGCTCTGGCTGAATTGTCTGCTGGGGATTTGTCCCATTCATTCTGATGGATAAGCCAGGTTAGATGGCTTGCTGGTTACTTAGGATAGCTGGATGAACATTCCCTTGGAAGCTTCTCTCTCTCTCTCTCTCTCTCTCTCTCTCTCTCTCTCTCTCTCTCTCTCTCTCTCTCTCTCTTTAAAATAAAGTTGGGAAAGTTCCGGCCCTCTCTGGAAAGGTTTTTATTTTCTGATAGTGGTTAAGGATGCAAAGGTAAAAGCGGATTGTGGATTGCATGGACTGGTCAGTTTAGCTAGTTCCCAGAGAATCAGCTGAATCTCCATCTGCATGGCAGTGAAAGGACCATGGAGCATCAGGGATTGGGCAGATGGGTGGGAAAATCTTGATGACATCTTGGCCTTGACCATGGCACAAGCTGCATCTGTGCTTACACTTTTCTATCTCCTCTCTGACAATTTCTGGTCCTTGGCTCCAGTTCTCTTGCTAACTTTCTATAAACATATTTAATAAGTTCATGATGCACTCCTTATTCATGTGGTAGTCAGCAATCTGATTCTACCCTGGTCAGCACTTCAACATTCCCACACACACTAATACTTGCTTAAATATACTTTTTTGCCTTCTTGACATTGCTTAAGTTATTCTTCTTTTCTGAAATGATCTTGACCCTCAATTTCTGCTTGTTAAAGGGCTTTCCATCTTCCTAATGTGACCATGGACAAGTCATTAAACTTCTCTGAACTTTTGTTTCTTTCTCTGTGGAAGGAGGTGAAGCAACTGTAATGGTGAGGATGGACTTGATAGTGCTGCAATAATAAATAAGCCCCATTCCCGGTCAGGCACATGCCCAGATTGCAGGTTTGATCCCCAGTCAGGAAGGCAATCCTACTACCCAAAAGGAGCACTGAAATTTTATGAAGCACTGTAATAACACCTCTGTAAAACACATGCTAAATCCTAAGACATCATCCAGATGTTAAGGAATGCCACTATATTTCCTGCTTGCAAGGGTCAGCTTCAATGTGCTGATGAGAGAGAAAACAGTTCCCAGCCTGGTTTAACCACTTGCTAACTTTTTGACCTTAGGAAATTGAACTAACTTCCCTGTATTTCAATTTCTACACCTGAAAAAAAATGGGGACTATATTTGTAAATTTCTTGAAGGGTGGTTATGTATAGTAAATGACTTAGTAATTGTGAAATTGTCAGATGTAGTTCTTGGTGCCATATATGTATTTGCTGGTTAAAATGGAATTATACTAAAAAGCACACTATTCTACAACTAGCTTTAAAAAAAATTAAGATGTGGTAGACTGTATGTTATGTATGTATGTATGTATGTATGTGAGTCCTCGTGTACAAGTGTGTGTATTGCTTTATTTCTAAAAAGAGCTGCATATTATTCTATCTTAAATTTCTTAGGCAGGTCAATTAATGGAAAATGCTTGTAAGACAACTCAGGAAGCTCTTGGTTTCATATATCTCCATTGATTGAGCTGTTTTCTGTGTTACTCCTCTCAGACGTAGGGTCTAAAGGCTGTATCTAATGACATTCAGTGGGGGAGTATGTCGAGATCAATCAATACTTTAGTCCAGTCTCTCTGCTATTGATATCTTTATCTGGTGGCAAACGCTCTCACCCGAGGATATGCTCTTCATTGAACTTCAAGCAGTTCCCTCTCCCCCAATAGAAAATCATGTTCTTAAGCTTAGCCGAAAAAAGGTTACCTGCCCTTTAATGGATTTAGCTGTGGTAGAGGATTCACACAGACTATGCCCCTTACCTTTCCCGGGTAAATACCATGCTGTCCCCTTCACTGTTCTCTTCCCAATGCTTGGCACCTGATATGGGTGCCATAAACATTTCTTGACTGATATAGTTGTGACTTTGAGCGCTCCATGATTCTTATGGCTTCTTTAACATTTTCTTTTAATATTAAATTTGAAGCCAAATCTCTTTATTCCATTTCCATCTGGCTCATTGAAAGCCTTTCTCTCCCCTGCATTCCCCACTCCCCCTCCTCCACAAACTTGCATTTCTTCTTTGATGTGTTTTATAGCTTCTCTGCTTGTATATATCAAAGCATACACAAAACGTGAATCTTCAGCTCAGAGAACATGAGAAGCTATACTTCCCAGGCAGGATGAAGAACAAGTAGTGACCACTGCATGCTGAGCTTCTAAGGGAGAAAACTCTGGAAATGGGAGTCCGCATGCAAGAGGTTTATTGAGGAGTGCCCTTGAGATCAACATTTGTGGTTGGGATGGGACAGATTAGAGAGAGGGAGAATTCAAGCTGTGATGCAGACCCAGTGGTAGCCTCAGCCATCCCTACAGGCAGCCCTACTCTAGAATGGCCTTTCAGAGCTGACCCAAAATTAGGCCAAGATGGCCAGGCCATTATCTTTCTATGTAAAGGTCAGTTATTGGACTTGGTCAGTCATTTGGCTAGAAGGCAAAATAACTCTTGGCCATGGAGACGGTCCCTAACGGGTCTCATAGCTGAAAATTCTCTACCACCAGCATTCCCTGCAGCTGGGATAAACCCTTCATTGCAGGGGCATCCTGTTGGTATATCTCAGTGTCCACCACAGAGCAGGGCAGGACATTGGTCACCATTGTCCAACCCCTTCCTATGCCATAGATTTTTCTTCTCTCTCTACCATCTTACCTGTATTGGTGATAATGACTTTAAACATCTTAATGTATTTTTCTTTTCATTATCCTTTAAGGTTTTGGTACAACCTTTGCTTATTTCTGCTTTTGCTGTCCTTGGCATAATCTTTTAAGAATACTTTCTCATTTTCTTTGTGCTGCTATGACAGTCAGCACATCCTCTGCATTATAATTGCTCTAAATATGGTCTCAGCATCCCTGTTCCTCTAGTTCTGAGGGGATAAGATGCTTCCAAACATGAGTTTGTTTAATAAAATGTGGACTAATCTGTGTGGCATGCTGCCACTGAGCTTATAATTCCCTTTCCTTTTCTTTGAAGAAGCTACTGTTGGAGAAAACTTCCCCCTCCTTTCTTCTTTCATCCCACAGATCATTTCCATGCAGCCCACTCGATGTTTGCAGGCAGCAGGGGGAACAAGAATAGCATGAAGAATTGAAACCCCCAGAAGAGCTGCAGCCGCCTCCCCTTGTGTATTTGGGAGCTGAGCTGCTAACAAGTAGCACAGTGGATTCATTTGAATTGCATCTCCCTTTGTTTTCTCTGCCTTCCCTCTGATGCTGCTGATAAGTAAAGCAGTGAAAGTGACCCAGGAGGAGGTGAGAATCCAGGGATTGAGATAATCCAAGGTTTGAATAATCACGAATTAGCCCTGGCTCCTTCATCCCCCACAGCTTTATTTCATGCAGCCACTGGACAGTGCCTCCAAGCAAGGAGACATTCCGCAAGTGGCCTCTGGAGAGCTTTCTGTCCATTCCTTGGCACTATAGAGACAGCTCATGGAAGCTTCTGTCTTGGTCTTCTCAGAAAAGGTACACCTGGGGAGACAAAACAGGAGGGTGTTACAGTGATAGATTCATAGAGAAGGGAGTAATCTTTACAGATATGTTCAGAACCAGATAGTCAGGCATCTGTCCTTCCCCGGTAAGCATATAAGAGAATGCTCCCTGCAAAAACAGGCACACATTTTTTATAAGGGGTCACAGAACAAAGAAACTACTGCTGCTTTGTGCCAGGGGCAAAAGTCCAGCCTAGTTAGGAAATATTCACCAGCACCAGTAGAGAATAATGACCATTCCCATCTCACCCCCATAATTACTGCCTGAAATACCCTTTTCAGTCACTCCTCCTAGTTCTGACTATTAAAGGGCAAGAGCTGCCTCTGTCCTATATAATTATTGGCCAGTAGGGACAGACCTACCTGGCTCCCCTAAACAGACAACTATCTGCTACCTAGATAGAAGAATGAGGGCTTCACGTGGCCAAGGTTATGACTTCACCTCCACTCCAGGGAGTTCTAGCAGCTAAGCACAGGGAGGCTTTGTAGACTCTCAGATGCTCCACATCCCTCAGGGATGCTGATGCAGGCTCACCTGCTAATTTAAAGAGAAAAATTTTAAGCGAAAAATCCACTTACTACAGATTCACTCTCTCCGCCATTTGCTCCCCATAAATACTTTTTTCAAAAATAGATTTTTTAAAATTGATTTCACAGAGGAAGGGAGAGGGAAAGAGCGATAGAAACATCAATGATGAGAAAGAATCATTGCCTCCTGCATGCCTTTCACTGGGGACCAAGCCCAAAACCTGGGCATGTGCCCTGATGGGGAATCACAGGGCATGTGCCATGATGGGGAATTGAACTGTGACATCTCAGTTCACAGGTCAACACTCAACCACTGAGCCATACCACCCAGACTCCCCATAAACACTTTGCCTTCATGTTTTGACTGTATGCTCTGAATAACAAGCCATCTCAGAGCATGACCTCCTGTGACCATGTTCATCCCTGGGTGGTTTGTGGGCAACAGTGGCATCATCCTTGTGATCTTGTTGATGCTGATTTTCATGAATGGGATGCTGCCTTCTTCATTTCCCCAGTGTGAGGGGCTCTCTGTTTTCATTTTGAACCTGACTGCACAAGAAGCAGCTCATAGTTAATGGCTCCCTGTCCTCCTTCGTTTCCATGGGGACTGCTATACGGGTGAGGAGAGGCTGACTTACTTCCAAGACTTCAGCCACCACCCCATCCGGCTCTTAGGTTCCTGAGAAGCTTTTGCAGTGTTTCAGCCACCCAATCTTTCATGGAGCAAACATGTCCTGAGCATCCACTGTGGTGTTGTCCCCAAGGTAGCTGTGGGCATCCCCGCGGCTGACACATTCAGATTCTCCACAGGCTCACCCACACATGAAGGTTTTGCTGTTCTGTCCAGCCCTCCCATTTGTGACTTTAGTAGGAATTGGTGAAGAGTAAAGGGAGAAAGGGAAAGAAGTGCTGGGGTGAGAAGTGATGGTCTTCTTTTTAAAAAATTGTGCAAGCATTTAGGGGAGGCAGAATGGGGCTTTATGTTATCTTTTTCTAGAAATGGCTCGCGCTCGCGCGCTCTCTCTCTCTCTCTCTCTCTCTCTCTCTCTCTCTCTCTCTCTCTCTCTCTCTCCTCTCTCCCCCTCCCTCCCTCCCTCCCCCTCCCTCCTCCCTCCCTCCCTCCCTTCCTCCTTCCCTCCTTCCTCTGCTTGGCTTTCTTAGCTGTGCCTGGACTGAGTCCTACTTTTTACTGCTCTTTCTGGATGGTTGGTTCACTGAGCTAAAGTAAATGCTAGGATGGAGAATACCAATTTAGTTTTTATTTATGTAAACTGGTGTATCAAAAAAATAAAATCAACTTGTGTATCATGTCTGAGAAAGGAGGTAGGGAAGTCCTATTGCATCATGCAGACACTTAAATGAGTTTGGAAAGTTGTATTTGGGTTGTTGTTGACACAAGCTAAGTCCCTGGGTAGCTGTTAATTTTTCCGGGCAATTCCCAGAGGTAAACCAACCGCCCATTTCCTTGTGGAACTTCAATGAACTACACAGTATGGAAAAGATAAACCATACATCTCAGTTCTGACTTTGACTTCATTTTTTGTTATAGAGTTTCTTCACTATGAAAGGAATGTTTCTTATATTTGGGAGAAGCCTATGTATAACTGAGAAGGTAGAGAGCACAGGTGGAGAACAGGAAGAGACAAGAATATTTCAAGACTATATCCAATTCATTGATCTAAAAAGAGCTACCTCACTCATCCATTAGCATAGTTAGATAAACAGAAGGCAGCCTAGCCTGTCTGATGATCCTTCTGATAGAATTAAATCAATAGTGCATTCTTCATATGACTTTATTCTTCTATGGATATTGGTTGGTTTTTCCATTCTGTCTTCTTTAAGGGTAAAATAAATAAGGTAAACTTTGATCTTACATGATCAAAATATTGGAGAAGATGAAATTTAAAAGTGCTTAACAGAATGAAGAATCTAAATGTGAAATCAAAAGGCAAATTGCATGAAGTTTGGAGATGATTTATACACCACTTGTTTCCTGCTAACAAATTTTAGGAGCAGCAATCCTACTTGGCTTAATAGGGGTTCTGAAAAGGAAAAATTATGAAATTCTAGAAGGAAAGAATCTTGATGCAAGTGAGTTCTCTATTCTAGTCCTTTGCTATGCTCAATCGTGAATCTGTGGTCAAATGCAGATCAGATAGTTGGCTGTGATGGTCTAGGCTGAGCTTTCTCACATGTTTGGAGTGTGGCTGGCTCTAGGCTGGAGTACCTTTGCTGGAACAACTGGCCTTTCCTTTATATGATCACTCATCATCTAGCAGGCTAGCCATGGATTTTTCACATGGTAACTGGGGATGGGGCAATTCCAAGAGCAAAAGCAAGAGTCTGCATGGACTCTTAGAGAGGCCTAGGCTTTGAACTGTTTATTGCCTGATTATTATGATCATGCTCATGACCAAAAGTTGCAATAGTAGAAAAGGGTATAATATATAAAGTAAAAATTGTTCTTCATATCATTAGCTCCAGAACCAACCCAAAGAGGTAAGACTATTATACATTATTATTGTTCTTCTATAACTTTTGAATTATGTGTGTGTGTGTGTGTGTAGATCTTTCTGGTTTGTCTTACATAAGTATGATCTTACATGTACACTTTTCACCTAACATATATTTTAGATTTTTTAAAAGTAGAATTTATAGATTGCATCTTTCTTTTGTATTGCTGTACTATTTTTAATCTTTTTGTGATAGAATGATGGATTTTTAGGATAATTCTAGTTTATTTTTCTTTTTCTCTGACAAACAGTGCCTCACTGAAATAACAATCTTATACATATATCTTTGCACAGATATATTATACATATATCTATTGCACAGAAAAACAAAAAATATATAGGACATTATATATAGGACTATTAAAAAAATGTTAAAGGGGCTGTAAGTAAATAGGTGTTTGTTTGTTTTTGTGGTGTGTTTTTTTTTAATACAAATGTTGACCAACAAATGTTGCTTCTCTGGCCAGGAGGATATGGACTGAGCCAGTGGTCCTGTCAGACATCATTCTGACTGAGATCCACAATGGCTAAAACTAGGAGAAGGAGACAGCCTCCTGGAGCTGCCCCTTTCCCCGTGGAACAACTCTACATAGTTTGGTTTTTACATTATGGACACAGATTCAATATAATCTGGACAGTTGTAACCAATTCTGTCATTTTGTTTTTATAAATATATTTTTATTGATTTCAGAGAAGAAGGGAGAGGGAGGGAGATAGAAATATCAACGATGAGAGGAAATCATTGATTGGCTGCCTCTTACACATCCCTACTGGGGATCAAGTTTACAACCCAGGCATGTGCCCTCACCTGGAATCAAATCAGTGACTTCTTGGTTTGATTGTGGATGCTCAACTGCTGAGCCACAACAGTTGGGCCAATTCTGTTATTTTAAAGACACTGTCCATCATGTTATGTAATGGCCCTTTCAATGATGTATACCATGAACAGAATTCAGATGAAAAGCTGAGAATCCTTTGACTCAAGTAATGTCACCTTTAGAAACTTCTATTAAGGAAATAATCTGACAGGGAAAATGTATTGACTCAAAACATGCATTTCAATTTCACATTATTTATGGTACATTTTTAGCAAAATATGGGAGAAGACCAAAATATCTAACAAAAGAATAATGTTTAAATAGGTCTAATATGTGTAGGCATTAAAATGATAAATGTCATGACAATTTAGAATCTTGAAAAAGAAAAAAAGTTACCTATGCTAAAATCGCAATTATAAAATACTAGAGGCCCATTGCATGAAGATTCGTGCAAGAATAGGCCTTCCTTCCCCTGGCTTTGATCCCAGCTGCCCAAGTCCTCGCTCCTGGAAGAGCACCACTCCTATAGCTCCCTCTGCCCACCCTTTCATAGCAGGCATCTGGTCCTGCCTGGCCGCTCTGTGCCTACATATGCAAATTAATTCACCATATTTGTTGGGTTAATTTGCATACTCACATGCTAACCATCCTGTTCTACCCCATTGAAGGCCAGAAGTTTGAAGTGGGCATTGTGGAGGTACAGTCAATTTGCATCTTTCTTATTAGTATAGATATGTGTATATGCATATTTTATAAGGCCTGGACGAATAAAACATATGATTTGTTAGATGTTTGAATTTTGCATAGTCTTTTTTAAGTTACAAAATTGTATTTGTTTTAAATTATTACTTATAAAATTAAAAGTTAATAGTCCACAGAAGATAATTTGTTGATGACCAGGAAGAGTGTGAGCCCTGCACAAAAGTCTGTTTTTATCTTAGACAGGGACACTATAGATTTGACAAGGCTCTCTCCTCATTCTTAGGGTGTTTTGTATAATAAGATAACCACGTATCTCATTTTGTCTGGATTAGTTTCTGTTTGAACCTGTTGTCCCAGTACAATTGTTACCAGTACTTCTTTTCACTGTCAGTGACTTTGTTTGTATAATAAAATCTATGAACTACTCCCACCACACACACATGTTATAAAAGACAGGCTAACCATCCTGTTCTACCCCATTTTCTATAATATCTTTTTGTTAATATACTTTTTATTGATTTCAGATAGGAAGACAGAGAAATATATATAGAAACATCAATAATGAAAGAAAATCATTGATCGGCTACCTCCTGGGATCAAGCTTGAAATCTAGGCATGTGCCTTTGATCAAAATTGAACCTGGAACACTTCAGTCCACAGGCCTGAGTGAGTGAGTGAGAGATTGTTACCACTTTTTTAAAAATTGATCCTGCTAAAATTCTCTGGGCATCTACTATGTGCAAAGCACTGGACCAAATGATTTAATTTTTTAAAATATATTTTATTGATTTTTTACAGAGAGGAAGGGAAAGAGATAGAGAGCTAGAAACGTCGATGAGAGAGAAACATCGACCAGCTGCCTCCTGCACACCCCTACCAGGGATGTGCCCAAAACCAAGGAATATGCCCTTGACTGAAATCGAACCCGGGACCTTTCAGTCCGCAGACCGACACTCTACCAGTGAGCCAAACCGGTTTCGGCCAAATGATTTAATTTGAAGACGAGAAATCTTGCCCTAGAGTGTTCCCATGTCTGCTTTAGATGACTCAGATGATAAGATTTGGGACTTTGAGCTGATAATATTTAGATCTATCTGTTGAGCCAAACTGGCTAGGACTATTTTATTCCTTTTTTATTATGCATCTCTAGTATACATCATCCTTAGAAGATAATTTAGCTTTCTATGGCTTAGAAAGTCTTCCACAGAGCAATGATTTCACCTTATGCCAAAAGCCAAAGAAGAATACATATGCATCATCAGTGAAAACTTAAAAATATTATATATTATATAAGATCCTTTAAAAAGGTAACCCTTTTTAAAGGATCTTATAAAATTTCTGAAAATTTGAAAAAGTTTCTCTCTGCTAATAACTAATCTTTTACTGTATTATATAATAACCATTTTATAACTTGATATTCTGATCTTCCTTTGGCTGCCAAGAGACTTTGAGCTAAGCCAGGCATGTAGTTGCCACAGAAGTCCTTAACCCAGTATAATAGGGGGTCAGAAGAACTGACTTTGAGTTCTGTTTCCCACTTACTATCGTGTTCATTTTCTAGAACTGTTGTAACAACTTAACACAAACTTTGTAGCTTACAATAACACACATCTATTGTCTTACAGTTCTGAAGGCCAGAAGTTTGAAGTCAGTTTCACCAGACCAATCCCTCCAGAGGCTCTAGGGGAGAAGTTATTCCTTGCTGCTTCCAGCTTCTGGAGGCTGCCAGCATTTCTTGGCTTGTGTCCACATCACTGCAATCCTTTCTTCAATAGTCATTTCGCCTCATTCTCTTCTGTGTCAACTCTCCTCTCAAATAAGGGCACACCCAGATAATCTCTTCATCTCAAAATCCATAGTCTGCAAAGTCTCTTTTTTTCATAAAATATAACATTTAAGGGTTTAGCATTCAGACGTAGTTATTTTGGGGGACATTTTTCAGCCTCCTATAATCTACTCTCTGGCCCCCAAAGATTCACATCCATCCCCCATGGAAAATATATCCATCCTACCCCAACATCCTCACAAGTCTTAACCCATTATAGCAACAACTCAAAATTCAAAATCTCTTCTAAATATTATCAGCTCAAAAGTCTCAAATCTTATCATCTGAGTCATCTAAAGCAGATGTGGGAACACTCTAGGGAAAAATTTCTCTTGTCTTCATGTTAAAGCATTTGGGCACAAAGTAGATGCCCAGGGAAATTTAGCAGGGTCCATTTTTTTAAAAAGTGGTAGCAGTCACTCATTCTACTCAGAAATGCAACAGAATTCAACATAAGTTAGTGCTTTCTAAAAGTAGCTTTCTAGTTGCCTATGGATCCTGGCAAGTTTTTTGGGAGGCTACATTTACGTAGATTCTGTGTTACGAGTTTGCAGAGCTGACACTATTTTTAATACCATAGACATTTGCTGGGAAGTAATAGGATAGCAGAAAGAAACTGAGATGGACGGGTTCCCACTCAGTCTTCCTATAAACATGGGGCACATTGAATAATAAACACAGATATTAGCAAAGACATAGTCTTTATTCTATGTCTGATACCCACAGAGAGATACATGGTGGGTCCCAAAAAATGTGATTTTTTTTTGTTGGTGGTGGTGGTGGTGGTTTTTCCAGTGTGCTCCTGGGTAGGAAGAACTTTAAAATCCACCCTGGAAATCATGTAGGAAAGAGGCAACTTATTCATCAAAGTGGTCCTCCCTCACCCCCACCCTCCAATACACAGAGTTTGTTTAAAGCTTTATTTTATGTTTTTAAAAGAGGAAATATGTTTTTAAAAGAGGAAAACTAGTACATGAAACTAATTAAGATCTGGAACATATAGATTTCATGTTAGTTTGACCAAAGTTTTATATCCCTACGGCTTCTCAGAGATTCTCACAGGAAAAGGGAGTTTTTTCTCTCCTTTTATTGACTTTCCAAAACTTTGTAGGAAGCTGTCAGCAGAGAGCTGGCTTGGCATTTAAAACTCAGCACTTCTATTTACAGACTATATCAAAAAGTGGCCAGTATAAGAATTACATAAATCAATGAGCCTTAGGCAAAAGGTGAAGGTTCACCCTTCTGCTCATCAGCTGTGTCACTTTGAGCAGTACCCATTCAGTGAATCCCCCTACTGTACTAAAGTAAGAACTCATGATGTCTACCATAGGTAACTGGCAGGGCTGTTGAAAGATAAGGAGAGCATATTGCCCTCCAGCATCTAATGTAGGCATTCCAAAGCCTTTCTATCTCCCTCCTCCTATCGGTCCATCTTTCTTTTCAGCATGCAATGATTCCCCCAATGTAAAATGCATCCTGGTCCTGCTTCCTCATCTTAGTAGAATCAGTTGAGAAGGAGAAAGAAAACCACTATAGTTGGGATGTAAAGAGCTTCATGGTACATTTTTGATTATACAAGCTTTGGAAGCCAAAGGACTGAATTAAGATCTTGCTTCTGTCACTGAGCAGCTAATACAGTGGGCAGATTGCATAACCTCTCTATGCCTCAATTTGCTCATCTGCACAAGGGTCACAATTGTGCCCTTCTGGGGCTGTTGTGAGAATTGTGTAAGGAGATATATGTGTATCCAGAATAAAATGCAACTTCACCTTTTGCCTAAGGCCAGTGGTCGGCAAACTGTGGCTCGCAAGCCACATGTGGCTCTTCCACAAAATACCACGGCCTATTTGAGTCTATTTTGGATAAGTGGCATTAGAAGTTTTAAAATTTTGGCTCTCAAAAGAAATCTCAATCGTTGTTCTGTTGATATTTGGCTCTGTTGACTAATGAGTTTGCCGACCACTGACCTAACCATTTCTTCAATCTCTGAGTGAGTGATCCTCCTCCTCTAGACTCTGAGTGAAAATGTCCATCAGTCCCACAATCTTGTGCTTAGTCTTAGGTAGTAGATTGTCCTACCATTACTTTGTCATGAATTCAATTAATTTAAACCAAAGTACAAATTAAATATAATTTCAATGTCTCATTCAAGAATTAACCTGTGCTCTGAATTTCTTTAATGTTCAACTATTTTCCCCTCCTCTTTGTTCCAAACTCAGGGGGAAGGGAAAAAGGATGTGGCGAGTACGTAGCTTGATTTCTTCTCTCTGCTCTTCTACCCAAAACCTCTCCCAGGGTTCTTTTATACTCTCCCATCACCACTACAACTCTTACCCATAGGTCTCCCCTGACCCTTGTAGTGGTTATATTCCAGATGGCACCTTACCCAAAATCTAACCTTCCTCCCTTCATTTTCTCATTGCCAGGGACCTTCTGTCCTACCATGGAATCTGAAGGGACAATGAGACAGAATACAAGAGACTCTCCACTGGGGATCTTTCTTACATGTGGCCATATCTGACCTATAGGAAATAGGATGCCATCCCTTGTCTGGCAAAGTCTGGGAGTAAAGGCTCACCTCAGCATCAAAATATTACCCAATCCCACCACTAAACAATGCATCAACATGGTTATTATTTTAGGACATTCTGCCCTGCAGCTCCAGGGGTCATGTAATAACTCTTCTCTTGGGGAGATGATAGGGTAGGTAACTCTTGATGCTTTTTACCCTCAGAGTAGGCAAGGAGATGCGATACACAT
This sequence comes from Pipistrellus hanaki, assembly GCF_964339955.1. Classification (NCBI taxonomy): domain Eukaryota; kingdom Metazoa; phylum Chordata; class Mammalia; order Chiroptera; family Vespertilionidae; genus Pipistrellus; species Pipistrellus hanaki. The sequence goes on from NC_140515.1 coordinate 45,311,985, forward strand.
ATCAGTCAACCTTCACATGGCAACTTGCCACCTCACTTTGGATTTCTATATCCACTTAACCAGGAACCAAGTCAGAATTTCAATTTTACCATCCTGTTAAATGAGATCATCGCTTAATACCTGGCATGCAATAAATGCCAAATGAATGACAACTGTTTTATAATGAAATGAGAATGAGTCTTAATTCATCTCTTTTACCAAGATACATGTCCTTGACTAGAATTGAACCCAGGACCCTTCAATCCTGAGTCCAGGGCTATCCAGTCTCTCTTGTTGAAACATGTTCAGCTTTTAAAAATTCATTGTCTTCACATTTATCTGACCCTCTTAGCTACCACTGTCCAACTCTTTTATGTGCTCAAAAGTTGCTTTCTGCCCAGCCTGTGTGGCTCAGTTGGTTGAGCATCGTTCCCTGCACCAAAAGGTTGCTGGTTCGATTCCCAGTCAGGGCACATGCCTGGGTTGCAGGCTCGATCCCCAGTAAGGGGTGTGCAGGAGACATCCAATTGATGTTTCTCTCTAGGTCAATAAAAACATAAATATTTTTAAAAGATGCTTTCTGACTGTATATTTGAATTGGGTTTCCAGCTAATCCCTCATTCTTTTGTATTAAATCTTTATTGTAAAACAAAAACAAACTAAACATCTTTATACTATAAGTTAAAACACAACCAAATGATGCAAGACACTGGGGGTGGGGAGATGAGGGCAAAGGCTGGGTGGCAGGGGGGTGGATAGGGGAGACCAGGGGGAGGTCAATGGGAGGGGGGGAAAAAACATGTACTACTATTTTAACACCTTAATACTTTAAACAATAAAATTAAAAATACTTAGAACTAAAAAATAAAGGTTGAGGAAAGTTCATTTCTATTAAAAAATAAATAAAAACAAAAAAAAACCTATACAGAGGATATAAAATAAAGATACTTCCTTTTCCGCTGCCAGTCCCTGAGTGCCATACTTTGGAATTAACCATTATTAATAGTTTGTTTTACATCCATTTAAAAATGGTCTGTGCGTATGTAAACATATAAACTCTACGATTGCATACTGCCCTTAGCAGACTGCCTGAGAAAGCTGTTCTTTCAGTGGTTGATTAACAACCCTGTCTTGTTTCCTGTTTCTTTCTTCTCATCATTAGGGGACACTCAAAGCTTCTAACCCCAAAACTTTCATAAGCTCTTCTTAGATAATTGAGCACAATTCAGAGAGAAATACCAGACACTCCAATTTCTTCCAATTACATCCCATGCAATTCTGCTACCAAACAGAATAACTTGATTAAAAAGCAAAATTGAATCTTTTAATTCAGGACATAGAATTCAAACTGATGAGAGAAAAAAAAGAAAAAGAAAAGAAAAGAAAAAACACAGCTTTGTGAATGACCCAGCCAGGAGTGGCTCAGTGGTTGAGTGTCAACTCAGGATTTGGTCTGTCCCATTGGTGGGTCTTGTTCCTTATCAGGGCAGGGAGTAAGTAGGTTGCTGCTGCTATTGTTACCCTAATCAATTGTAGGTTTCCAGGCTCATCTTTAACTCTGTACTCTGCTGCACATCACTGATATCAGAAGAATGGCCACTTTTTTACTCTGAGACATATATCCCCATGCCTTCCTGTTTCAAGAGCCACTGTTGACTTATCCAGTAATTTAGGGCAATAACAAGATGGTGATCCCTTTGGGAAAAAGTATTTCAGTACAGTAGTGTGGAGAGGCAGCTCTTCCATCCTCCCTGCTGGAGATGGTTTGAATCACTATTGGTGGCCTTGCTGTCTGCCTCCTGGACATCCAAGGGCTCAGCTCTCTATATCCTGCATCTCTTGTCACTTTGTCTTGACTGAGGGTGGAAACTCTAGAGTCTAAATCATAGCAACTCAGCAATCTATCCAATTTCCAAAACGTATTCCCCTTTTATCAAATATCATAGAGAGAAAGTGAAATTCTTCATCTGAATCGAACCTCTTAATGAAAGGGATACTCTGGATTTGTATTCCTAATCAGCATTCCATCCAGTGTATAGGTGAACCACGTGGGGCATGAAACATTCCATTTCAAGAGGGACTGCACACTGATGTGGAGAACTCAAGATGTGCCCTAACCATTTCTTGTCTGTGACCATAACCATTGGATTGACTATTCTGGAGAAACATAGTAAGTCTAGAGGGGCCTACTAAGAAAGAAGTCTATTCTGCTTTTCATCTGCAGCCTACACTCAGGATGTTTTCCAAAACCATTGGGTTGAGATCTAAAACCAATAGACATTTCATGAGCCAATATTTATGTTGAACATAATAAAAGTAATTACCTCAGGGAAGAAAAGGCACAGCTAGATTCTTCAGTACTTCATTGGTTCATTCATACAATAGATATTTAGCCCTTACTACATGTCAAGCACTAGGGTAAGAGTTGGGAATATATCTAGGATAACAACAGTAACTATAGCTAAAAATGTATTGAGCTCTTAACTAACTATTAGGCATTGTGGATTATCTCCTATAATTCTCAAATCAACCTTATAATTAGGTGCTTGTTAAATCTTTATGTGAATATAAGGGAAGTGAGATTTAGATAACTTGCTCAGCAGCACACTGCTAATAAAAACTATAGCTAGAATACAACCCCAGAGTACTTCAACCCCAGAGTACTTTTCTACTTTTTGTTAACTGTTGTTTCTACATGGGGCAAAACAAGTCCCTGCCTTCATGAAGCTTGTAGTCTAAATTGGAGTACACTTTTCTTCAGAAAGAGCCTTAACTTGTCTCTGAAGAGATGTAGAGTGTCCTCCAAAGAAGGCTTCTCACCTTTCAGCAAGACTTGATGGAAATTGCTTGATGACATGCACACCCTTTATTTTTTCTAATCACATTCATGTCTCCCATCTTCTGTGTCCCCCTGATGTACCTACCACTCCTGGCATCCTTTGCCTTGTTCTGATGCCCTCTTTCCTGTCTATGTTCTCCCCTCATACCTGTTTATTTTTTGTTATCTCTCCCATTTAGATAATTACTAGACACTGTAAATGCCATGCAATGCAATTCTGAAGGAAAACATGAAAGAAAGAGAAAATTTTACTGTAAATGATGTGAGCTATTGATGGATGGCTTTGTAAGCATAGGGGTCCCTCTTTTACATTCTCTGGCATTTAAGGGACTTAGGATTCCAAAAGCACATTCGCACTATTCCGCCTTGGCCAAGCTCATATTTTCCATGATTAACAACCCAGTTCATTATATTTTCATCTCACATTAATCTTCTCTTATGTGAGTTTGGTAACATTTGGAGTCATTTCCCTCTGTATTTATCCATCTGGGATCTTTAGAAAAGATAAGTTTGCAGAGAATCGTTTGTTGCTCATGCTGAAAGACATTTGTTGCTCACTGCTGTGAGAGGAATGAATGTTTCTCCAATCTTGAGAGAGAATCCTCTGAAGGCAGGCATGGATTCCCTACATAATGCAGAGGGGTCCTCAGTGGAGGTCCATGGGGTCCTCCATTTGGAATTGAGCTGCAACATATAACAGCAGCAAAAATCAAAACAAGCAATGTTACTTGGATATTGACTGTCCTCAGGGGACAGATGGATTTTGGGAAAGAGGTGTGGAGATGGCTGAAAGAGTTATGAGAATAATGAGTCAGAACAAAGTCTTTGGCTTGAGTCCCTTCTTTACCACCTTCATGCTATTTGACCTTGGGCAAGTCATATAATCTCTCTAAGATCCACTCACCTCCTCTACATACTGACCCCAAAGATATCTGTCCTCTCTACAGAAGAGAGTAGGTTTGAGGGCTAACTTATATTCTCAAAGGGGCAAAGGTAGACTTACAGTTGTTTATATGCAATATTATATAATAAATATATAATAATACAAGAATAAGCTCTGTTTTGCATATTTAAAAACTGTAAACTTATTTTTGCCTTACCATGTATTTATGATTGGGAAGAAAAAAAATAGGTTATTGGGGAATTCATTAAGGCTAGTATTTTTTATTTCTCATCATATATTTTAAAAAGGGCTTGGAGATGTGTCATAGTTGAAAACCCATTGCAGAGGGATATGTTATTTGAAGAACAGAAAAAGAATTCTTTGGAAATTCAGTTAATGACATCCTCTAGGCAGAATGTAATCTCAGGAGGTCACATGAAAGGCAATTCTCATGGAGATTCTGGGTTGTCAGTCTTTAGCAACAGTTTGTGGTGAAGGTTGGAATGCATTTATTCACTTCTTGATTCAAGTAAGATATGTCTATAGAGAAAATATTCCAAATTGGAAACCCATTAAAAAGCCCTGACAGATACTGGTCATTACCTGTGAAATTGTACTGTTATTTCTCATTGCTGCACACATGCAGGGCTAACTTGCATTAATGTGTGTTGCAGGGAGGCAGGAAGGTGGAATTAAATTTTACAACTGTAGAACTGAAGGGGTTCAGGAAAAGAACCAGTAGAGATGTAAGAAACCTGGACTGTCTGTTCGAATTCTGCACAACTAAAACAAGGTGACATCATCCAGAAATGTTGCTTATTGACAGTTTTCTCCCCCACCAACTGGAATTTGAACAGGAGACAACCATTACACAGATAACTCCCAGTAGTGTTAATGGAAATTACCTGTGTAACCAACCCTCCTGCCCAGATAGAATGCCAGATGCCTAGAGCACTTTTAATTACAATGTACCTCCCTTTGCAAAAAAAATCTAATTACATCTGCTTTCCTTTCCTTTCTTTAGGTATCCAAGCGAGGATGGGAATAATGAAGAGACACATGTGCTAGTGGCAGCCTTTTGAACTACACAAGAAGGAGATCAACGGTGTGGACAGAGCTGGAACCGCTGCCATGCTTGTTTGTTGGAGCAAATGAGGAATGGGCTTGTGATTATGCGGACATTCCAGCATGAATCTGGTAGACCTGTGGTTGACCCGCTCCCTCTCCATGTGTCTCCTCCTACAAAGCTTCGTTCTTATGATACTGTGCTTTCATTCTGCCAGTATGTGTCCCAAGGGCTGTCTTTGTTCTTCCTCTGGGGGCTTAAATGTCACCTGCAGCAATGCCAACCTCAAGGAAATCCCTAGAGATCTTCCTCCTGAAACAGTCTTATTGTATCTGGACTCCAATCAGATCACATCTATTCCCAACGAGATTTTTAAGGACCTCCATCAACTGAGAGTTCTCAACCTGTCCAAAAATGGCATTGAGTTCATCGATGAGCATGCCTTCAAAGGAGTCACCGAGACTTTGCAGACTCTGGACTTGTCTGACAACCGGATTCAAAGTGTGCACAAAAATGCCTTCAATAACCTGAAGGCCAGGGCCAGAATTGCCAACAACCCCTGGCACTGCGACTGTACTCTACAGCAAGTTCTGAGGAGCATGGCGTCCAATCATGAGACAGCCCACAATGTGATCTGTAAGACTTCTGTGTTGGATGAACATGCCGGGAGACCGTTTCTCAATGCTGCCAATGATGCTGACCTTTGTAACATCCCTAGAAAAACTACTGATTATGCCATGCTGGTTACCATGTTTGGCTGGTTCACCATGGTGATCTCATACGTGGTGTATTATGTGAGGCAAAATCAGGAGGATGCCCGGAGACACCTTGAATACTTGAAATCCCTGCCAAGCAGGCAAAAGAAAGCAGACGAACCCGATGACATTAGCACTGTGGTATAGTGTCCAAACTGACTGGCATTGAGAAAGCAATTCATGTGCAATTGCAGTAGAATAAGTGGTTTACTTCTCCTACCCATTGTAAACATTTAAAACTTTGTATCTCCGTTTCTTTTGAATTATGCCACTGTTGGTCTTTTAACAGACATGACAACACAACAAATGATTTTAGTTTAGATGATCCACCCCTTAATTGTACCCCCGGTGGTATATTCCCAAGTCAGAATATACTAACTTATAACATTATAAGATAATGTTACTATCTGAACATTAGTTAGCTCCATCTCACTATTTAATAATGAAATTTATTTTTTTAATTTAAAACCAAATAAAAGCTTAACTTTGAACCATGGAAAACAGAGTGACTTATTGGTCAAGAAAACAGTATAGTCATTCCATTGCTTTAAAGAGAAACGGATACCTCTGGTGAACCTAAAGAACTATCCTAATGAATAAACCCTACTGTACACTGGGGAGCCATTGCTGAATTATTTACCAAGTGAAGTATCTGTCAGACTTTAGAATACCGAGCCTTAGTAAACCCAGGTGGGAATACACATTCTGCAAAGGCTTGCTCAATTGGGATGCCTCCAGGTATTTGTAATCTAAAAGTTGGTGTGTTTAGCTATTAAGGTCTTTTTATAACTAAACACACTACTTCTACTCTATCCTAGAAACGGGGAAAAGAAAAAGACAATATCTTTCTTAGGTGGGATGTGTGACAAACAGAAATAGTCATGGTAAAAAGGAAGGTCCTAATAACTATCAGCTGTGCGCAAGCGCGGTGCAAGGCATTCTTACACTACTACTATGTCTCTAAGCCCTCACTACAGGATGAAAAAGTGACAACTGCATCCCATTTACGTAGGAGGAAACTGTGGGTACAACAGTTTCAATGACTTGCCTGGTAGAGAGTATCGGAATTTGAACCAAGTCTTCCTTGCTCCAAAGATTGAGGCCTTATTATGTTCCTACTGAGTTGGTTTAAAGAGATATAAGCTTTCTATTTAAAAATGCACCCATATTAGGTTTAACAAATGTATATACCTCAAGATATTATGTCCCTGATATTGTTCAGCAATAGGAGAGAGCACGTTTAGTTCTTGGAGTAGGGAATTGTGTGTGCGTGTGTGTTATTAGAGGGAGTCGGGAGATGTTAGGGTGCCGTTACAGATCATCCTCAATATTTGGGTGCGATTTCATCAGATGGTGATGTAGCCAAGGAAGGCAGAGGAAGCAGAGAGAGCAAGGGGATAAAAGTGTAGGGAGGTATTTGGGCTGAAGGGGAGAAGTGAGAAATGTAGGGGAGAAGTGAGAAATGAAATGGAGGCAGACCGTGGGGATCTCGGTTCCAGACTCAGCAATAAGAGTAACTGATGGTAATTATGGAACACTTAACTGTGTACCAAGTACTTTTTTGAGGTTGTCTTAATTAATCCTTACAATTACCCTATGAGATAGTCTTTTGTGAATGAGGAATCAGAGATGCGGGAGTTGAAGTAATGAATTCAGTTCCCTAGAGCTTGTAATAAGTAAAGCAGGTAATGAGGCCCAATCAGTCAAATCCAGAACCTATAGACCTCTTTACCACTGTACTGTAGTACTTTACAGTCATAGACTTCACTGCATAGAAGTTGCTGGCTTCCCAGACCTAGAGGTTTGCACACTGCTGAGCTATGGTTGCATTAAAAAATAAGAGAAAAAACTAACACAGCCCTTTGAGGGGTTTTGGTAAGAAGGAAGTATCCTTTGCCACTTTTACCTACATCACCTTTTCTAATCTGTATTAGGTTATCTTTGGGCCTCCAGGAATCACATTTCTGCCCTTAGAAAGCACTATAATTTTAGACACATCAATTGTCTCTAAAGTGTTCCTGGCATGAACCATGAGGGTCAGACCTGCTGTAGGGCTTTCAGACCAGGCTACATTGGGACAACACCCTCCCTTCTACCTCCACCCCCAAAGACCATTGGCTTTTCATGCTCACCCTAGTCTTTCTAAACAGTGTAAAGCCTAATCTAGAAGCCTGAGATGTGAAATTCAGGACATGGGCCCCAAACTACTGCATTCCAGTGAGAAGGAAGCCAGCCTGTCTGCTTTGAAAGCTAACTGGATTTGAAGACCTTCAGAGAATTTGGAGCTTTGCTGAAGATTTAACGCCCCCTGGAGGACAACATTATAATATATCTCTGTAAATACTACCATAGAAGATGCCTACCTAAATATATCCCCTTTGAACCCCTAAAAAAAGGAAAATCAAACCTTTGCTAAGATAACCCTTTATAATTTTAAATAATTTGTATTTATTTGAGTGGTGAATCACATTCACTTTAGAAACGCTTTCACAAATTACATATACCTTCTTACTTTCTAAATGTTTTCAATAGCAGCTTCTTTGCTCAAACTTCTCCTTTAGCTTCATAACCTCAACCTTTTACATTAAAAAATACCTGGGGATTTTAGCCTTATCATTGACAATACATTCAACTGTGAAGCAAAGGAAATCATAAAACATTGCAGCCCAACTGGAACATTTTTAAGAAAGGGCTAAAAAAAATTATGTAATGCAAGATTTAACTTTCAAGAACACTCTGGCAAATTGTAATGCCCTGATATTCAAATTCTGCTAGGTACATGCTGTTCTTTTTCGTGTCCTCCTCTGATTAACCACAATAATTCTTGTTCTGACATCAACAAGCACAAGGCAGTCTGAGATGTGGGTAGGTTTTCCTTACTGGCTTGAGACGTTCAGTTTATAGAGTAAGTTCGCTCATTTATCTGGCACAGTTAGAGAATGAAAAACTCTGCTTAATTAACTGTTCAAGGTACTAGAGACAGGCAAAGTCTTAGAATGTGAGGACCGGAAGAGTCCTAGAGATCATCTCACACACTAATTTCACAGGTGTTGAAAGTGTTGAAATTGAAACCCTTGCAGGCATGGGTTGTCTCCATAGTCCTCCTCCTTCTCCAGCATCCCTTTCAGAGAACCAATCGCCTCTCCTAATAAACTATTTCCCAATCTTCAGAGAAACAGAACGGCATAATATACACTATGAAAATATCACTGGCTATCAGCAGATGTTTCTTGAGGATTCAGAAGGCATTTAAGGTTTCTACATTGTCACAGAGCTATAATAAGAAATAGCTATGATTCTAAAAAAAAAACAAAAAAAAAACATGATTTTTTTCAGATATAGTGAGAGGATCTGTTTCCCTTTCACAAATAGTGAACTATCTCATTTTCCAGCAGAGAGAATGAGGAAATGATCCTGGTGCAACTTTCTGGGGAGGAAGAGTTGATTTGCATTTGTTCCCTTGACTAACAACATAGACCCTGAATGGTCAAGTGCAGCCCTGCTGGCAGGGTGGGAGGGAGTGCGATTAAGCAATATTCTTTTCCATTTCCAGAGCCCTTTTCTAAAGTGTCATCATTGATTCACCAGGTTGGCTGGGTCTGATAAAGCAAACCAAAGGCAAACTCATTTATGACCCATTTGGAAATGCCCTTCCAGTCCTCCCCTAAAGCCAAACTGGTGAATCAGAATTCAGGAAAAAGGAAGACCTGAATTCCTCATTTTACATTTGCCCAAACTCGTTACACGGATGGTCCCAAATGCACCAAATGAATTAATGGGTCACATAGACACAGCAAGGAGAACATCTCAAGGCCCAAAACTTTTGCAATCCAACCCAAAGAAGGGAGGTGACAATAAAAGGAAATCTACTTCTATGTATGGCTCTAACTTCTTCAATATTGAAAGAAACAAAGCTAGTATGAATCAAGAAGAGAGAGTGTGAGTGTGTGTGTGTGTGTGTGTGTGTGTGTGTGTGTATGTTTCCCAAGTTCAGTGAAAATGTCATGCTTTTCACTAATGGCAACTGAGTTGATCATGCTTTTGAGCTGTGCTCCTCCTTTGACTGATAAATGTTCTAAATTTTGCTCATTATTAAAAAAAAAAAAAAAAAAAAAGAATCAATGCATTTACTTTCTTTCCTTGTGGATGTCTGAGCATCCAACGGACAAAAGTTTTTTAGATCTGACCTTAAAAGCTAGGCCCCTAAAGAATACAATACTTGGGACCAGCATTCTATTTTTTGCTTTGATAATTTATGTATTATTTTTCCAGAGAAGAGTTTGTAAAATGGAGGGCAACCTGAAATCTGGCTGTTGGTCTAAAGATGAACAAGCCAGTTATTGGCATTGAATGCTGAATAGATTTTCTTTAAATACCCCATAGTGTCTAGCTGTGCTGGCTCAGTTGTTGAGCAGCGACCTATGAACCAGGAGATCATGATTTGATTCCCGATCAAGGCACATGCCTGAGTTGCAGATTTTATCCCCAGTGTGGGGCATACAGGAGGCAGCAGGTCATTGATTCTCTCTCATCATTGATGTTTCCATCTCTCTCTCCCTCCCTGAAATCAATAACATTTTTTTTAAAAGGCACATAGTGAGTTGGATGGGGCCAATCCACCTTCCTTAGGGTTGCCCACATTTCTTCTGGATGAAAGAACATGAAAGATGCTGGTCAGCTCTCAAATTCTTTCATCCTCACAGACAGTCTTGCCAATTCCCTGTCTCTCTGTGGACCAAAATGCAGTAATAAGAAGAGAATCTAAAATGAGTAACAAAGAACAAAAAACTTGGAAAAGTGCTACCCAGAAGCAAGGCTTTGGGGGAACAAGCAGGACTGACTTAAACTGACATTTCCAGCACTTCACCATTGACAAGACCTGTCTTCACACTGTAACATGAACTGAGGAAGTCCTGTGTATAAGTCACAAATAACCTTTTACAAATGAAAAAGGTTTCACCTTTCCCAACCAAAGTCATCATTCACTTGGCATAGTGTTTCTTCCATCTGTTCCTACCTTCCCTGGTTTTCACAATAGCCCTGCCATGTAGACATTATAATTGTTCCCATTTTACAGATGAGAAAACTAACACCCTGAAAGAATTCTGCCCAAAATCACACAGCTGATATGCAATAGTGAAGACAGATCCAGCTACCTGCAAAGACCTTTGTTTCGTCTGAGGCACACTTCTTAGTCATGTGCCATCTTTTAGTTTTATGAAATCTCATCTTAAGGCCCACAATAAAAAATGGAGGAGGATAAGGTATGACATTTGTCTTAATTTATTCAAGAGAGACATGAGGTTCAAAAGAAAAAGGCAAGCCTTAGCTTACTTAGCCAGTGAGCAGAACCTGGTATTTGGGGACCACAACTATTTATCCTCTCGTCACACCCATCCCTCTGTGCCCATGTCTACTGACAGTGAACCATGGTCTTGGGAAGGGAAGATAGATAGCTCTCAATCATGAAAATTATGTCCTTTGGTTCCATAGTTGCTCCTGGGATGGTGGTGACAGTGGTATCCACTGCATTGCTTTATGGAAGCCACATCTACCCTTACTCGTATCAGCCAAATTCTAACTGGCACCTCCTACATGCATTTGCATGAGGATTTCCTCTGGCCACTTACAAAGAAGGTTGAAGATGCTAGGACATTGCTACCCTCTAGGAGCAGCCTTCAACTGATGACTACTGGGAACTTGATATATAAACAACCTACTCTTTTGCTCCTAGAAGCGTATGTCCCACAATAAAACTGCTTTCCCATGTCACGCAGAGTTTCCCCAGCATGATGAAGCTCTGCTTGCCCATCATGGTAACATGTTTAGTGAGGCATTACCAGGTATTTGGGGGGTCTTTCCTTCTTTGTCTCATTTCTACATTACCCTACCAGCATCCTCTTCATCTCCCACCCAGGTTTGGTCTGACCCCACTAGTCAGACCAAAGCTACAACAGATACATGAGAGCAGAGGAGACAAAAATGAATCAATGCTCTGTTTATGCTGCTTCATTTCCAGATAACTCAGATTATTTCCAAGGGAAACTTGGCCATAGATAATAAAGCATCTTAATTGGAAGAATATAATTATCTGTGTGCCCCATATTTATCTCCCACATAAATTCTTTAGACTCAAATACTTGCCTCAATCTCTACTAATTGGAAGAACTCAAACTAAGATACCTGACCAAGTATACCCTACTCAGTGTTTCCCAAACTTTTGACATATGTGTACCCCTTCTATACTTTTCGTTAACGCTGAGTACCCCTAGTACTCATGAGAGCATAGAATTAGGCACAGCTAAGCACCGTGCAGTGCATACCCCACCAAACTCCGGTGCAACGTGTACCCCCACCAAACTCTTCCCGTACCCCTGGGGGTATGTGTACCACACTTTGGGAAACACTCAATGTTTCCCATGCCTGGCTAATGATCTGACAGAGTGAGACAGTTTGTGAAAGATTTGGGTACCTATGCCTGACCCAGACCTGTGATCCCTGAAGGTTGGGTTCGGGTCTCTGTGCTTCCTGTTGGCTCCTCTCTTCTCTGGAGATTTAGTGTGGTCACTCAGTGATCAGCAATCAATAGGACAGCCTCTACTGGAAATTTCTTCTCTAACATTGTGCTTAATGAAACTTTTTGCTGCCTTAAAAAAGTAAACTGCTGTCCATCATGGAGAGTGTCATAGGAACCCATGATAAAGTTCCTCTTTTGCCTCTCACATACCAGGAAATTAAAAGAGAAAAAGAAGAAATCTGAGCTTCTAACTTAGTAGCTGTATTTCATCGAGCTACAGTTTAATTTCCTCTACTTTTCATCTGCTGCAACATGTACAACATCAGTTATTCTGATTGTTTTAAATTCATTATTGGAAATTTTCTATTTTATTACAAGTATCTCTTTAAGACTCCTCAAACCCTTTATGTAATGAAACAGAGAGAAAAAAATGTTGTTTATTTGCTACCTTTTACATTTTCCTCAAATTTATAGATTGTTCCAGACTCATTTCCTGTTCTATATTGCTTAAGTTCTAATTTCTTATATTTGTTTCCCCATGCTTTCATGTTCCAAAAGTTTGATATCCATTATCTTTTCTATGAAATTATCCCTGAATCACCAAGATTCAGTTTCAAACACAAGTTTAAGCCTCACAATCCCACAGCCCCCAATAGCTATTTGTCATATGATTGCCCCATCCACTTTGAAAGAAGATAGAGAGTATGATAACATCATTTTCTCTGAGATTCAGAGATGCTAAGTGACCCACCCACGGTGTGTCTCCAGGTAACAAGTGAGAGAGCTGGGACTTGCAGAAGCTCTGTTGAACAACAAAGCTCTTGCTCTATTCGCTTATCCTTTATGAGACATGAATGCCTTTGGAGAAACTTCAGGGAAGAGCAAGAAGAAGAGTAATGATCTGGTTCAAGACAATATCCAGTTTGGATGGGTGAAAAGGTTCATATTTATCTTGACTCAAAGTTGGCAGATTATATCATCATTGTTCATGATATTATAAAATAGCAGTGGGATTGCTCAGTGAACGGCCAGATCCATCTGCATTTTGCTAACTATACAGTCATTTTTAAAACCAGACATCTCTAAGGAAAAACAAGTACTTTCAATATTTAATCCTTTGTGTATTGCCCATCATTGATACTGATTCAGAATAATCTGTAGGTTTTATTAAAACATTTTAACTGGTATCCCTGCGGTGACAGAGAGGGGGCTTTTAGAAATTCATAGCTGTTTCTAAGCAAAACCAGCAGTTAATTTAGCTCATATGGTAAAATTACTAAGCAGTCACCTGTCCCATGGGGGGTGTGGAGTGGCCCAGAAATTAACCAGGCGTGACCTGTAGGTTTCCCTGCGGGCCTGTGCTTCTCTGTCTATTGCAAACTTGGTGGGGGCAGTCAGTGGGGTCTGGGTCCTAGCGGAGACGTTCATGCTGAAAGGTGAGCCCATCTGGGGGCCTGGCCTGCCTCTTGAGCTGCAGCCTCTCTGTCCTACAGGTGGGAACTTCTCCAAGTACACGCCCTGGAGTTCCCTCATCTTTCTCAATAGTGAGTCTCTGGCATGGCTTTGCTGACTTGCTTGTCTTATTATTATTATTTTTTTTAAATATTCTTACTAATTTAGAGAGAAAGGGAGAGAGAGATAGAAACATCAATGATGAGAATCACTGATCAGCTGCCTCCTGCATGCCCCACACTGGGGATGGAGCTGGCAACCAAGGAATGTGCCCTTGACCAGAATCGAACCTGGGACTCTTCTGTCTGCAGGCCAACACTATCCCCTGAGCTAAACTGGCTAGGGCCTGACCAGCTTGTCTTAAACACTGGTGGGAGAATGTTCATTTGGTTTAGGACCTCATGGCTCTGAAACAGGGAAGCTTAAAGAAGCAAAAACTGAGTCTGATTCCATGCACGCGTTTCAAACTCCCCTGGCTCCTCTGTCCTCCATCAAATCTCCATCCCTGCATGCTCATACCTACTCCCTGGCCGAGCGGGGTTCCTCAGCCACCCGGTCCCCACCCTGCAGCCCTCCTGAGCAGTGCCCTGCTCCTGAGAGCCAAGGCATGTCCTCTGACCAGGAATCGAACCATGGCCTCCTGGTTCATAGGTGGATGCTCAACCACTGAGCCACTCCAGCAAGGCTCTTCCTGAGTTTTCACCTTCCACGCTGTCCCCAACATAGATAAGGCCTTTTCCATAAAAACCATGCAGCCCACAGAGGAGGCAGGCCCATGGCCTTAAAGTTTAATGATGACACGTGAAAAGAATAGAATCAGTCAGATACATGGACTCAAAGAGGCTTCATGAAAGCAGCCTAATTACTCTAGCTAGGCAAAATGGTTTCACTGTCGAGTTTAACCTGAGGTAGCCAAAAATAGATTTAAAAGTCATCAGAGATTAAACGGTCTTAGATCTGGTTGTCAGAAAAGGATGAAGTTCGTTTTATTTGAATGACCTCTTTTAATGAAGGCTTTAAATCAAAAACTACCCGCTTGTCACCTTGCAGGGAAATAACTGAGCTCATGTTAATGCAGATTATTAAATTTCTTGTCGGATCTTTGACCTGAGAGTCCTAATCAGCTGGAATCTTCACCCTCAGAGCTCCTCCTACATCTCCATTCACGTGGGGACCTGTTGCTTAGGTGGTCTGGGCAACCTTTGAGCATTCATTCAGGAGACAAGGATACGAGATGCTTATACCTTGAGCTCACAAAAGGAGATGTTCTTTAAGGGTGGATGAAAACAACTGGAATATTCTTTCCCCGCTATTCAAATCCCATTACACAAAGTCTAAAAGGCCAACTAAACTGTTGTAAAAGGTTAACGTCTAGTTGTCAAAAAATAAAATGAGGTGCATTGTTTTTAAGACTCAGTAAAATCAAGTGCTCTCTGGGGCCCTTTTCTGTTGCAGAAATCTAACACATACCACAAAATAATGAAAATAATTAGGTTTTAGTTGCCAGCATAAGCAATTAGTATGTACCATCATGCTAAGCACTTTTCATGCCTTCCTTGGTTACTCTTCAGAGCAAACTTCTGAGGTAGATACTATTATATTTCACATTTTACAGAGGAGGAAAATGAAGCATAGAGAGATAATCAATTCACCTGAGGTTACACCTCCTCTGGGTGCAGAAGAGATTTCAGTGTAAGCAATCCAACTCCAGGGGCCATGTGGCCAAACTGCAGCTTTAGGAGAACATGGCTCTACATTCTCACCATCAAAATATTTAACATGTGGGCTAATTCATTTAAGCCCAAGAACACTATGCATCATTATCATCCTCATTCTCTAAGTAAAAATCTATATATACAACCTAAACCTTTAATGACTCTCTGAGGTCCCTGAGTTAGTAAGACAGAGCAGGGACCATGACCTCAATCTTCTGATACTCAAAGTTCTGTGCTGCATCTCCTTATGTCAACATCACATGTCCCATCCCAAATCTGGCCGTCACTCCTGAAGTTAGCTACCACCTGTCATAGAGAGGCATACCTGAGCATTTTGTAAATTAAGGGATGTTGAACTTCTTCAGTGTTAATTATCTGTATGTCTTGGCCACGCTGCCAGGCTTAATAACTCTTGGTCATTCTAAGTAATAGACTATCCAATTTAATAACTACCTGAATGTTTGATTTTCATCTATACTACATTGCACTGCCAGTACTAATATTCTGTAAAATGTCTTGCTTAAGACAATAAACTACAATGATCACATTATAAGTGCATGCTGAATCCCAATTGCTCTTTTCTATCACAGCATTGGGTATGTCAGCCATAAGGTATACTCTTTTCTTAAGGGAAATACACATAAATTTAGTTTTTTATTTTTTTCTTAAACAAGAGAGATATGTCCAAAATACAACTTTGGGATTCATATAAGAAGCCAAAATCAAAAATTAGAAAAATAGCAGCTTTGGGGATGAAGTAATTGCCATATAATTTTTTTTTTTTTTTTTTTTTTTTTTTAGTGTTTTAGCCCTATCTAACTTAAATGACTTTTTTAAAAATATTTTTTAAAATTTCTTTCAGAGAGGAAGGAAGAGGGAGAGAGAGTTAGAAATTATCAATGGTGAGAGAGAATTATTGCTTGGCTGCCTCCTGAACACCCCACACTGGGGATCGAGCCCGCATCCCAGGCATGTGCCCTTGGCTGGAATTAAACCTGGGACCCATCATTCCAAGTCATAAGTCTATATTTTATCTGGGCTATCTCCTTGAGATTGTCTGAAACCTTCATAAAACATAAAGAACAGGTAATCCACCGGAATGAAATATGTTGAAGTTTTGCAAAGTAATTAGTACTTTAAGAACCAAAGTACATTGAGAAGATGCTAAGTAGGTGGCAGGAACACCAAGAATTTTCACTTCGCTTCCTCATTCACATCCTGGTGTCAAAATGCATTGCTAGTCCAAAGTGCGGCCTGGTATGACCTATAAAAAAATCCCTCACAAACGGTATCACTACACATGTCACAGCTATCCAGTAAGACAGATCCAGCTTTGAATCCTCGGTTTTCTATTTCCTGGGAAGTCACCTGGGGTGATTTAAATTCTATGAACTTAAGGATTTTGGACCATAAAGTGAGAAATAATAATAACTATCCATTGGGGTTATGAAGGTTAAATGAAATATTGTGTGTCAAGTGCATAATAGAGTGCTTAGATATAAGACCCAAGATTTAGGTTCATTATTATGTGCTGCTTTGACATCTGGTGACATTGGAAAGGAATGAGTGGACCAACTGATAAGTTTCCTTCTGAACGCTCTGATCCCCTGGATAAGAACCCCTTACCAAACAATCCTCCTTTATCATGGAACCAGGCACAGTCCTTGATTATCCCTGAGGAGTGCACTTCAATTTCCTGCCAGCCACTGAATTATTCAAACAAGTCAAACACTTCCTCCATGCAAACCAGTGAGCAGCTAGTCTCTTACTCCTCCAAAGCCTGCCCATGGCCCCTGTTTCCTCGGTGCCCAAGGGCATCCCCTGTGTAACCTTGCGTAGCGTGTGTCCTCTGTGCTGTGAGTACATGCAACTAATAAAGGTTGTCAACCTTATTTGTCCAATGTTGGATGTCTTGTGTTTGGCCATCCTTGTAGGGCAAAATCTCTTTCTTACCAATGTGGTAAAGAGAAAATGATCACAACACATACCTAACAATGCAAATAATAAATGGTAAATGATATCAGAATTAAAAACTAAACCTTAATATTGTTCTCCTGCCTCTTAAGAAATTCCTTTAAGTTGCTTTTCCCAAAGCAGAGAGGTGGGCTTCCTCTGTACTTTTTCACCTGGAAGTTGACATTTGGGTACTGGAACTAAGGGTTGGGAGTAAGGACCAAAAAGAGGGAGAAGTTAAGGGGGCCTTTGGCCTCTATACTTCTGCTTCATGTGACCCATAATATATAGGAAATAGAAATAAAAAATACCAGGTTCCATAGTGACTATAATTCTCTCTAGGGTATTTTGCCCCACTGAGATCCTATGGCACCATCTGAGGGATGTGTCGGAGCATCCTGGCTCTGTTGTTGGCTATGTCCCAGCATTCTGGGAGCTTTCTGTCCTGTGAGCCTGAACATATAACCCCAGGTAGATGAGGAGAAGCTGGAGTGTAAAGAGGACCTCCAAGAAGTCAATGGAGACAACACTTTGTCAGTTGCTAGTCACTACTACTTCCCAAGGAACACTTCTTTTTGCAGGTTCAGTTATTACACTAAGTAAGATGCAGTGACCATGCTGTTCACTGTTGCCTTCATAGCACTTAGCGTGATGTCTCACATTTAGAGGGCTCTCAGCAAACATGAATTATTGATTGAATAAATGCTGAGAAAACAAATTTACTATGCACCTAGCAGTAGAGGAGAGTAAAATCTTTAAAACGTGGTCCTTAAACTTAAAGAGACCAAATCCAAAAACATGTGGAGCTGGAGGGACTCAATGTGGTAAGAGTTGTTGGTGGCTCCTTAAAGAAAGTGGGGGATGGATTCTGAAAAGATCTGAGCCCAGCCAGTGTTGCTCAGTGGTTGAGCATCAACCTATGAAACAGGAAATCACAGTTTGATTTCCAGTCAGGGCACATACCCGAGTTGCAAGCTCAGTTGCAAGTGGTGTGTGCAGGAGGCAGCCGATCAATGATTCTCTCTCATCATGGATGTTTCTATCTCTCCCTCTCCCCTATCTTCTGAAATCAATAAATATATATATATATATATATTTTAATTAAAAATAAAGATCTGAAAAGGAAATGAGGATAAAACAAGGAGTCAGCTGGGAATGGAACAGGGTGGACACATGCCTGTGTGTGCCCGTTGGAGAATATCCTCTTTGTTCCTCGCCCCCTATTTCCAGAAGAAGGAAGCAAAAAATGTAGATGACTGGGCACATGAGGTCCTGCAGGAAATGCTTGTGAGCCTTTAAAACAAATCACCTTCTATGCGTGCAAATTAAATCAAAGGACATCTTGTGAAAAGAGGCAGCACTTGTGTCCCATTTAGCTTTCTTTTGAACAGCAGCATTATTAATTTTAAATGTTCTCATCTGTGAAATTTAGTGTACCCACTGTGATGCTAAAATATCCTTGAGATAATGTAAATGAATTCCTACCTCAGGATAAACTCATGAAAAGTGTCAGTTTCCACTCAATGCTCTTTTTCATTATGTGCAGAATAAAAAGGGAGCCATGGTACAATGAAGACTTGACAAAGCAGTATTGAGGTGACAAATATCTGAGGCACAGGAGTTGAAATGTGACATAAAATACGATCACTAAAGGAAAATAATGGTTCCTTTCAAACTTGCAAAAAATCTCATTATGGAATTAAAAAAAAAAAAAAACAGGAGTCATGCTTTTAGGAAAAGACCTGAAGCCAATTCTTTCTCTTCTACTCTGTAGGTGTGGTTCTGTGTCAAAATATTAGAATTAGAATTTGAAATATAGTCTTAAAAGTCTGGATTAATGGACAAAATTTCATTAGAAACCTAAAAAAAGAGTTGTTAACCTTCACAGTAAAAAAAAAAAAAGTTACATCTTGAGAAATTATCCCACTGCCATAATAGATAGGAAATATACAGGCAATTTACAAATGTTTTATGGCTGATGTAAATAGCTTCTGAGTATCAATTTTTAAGCTACACACACACACACACACACACACACACACTATTCCCTAGTTATTATTTTGGAATAGAGATTTCATTTTAAAGCAAGCATACAATTTCATCTGTTTATGTCCGATGAATTTGTTTTAATATCTCGCTATTTCCAAATAATCTGAAGCATATAATTCCTTCCTTTAGTTAGAAATTCTCCGTGATGTTGACTGAGCCTTTTTTAGAGATTAAGGGCTTGTGATTTGGGTTTAGAGAGTCTCATTGTCATCGTAATATGAGATGCTTTACCATATCTGAATATTTTCTTGGTCATTATAATTCCAAGTTATTATTTCCTAAGAAAGACAATGTTTAACAAATATGAGAAATAGTTTTTCCAAGGTGTCCACACTTGCAAACCCAGAAAGGAAAGTAAACCTTGCAATAGCATGATGTACAGAGACACATTAGCACATATTCCATATGTAATTTCTAGAGAAAAAATGTTTTTCCTCCTGAAATTTCAAAGCAACAGCTTCTTTTCCTGCAATCACATCTCCTTTACAAAGAAATGTGGCACTTGGGTTACAGGATGCTTCAAGACTTCTCAGGTTCTTTGGAGCTGCAGATGAGGGGGAAGAATGGAAACTGACTGGCAGGAAGTTGGCTATTTTTAGCCGTGATGCTACCAGTCCAAGGCTCCACTTGTAGACGATTTTTATCACTTTGAAAGTTTCAGGAGGACAAAGATTGATCCATTTACTTTCTAAAGAAGAAAGAAATCCGCAGCATTTGTTGCAATCTTGTAGAACTAATGCCCTTTCAAGGGCAAACGCTTTCATTGAAGAGCCTTCTGGAACTCTACAGCATTCTTCTTGGAGACGGACCGGGTGTCCAAGAATAGATATTATTATCACTCAACTGCAGGCCACCCACTGGGGGAAACAGTGGCCACTCCTGGAAAACCCATCACGGTAGAGTTTTACTCTTGCAGCCAACTTAGCCAAGAGCTAATAGCTCAATTCAGGGTCAAGATACAGCCAATCTCCCTTTTATGTAGAATTATCCAGGAAGGAATTATTCTGGTCAATTAAATATGTTGACTGGTTTACACTAAATGCTATGCATTAATTCTACACCAGCACTTACCACTATGCTCTTACTCTACCCTTCAAGTAGCTATTCACTATTTGAAATCAAAGACTTCCCTTGCAACTGCCTACCAAGAGTCTTAAGAAAGTGCTTGATAAGTATAAGAGTGTTCTATGAATGTGTATGAATATGATTGATCCCTCCATTTCACTGACAGGAGTTATGCTTGATTTGTGGCCTCATTGACAACAGGAAATCAGAGGGAAGAACACATGCAGGCTCTTCTGAGCTGCCATGGGCTGCTCTCCTAATGCACCCTATGACACGTGTATTCTACACCATCGGGGCCCAAACCTCTTCTCTCCTCCTGCTTTCAGAATTTCAGGACTGAGAGGAACACAATCCTGCACTGCAATGAAGACAGAACCTTTCAGTGTGGAAACAGTATCCAGTCACTGTTTCACAGAGATGCCACAGAATCCTTGTGGATCTGGCAGGGGTCAAGGGTACCCAGGGTCCATGTTATTGGTAGTATTGACCTTCCATCCTGGCAAAAGCACATAATGCCAGGTACGTGCCTTTATATGCTTAGAAAATTCTTTACTTTTAGGGATAGGGGGTGAGACTCCAAAAGAGGGAAACTTTATATTTATGGCTTATACTATATATTGCTTTTCTCAACACAGATTCTAGCTTGCTTTCCTAAGCTAGAATTGGACAAAGTAAAAATTACATTTTAAAACAGGGGAACTAAATTCAGGGGAATTTAGTTGTCTTAGAGGTCATATGTCTTAGAGGTCAAGGGAGAAAATGAAAGCAGTGTCCCACAATGGAAAGACCCAGTTTGGGGCTAGCAGATATATGGTTATTGTAGACCATAGGGACAGCTCAAGGTCTAGTCCTTGGCATCATCTTGCTGACTGGTAGGGGGAGTCAGCAGTGATGCTCCTAGTAGAGAGCTCCTGGGTATGGGTTGATCCATTTGGCTGCATTGTTCTGCACTGAGTGACATCTAAACCTGAATCCCTGTTTACTGCTTACGACCATCTCATCTCTCTTTCTGATTAATAGCCACAGTGGCTTCTGCTGTCAGTGACTAACAGCCTCAAGCAAGAGTACTCCATCATGGCATCCTTACAAAAATGAAAAAGAACCACTGCATTCAGATTTAACCAAACATTTGGAAAAGGTCAAATGAGGTGTGTATTTTTTGTTTTGTTAAGTGTGTATACACACACACACACACACACACACACACACACATATATATATATATATATATATAATGATTTCTATATAATATCTCTAATATTATAAAGTAGAGAGAGAGAGTCCTTTTATTTTATGATTGTAATATAGTTATATATGTATGCAAAGTTTATGTAGTCAGAATTTTTTTGTGGGGAGTAAAGTCTATTTTCATTTCAGTGATCTTTAATGATCTCCTTTTGCTAGAGTTATGAAAATGATGCAGCAGAGATCTCTAAGACTCTATGAGGCACTACAGCCAGACTGTGGAAGGATCCTGCTCCCCTGAATCTCCACATGGTAAGTGGCTCACCAAAGATCCCGTGAATTATGTATAAGCAAAGAAGAAAAAAAGTTCTAATGGGGTCAGACACTGAAATCTTAGGAATGTTGTTATTTAATAGTTATCCTCCCTAATACATTATTTAATAAGTATTTATTAAGCACTTTCACTATACTAGGCTCTAATAAGATGGCAAAGAAGAGATGACATGAGTTTTTCCCTCATAAAATGTATAGTGTTCTTAAACTTCTTTCTGATATTTAGTGAAAAACCTACTGGTAGCTCTTTTTAACATTAAAGTATGTTAAAGCTTATTACCTGTGTGAGAAAATGTGAAATGATGTTAGTAACTACGTGGATAATAGATTAGTGACTCCCCTGTGGAATAATAACTCCTATTAATCAAGGTATGCTAACTTTATAACAGATAACCTGAAAACCTCAGCGCTTTAAGGCATTTTTTTTCCTTCTCATTTCTGAAAAGCCCATTATGATGAAAATTTTTGAGTAATGATCATGCGAGGGTTGACTCAGGAACACATTTATTTCCACCCTGAAGCTCCAATGTTCCTGGGGCATGACCAGCCCAAGACGAAGTGAAGAAAGTGTGAGGAGGGTACACAGGTATGTTTAACTGCCCAGGACCAAGGATGGACCCATCACTTACTATTAGCAGAACTGACCCTATCATTCTTTCTAGATGCAAGAGAGCTGGAAAATGTACTCCCTGATGGATAATCATTTTCCATCAATTACTGTCCCTGAGACATCTCTGCCACAGAATCATTAGGCAACCCCTTAAGAAATATTTTTCTTCATTTAACCTTAAAGAAAGTCCTTGAGGCTGTTAATATTTCCCTAATTTACAGGTGAAGAAAATAAGTCTCAGAGAGATGAACACACGAGGTTATGCAGACACTGAAGCAGGCAGAGCCAGAATTCAAGAAAGTTTTCAGAGAACTTTGCATCCTGAAAACTTGTACAATCTTACATAACAATGAAGCCGAAAAGAGAAAAGCACCTACATTTACTGTTGCAAAGATAGATGGCGCCTCACTTTCAGAAAGTATTATTTAAAGTCTTAGAGAATAGGAATGACTCTGAAAGGCTGGTACTCAAATGTTTTGTTCGCAAGGCTAGGGGATTACTTCTTCCTTCTCCTTCAGTACCCCAGGAACTCGTCCTATCCTCACAACAGCATTGCTCAATGTTGGGGAAGCTTTGTCTCTAATTTAACCTCCACTACGGCTTGCACACTGTCTATATTCTCTCTTGGAATTTAACTTGTGAAAAAGCTTCAATGCTGAAAGACAAAAATCAATCCAGGTGTGAGCAGTTCCTTAGCATTTTGCTTTCTACTCCATCTCCCTCACAGCAGTGTTGGAGGGTCCCGTGGCTTCCCACAGGAGTTCCCCTCATGCTGCCCTGGAGGAGAAGCCAACAAGGATCCCAAGTTTTGCTCTAGGGTGTCCCACTCTAGGTGATTAGGTGGACGTATACCTCTGAGCGAAAGGAAGTTGGATTTAATTCTGGGATGGCCGGTGAGGAGCTCCAGAAAGAGGGAGAGTTCCTTTCCCAGAACCTCTCTTTCTGGGAAGTCTTCAGTCAATGTTGAGGCAAAAGGAGAAAATGAGATGCGATCGGACAGGGCTCAAGAAAGAAGTAAACAGAGCAAAGCAGAACCATTACAGAAATGAAGTTGGAATTGGAAGAAGCAAATGGAAAACAGACTCTGCAAAAGTCACAGGGGACAACTAAAGGATAGAAATAAGAACATTGAATGAAAGGACATGGAAATGAAGGAAAGAGTAAGATAGATTGCAGAGAAAAATAATAAAGTTAAAGAATCCATCATATTCATAATTGGAACCTTCAAAACTTTTAACTAATGAAACAGAGCAAATATTTAAAGCTATTCGGTATATACACCAGGCCTTCACTTCCTTGAATTGAAAATGAGAAAAGGATGCTTTTCTTATACTAAATTAGTGAAGAATAAAAAGAAAAAATGCACATGAAGCCCTTATAAGCATGAATTTTTATTTTTATTACTATATTAAGAAGTGATGGAAAAGAGAGGAGGTCAGAAAAACTTTGGACCAAGGAAGGGGGTGCTGCTTAGCTGATAATTTAGTAAAGAGCTTGAGTTAGTTTTCTGCAGCACTGAATTGATGGTTTAGCTTTGGATCTGGCACAAACAGAGGACTGTGGGGACGAGAGCCCTGTTGGAGGAAGATAGAAATGACACAAGGATGAAAGAAGAGAAAGCAGCAGAGAGAGAAGAAAATAGTGGTGGGGCAGGGGGGGAGGGGAAGAGGAATAAGAGGATGAGGAGAAGGAGGAGGAGGAGAAGGAGGACATACTAAGACACTCTGCAGCCAAAGTCCCAAATGAATCCCTGAGACTGTGCTGGAAGCACTGTCGAAGCATCACCAGGGTTTGTTTTCCTGTCGTCTTTCTTTTATGTTGCCACAAATATGAGGTTTGACATTTTTTTAAAGGCTCCTCTTTGCCCTTTGCTCAAGAGCATTGGGAGGCATAAAAAACACTAAAAATGAAAGTCATAACAATAACAGAAGCAGAACATCATAAAAAAGTGCCCACAGCCTAGAAAACCTGGCTGGCAGGATGCTGGCTTGCATCCTCGTGAGGTCTGCTGTGGCCGGGCTTTGAGGTGACATGCAGGCAAGGATACACGTCACAACATTGTTGGCCTCCAGAGTTGGTGAGGGGCCACCAGCAAGGGGCTCTTGGGGTTCTGATGCCCCCACAGGGCCCAGGCATGACATAACGCTCCATCAAACGGCCCTACCTTCCACGCAGGTTCCTGGACCACATATTGAAGGCACACAGTAGTAGCCCCACACTTTCATATGCACTGATCAACCTTGAGGTTAGTATTAGCCCTCAACTGTGTGTATAAACTCCTAGGAAGTTATGAACTTTCCCCACAACATGTATTGTATAAATACGAATCTGAAACTGGAGCCCAAACTCAGATCCCAATTCAGTTGTCCTCCGGTTGCAGATGAATGGAGGCCTAATACCAAAACCAGATAAAGAGTATCACAGGCCAAACATCCCTTATGAACATAGATGCCAAAATCCTCAACAAAATTCTAGCAAATCAGATCCAGCAGTACATCAGAAAGATCATACACCATGACCAAGTAGGATTTATCCCAGGGATGCAAGGATGGTACAATACTCGTAAATCAATAAATGTGATACATCACATAACAAATTGAGAGATAAAAATCACAGAGTCATATCAATTGACACAGAAAAAGCATTTGACAAAATTCAAATGAATGGAGGATGCTGTAGGTATAAGGTGGGGTTTGGGGATAGGGACACAGGGCAAGAACCCAGCCAGCCCAAGGCTCAGATCTTCAGAGGACCTACAGAAACCACTCTCTCTCTCCCCATTAAAAGGGTTCCCCCAATCTTATGCAGGAAAGATGGAAGCATTTTCTTTAAGAGTTTCAGAAGTCAATCTCCTTGTACATCAGTTTCATCATCCAGAAAGATGTTCCCAAAGAGGAAGTGAGGAAATGCCAGAAGAGCCATCAGAGAACTTGATGGAGGCCGCTAGATTCATGGAGAAAGCAGTGCATTCTTCCACTTACTTTATCTTCCCTACCAAGACTTGATTTAATCCATTTGATTTCATGTCTTCATCTTCAGCTACTCCAACACCCTCAGCACACCGAGGCGCAAGTTCAAATTTGATTCCCTGCAATCTAACCTAAGGCTAATTTTAAATTTCAATCATCTAGCCAGTTCACTGCAATGTGTGAATATTTACTGCCAGCATTTAATTGCCCTAAAAAGTAAAAGAACTATTAAAATGCCAAGCCTGGCAGACACAGCCTATTGTCTATAAATGGCATTTTCACCAGTTACTTCAAAGGGCTCAGCAGCTATCATCGCTTAGGCACTAGCTGCTCTATTGCTCTGGGAAATATCAACTTCTCCCAAGACAGAAATACATTCTGCAGACATTATCAACGCCTCTCATTGGAAAAATAATTGCAATATTTGGCTTTTAAATAATTCTTTGTGCCTTACAAACCTATTGATGTATGTTATTTCACTCTATGCTCATATTTCTTAAAATTAGTTTTATCATTCCCATTTATTTAAAAGGAAGCCATGATTGTTTTAATTATCTGTCAAATATTTAACTTCTCTTATATATCTCATCCTTATTGATATCGGAATTGGTCACATGTCTTGCTTTGGCCAATGAAATGTTTACTGTCTGTGATGTAAGCAAAGCCATGAATCAAGTTTGTGATATGGGCATGCCTCTTGTGCCTTTCCGATTTTCGTGTGAAGAGTTTTATCCCAAATAGCTGCTGTGCCTTCTGCCTAGGTCTCACAACTGACCCTTGTAGAGAAATTCTAAGACACAGGGAGGAGGCAAGCCCAGCTCGAAACTTGAAACAGAAGCACTCAAAAGAGCCTGGCCGATCCACAGTGGAACTACAGGCAATGAACATTAGAATAAATACTCTCTGTTGTAACTGAGTTTTGTTACAAAGTATGTAGGGAATAGCTGTATGATACAGAACCTGAAGTTCAGAGAGGTTAGAATTTTTTTTTTCCAACATTGCATAGCTGGTAAGAGTTTAAGATGAAATTCACACCCAGATATGTCACACTGTGGATAGATTATTCTTTCTACTCTATCACTGGGTGGTGTGGGGGCATGAATAAGAGAAGATGTCCTTTGCACACTTATTCTTCCACTATTCTTTAGAGACACCTCACTTCCTCCAAAGCTCCATGTTTATTGGAATGACTTTGGGGAAGCAAAGAAAAAAAAAATTCTCTTCTGTTTCTACAGGCCAGAGCAGATTCTAGATGAGATAGGGAGACACTTCTTCCATGTGTTGTTAATGGCAGACTCAAAACAGAGGTCTAGAGATTGAGGAAGGGATATCTCACTGTGATTAAGAGTCCAAACTTAGGAATCAGATTTAGGTTTCAATTCTGGATCAGCACTATGCACATAGAATTTGGATGCATGATTTAATTTTCCTAAAGTATAGAATGACTGCAGTCAAATGAACCATTAAAGGTGGTTCTGAAGAAAATGAGCTGATATAAAAATAGGGTCTGACAACCATTGGTATTAAGAGCATGGTTCTAGAATTTGACTGCTTAGGTTTATATGCTTCATCTTATATGCTTAATATTAGAGGCCTGGTACACAAAATTCATGCACAAGTCGGAGGTGTCCCTTAACCTGACCTGAACTCTCTCCCATCCCTCAGGGGATGTCCTACTGACAGCTTAGACCCACTCCCTGTGGTTCTCTGCTCTCTGCAGGGGCCTGCCTGCTTGATGCTTGCCTGCTCGCTACCAGCGGGACTGAAAGGACTGGGGAACTCCAGCAGCAGGCAAGTGGCATAGCTGGACTGCCAGGTGGTGTTCCGGCTGTGCCGCCCACCTGCCGCACCATCCCCCGCCCCAGGACTGGGGGACTCCAGTAGGGCTGAGGGGACTGGACGCCGCCATCTTGTGGCTATGGGCACCACTATATTTGTGATGGAGTGATAGTCAATTTGCATATTCCCTCTTTATTACAATAGATAGGATGGGAACTTAGGCAAATTCATAAACTCTGTTTATTTGTTTACTTTTGTATAAAATAAGGGTAAGTTTGTACTTAACTCCTGGGGTTATTTCATAGATTAGATATAATAATAGAGTCTGACATACAGTTTGTACTCAATACATATTAGCTAGTAGTTCCCTTCCCTAATAAGTACAGAATAAGTACTGGCTTTATAAAAAATTCATTATGTGTATTCCAATCTACAATGCTGTAGGGGGGATTGGAAAACCTGTAAATCAATCCCTTTTGAGATATAAGTCCAATGCCAAGCATCTAAAGGAAATTTCCAATAGTCAAGTTTTTAAAACATAGACTCCTTAAACTATTACCTTGAGCAAATATTATGTGAACATTTTTATTTTATAGAATGCTACAGTACAGCATAAGACCCCATGAACTTCTCCCAATTGCAGGGAGGGGGGTTGGGGGGATTGTGTGTTTGTATATGTATGTGTGCGCATTATGTTGACAAAACAAGCCTTATCTTTAGGCCACATTTATCTGTGAATCACCAGCTAAGATCTCTCTTTGGGTAATGGGGGAGCAAATTGGTTTCAAAACTCTTACTGGCATGGTAGTAGAGGGTAGTAAGACATTTCTATGTCCATGGAGACACTAGGGATATCAGCTCTTGAGCATCTATTTGCATGGACTGATTTCTACTCGGAATAAGATTGGTTTGAAAGAGGTTTGTGTATAGTTACCATGGACAGATCTTGGAAAGGAGAGGGGAGCTTTTTGTCCATGCCCCATGCAGGAGCACTGTGCACAGTTGGGCAGGCTGTACCCTGCACAATCCACAGTGTTCCACTCACATCATCATCTATGAGAATGGCACCAACTAGGACTGTGTATTAAATCACATGTATGTGCAATGGTCCTGTAGCAGCAGACCTTCTGTTGATGTGTGAGTTGTATGTAAAGATGGCTAATTTTTTTTAGAAGCTCTGTGACCTGAGAAGTACTGTGTGAGGCTCTAACAGTGTGTAGCACAAAAGAAGCAGCAATTCTTCTTTTACTACAATAGAACAGATGCCAGAGGATTCTAGTGGGAGGCAATGCCATCACCATGGGGAAGCATGAGAAAAGGAGTATATCCATTTGCAAAACTAAATTCTAAGATGATTTGACTATTTGATTGATTTTCACCCATCTAGGCAACTTTGATGGGAGGTGTGATACTATTTTTATCCATGTATTAAAGAAAGCTGAAGATTTATTATGTCACATCAGCCATGTCATTCTGAGGCTCTTAGGTCTAGTAGAGACATGACAGATTCCAGAAAATGCCTGGAGATGCAGATGCATTCTGGAATGTATGGGGCCTTCCCCGGAGGGCTCTTAGAAATTCATACTTCTCAGGGCCTGAGCTAAAGGGGTAAGAATTAGGGAAATTTGAATGCCACCACTATTTCCTTCTGTCTGTTGGGGATGGGGGGGCGGGGGGAGAAGGAAATTTGAGACAAGAACTGCCCTCTCAAATTTGTTAGTGCACTATAGATTATTAACGATAGGAACTATGTTGTACAGCAGATCTTCAGAACTTACTCATCTTGTATAACTGAAGTTTTATGTCCCTTGAGCAACAACTCCCTATATATTAGCCTTTGCAGAACATTCCATTTGGCTCAAGGTGATTTGGGAGAGACCCTCAGAGTCTACTATGGCGCTAAGGAACTGCTTGTTGAGAAAGAAATTCCACAAAGCATGCTTACTCTTTGCCAGGCACCCCACTTCCCAGAAAGTGATTTAAAACACACACAGAATAATTGCATGCGTTCAACATTTTAAAATGCTCTACCAAGAACTTACTGTATGCCAAGGTGGGGAAATAGGTTTGGCCATAAAACGTTTCCAGGAAGAAAAAAAATGATGCAATAAAAACTCAGGAAGTGTGAGATGTGGTTGCTTTTGTTTGCAGGGACCCTCTGCATTGCCATCAAAAGAACAAGAATCAGGAAGAGGAGTGTGAATTGTGAGGACTCAGTGCCTTTCAGTGCTGGTCAACTTGTCAATGCTGATCAACCTCAAGGCAGGTGCAGGGGCCATGTTTAAGGGGCAAAGATCCTGAATGAAGGTTTTTGTGCCCCAGAGAGCATGATAACTGAAAAATATTCCACCTCGGGGAGGATGTATATCTAATCCCAGAAAGAAATCTTTTAAAAAACTGTTTTCTGATTTATTTTGCACTTCTCTACTCAGCAGCTGAAACCTTCCTGAGATGGAGCCCTTAGCCAATTGCTAGTATTTTAAAATGGCTCTTTCAACAAATATGGATGTTCTCAGAAGCAACTACCCAGAGGCGAGTGAAACTTGACAAGAAAACATCTGCCAAACAATCAGGATTGTATTCATGGTGGGAAGTGCCCAGGCTGACAAACCCCAGAAGATGCTGTGGGGAAAGTATTAGGGACCACGATCTCATCTCACCATCTAGAACTCTCCACAAGGACCCAGATGCAGGGCCTGAAGTGAATGAGTTCACATTATTTCTGAAGAAAAAAAGAAAATCTATCAGGCTGCAATGAGGTCAGCAAGTGCTTCATATGACCCAGCCTTTGATCAAGTCTCTCAATAGAATTAACGGAGACGCTGTCCTATCAGCCCTGACGGACACAGAATTTGGAAAGCATGTCAGGAGGATGGAGGAGATTGAGATCTGTCTCCTGGGAGCTAGATATCACAGCAGTAAGGGATCCTGGGCTCTTTTTTGCCAGTGGGATTCCAGAACTGTGTTCCTGGCTTCCAGAGGATAAAATGGGACAGCAGTAGCTGGAGGTATGGGGACCTAATCTCCTGTCCCCTAGCTCTGCCCCTCACCAGCTCTGTGACTGTGGGCCAGTCACTTTTCCTCTCTCTGGGTCTTAGCTTTCTCCTTTATAAAATAAGAAGAGTTTTGACTTGGCCAACACAATAGCTCCCAACTACATGTGAATTAAATGCAAATGTCCATTCTCAGTAACATCAGTCACATTTAAAGTGCTACATGTAGCTAGTGGCTACCATATTGATAGCACAGATTAGAAACCATCTTCATCATCACAGAGAGTTCTTTGGAACAATGCTGGTAGAGATGATGGATCCGGTGTTTTCTAACACAACAATTCTGAATCTATGCCCACATACCATCTGTGTAAGGCAGGATGACAAGGCATGGACTTCTGGCCTAGAACAGTAGCCTTTGTCTGCTAAACATGATAATGAGGATGGCATTTGTAAGAGAATAGGGAGACATTGGCTGGGATCAGTATTCACCCACCAAGCAGATGCAACAAGGAACACAACGGAAAACCCCACCAAAGAGAAATAAAAGAGAGAGCTGGCTGGCCAGATGGCGCTCCTGGATCCCCATTCCCAAACCTCCCACTTGGTCAAGCCTCAGGAAGGGGCAGAAATGTTAGACCCAGCCCTCAGAGAACAAGGGCTTTATTGCATACTCACTAATAATTTGCTAACTCAAGATGAGTCACAATTAAAACATGCTTAATGCTAAAAGAACCTGCTCCACAGAAGCCAGAATTATAGATTCAACTTCTCAGCAAACCTCAAGGAAAATGAAAATGCAACTCATCGTTATCTCTGGGCCTCAGAATGTGGAGCTGACAGAGCAGATCAAGGTACCTACAGCCATGGCTGATATGGCTCAGTTGGTTGGGTGTTATCCCCTGCACCAAAAAGTTGCCAATTCAATTCCTGCTCATGGCACATGCCCAGGTTTTGGGTTTGATCCCCAGTGGGGGGCATGCAATAGGTGTTTGGTTTTTGCATTGAGGTTTCCCTCTCACATTGATGTTTCGCTTTTTCTCTTCCTCTCACTTTAAAAATCAATTTGAAAATCTTAAAAACAAACAAACAAAAAGATACCTTCAGCCACTCAGCTCCTATTCTTTGGCCACTAAGTTTCTATATTTTTCTGGGACACAGCTCACTTTTGGTTGCTATTGTGGTTGTTTGGATTTTTAATTTCTGAGTCAAAGAAAGCTGTGAGCATAGAAAAGAGGCACTGTTGAGAGGTGATAAGGATCCAGGCTCAGTGGAAATAATTCTGGCACATTTTTCATTCTAATGGAGTGCAACTAAATTCACAACTGACGCTCATTTAATCATGGCCTCATGGTCCAGAGACAGGCCAATGGAAAATCCACAGCAGCACCCTTTAGCCTAAAGTTAACATTCTCTACTCAACCTGTGTCCACCATTGCTCCAATAAAATAAGACTCATCATGAATATTTGTCTAGCACTCGTTACACACTTGGCATGCTTGCAAATGCTTTGAATATAGCTGCTTACTTAATCCTCATAGTAAACCTATGAAGTAGGTATTATTTTCCCATTGACAGTGTGAAACAGAGGCACAACACACACTCCCCTCAATCTGAATTTTAGGCAAGGTCTATAAGCATTGAGCATCTCATTTTCCAGATTCTATTTTCTATGTATTTTCTCTTTTCACTGTCACTGCCATCTCCCATTCCCTCAATGATGTGTTCCTCTCTGGAGGCAAAGTCTACACATTTTAGATGCAGTCATTACTAGGTTTGTATCTGGTTTGGCCCAATACTAACTGTGTCAATGTGGGATGTTTGTATGAATGAAAAGAGGATGGGTTTTCATAATATAGCAGTGGTTCTGAGGTTGACAGAGTAAAAACACCCTCAGGGTAAACTAGCTAACTAGACTCTGATTCTAGTTTCCTAAGTCCTTTTCTCTGTCTGTACAGCCCCAACCTCTTTTGTTCATGCCATTATAAAGATTTTAGAAATATGTGGAATCAGACACAGATATGAGTTGTATAGCCCTCATAGCTAGGAATAAAAATAATTCAGAATATAACCAAGTAGATGAATCCAATCAAACTGTAAGGTAGCATGAATTGCAAATTTTCTTAAATTGTGAAAGAAGAAAATGTCATTAGGACTGACACTCAGTTTTTTAAGGATGTTATATCAGCAGATGCACTATTTGTTTGCACTAAAAGGGACTAAGAGAGAATGAATTCATTCAACAATTCATTTTACAGAATCCACTGATCATTGTAAAAGAGGATGGAATGCTTTATTTTACTGTTTCTCAGCAGTGACTCAATTTAACATACCTACATTGAGTTGCCCACCTTGTGCCAGTTAATGTGATAGGAACTGGGCAATGAATGAAATCTGAGCATCTGCTATAGCCTCGTGTAATTGGAAAACTTAATTAATCTCAATTGCAATTTCATTTCAGAATCCTTCCAATAACTTCCAATACTTCTTTCCTCATTTTCTCTGAGGTTGCATTCATGCATCATTGCACTCTTATTGTCTCAGACCCATGCCAACCAGTAGACGGGTGTAAATCCTGTAGCCATTTCCCCTAAGGTATTAAATCATACTCAGAATTTCCTAACTTTAATGAAAACTTGAAGGATGTGGAAGGATCATGTTTTACTCTCTCCTGTTTTCTTCTACCTTATTGGCTCTATCTTTTTCATTCTTCATCCTGTCAAAGGACTGATCTACTCCTGGCCTGCCCCACCACCTGCCCCTCACTAGCATAAAATTCCACTTTTTAGGTGCTATTCCTGTATAGTGCAGCTCCAATTATCAAGTGTGTGAGTGCATGCGTGCATTTGTGTGTTATAAGTTACTGTCGATATTTCATTTTCTCAAGGGGTATTCTATTGTCTTGGCACCATTTATTGAAAAGAACACCTGTTCCCACTTCCCCTTCAGTGGCACCCTTTTCATAAGATCAAGGGACTATCTATATAAATATGGGTCTGTTGTTAAGCTACTTATTCTGTGACATCTGCCTTGTTGCCCATTCTATCATATAAACCTTAAATTAGATAAATTAAAAGAGAAGCACAATAAATAGCATCATAGTCAAACTGCAGAAAACCAAAGATAAAGAAGGAGGGCTCTCTGCTGTCTCTTCTTCTAATAACACCAATCTGACTGAATCAGGACCAGCCTCATGACTTTATTTAATCTTAACTCCTTCCATAAAGATCCTATCTCCAAACACAGTTACACTGGAGTGTTAGAGCTTCAGCATGTAAATTTGGGGATGAGGGGACAGAAACATTCAACCCATAACAAGTAGTAATGAATGGTTTAAAAAACACACAAAACCTTGAGTTCATTGGAGAGGAGTCATTGATTTTGTTTTATTGTGTTATTAAAATAACATAATAAAACACTTTAAACACACCTTCCTATGGGATATCAAATTAAGCCAAAAAAAAAAAAAATGGAAGGGTGAGTATAATTCTGTACCTGGAAAAGTACCTGGAATGAGCTAAGAGAAGTTATTTATTTTTTGAAGTAATGATTCCAATGCAAAACAGGCAATTAATTTAGCAAATGGAAAAGAAAAAAAATTTATATAACAGCCTTAAAATGATGAAGATGTGAATAACTCTAAACATTTGTAACACTTCAAAATATTTCATGAAATAATCTAACATCCTGCCTCAAAATATAGAGGCAAAACAAGCCAAGCACCAACTAATCCAAATAATAAATTTATAAATTTCATTTTGAGAGAGAAACACTGCCTGGCTATAATGAAAAATAACCCAACTCTAATCTAGGGTATAATCAGTGACAAGAAATAAATACAGGCATATGTGCTGAAAACACTATTGCTCTCAGCTAAAAATCGGATGTGTCTTATGTGTGCTGGGGCCATAATAAATCAGTCTTTTCCAGGTAGGCTGTTTGCCCCAACCTCAAAACCTGCAAAGACTTTTAACTGATTATCTTGTGCACATCTTGGCCCAGTATTAGTAAGGGATGTTCCTTTCCTCCTCTAGTTTTATTTTACCCTCAGATTCTGCCTCTATTTATATGAAGAGATTCTAAGGTTTTTATTTTAAAATAAAGGCAGGCCCTAGCCTGTTTAGCTCTGTGCATAGACATCAGCCTGTGGACTGAAGAATCCCAGGTTCAATTCTGGTCAAGGACAAATGCCAGGGATTGTGGGCTCAATCTCCAGTAAGGGGCATGCAAGAGGCAGCTGATCAATGATTCTCTCTCATCATTGATGTTTCTCTCTCCCTCTCCCTTCCTCTCTGAAGTCAATAAAAATATATTTAAAGTAAAGGCAGTGTTGGGACCAGCACCATCTTTTATCTTAAATATTATTTTTCTGGAAATAAAAATGTGATCTAGTTAAGAGAAGAGAAAGTTTATGATCAGATTGTTTAAAATATACTTTTAAATATTGGGAAAATTTCACAGAAAATAATTGAAAGTGTCTTATACATTAATTTAACTAATATTTCCCTTCAACCCCATGCCTTTATCCATATTGCTTTGGTTCTCCAGTTCCTGGAACATCCCAGGTTGGAGGAAAAGACATTGATTTCTCCTTAATATCCACCCTGTACACTGCTAGGTTTCATGTTCCTGGGCTTCTCCTGCAGTTGTCCTCTCCAGCTCTCTCTGTTCTTGTAGTCTTATTCCTTTCTTACTAATTTCTTTTAGGTCATTCTAGTGGGAATTCGAGATGGAACAAAGAGAAGCATTTGGATGAAACTACCATGTTTGACAGAGGCTTCTAGTTAAAAAAAAAAAATGTTGGCTAAAGTCCTCAGACATCCTGAGTACCACAGTCCTCCCAGGTTTGCAAACAGCATGATCTGAGGATGTGCTGTGCTATGTGGATTCTCTGTAGAGAATTTTGTTTTTACAATAGGAGAGAATAAAGACCTAAGGTAATGGTCTGACTTACTTTGCTGTAAAATCATGTTCAAGACATAAAAGCCCTTCATTTCTCTGTGGAAGCTGTGCTTTTTTTTTTTTTTTTTTTTTTTTTTTTAAACCAGTAGCGTGTAGTTTTATTTAATCTACGCGAGTCTAACATATTTGGTGACAAAATGTTTTTCTTGTGCCTTAAGGGAAAAACATTAAGAGTTTGAACATTTACTCATGCAGTGAGTCTTAGAAAGAGTCAAATAGGGTCAGTGGACTAAATCAATAGTATAATTTTTTTTAAAGTCAATTGTTTGAGAAACACTGAGGGTCAAGAAGAAGAACCAAAACAGAGATTTATTTAAAATGATCTAATGAAGCAAAACCTAGACTGTAGAGGAAAAAATTCTTACCTTAAAAATAGGGTTGCCGAAACCGGTTTGGCTCAGTGGATAGAGCGTCGGTCTGCGGACTGAAAGGTCCCAGGTTCGATTCCGGTCAAGGGCATGTACCTTGGTTGCGGGCACATCCCCGGTAGGGGGTGTGCAAGAGGCAGCCGGTTGGTGTTTCTCTCTCATCGACATTTCTAACTCTCTATCTCTCTCCCTTCCTCTCTGTAAAATATCAATAAAATATATATATTTTTAAAAATAGGGTTAAGTGATCAACCAAAGGATTTGTATGAGTCCACATAAGTATCACCAATAGACACAGACACTAGGGGGGTGAGGGCACGTGCTGGGGGGTGGCAGTGGCCAGGGAGAAGTCAATGGGGGGAAAAGGAGATATATATGATATATCTAATTTAATTTAATTTTAAAAATTTAAATTAAAGAGTTTAAATTTAAAAAGTTAAAAATAGGGTCATCATATATATATATATATATATATATATATATATATATATATATATATATATATATGGTTATATGTCCATCCAATCACAACTGAAACCCAAGTCAAAAATCAATGCTTTAAAGTACTTTCTTACCCTTAAAATAAAAAAAATCTACCGTGTTTTTATTTTTTTAATGTATATATATTTTTTATTTCAGAGATAAAGGTAGGAGAGAGATATAGAAACATCAATAATTTGATTGGCTGCCTCCTGCATGCCACACACTGGGGGATCGAGCCCACAACCTGGGCATATGTCCTGGCCAGGAATCAAACCATGACCTTCTGGTTCTTAGGTCAGTACTCAACCACTGAGCCACGCTGGCCGGGCTCTACCATATTTTTAACCAAGAATCTCAATAACAGCATGTGACTTCATTGTATATCAAAGAACGAAGGGGTATCTTGAAAATTTGATTCAGATTTGGTGTGTCAAAAGAATAAAGAAATTGTTCCATCTGAGGGAAACATACAGATCTGCAAGAGATATTAAAATGTAGTTAATATTAAATTTCAGTTGCACTTCCAAAGGTTTGCCTATCACCAAATAAAGAAATATTTAATTTTTTATCGTAAGCTTTGCAACTAAGATAATAAATCATTCACTACCAGGGGTTTTAGCTGGTGTTTAGTCTTTCCCCATACTGAGTTATATTATGGCTAGATTAACAGTAACTAGTGGTACCCTATGTTGTATACTACCGTGTTTCCCCGAAAATAAGATATCCTCTGAAAATAAGACCTAGCTCATGGAAAGATAAGACATCCCCTGAAAATAAGACCTAGCACAACTTTGGGAGAAAAAATTAATATAAGACACTGTCTTATTTTCGGGGAAACAGGGTGGTATGCCAGGCAAAAGTGGTTTGATCTTGGTGTGCTTATTTTCCTTTTGATTTCTAAGTGCTTTTGATCATTTGAAATACTTGTAAAATATGGTAATGAGAGTAATGTAATTATTGTATCTATCAAGGCTCCAAATTGTACATTCTTCATGGTTTATCAATAATACAGCTAAAATGTCCAAGATAATATTGGGACTGGTAGATCCTAGCTTCTCCTTTCAATTGTTTGTGCTTGAACTGGAAAATTAGAAAAGCAAAAAGAAAGATGCTGTGTGTTACACTTTATGTAAAAAGAGTTTTAAGATAAGAATAAATACTAATTACTTTACTGCAATATTAAGTTTCAGAGTAAATGAGGCATTTAATTAACATCAGTGAAAAGGAGAGGCGAGTTCATAAGAGATAGATGATAAATGATAAATAGAATGAATGCCTCTTACACTTTATAAATAAACGTTCTTAATCAATCTAAAAATTTAAACAGAGAATTTGTTTAGGGAGATAAAGGCTCCTGTTGTTCCCAGTTTACTTGGTTACTTAAAAAAATAAACTCTACATTCTTCCTAGGAGTTTTTAACTTTAAGTAATAGAGCTCTAAGTAAGAACTTTGGTATAAGTGTTATGCACCCGTAAGTTTTTCATGAACCTTTTTTTTATAAGAATTAGAGTTGCCACCTATGTATAAGAGCCATCTGGTGCTTACATAAGCCAATGGGATGAACATATGCCAATAGCGGACCATCACCATCACTGTGACCTGTTAGGAGAAGTACCTGCACTAGCAAGGCCCTGTGGTAATATCAGGAGTCAGGTAGCAGATGTATGTGTATTGTGTAGAGTTTCAAAAGAAATCTTTCCATATGAAAAACCTCAAGTTTATTCAGCAGGCATAAGGCAAATATGCCACAGTGAGACCAAACACTTGCTAAAACACATGGCGGGAAACAAATGTAGCCAGTCATTTAGCTAATGGAGCAGATTCATGAGCCTAAAGAAATAGTCCTTTTAAACCACTAGATTGTGCAATGATTGGCTGCAAAGCAATAGATAATTAGAACAGCTACT
Source organism: Pipistrellus hanaki (assembly GCF_964339955.1). Classification (NCBI taxonomy): domain Eukaryota; kingdom Metazoa; phylum Chordata; class Mammalia; order Chiroptera; family Vespertilionidae; genus Pipistrellus; species Pipistrellus hanaki. The sequence goes on from NC_140515.1 coordinate 45,349,848, forward strand.
AGGTATTTATCCCAGACAATTAGTTTAGCATGCCATGGTGTGAAATAAAAGCTTGGGGTCACAATTATTGGAAATATGTTAAAAGAATGGGAGACAGGTGGAATCCCTTATCCATTCTGGAATTAAGGATTTTTTTAAAAAACTTTTATGGCATAAACCTAAAGCAAAGTTTAGAGATTTCAACAATAGTTTGCCTGTCCATAAACTTCAACCTCATGCAAAATTTTATAATATTTACTAGGTATATCAGACTACCCAGATCTAATATTTCCACTGACGATGATAAAATATTAGAAAGTGAAGATATCTCAGAAATCTTCTGGTTCCTCGTTGACATGAAGAAACAGAAAGGTAGAGACGTGAAGTGACTTGCCTGAAGTGTCTAAAATCACTCATACAAGATCACTGGCTAGAATTCAGATCCTTTGATCTCACGCCAAAGGCCCTTTAACTGTTATGGGGGGTAGGGGGGGGAGCGGTACAAGTTTGGGATAACTATTCAGTTTTTTGTTCTTTCACTAGACTATTTTTGATTTAAGTATCTATGAATCAGTCTTTCTGAAGTCAAAAACTCTAGCAAGAATGCTTACAATAGAAAGAAAGAAAAAAAATTCATTCATTTTATTCATTCATTGAATTAGTGACACATGCTGTTCCAGGTAGGGAGGCCTTGAATTTCAGAGGGGAAGAAGGAGACAGATGATTTAAAAAAAATAATAACAAATAAGTTCACATGTTGATTCATCCTAAGAAAAAAATAAAACAATGAAAGGGAGAGAGTGACTACTTTAGATTAAAGGAAGTCCTTCTAAGTCATAAACTCTTACCATAGAAGTTGAATGACTACAAGGACCTGGCTATGGGCGGCTCTGGGGAAGCCCACTCTAGAGCATGGAGGCAAAGGGCCTGAATCCAGAATGAGTATGACCAAGTAATCCAGGAGGAGAAAAGCCAATGTGGCTAGAGTGTGGTGCCTGAAGGAGAGAGTAGAAGCTGATGAGGTCAAAGAGAGAGAAGCTCTATCATGTTCATGATAAGAAGTTCGAATTTTATTTTATTTTATTTATATGGTGTGTGGTTTTTGTTTTTGTTTATTTGTTTTTTTGTTTTTACAGATTTTAGAGAGAGAAAGGTAGAAGGGGAGAGAGATAGAAGCATCAATGATGAGAAAGAATCACTGATTGGCTGCCTCCTTCATACCCCACACTGGAGATCAAGCCCACAATCAGGCATGTGTTCTTATAGGGAATCGAACCATAACCTCTTGGTTCAGAGGTCGATGCTCAATCATTGAGCCACATCAGCTGGGCTGAATTTTATTTTTCATGCTAGTGGATCAATTTGAAGGTTTTACACAGGGAAACATGATTCCTCTATTGATTTTTTTCTTTTTAAATCACCGTGACTGCCTATGTGGAGAACAGATTAGAGTAATGCCACTATAATTTGATCTATATTGTGTGACATGCAGCAGAAACTAAAACAACCTAATCAGAAAAGACAAGGCAAAAAGAACTGGAATTATTAGAATATTATTCTGTCAAACCAATTGGGAAAAAAAAAGGTACAGAAAAGGACAGCTGAAATCTGGAACCCTATACATCTGGCTGTTGACAAAGGAAGGACCTTGCCATCCAGTCTTACTCTATATAGTTTAAGAATCCAGAAACTTTCAAGGGAGTCATTAAAACTCATGGTACAAATTATGTGGTCAATATCACTCTATTTTGCAAAGGTCAACATAATGAATGTTAATGAGAACATTAATACATTATACTAGAGGCCCAATGTATAAAATTCGGGCAAGAGTAGGCCTTCCTTCCCAGGATGCAGGCACCAACTTCCCTCCGGCACCCGGGACCTGGGCTTCATCTGGAAGGTCATCTAATTAGCATATTACACTTCTTTTATTATAGATTCTCAAACTATCTTATTTTTGCACTCTTTTCTATTGATTTTGATCATTTATTCCACTTTTTCATGACCTGTCCTTGAGTGAATGGAGATTGCATCTGCCTCATTTTTCCTGGGGACCAAAGCACTCACCCATTGAAACAACCTGATAAATGGTAGGTCTAACCAGTGGTCAGCAAACTGTGCTGGCGAGCCACATGCGGCTCGAGGGCCACAGTTTGCCATTCTGTTGACTAATGAGTTTGCCAACCACTGCCTTAGGGAAAAACACTTAAAAACATTTTAATAATGTACTGATGTTTTAACCTGAAGTCAAAACTTCTGTGTGAGGGTAATGCCTTACAGCAGTGGCTGGCACACTCATTAGTCAACAGAGCAGCAAACCTCGGCTCACAAGCCACCTGTGGCTCGAGAGCTGCAGTTTGCCGACCACTGATATATGGGAAAAGACTCCACAAGAGGTAAATAGGCACCAGTAAGGTACTATGTTAGCATTTTAGGTATGCCAGCTCATGAATCTTAACAAAAACATCATAAGTTTTGTTTTTTCCATTTTCAAGATAAGAATGTTGAGACTCAGAATGTTTGCCAAACTCTTGGGTCACACAGCCAGTAGTATATGGCAGAATTGATGTTTTAATTCAGGAGACTATGGAACTCAAAGACTAAGACCTTCTCCCTGGAATTGTCCAGAAGAATTCACTATGCTGTAAGGGAACCTTAGGGAGAGTTCTGCCAGGCCTCCTAGTAGACCTTGTGGGACCTGGAGTGTATACTAATTTTCAGTCATTTATTATCCCATCATCACTAATGGGAATATCCCTACACATTTTTAAACAACTTAGTGATAACTGATAGGATATTAGCGGCGATTCAGAACATTAGGATTAGTGTAGCATTATAATAGCTTTAAAGTTGTCTTTTATAGAACAACTTCTTATAAGGTTGGGATAGCATGTAAAATCCACTCCCATTCCTGCTGCAGTTCAGTGATGCAAATTGTTTTCCTTTTTGTGGTAATTTAAAGCTCCTCTGAACTGGCTCCAGTGATTTCAGAATCTGGCCTCCAAACAGTCATGCTCCGCTACAGAACCCTACAGTGAGAAATTCATTTTCTGCTTGACTTTGTAAGTGAAATTACACTCTGACACTGCTCCTTGCTGCTGTCGCTGAACGGTATTAATGAAACATGGCACCAGAAATTTATTTGCAAGGTTGTCTACTATTGTATCCTTTGGTTTTGAAGTGCCTTTTCAGATCCCTGTGACAAGAGGGGTGGGGAAAGAACACTCTCAGTGTGGCCAGAAAATCAAATTGTTGGATTTCCAGATTGAGAAGAAGGTAACATTTTCAGAGATATCTTAAATGAGAACTTGTATCTTATAAAAGAGAACTGTTCTCAGAAAAGGAAACTATATATTGTAGATCATTATATTCTGGTGTGAAATCTCAAACTTAAGGTTGTTTCTAAATAGGGTGTTCCTGTTTATCATAAATTAGAAGTTGTTATAGAGTGTACCATCTTTCAGAAAGAGAAGTTATTTTTTTTTTTCAATCAGACGGGTAATGTGCTAATGTCCTAATACGGTTTGAAGGAGACACATTTCACACCCAATCATCACACTTACGAACTTTAAAAGGATCTGGAAGTTATCTTGATAATGAAACTCATTGTTCAGGCTATGGTTACAGAAGCAAAGTGTTTAACATCAGGATGAAGTTTCTTGGAGTATTTCCCAGTTGACTGACTTTGTACTTTCCTCACTCTGAGAGAACAAAACCAAGCATATTTAAGCAGCAGCCTGTTTAGATATTCTGATTAGAAGACAACTCATTCCAGATTCTTCCAACTTCCTGTCCATATTCTTGCCAATTCAACATGATTTATTAATTTAACACGGAGTCAGTCAGATTTCTATCCAATTTGCATTCAAGGGTCATCTACACATGCTCCTGAGTTATCTCCCTGTGCTTTACTTTCACACCCAAAGTAAGCAACATACACCCACCTCCTTGTATTTCTATGTTAATACAATATGGTGAGTGGTTTATGTCATGGGTAACCTGATTAATAGTTGAGCATCCTTTTCTTGATGATTGCTATCTTCCTAGAAAAGACACATAATAGAAAAACAAAAGATATTTGTTGAGTAAATAAATGAACAAATCATTCTAGGGTAGTTGTTTTGTTTCCAAAGTTGTACAAACTACGTTACGCTTCCAGAATCAAAATCAGAGGAAGAATCTTAATTTGGTTGACATTTTCTAGGTACTCTTGGGCTCTCAATTAATCTGTCCTATGTTGTTTTTTGTTGTTGTTGTTTGTTTGTTGTGTGTGTGTTTTTGTTTTTTACTATCCTTGTACTTTGGTTTTCTTTTTAATGCTTGTTATTCTATTTAGGTTTTTCCACAAAGTGTTTAGTTAACTTTTAAAATGCTATTTGAACTTGAATGTGGGCTATTGCTTGGTTCTAGGAAGATGAGATATATTTTTAACTTTAATTTTTACCAATACTAAGTCTTATAGATTAACTTGACTGTGATAGTTCATTAAAAATAATCTGCTTTTGCCCTGGCCAGTGTTGTTCAATGGTTAGAACGTTGGTCCTTGCACAAAAATGTGTATGGGAGGCTCTCGCTCTCTCTCTCTTCCCCTTTCTGCCTCTCTTCTACTCTAAAAAATCAATGGGAAAATATTCTTGGATGAGGATTAACAATTTTTTTTAAAATCTGTTTTCCTGGGATCTTTAAGAGGTTATTGTTTTCCAAGTAGCTCTAATATAACTTCTTCTAATTAACTTGACTTCATTCCCAAGACCAAGTTAAGTGGTCATCCCCTGGCTTTCATATTATTCCTTATCACTTCACTTTTTATTCCTTCCTATGATAATTGACTATCAGTCACTCTCAATTTGCACTGTGTGTATGCTAAAAGCCTGTGGCTCATTCACTATTTTTATCCGGAAATTTAAGCATTTAATATATAGTAGAGTTTTAACATAAGTTTGGTAATTGAATAGATGAAAAAAATATGTGATAGATTGGTAGATAGTAGATAGATGATAGATAGATGATAGATAGATGATAGATAGATAGATAGATAGATAGATAGATAGAGAGATAGATAGATAGAATTTCATTTGTGGGAGATGGAGACAGTCAGGTTCCCTCTTGGCTCTAGCATAAACTTCAACAGACTTTATCCACAGTGAATAAATTGATTTTAGAGTCCATACTACAAACTGATATCTGATGGTCAGGGCAGTATAAGATAGAAAGCAGGCGTCCTGAGGCCTGTTTTATTTTTATTTTTATCAACTTCTATATACAAAGCCATTTATGTCTAAAACCTAAAATTTGACATGCTTTTTGCCCAAGCTGTAAAGATAAGGACATCTTAGATATCAGCAACCCTTGGTGTAGTTTTTAAAGAGGGTCTCATGGGGTCTGTGAGTTTGCTGTACTTTCCTGAAATACCTTCTGACAGGAATATGTAGACAACAATTATAAAGTTCTTCCCTCACACTCCTAAATCAGTTCTGTGGTAACATGGAAAAGAACAGACATTTATTGGGTGAATTATTGAGAGATATAATAGGGAAACAGTAATTATCCAAAGTGCCCAGTCTCAGTTCTCACTGCCTAAAGATCATTATTACTAATAATTCCAGGCCCTGGGCTAAGGGAGACTGGTATACATTAGCATATTTAATGCTCATGATAACTCAGTGAGAACCAGGGCTATTTACATTTTATGGAAGTTCAAATTATGCAAATTTTAATTATGCAAATTTCAAAAGAATGTAATATAAAATGATCACCACAT